>NC_133232.1:13096719-13811719 GCF_040436345.1 Pagrus major | reverse complement strand
GCCATAATCTCAGTCCCCCACCCCACTGACAGGGCTCACAACAACATACATTTATGAAATTGGGAAAGGGAGGTGTTGGTGGGGGGACACCATCAGAGTTTCTGGGACAGATGAGGTAGAAAATAGAATCTGAGGCAACATGGTGACACAGTTGCAGCGGGATGTATTTCAGACTGTGTGCAAGGAGGCTGTGTGAGTATTAAAGGAGTGGACAAAAAAACAGTACCTCCACATGAACACACATTTAATTCAAAGAAATTAAATCATAACAGGAAGCTACACTGGTGAGTCGTGTGAAGTTGATATAAGATGACACACTGACACTGTGACATCTTACATCAGCTTTGGTGAGGATGTGTGTGCTGGATAAAACTTTTTGCAAATACGACAGCAGCATTCTAAACCACACTGCCAAAAGAGATAAGTGTGGCAAGGAAAATCTGCAATGTACAGCTGAAAAACAGCAACCAACGTGGGGTCGGTTGCTGTTTTTCAGCAATCAGCGTGGAGAGGCCTGCTCACATCATCAACTACAGGAAACCTTCTCACCATACTATGGAGAACCTTCACCTGGCCAAGGACTAAAGACTAGTCAGGACAGGATGTCTTGGCCAGGACTCCCTTGTAATGAATCTCAATGAGAATATTCCTGATAAAACAAAAGTCAAATAAAATTTTTTTAAATACTACGAATTTGATTCATTTACGATTACAATTTACCTTGCAACAATTGAATGCATGATGATACTCAATGCTAGAAAGATCTTAATCTACAACAGTCTAAAAATAAAATTAAAATAATTTATACAATATAAAATAGCTGCATCTTTTTCATACCAGTAACTGTGTGACCCAGCTCAGTACATAAAAAAAACTAAACATAAATCTGTCTGTAGTGCATTACTTGTGTGTTGTAATGTATAAAAATGCCTTCTTCACACAGCAGCTCTAAGACAAGACACTTTCTGATGGTAAACATCACAAACAGGGTAGGCGCTACACTATGGCTAGGGTGTGCTATAGCCATGTTACAAATCTGTATAGCCCCAATTAATCCCCCTCAAGCATTTTAGTATTTTTATTTTTTATCATTAAATAAAGAAATATGTAAAAGTTAATTACCACTCATTCTGTTCCCAATCTGATCCCTGACTGCATGAATATGCATATATGCACAGTTGACACTGTGGCATGGGGTCATAGGTGGACAACATCATTATGTTCATAACTGAACTGTCATCAGACACCATTATGTATTAAACAACATGCCAGCAGAGCATATACAACATGTACAAAACTCATTTGCTTCAGGTGTCACTGAGTGACCTGATGGCTTTCTCTTTTTCTCTCCCTTTTTTAAAATCAGTTTTTTAAATGCATCTAGAGAGACTAGTTAGACTAGAATACTGGCAATATATTTCAATGATTAAAAAGACTGCTTTCAGTCATTTTAATTGTTTCCATGCATTTAGTAATGTCACTGCAGCAAATATTTTTGACACATTTAAGCAGCAAAACTTAAAACTCTATTTATAAACTAGACTTTGTTTGGACGTGAACATGAATTAACATGAAATCCTAACTGATTCTGCCAGGCTGTAGAGAGATTCAAATATTCAGGCAGGTTAATCTGATGTGCCTTGTAAGTAAATATGCACAGTGGACACACTCACCTACTTCATCCCATCTGCAGTTAATCAGAATGTTAATTTTATGATTAAGTCACCTGATCTGCTGATTATCCTGTGGATATAACTGCGATCCGCACATCACTATACGTGGATAATAGACTAAAGCAGTAATTTAGGGAAGGCTCAGCCTTCTCAAGCTTGTATTACCAGCCCATGCAACTTGTTGATGCTGCACTTTGTGAAGGACATTGATTTGTAACAATACAATCACATGTACATCGTCATAATAATTTTTGCTTGCAAATAGAATCTAGTGAGGATAATTTGTTTTACAAGAGTGTGCACAGTTTACCAGCGTCAGGCTAAATGCATTGCACTCGTTGTGGCTGCACTTCTGATATTACTATTTTCATTTCTGACGTTGTGATAGCCATTTCATCCGAAACCTCATTGCAAATGTACAGTTGTCCAATTATGCATATAGAACAAATGCGCTTTTTATTGTTGCTGTTATTTTGAATATATTTTGTTGTTATTAATTGTGGCCAGCTGGTGCTGCCCAGTGCTGAAGTTGTTCACCTTGGCACCTGAAAGACATTTTTGTCTTTGCCTTTTGGTCACTTGTATTACGCTTTTAAATGTCTGTTGTATATTCTTTTGCCAAATTTAATTTAAAACTACATTTACATCGAATGTGCTGTGTGTCATATATGCTTTTATCGAAAAACCAAGTACTTCCTGATAAAGTAACTCTGAAGTCATTATTTTCGTAGCCCCCCATGTATTGGTTGAGCTCCACCTTAGGATTGGCAGAGAAAAAATCCTGGCACTGTCAATGATCACAAACATGACTTGGCCGGACACACCTCCCCCAGAGCTGGATATCAGAGTTGACAGCCCCTCAATTCTAATGATTAGCTGGGCTCACTGTATTCCTTATGGTTGCAGATGTTAGCTCATGGTGAAAATGATTAGCATGGTCCGTGGTTGTTGTGAGGTAGATTTTATGCAAAGCATGCATTTTGCCCAATTTGGGGCAAATTGTTATGCAGCAGTTGCAATACGAAGTATAAATAAATAAATTATGTAAATATAAAATAGAAGAAGAAGATCAACTTTATTGATCCCCCTTGGGAGAATTTTTTTTTTCCCACGCAATTTCACACACATAAACCTGAAATACACACAAGAATACACATAAGCGGCAAATCCAAAATAAACACAAAGCCAAAATTATGAACAGCTTAAAGGTTTCATCAAATTAGAAAGAAGGTTAACAGGAAGCATCACAGATATGCATGAGAAGTGGCATATAACCCTGTGTGTATAGTCTCAAACCTGAACGTTGTAGGGATTGTAATCTACAGAGTGACAGTATGAATGACGGAGACTAAAAAAAACAAGCAGAGCTGAAATGGAGGTTGGAGAGACTTCAGCAAGCGAACCTACTCTGTCCATCTCTTGATTGACAGAGGAAGAGGAGATTACCTGTGGCATACTGTGATGCATTGACTTTTATCCAGTCAAGCCTAATCCAACATCAAAGTTGATAGGCCTGTATCACTCTTAATTGGAAAACACCCATTACTGTTTAACCATAATTTAAGATCACCAAAAAAAAAGATTGATATCAAATTGTGCACACTCACAGATACCAGCTACTTCAATACAATTACATTTTTTTAAAATTTTTAAATCTATTTTGTAGGACTAGATGTTAATATCCCTGGTTGCATACTTTAGCCAAGCTGCTAAGAGACTCTGTGGGATGGTCAAGTGAGAGACAGCATCCTCCGGGTTATCAAGTGGGCACTCTCTTTCACTGGTGTTTCACTGATAGGCCCATGACACCTCCAGAGGGTTCAGCGATGAATCCTGGCATCCCAGGCTCACCCCGTAGATGCCATTTGCTCACTTGAGGGCCCAAGTGACATCCTTTCTTTTTATCTACAGCCACTGACTCCCCTTTTCTGCAGCTCTGGAGAGGCCTTGGACTGCCTGCCGATGGGGGTTCCCTTGCACTCCCATCTCCCGTAGTAGCTTCGATGTAGATGAGGCTACAAACTGTCTGCAGCCTACTTCCACCGGTCGGACCTTTGCTGTCCAGCCTCGATCTTGTGCATCAGCTGCCAGGTCGGCGTACCTCAGCTTTTTTTCGCTCGAAGTCCTCCTCCACTGCATCCTCCCAGGGCACTGTGACCTCGATGATGTAGACAAGCTAGAGTGAGGCCGACCATAGTACGAGGTCTGGTCTGAGGTTGGTTGACGCGATCTCAGCTGGGAAGCAGAGCCTCTGACCTAAGTCTGCCAACAGCTTCCAGTCGCGTGCCCCGCCTAGCCGTCCAGTGTCTGGTCCTGAAGTGGAGAGTCTGGCTTGGCCCTCGCCTTCCCGGACAAATGTCATTGTTGGCCTGTGGGATGAGGAAGGAGGGAGGGCATTCACGCTTGTACGTTGACCTTCCAGCACTGCTGCAAGACACCGTAACACCTGGTTGTGCCGCCAGGTGTAACAACCTTGAGTGAGACTGGTCTTGCAGCCCACCAAGATGTGCTTGAGTGTTGCTGGGGTCTGGGAGAGGGGGCATGTGGGATCTTCTCCGTACCACTGGTTGAGATTTTTGGGAGATGGCAGGACATCATAGGCAGCCTTGATGGTGAAGCTTGCCCTGAATGTCTCCATCCCCCACAGCTCTTTCCAGGAGATCTTCCTCTTCTCCACTCCCTCCCATGTCATCCATTGGCCTTGCTTTGCCTGAGCGACAGCTTTGGCACACCTTGTTGCCTCCTCCTGCCGATGTATCTCCTCCACCACAAGCTTGCGTCTCTGGAAGAGAGGAGCCTTGTTCCAGGCTGGTGTACGTGCCCCGAGGCCAAGACCACTCCTTCCTTGCTGCACTTGGCCCACGGTGTCCCTGTGCTTGAGTGCTGCTGTTGCCTGATTGGATGCTACAGATGGGGTCCATTTCCTCCCAGTGGTCAGTCTGGGGGCAGCTTGGGCTACAAATGGATCTCTGGAATCCATTAGCATCATCTCCATACTGACTTTGGCACACTTGTACTCCCCTGAGAGACTGAAAATGGGTAGCTCTAAAACTCCTTTGCCATAGAGCCCTATACTGCGCTGTGTCTTTAAGGGAGGCATTATACCACCGACCCAGGCTCTTCACAGGCTTCTCGGAGACAGTTGGAATAGCCTCATCCCCAATGTAGAAGCGCTGGTCTGACAGCTTTCCCTTGACGATGGAGATGCTTCTGGACTTGCTTGGCTTGATCTTCATCCGAGCCAGCTCGATGTTCTCTTGAAGCTTTTGTCAACAACTGTACGGTACAAGCCTTGGTCGTGGTAAGTGTTGTGAGGTCGTCCATGTATGCTCGAACAGGCGGCATCCTCAGGCCAGGTCTTATGCGCTGTCCTCCGACCACCCATCGAGATGTTCGAATGATCACCTCCATGGCCATGGTGAAGGCTAGTGGGGAGATGGTGCAGCCAGCCATGATACCCACTTCCAGATGTTGCCACGCTGTGGTGTACTCTGCTGTTGTCAGGCATAGCTCATAGGCCTTGATGAGGCTTATTGAGGGCCGCTGGAACCCTGAAGTAGTCGAAAGCAGTCCAGAGGAGGTTGAGGGGGACTTAGCCAAAGGCGTTTGCAAGGCCCAGGAACTCCAAATGAAGGTCTGTTTCCTCCTTCTTGGTGACCTGGATCTGGTGCCAGATAGTACTAGCATGCTCCAGACAACCGGAGAAGCCTGAGATGCCTGCCTTTTGGATTGATGTATCAATCAGCTGGTTTCTTTGCAGGTATCCCGCCAGCCTGCAAGCCACAATGCTAAAAAAGATTTTTCCCTCGACATTCAGGAGGCTGATCTGGCGGAATTGATTGATCTCTGATGAGTCCTTTTCCTTTGGGATAAGGATTCCTCCAGCTCTCCGCCAGCATGTTGGTAACTCCTGATTTTGCCATGCAACCTTCATGAGCTTCCAGAGGAAGTGCAGGACATCTGGTGTGTTTTTGTAGAGCCTGTATGGGACTCCGTTGGGGCCTGGGGCTGATGAGGCCCTTGCCTTGTGCACCGTTTTCTGCACTTCACTCCATCTAGGTGGACTGATGTCTAGTTGGTGCTCTGGTGAATTGGTTGGCGGCATGTCAGGTGGGAGGATGACCTCTTCGTGGCGTCGGTTGTCTGTGCAGGACTTTTTCAGATGTTTTTCCAGGTCTGCCTTTGACACAGAGAGACTTAAAAGAAAAACGACTTTAAAAAAAACCCAAAATCCATTCATTATTCCTTGGGAACGAAAATGAAAGTGAGAAAAAATTCCTGCATGCGTCCCTTCATCCAGAAGTTAATAGGATCTGGTCAGTGTTTTTGCTTAATCCTGCTGACAAACCAACCAACCAACGAATGGACACAGGTGAAAACATAACCTCTTTGGCGAAGGTTACGATAGCCTTTTTGAAGACTAAGTTACTTAATTACAGCTGGCGATTATGAATGGGCCATGGTGAAATCCTGACAGTAACCAATGAAAACACTCCCTCTCCACTAATGTGATGTTCTACACAGCAGTAAAAACGTTTTCTTCTTCATGGTGTCTTTATGGAGAGAAAAAACATTTACATAAAAAATATCATGCAGATGATCTGGAAATTGAAAAACTTCAAAGCACACAAAGGGATTTTATGCATGCTGATGTGGATTTGCATATTTCTTTTAGCTATTATAATTTAATTTGTTAAAATTTGTTATGTGACATTATTAACATACAATATTCTGAAGAGAATTGCCATTTGATTTTGCTGAAGGTTCAATGTGGGGTGGCTTTATATGTAGACAATGTTCAATAAATCAGTCTTTATTTGTATAGTGCCAATTCACAACAAAAGTTATCTTATGACAGTTTCCAGTTGTAGCAGGTCTATACCATACTCTTTAATTCATTTATTTACAGAGACCCAACATTTCCCCCATGAGCAAGCATTTGTAACAGTGGCGAGAAAAAAACTGTCTTTTAACAGGCAGAAACCTCGAGCAGAACCAGACCCAGTGGTGGGTGGCCATCTCCCTCGACTGGTTGGGTTGAGAGAGAGAGAGAGAGAGCGAAAGAGAGAGAGAGACACTCGTCAGCAGTTTTTAAGATGATACATTTATGATGCATTTGCAGCTCATCCGTGTTTTCAAAAACCAAGTGACTACAGCCATGCTAGTGGCTCTGTGAGGCTGTACTTAGGCACTAAGCTAAATGCTAATGTCAGCTTGCTAATAATGCATGCTGGCATGCTGAGCTCAGCGAGAATACGAACATGCTGATGTTAAGCAGGTAATGCTAACAATGTAAACATGAAATTTTGACCTGATGAGGATGCTAGATGAAAAGTGAAGGGATCATCAAGGTTGTACAATTCATCCTGATGGGAGCGTGATCCAATTGAATGGCAAACTATCCACCTGTACTCCGGACTTTTAATCTTACACCAACAAAAATCAACCTGCTGGTGGTGATGGGAACGCAGAGATCACTTAAGTCTTTAAGATCATTTGGGAACCATGTAAATCTTGAAATGCTTCTCTGGAGAGGATCACCAAAATTATTGAGACTCATTATCTGGAGTGTCAAAATTTTACAGCAACTTAACTTTTAATGGTCAATATATTTAAATCTGGACCAAAGTAGCCGACCAACCTACACTGCCATCCCTATAGTCATACAGCTAGCATTACTAAAACTATATCATACAAAAATTGATCTAATAACACACAATTACAACTGACCAAAAAGCAAACTGTCACCACACAGCATCAATGTGGCCATCTACTAAATTTATGAGCTCACATGTGAGATGTACTTTGTGCACACATTCATAATGTCTAATTTTTGGAGGAATTCAGCAAATAAAGACCTGATTATTTTAAGAACAGCTTCACCAGGAGGATACTAAGGTTTGTGTTCACTTAGCAGTAAAAGTCGCTAAAGCAGAGATGATCTAGGTCTTTGAAACGATATTCATGTATGTATTGTTTTTAGCACATCTAAAAGAGGTTAAATTATTTTCAGTCTGATCAGGTCTGGTCGGATCTTGTGGTATTGGGTTGGGTTGGCCTGTTTTTTTACTGGCCTGTTTTGGATCAGATCCAACATTTTGGAGCCATAAAGACATGTACATTTGTGTGTGTCTGTCATTATGTCTCTATGAAGATGTTCACGATGTCCTTGCAGAAAGCAGAAAGTAGTAGTGATATCACATGACAGATTGAGCACCTTGCTTCCTGGTTAGACCTCTGCTTTATTTCCTCCTTAGCACTGCAACATTATTTGCCCTAATTTCTCTCTCCAAACATTGCTACGGGCAACAGCAGTGCTCTGTAATAGTAATTAGCCTGTTTGTGTGGGTGGCATCTTGAACAAGTCAGTGCTTTTGTCTTTGTGCTTGTCTCAATTAGTTACTGTCGTTTGCAACAGACGGGGATAGACATACACCCTAAGGAACAGGCTCTTGTCTCGGGGCTAACAAACGTTTCATTTTTGCCACATACTGGTCGAATAAGCTTGATTTTAGCCCAGGGGTTACAAGTCCCATTCTCAAACTTGATTATCTCAGACCTAACTGCTTTAAAGAAGGGACAGGGGTCAAATTATTTGTATTATTTTTAACCTATACGCAGCTAAAAGTCACAGAAGCATGCTTGTTCTCTTCCAGTGAAACCATACTGTATATATTTCCCCACAATGATACTTTTTGTTCAAGGACAGGCTCTTGAAGACACATTAAACTCTAACCTACTTCTGTATTACATTGATACTGTAACACTATTTCTGTTGTGAACATACACACCTTGATTGATATATGAACTTTTCCTGTTATGAGGTTTTTTTTAAAAAAAAGTCCACAACCCTACTTAAGACAGCCTCCCCCATTGTCTTTTAAGATAACCTGATGAAGGTCTAAGTACCGAAACATTGTTGTCATTAAACTTAATTGCAAGTGAAGTAGACAGTGTGTGGGAGTTTTCCTGATTTTGTCAGCCCACATTGACACTTAAATTGCCCATTACAACCGCAGTATTCCAGAGACATGGAGTATCTAAGAGCATGTACTCAAGTACTGACATGCACACTGACACTTTATGACCGTACTTTCCTCACAATATATTTCAGAGGAATATTGTACTTTTAATTCCACTACATTTATCAGACAAGTGTTTGTATGCAAAACAGTACTCTGTGAATGGGTCATACAATTTAATGTGCTGTTATGGTTTCAAGTAGCCATGAGGGTGTACAGTTAGACCAGCTACAACTAACACCACAGTATTTGTTACAGGTTGAGAATTGAAACATTTAAAATTACAATTAAATAAATGAAAGCGGTTTCTCTAAGCATTTAAGCTGAAGTTGCTAAGATTGGTGAGACCAGCAAGAGCAAGCTAAATTTCGAATCTAGTCAAAAAATCCTCTCCGCTGGCAGACAACCACTCTAGGCTTTTTTTGTCTAATAAATACATAACTAAACATTAAATTAAAAAATGTTGTGATACCATCATGCATCTGTCACGCTATCTACCAACATATCACATGGTTATTTTGCCTGTAAACTCATGGATTTGAGGTCGGTCCTGTGGCCGAGTGCGTGTTCTTCTTCTTTATTACACGGCTCTATTGAATGCTGCTCTCTGATTGGTCCATCGCTGCGTTGTACGGTCTGTTATTTCTGTATAATGACCATCGTCAAGTATAACAGACCGTTGCTAGGGACGGCGCTCTGATCCGCCCTGGCAACATACAGCAACATAAGCAAAACAGCTGGACTTTCAACGCGTTAAGCTTAATTTATGGTTCTGCGTCAGGTCGACGGCGTACCTACGCCGTAGCTACGCCGTCGACGCAGACCCCTACGCCGAACATCTGCGTCACTTGACGCGCACCTCCCAAAAATCCTAACTACGCGTCGAAACGGCGCAGACAGCAGGGACATGCGACGCGGACCTCGAGGGCTGTGATTGGTCCGCGTTACATCATTTCCGGGTCGCAGCTTTTCCGGTTTGTTCTGTATACAAGACCGCCATTTTTAAATTCTTGCAGTTGGAGCAGCATTCGTATGAGCACCTGTACGACTCATCCTCCAAGAATTACAAAGACAGCCAGATGTCTAGTAATTCTTGGAGGGAAATTGCGCAGAATCTGGGTTCGGACTCGGCGGACTGTATGAAGAGGTGGAAGAGTTTGCGGGACAAGTTCGTTCGCCACCGCAAGAAGATGGCCTCCAGGAGTGGGGACCCAGGTGGCAAAAGGGTCCCAGCATTCTACATCTTCATGTCCTGGCTGGAACCGCACGTGAAACACAGAGAGACCAAGTCTAATTTTGGATCTAAAGTAAATATCTCTTCATGCTTTTTCATGAGCCTTTGTTTAGATGAGCTAGCGAGCTAGCAAGCTGGCGAGCAAGCTAACCGATTGTAAACACTCGTGGCACCCAGTGCTTGCAGTTTGCAGGTTCGTTTGTTTGGCATTATAAAACTCATAAAAAACGATGTTAATGACTGGATGGAAGCTGTACTAGCTTTGGTGAAGGGCTGCTACTCCACGGTTGCTTGGCTTTATCTGCAGCCTTTGTTTAATGTTACATCAGCTAGCTAGCACTGATTGTAAACACTCGTGGCACCCAGTGCTTGCAGGTTGTGCATACAAAACTATAGGGTTGTATTACATATGAGATATGACCAATGCTTTGGGGCTTTTTTGCATTTTAGTTAAAAATGACTAGATAAGAACCTGTACTGGTCTATGAGTACATCTGTGTATAACCTTCACCAGTGTAGTTTCTTAACACTGTCTGCTTTTTCTTAACCACAGGAAAAGACCACATTGCACAATTCCGAGACCGATTCAGCACGGCAGTCTCCGTCGGAGCCATCATCAGGGCCACCTTCTCCCTCGACACCCACTCCAGAACAATTGGCCTCCCCCCAGCCGGGGACTTCATCCATGTCGGATGGTTCTCTGTCTCCCCCCTCACCTGCTCCTTCTGTGCCATCACCTCTGCCCCCCGACTCGCATGTACCTTCTGTGCCACCATCACCTCTGTCCCCTGCCTCACCTGCTCCTTCTGCCAGACTGAAAAAAAGAAAGAGCATGGACCAGGGCGACGCGGTAAACAAGCACTTGGCACGTCTTGAGGAACGTCGGGTCGAGCTTCAACAGAGGCTGGCGCAGGAAAGTGATGAGTGCTCTAGGTTTGCGCAGACGGTGGCAGACATGCTACGGAGGGTGCCAGAGGCCAAGAGGGCTGATATCATGTATGAAGTTTACACCAAACTGTATGAAAACAGGGAACAGCCATGAACACTACACTGACCCCCTTCCATTGCACATGAACATTTTTTTGAACATTCCATTGCACATGAACACTTTTTGTAAATAGTTCCATTTTTTACTTGTCTATTGTCTTAAAATGTATATTACAGTTAAGATTTAACTTATAGTTCATTTTTTACTTGTCTATTCTAGCTTAAAATGTATATTACAGTTAATATTTATCCTTTTGTAAATGGTTCAATTTTTAACTTGTCTATTCTAGCTTAAAATGTATATTACAGTTAATATTTATTCAGCATTGTTGCTGCGCTTAAGATTGTTTACCATGTTTATTGCACCTTATTTTTTTGCACAATAAAAATTCTCAAATGTAATATGGAGTCTTTTTCCCAAATTTCAGAGCCCTAAATACCCTCTAGGCTACAGCGATAGCTGGTACACTATAATACAGGCTAACCAAATAAATGGATATGGAGGCAGTTGTAAAAAAAAATGTAGATCATTTATTACAAAAACAAAGCAATCAAACCCACTACACAACATCACTGTTCAAGTGTGCCACGAGAAACAATGTCATTCTGCCATGGTACAGAACCATGTGCTGACTGAAAGAAAGACTTGAGGTCATTTCTGACAGCCATGGCAGCTCTGGTGGATCGGGCTCTGCTCATCTGAGATGGAGGTATAGTGTCCAAAAGGTTGTCCCCGGTCACTTCTCTGCGCCACTCACCAGGCCTGAAAGACCCAGCACTTTCCATGTCTGCAAAACTGGGTGGTATGTAGCGGCACTCTGGGCTGGTCACCTCGTCTGTGTAGGCAAGGTAGTTGTGTAGCACCGCACAAGCCTTCACCACATCCACGACTTTGTCAGGCAGGAACTCAATTGGTCTTCCAAGAATTCTCCAGCGTGCTGCTAGGATGCCAAAGGAGTTCTCAATGACCCGCCTGGCCCTGGAGTGGCGGTAATTGTAGATCTGCTTGTCTCTAGTCAGATTCGCTCCTACATAGGGACAAAAACAAAGTTGTTACTCTGCAATCACGGTTTTAAATAAATACATAGTACTGTGTGTTTAATTAATACTACTGTATCAGCACTGTACCTGAGAAAGGGCGCATGAGGTTGCAGTGTAGAGGGAAGGCAGCGTCACCAACAACGACGTGTGGAATCGTGACCGTGGTCCCAGGAAGGTCAGCCGGTGGGGGCAGATTCAGCTTGTGGTCAAGCAGCATCGACCCAAATCTGCTTTCCTTGAAAACGCCGCCATCGCTTTCACGTCCATACGCTCCCACGTCCACCATTGTGAAGCGATACCTGGCATCGCACATGGCCATCAAAACAATGGAGTGCGCACCCTTGTAGTTAAAATAGTCGCTCCCTGCACGAGGCGGTGCCTTGATATTTACGTGCTTTCCATCGACAGATCCGACACAGTTTGGGAAGTTCCAGAGTCTCCAGAAATCAACTGCTATGTTTTCCCACTGGCTTGTTGAAGGGCAGGGCAGAAATTCTGGCTGCAGTGCTGTCCAAAACGCTTTGCACACCTCCGATACTATGGACGACACTGTGCAGGAAGCTAGCTTGTAGCTTGCCGCTACAGCCTGTTGGCTTGCACCTGAAGCTAAAACTCGAAGCGTAACTGACAATCTTTGAGCCACATCAACAGGCATAGAGTGTGTCGTCTGGTGGTGGATGAGAGGTTTCAGACGGCGAACAAGATCATCAAATCGACTTGTAGACATCCTGAAATACCTGAAGTGCATCTCATCGTCCAGGTCCTTCAATGGTCGAACTAGTGTGGCAAATTCTCCTGTCGTTTGCCTTGACTCGTTCAAAGGACGTACAGACCACCTCCTCACACGTCTTCTCCTTCGTTTGGTATTTAACATTTGCACTAGAAGCATTTGTTCTTCAATATCGATCAGCTCCAGCTCCAAAAGTATCCTCTCTCGCTCAGTCGCCATTGTTAAATGTACTGTTTACCAGAGACCAGGCGTGTTCACTCTCTGGCGTAACCGGAAAGTAAACACTCCAGGTACGAATTCATGCGGTTTCGTTACTCAGCGCCCCCTAGCGTTGTGGCGGTGAATTACCACGCGATGCATAGACACCGCCGCACTACTATAAATGAAAAATCACGGCGATCATGTTCGCCGACGCCTAGGCGCACAATCGCCGCGCAAGCATAATCCTCGCTTTACACCAACCACATGTAGCGCCTCTCTAGTTTGTTTAACTATAGTGAGAGGTGGCTAACCTGAGCTCTTCTTTCTTTTTTCTTTACTATCAATCAATAAAATGGGGTCTCTGTAATAAACTTAGAAAATAAATGAGTTAAATTTTACTCTCTTATCAACTTAAATACTTTTTTAACAAATAGGACTTGTTAATCACTTTTCTAAATGTAAAATTATTCTTATTGACCTTAATAACTTAAAATATTCAACTCAGTAACCACAACTGTTTAGTGTAAATAAAAAATGAAATATTTACTAACAAATTATATTCAACAGGTACACACACTTTTTCAAAGACCTTCTCAAATAATAATATATATCACCATGACACATTAATGGGCCCCATGAAAATAAAATAGCCGGCAATGAAATAAAAACATAAACTGTTCCAAAATACCGGTCCTCCGATGCAGGCCTGAATGCAGTTCAGGTATGTTGTAGCCTCAAAACAAATGTCTGCTTCTCCACATCCGGGCAAAAGAAAATGACGAGGTACCTTAATCCACAGGTGTTGTAGCCTCACACATGCGCTGAAGAACGGCTGAAGATGGAGGAGAGGGGAAGAGATGATCCAACCGGAGGAAAGGAAGTGCTGTCGATCTCGCTGTGGCTCGGCTCCGTTGTCCGCAGCTCCACACACGCTTTCACACAGGCTCAGCCATACGGGTCGCTAGCCGCTAGCTTGTTAGCAAAGTCCGTGTAAATTACTAGCCACTTGGTTAGCCGCTAGCTTCACTTCTTTCACTTATCTCGGGTTGAGCTATCCACTCAAACAGACAGTAACGTCACCACAAAGTCTTTTTGAAGAGTCCTGGTCGAACACCTCTACGACCCTAGTGACAGGCGTTTACTCGACAGTCTCTGTTCCTTCACTGGTCACACCACGCTTCCTTGCATCGTCTCCATCGGTTCTTCTCACTCTCTCGTTCTTCTTCCTGTTTATCTTTTTTCCCACAAATCATAGGCTCACTCTCACACCTTTCAAAATAAAATACATTCACAACCATTTGTGTGTCTATTTCTTCTTGTACTTTCAGGTATAGTTAAACATAATTACAGACATTTATAAACAGCAAATAATTAACATATGAAATGCATAGTTCAATACACCAATAACATTACCCAACATTCACTTCTTTTACTGAATGATGATTTTTAACTTATTTTTTTAATTTTAAATGACATTTATTAACCATGAACTTTGACTTTTTCTCTCTTAACTGCTATTTATTATGCAATTAACTTATTTTCTTAAACATATGTCCTTTTAATCTTCATAAATTTCCACTGGGCTACACACAGCATAAGAACCACCGCTGTCCAGCTCGTCTCTCAGGCCGGCCTTGAAAGTGAAAGTGAAAGTGAAAACTTTACCGACCAATCCTTGTCGCTGCTGAATCATTGTGGGTGATTATTTATTATTTATTTCACTCGTAAGCCGTGTAATAAGCTTCGCGTCGGGGTTCCATACAACCTGTCGGGGTTTATTTCTCCATAACAACCTCCGAACTATACATTATCCCTTACTAATCTGTCCTCTCGTGTCACAACTCCACGTGTTCCCTGGCTGTACAACCAGAGGTTATTGATTGCTGTCGGAATGTTGAGACAAATATGACAAATAACAAATATTCCAAAAATGCTTTTAAAATAGCTTGACAACCCCAGTTTTAAACCACAGTGTACGCATGTCGTGACTTGATTATGTAAGCGAAATGTACTATCTAAATAACACACCATTAAAATAGCAGGAACTTGACTTTAGACACAGTTTTTGTTGGTCTATGGTCAATTTCTGCTAACTCAAAATAGCAGTACACCAACAATGTGCCTGACCACACCTCATTTTGAGACCAACACAAACATGGGCACACAGGTGGGCACAGGTACATTTGCTATTCAGATAACATGGGTGCTGAGTGTGAAAATGACAACTGTGTTGGTCAGGAAATAGCAATAAAACTTGTGCTGCACACCACTTTGTGCCGGGTGTAAGATAGAGACCCTGTTGTTCTAGTTAGTTTTTTAAGGTAAATTCTCCCAAAAAGTATGTTATTAAAGTCTTTTGGGAAAATGATATAAATGAGCTATGATCAGAAATTAGCTAACATCTTATGACTGAAATTTTAATATAATAACAACTACCTATTTTTACAGCCTGTTTTTCAGTATGCTCACGGAACAGATATCCATTTATTTTATTCAACACAGCTGTGTCAAAAATGTCAAAAAAAATCCACAATATCTTGCTCTCACTTTACATCAAAATAGTCCACCATTTACAGGAGACACACAAACCTGGCAGCTCTGCATAGCTGTTAACAGTAATAACGAGGGCTCAAAACAAAACAATTGTTTGAGAAAATATCGGCAGGGATAATGCCTTAAAATTAAAGGGGATGTGACATGTCCCTTCAATGGTAAATGGTGAATGGACTGTATTTTTATAGCGCTTTTTCTAGTCTTACTATGCAGAAGTAAATGGGCAATAACTATTCACACACACTCACACTCCGATGGAAGAGCCACCCGGAGCTATTTGGGGTTCAGTATCATGCCCAAGGACACTTCGACATGTAGACTGCAGGGGCTGGGGATTGAGCCACTAACCTTCCGATTGGTGAACTGCCGATCTACCTCCTAAGCCACAGCCGGCCATCATCCATATCCATATCTACACCTATATATACACCATTTGATATGAGTAACATTTATCTGTTTGCATATCACCCAGCAGAAAAAAAAAATAATGAACAAAAGTTGTATTCTGACCTATTTTTAACCTTTGAGGTGCTTGAAAATTGAAAACGTCTGAAGGCTCTGATTGCCTGCTTTGAATTACTTCCCTGCATACTATTATCCAGGATGGGCATTGAAAAGGTTATCATTTAGAACACTAAGGGCCAGATCTACTAAAGGTTTGCGTGTATTAAAACGTGTGCAAATTCCTTGCACACGCAAAAAATTGTACAAACTGATTTACTAACAGTGCGCAAAAAGGGTTGCGTCTGTCACAGGTGCAAAATAGCGCATCTGCATCCAGTTAGTACGTTTGCAGCAATGAATATGCAATATGGGGCGTTTACACGCAATTGTGCGTGTTCTGGGTGGAGAAAATGTAAATATATTAATTTAGCACACGCAAAGTGATTTATCAAACCTGAAAGCAATTTTGCTAATAGAAACTGCTTCTATATTTAACACGTCTCAAAGGGAGGTGCAAACGGTTTGTATGCGTAATTGCGCACACATGGCTGTGGTCATTGTTGCAAGAAGGAGACGCCGAAACAATGGAAGGAGACGCCGAGAACGCATTTTTCACCCTCGTGTGAACATTTTTGGGATGAATGAGGAAACTATCATTAGAACATATCGCCTATCCAGCCTTGCAATTTTGGAGCTGTTGGAGGAACTCAGAGCAGATTGCACCTGCTCCTCAACGCTGGTCAGAGGCATCTTATCCACGGTGCCCCCGCCTGTTTTATTTGCAGACCTTTTATTATACGGCAATTTTTCTTTTGTTCTTCTTCTGATGTCTTGGTATCTCCTTTTTACTTCATCCACTGTTTGCCTGTTTTTTCCAACAGCATTAACTTTTTCACTGATTTTCTTCCACACGGCGTTCCTTTGCGCGACCGTCAGATTCCTTTGCTGCAGCTCATTGAAATGTTGAATGTCGAATTTCACTTTGCGCTTTCGCTCTCAAACTCGCCATGCTGAAAACCATGAAACACGCTAAACCCTCATTTAAATAGGCGTGTCTCCAACACGTTTGCACCTGTTGTCATTTACGCAATCACTCTTAGTAAATCGCCCGCAAACCGCGGTTCAACCCCACACACAAATTTCTAGATTGCGCACGCAGATTACTACAAGCAATTTGGGATCTTAGTAGATCCGGCCCTAAGCATGTAAAAAGGTTAAGATCTTGTGCATGACAAGTGCTTTCCCATTGACTGCCATTTCTTTTCTAATGCAACAAACTCTGGGGTTGATTGGACTTTAAAGGCCTTAGCCCAGGAACTGAAGGTGTCCTTTCTAGCCATGTGCCAGCATTGTAACTTTATCGAGCTGTTGTGCATGTCCTTTGGTAGGGATGTCTAACTCTTATTGATTTTTGACAGCAGCCTGTGAAAGCATTCGCTTAAGCGATATTGAATCTGGAAAGAGTAAATTTGATAACAAATTCAAGCAAATTAAAATCTAGATAGTGGGAATCTTCCAATGTAATCTCTGTCTCTTTCTTTGTCTTGGATAAAAGACGACAATAATGCAAACAAGGTCACATATTAAGAAGCTGTCTACCATGAAAATGAAATGGGTACTTGTGATAATAGATCAATAGTGCCAGAATAGGGACAGAAGTTAAACAGGGCAACCTCGAGGGGACTGAAAGATAAATCCAACCCCAGCGTTCCTCAGATATGTGGAAAGCCCTCTCAATATCTGAAGAGAGGGCTAAGAGTGCGGAATAAAAAGCATGAAAGATATCCTTCATTTTCAAATTAACATCTGAGATGTGCCTGCTTTGTGATTCCAGCCTATGAGATGAAGACTCTCCTTCGCCACTCTGTATCTCTCCACTGAGCCTGGTGAGGTACAGTCACACACAAATGTATTCAAATGCAGATACACACATGACATATACTGTAGCCACATGTCAGTGCACACACTTCCCCTCTGAGCGATAAGAATAGGGGTGTGTACTCCACTCCTTTACAGATTGTAGACCCAATTATGACAGGCAGAGATACTGGATGGACATCATCTGCATATAAATGGTTGGGGGAACCTAAAGGGAACATGGCTTTATAGCTCATAATGGGAAGATCTCATCGCACCTTTTTAATGGGGAGAACGTTATTAAAGTACAATCACACTGACAACAGCCCAGCTCTCCTTCCACCCTTCTCATGCAAGTTTAAGTCGAATTAAACAATTATCATAGCCTTATTATTTCACTCCACTCCTCCCTCTGCCATTGAATGTTAAACCTAAAGAAATGGAACTGTACAATACAATATCATTAATAACAGCGCCTTTAAGATATATGACCCATATCATTAATTGGACAAATGGATATTCTGAAATTATTTTGCCAAGGTTCCTTTATCCTCTCCAATCTATTGGAGAAGATGAAAAATTAAAATAGGAAATATATAATAGAGGGGGTTTAGAGCTGCAGAATTATAGATGTATTGTTACTTGGCTGCCTAAATCCTGTGATCCTTGTGACCTCAAAAAGGAACAATCTTTCAGTGTTCCCCATATATACACTTTATACTTACACAGTATAAAGTACAATTGCCAACCCATAGCATTAGCATATTTTCACTTTTCAATTTTTATCCACTGGAGAGAACGACGCCATCTGTGATCGATTAACTCGGTGACAATCTGCCCTCACTCTACCTCTCCATTCTTCTGTTAATCACAAGCACTGCAGAGAAACAGGGAGAGAGAGACAGGAAGACGCTCTGTGGTATCACCCCTCCTGTAATTGCATTGATTGTGATGTAACCTCTTCTATTGAATATAGGCCTACATATGCCATTGTTTTGTACAAGCTCATAAGCTCAGCTGGTTGTTGCGATGTGGTTTGGTACCTCAATGGTTTTGATAAGTGAGGCAATCAAGTGTGTGTGCATTAAAGTGGATAATTATTAAATCGACACTATGTAAATAACGCAAAATATCTTTCTTCAGCAATTCTTAAGAAAGACAGTTGATTTTTGAGTGTCATTCTCAGGTTGCTGTAGTAAGACACTTTAGTTTACCCTCTAGCATTACTTGTTGAAGTGCCCCTCTAGTGTGTAAGTATACAGAACAAAAGTCTGAGTCAGGGGATGGTTTGGGTGGTTGGGTGGGTCGTACGCTGGACTTTCTCTCCAGAGAATGGGGTTTGCATCCCATTTTTGGGACCGAGTGATTTATTTTTAAGTTATCTTACATAAGTAAATTAATGTATGTAAATTATGTAACTTACAACACCATATCAACAGATGAATTTGTTAATTGTACTCAAGTTTAGCTAGCACCAGCAGCTGTGACACAAGGCTTGCCAGCTAGCTCCACATTCAAGAGGAACACAAAGAAAGTAAGTACAGATCTGCGACCTCTGCAACGACAAAAGAAGTGACCAGTTTCCTCAAACCTCTAATCAGACACTGCACAACAAAGACGTCACTGTAAACATTGGGATGACAACTTTCCCCAGCCTAGCTCATCAGCCAAGAAACCGCCAGTCATGTTCTCTTCAAAGACCAGCAACACTGACCTGGGCCTAGTTGACAAATAGCATAAGCACATAACTACTAAATTCATCAGTGCATTGTGTGCATGTATTGAACTGATTTAGAGTTAATTTACTGAGCTTCAGTGTTGTGATTTCTGTGTTTCCAGGTCATCGGTAGTTAACCTGACTACACAGAAAGTTAACTACCAATAAGTTAATTTAATCATTAAATTATACTTCACACAGACTCAGGTCTTGCATGCACCTAACCATATTTTATAACCTGGCACCATTATCTCACATACGCTCATTCTCAAGCCTTGCTAATATCACATCTATACGTGTAATTTCAGCTAGCACATGGTTTGACCTGCACCATTGTTCTTTGTCTGTGCCTCTTAACAGAGAACAAGTGGTCACAAGTGGTCCATCTTGGACTTGAGTCCATCCCCTATCAGCCATGTTGTAGTGTGACCCATTTTCTTTGTTGTTCCTTACCACATGTGGCGTGGCGATTTTGAACTGCAGCCATCATTTTTGTTGTGTGTTCTTCCTATACATGCACACACACACACACGCACGCACACACACACACACACACACACACACACACACACACACACACACACACACTTCTATAAAGTACATCTTTAGTTGGATTAATTGTTTTTTTTTCATTGTTTAAAATAAACACTTCATGAAACTTCATGATGTCGATGTTATGGTATACAAGAATGAACAATGCCAACCTCAACTCAACTTTTAAATCCTTCGACCTTAACTAACTCTTGATCTGGTGATTTTGGTTGTAGTTATTAATTTAATTACTAATCGGAGATCCAAATTGATAAGTTAGTTCAATTTATGACACTGACTCATTGAATTGGCTTTTCCATCCTTTAAGGGTGGTGCTCCCGAGGTGATCTAATGTAAGTTAGATCTCATTAATATAATTAAAAATAATCTCTGATAGTTATTATTGGTAGCCAAATTTAACATTAATGCCTTATAAATGTTGCGTAGTGCCCCAATACTTATGTTACGCCACTTACTTAACTTACATTATGTGACTGAATGCAGTTATTTTAACGTTAAAGTTAAAAGTATGATCTTTTCCGAAACCTAACCAACTAGGTATGTTGCCTTAAACTAACCAAGTAGTTTTTGTGCCAAAACCTTACCAAAGCGTGACTCTGACAATGTTAAAACTAGCCCAAAGTCACAATATGTCATAATATGTGAACTATTTATCAACAAGCTTTATTTAAAATGTGTAACAAGACATTGCGTACTATGCGTTATTGCTTACTTTACTATGGAGACTTTCAAGTACAAAATTGACCCTAGAGGGGACAAGTAGAGCATCTTAGTTTGAAGATTGAGGCCACTGACCAAGATGCCGTTGCTGATGAGTTGTGTGTAAGAATGTGTTGACCTGATACTGTAGGGGGATTTAGATGATTCTTTGACTGTACTTGTTAAGGAACAGGTTGATCATCTGACCAAGGACCAACTCAACCTGTATATCACATAGTTATATTTGTTAAAGTATTGTTTATTGATGGGAAATATATAGAATCTGACATATGTTGAAGTTCTGATCAACAGTGGAGCGCTCAAAATTACCTCACGTCCTGAAAAAGGGAAGCAAAGATAAATTGTCTCCGTCTCTCGTTTGTATTTTTCACTTTGGTGCGATCTCTCCCCTGAGAGACAGGCCTTTGTTTGATTGCCTCTTGATAATCCTCTGATAAAGTGTCTGCTGATCAAGAGATGTCCACTCTGTAATCTCCCAATCAACAGGTAATTACAGCGCAATCTAAAAATAATCTAATCTCTTATCTCCCCCACAGCAGCAGTGGTGAGACATGGGAGGGTTTGAAGGAGGGAGTTTGAATAAAGCTTCATCAGTGGGTGTTTGAAATTATCTTTGGTTTGGTAAGTAATGTTAATGTATTTGTTATTTTAAATGACAATGAAGATTTTTTTATTCTTTCCTAGCCATCCTGGGCTTACAAAACACTACAATGTAAAGGAAATTCAGCATGCAGCACATGTATGATTGAAATAGATTGAAACAGCACATCCGTCTATCTAAACAACTAGCTAGGTTGATAGCAAGTGACTGCCAGAAAGACATCCATCACTGTTCCCCTCAAAACATGACCACTGCAGCATCCTAGCAACAGGTGTACTAGACCATCATACACTCAGTTTGGTTAGGTTTTGGCAAGGAAAGTATTTGATTTGGTTTTGGCCAGGTCTAGGAAAGAGCCTGTCCTCATCAGAAAAACGACCATGAAGGTTTAAAATAAAAACAGCTTATTATGACCCAATTTACATTTTGTTGTTGATGACTGTATTAATTATTACAGCTGCGAAACAGGAGAAGTAGTACAAAGAGTCCTTAAAGAGTGGAGGTTGGGGAAGTATGGTTGGGTTAAACACGCAGAGTGCTTTCATTCAGGAGACTGCTGTCTATGTCCAGTGCGTAACGTACATAATGTAACATAAGTTTCTTAGGTATCGTAGGTAATGGAAGTTACAGACAAATAATGTACTGATTTTAACCCAAACCACAATGTTTTCCTAAACCTAATAAGGTAGTTTTGCTGTGTATACCTAACCAAACTGAAATCATCCGGCAAAGATCCAGTTCGTATGCTACTGTTATGCTGCAATGGTTATGTTGTTTTGGGAAACGCTGATAATTGACATATCTGTTTTGGTATGAGGATGTGTTGTGAGGAAAACAGTGTGGTTTGGGTTTAAATAACTACATTAAATATATCACTTCAGTTATTTATATCACTTCATTATTGAGGTCACATCATGTACGTGAATTAACTTTACTACGTTAGTAAGTTTAAATAACTCAAAGTTCACTTTTTGTTTCACACTTAAAACAATCAGCTGTCTCCTAAAAGTTTTGTGGTTGTTGAACCCATTCATCCATTACCAACTTCACCCTAATGTGAGTCGCTCCTTATATACTTCACATGAATTCCTCCTTTGCTGCTGTAATTATTACTATAGCCACTAGAGGTCAGCACCTAACAAGAAACAAAAATATGTATATTTATGAGCTGCTTTCACAGTAAACCTACATTATATGGTTTGACGGGCTGGTTGTGAATTAAATGAAAAATTAACGAATCAATGAGCTTAAATCATCAGAGCAGATCTTCCAGTTTTTTAACACCTGCACAACTGAAATTCAAACAAGGCCATATTTTAGATGTCACTTTTTTTAAACTACTCTTAAATCTGTAGGCCTATGTATACACCGATCAGCCACAAACTTTGAAAGGACTAACAATGAAGTGAAGAACATTGATCATCTGCATTATCTATGAAATCAATATAGTATTCATGAGTTCACACCAATGACTATAGTAGAATAAAAGTACATTAGATTCAAAGCTGAACTTGTTTACGCACTGAAATTAATTAAGTCACATTCCTGATTAGACATAATTGCAAGTAAACAGTTTGAAATTTCATCAGCATTTTTTTTTTTACTCCCTCAAGTCACTCTGAGAGCAACATACATTAATTTTAAAGACTCTCTCTGAAACTCTGTGGGTCAAGTTCATTTTGGGATAGTGTACTCTAGTCTGTCTGTGTAAACAGTAAAGATTCAGGGAATGTTTTTTTTGTTTTTTTTTTTGCCATTAAATGTGTTTCCATTTCTTTTGTCATTTTCACGCTCCGTTAACAAAATGTGTAAAAAGGAGCTTGATGACTCTGTAATGGTGTGAGGATGCACTTACATGCCTACATTTCCATATTAATGAGGGTATCAGGAAGAGCTTTTTACCTCACACAGAAAACACGAGCGCTGAGTTCCCCTCAGTGACTGTGACTAAGTTAAAGCCTGTACCTTTAAAAGCTGCTTCTTATCCAAATCCATTCTGCAGATAGTGTGTCCTCGCTTGTTAAAATGAGCACCCTGATGATTGCCATCAGTGCTGAAGCGATTGAGCTGAGTGAATCTAAGGTAGAAAAACTATGTGGCCAATGTGGAGGGAATGAGCCAAACAGATTGAATTGAAAAGGGGCACATAAAAACAGCAATAAAACAGAAAAAAAGAAAGAAAGAAGAACGAAGAGTAAAGCATGGCACTTACCAGTAAAATAAGTCAATTGAGAGTGCTCAGATGTGCATGAAAACAATCTAGGATGAGTCTATATAAACACTAATTTGACTGTTGTGGTGAGTAGGGTCACTGAGAGATGTGTTCTTAAAGAAAATAAAGTGCTTTACATTTGTTGTCCTCAGATAAACAGACTTGATGTTTAATATTAAATAGTGCAACAGAGGAGTTTGTGTGTGTATGAGGGGGTGTGACTGTAGAAGGCATGTCTTTGTAACATTAATAAAAATATTGAGCCATGCAGCTTTCATCTCCTGCCAATACTCTCCCGCTTTCTAGGGTTGAGAGAGAACATCATTATCTGTATCTGAATCCAGCTTCATGCGACATTATGTAGGAATTTGTATTTTTGTACAATTTGGTGCCCAACACCATTTCTGTATGCAACAAAGATGTCGTAAATACAAATCCCAGGTGTCTATAACAAATAATCAGATGTGATGTAATGTAACATGCTAACAACAAACAAAACTGTTATTCATGTTATAACAATATAATGTCTTGAAAACTTATATACTGAAGTAAGCATGCATGCTCAGGTATTTTTGCCATGCAACAGTGACCGTTTGTGTGAAAGTGTTGCACACAACTCAAAACAATAACGTTAATTCCAGGCTAACATAATCTATTGTACAGAGTGGAGTGTGGAGGATGAATTGAGGAGTCTCACAGCCTGAGGAATGAAGCTGCTCTGTAGTCTGGTGGTACAGCAGCAGGTACTTCTGTATCTGTTGTCAGATGGCAGCAGGGTGAACAGACTGTGGCTGGGTGGGTGTTGTCTTTTAGTATCTTTGGGCTCTGTGCAGACATCTCACTTCACTGATGTCACTGATGCTCTGTAGATGGTACCAGTGATGTTCTGGTGGTTTTAATCACCCGCTGCAGAGCCTTCCTGCTTTAATTTGCCATCAGAAGTAGAGCCTTCGCCATTTTTTTTTTTTTTTTTTTTTACCAGGGTAGTGATGTGCAATGACCATGTGCTGTGATGTTGATTTACAGGACAGATAGACAGGGGTGTGTGTCTTTGCCTCCATTTTTCTAAAATTAACAATCAGCTCCTTGGGTTTGGCTTGCATACTTCACAATAGATTTCTCTTGATGTCTGGAAGTGTAGTCATTGGTGAACAGTGTGAACAGGATTGGGGTGAGTACACAGCCCTGGGGGGCTATGGTATTGAGCGCTAATATAGAGGAGGTGTGACTGCCAATCCGTACTGTCTGGGGTCTGTCTGTGAGGAAGTCCAATATCCAGTTGCAGAGTGTTGTATTAATAGAGCTGTATAGCCACCACAGGAAAGTGTTGACTGCCAAGCAGTCCAGTGTAGTAACAGAGGACAGTGTAGTAACAGGGGTAACTAAACCCCTAGGTTTTGACTGAGGTGCATCTAGGCTGGAAATTCAAAAAAATGCCTTGATTCTGAGTTGGGCTCCAGGAGCAGTTAAGACACGGACACAGACACAGACTTGGGGGTTTAGTTACTCTTTAAAGGAGCTACTGGCCACTAGAGGCTGACATTTGTTCGGGAATCCCACGGGTCACGGGATTCCCACAGGATTCCCGCGGGATGGGAGTCAACCTTACTATTAATCACGTGATTGGGACGGTACAGGATAAAAAAGTTAACGGGAGCAGACGGGAGCGGGAACCAACCGATAGGACAACAACAACAAAAAAAACATAGGACAGGCGCGCCGCCACTTTGTAGTTTTCTTTCCATAAGCCTACACTGTTACGCAGGTCAAAAGAACTACACGGCCCAGAAGCCAACAGTGCTTCCGGCTGCCGCTTTCTGTCGGAATATCAACTGTCCGACTCGGTGTACTCTCAGGAGCCCCGAGTCGGAAAGTTGATATTCCGACCAAAAGGGGGCGTGCCTCGGTGAAATGTTGCGAGACAGCTGCGAGATTTCCCACTTTGCAACTCGGGTCCATGTATCTGGAATGCAGCATAAGAGGCACACTTGCAAGGCAAATTCTGTTTGGGTTTATTCAACTAAGGTAGGCATGGCGTGACCCATGTATTGTTTGTTTGTTTGTTTGTTGTTTTTTTTACTGCAACTGACCTCCAAAAGAGCTAGAAACAGGGACTTAGCAGGTGGTCCTCCATAGAAAAACTATAGGCCATGTATTATTTATGTTTTGTGCCCTTTAGTGAAGGTTTTTTGTTTGGATTAAGGCAATAAATGCCTCCCTATATTACCACAGATGAACTGTTCCTGTTGCCATATCTTTTGAAATAACACTGCAGAAAGTAATCTAAAAAGAATGGGGAGAAGATCAAATCAATTTCAATGTATTGCCTAAAGACTAGAAAAAGAAAAAAAAATGGGAGCGGTACAGGAGTGGGAGTCATTCTGAATGGGAGTGGGATGGGAGTGGGAGTCATTTTACCAGGAGTGGGATGGGACAGGAATTTTTTTTTACTCTGGCCCGGGATTGGGACGGGACAAGATTTTTTTCTGTGGGAGTGGGATGGGACAGGAGTAAAAATCCACTCTCGTGTCACCCTCTACTGGCCACCTCATTGACATATGCTGCTGTTGTCATGGCAACACAAGACATATCAGTTAGCAAGCCAGGTTATATTACCTACTATTCAACAGCAACAAGTTCAACTCTTCGCTTGTTGCCAGGCTGAGATTATTCTTTTCCACCTCTTGCTTGGTCACTCTCTTTTCTTTTCTTAGCTTCCTCCGTCAACTTCCACTAAGCTTTCTCCCGCTCTGTCATGATTTCAGTAAAGACTGCTGAAGCCGGTTCCATTGCCCACTCACGCAGCTCTGCATCTGGTGCCTATTTCAGCACCGAACCTGAAAAAACATCCTCCTCCCAGTGGTCCAAAGCTGCTGTGATGACAGTGTAAACACTACAACTCCCCGCTGTGCTCCGAGCAGAGTCAGCTAGCAGAGCTAACTTGAAGCTACAGTCTGTAGTAGTTACAGGCTGCTTTCAGGAAACTCTGGAAATTAGGAGCAGTCAGAGGACATCAGAGGGAAAACTGGAAAACATTTTCTTCATAAAATATGATCCAGTTTCATCTGAAACCAGTGATAGAGGGGCATAGTGCTGAAACAAACACACCATTTACTCCATTACAAGTGACTGTACCATCAAAATGATTTTTAAGCAGCTTTTAAAGGGTAAATCAGTTTCATAATGTTGCTTTAAATTGGAAGTAGGCGGTGCTTTAACCTTTAAACAAAAGTTGTAAAAGTGACTTCGAGAAACGTTCCGTTTTTATTGATTCTAGCGCCCCCTTTTGACAAAAGTGGTACGACACCAGTGCGTGCTGTTGTAAAGATCTTTGCTAGCGCGTGCTGGCGGCGCATGCATTTGTTTTGGAAGCAAGTGACAGAGAGACCGCAGGATGGATCGCGATGAGGTAATGTATTTATACATGATTTTGGAATCACAAGACTGTTTCATAACACTTAAAAGTTCCCCACAGTCACTTTAATTTAATTTAATTGACATGGGTCAATCAGAAGATTTCATTTTCATAATTTTTTAGACAACTATTTACAGAACAGCCTCAGAATTGAGCTTAGATCAGTTTTTTTGATCACAGACAGTAAATATGTAGTTATTATTGACCATTTTTTATTTACTTGAATAAATACACTACAGTTATCTACCCAATGAGAATTTACCCTCATCACAAGGATAGATCTTGACACATCAGATGAAACTCAAACTTGTAAAAAGTATATTATACAGATAATTTAATTTTTACAAGTACGAGTATTCAGGCTGGCTACTCATTTCAGTCGAGTACTCGCTCAACCCTAACGCTTTCCAATGCTGCTTTTGTAACCTTATAAAAATACTACAATTAGAGGCTATAGTACAATCCAATAAATCCAAACAATCTTTTAATATGTAAACAATGTAGCCCATGTCAGTTTCTGATGGTAACTAATGAACAATGGAGAAGGTTTATTTTGTAATACCATCATATTTAAATATCCGTAGTTATTGATTCAATAAACCAAATATATACATATACAGTAGTCTGTTATTGAATGTACACAAGCAATTGACAAGCTGTAGCTGAACTTTTACTGATCTTGGATGGTGTGCTTGATTGCATCATCACCCATGACAGATGGATGGGGATCAGTAGGAGACAGTTTGTTCAGAACAACTGGACAAATACCTTATGTGTTGGTGTATCAGGTCATTGACGACCAAGTCACATATCAAAGAAAACATGTCTATGCAAAAAAATGCTGAATGATCCCAACATTGTCTATCAGTAAGCTGCAGAGAGGAGGATGGAGAAAATGGTCGGAGTACTGTCAGTTAGTGGTGAGTAAAACTAGCATACTTTGACACACCAGCTAATTTGGTGGTGTAACATTACACTTGAAATAGACAACTTTTTTGCTTTAACTTTTAATTCTGAAGCAAATACTTATTGCAGAGTCTAATGGCTGTAGAAAAATGACACCATCCTTGTTAAGATTGGTTCCCTAAAAACCTTACCTTCACTGTGCTATTCGGTCTGCCACTGGGCTGGATTTTTCATGGAAAAATAAAGGTCCACTTACCGCACAAAGGAAAAGTGTCTGCATTGCACTACCAAAACAGGAAGACGCATCAAACAGCTGAAAATTGATCTTGAAGCAGGAAAACTATTGCGTATTTCAATAGAGAAAATCAGGTAAAGCAGACAATCTGCCCATGCTCCATTTTTACATTTCCGTTTGTATCAACTATTGAGATGCAATGAGTTAATCAGCCAGCTTTAGAGGTGCTGGTACAGAAGCTGTATTTCTGAGCTTACGGTAGATCCAAGCTAGCAGTTTCCCCTTGATTCCAGTCTGATACTACATACTGACTCTAGCTCCAAACTTAACAGACTGATATCAGACTGATAGCTTCTTATCTAACTTGGAGAAACATTATAACATACAGTGCAGTCCAAAGGTCAGAGACCACATTATGTACCAACATAGATAGTTTTAAGTACTTGAATATCCACTTTCAATACCCAGTACTTTTGAGAGGATAGTCTTTTAAGACAATGAACACTAACCAGAATCAGAATTCCTTTATTAGTCCTGTAAACGGGGAAATGTGTGCATTACAGCAGCCAAAGGACAGTTCAATATAACAATAAACAATAATAATAGTAAAAAATAAACAATATAATAAAAAGGTTAGAAATAGAAATAGAATCATATTTACATAATATGTACAAATATAAACAGTGTCATTATAAACAGTGTGGGCAGTGTATTGTTATTAATAAATAATAAATATGAGTATGAAAATTGCCCAGTTAGTGCAAACCAAAATGAGAAATGGGTTATGTATAGAGTTTTTATTGCACAGTGCAGAGTGAGGTCTACTGAGAGCAGTGCTGGTTGTAGAGTCTGACAGCAGCAGGAAGGAAGGACCTGTGATACCTCTCCTTCACACACTTGGACCTGCGATACCTCTCCTTCACACACTTGGACCTGCGATACCTCTCCTTCACACACTTGGACCTGCGATACCTCTCCTTCACACACTTGGACCTGCGATACCTCTCCTTCACACACTTGGACCTGTGATACCTCTTCTTCACACACTTGGATCTGTGATACCTCTCCTTCACACACTTGGATCTGTGATACCTCTCCTTCACACACTTGGACCTGTGATACCTCTTCTTCACACACTTGGATCTGTGATACCTCTCCTTCACACACTTGGACCTGTGATACCTCTCCTTCACACACTTGGACCTGCGATACCTCTTCTTCACACACTTGGATCTGTGATACCTCTCCTTCACACACTTGGACCTGCGATACCTCTTCTTCACACACTTGGATCTGTGATACCTCTCCTTCACACACTTGGACCTGTGATACCTCTCCTTCACACACTTGGACCTGTGATACCTCTCTTTCAAACACTTGGGGTGTATCAGTCTGTTGCTGAAGGAGCTGACCAGTGCTGTGATAGTGTCCTGCAGGGGATGAGACTCCTTCACCAGCAGCGATGACAGCTTGTCCATCATCCTGCTCTCTCCCACCACCTACACTGGGTCAAGAGGGCATCCCAGGATGGAGCTGGCCTTCTTGATAAGTTTTTCAAGTCTCTTCTATTCTGCTGCCGAGTTGCTGCTGCTCCAGCAGCAGACTACTCCATAGAAAATGGCTGATGCCACCACAGAGTCATAGAAAGTCCTCAGGAGTGCCCCCTGCACTCCTGAGGACCTGAGCATCCTCAGCATAGTATACTCCCAAATTTTGGACTTTTCCTTTAATATGCTAGTCACTGTCAAAGCCAGAAGAGCCCTAAAAAGTAAGGGGAAATGCACCGTGCAAATTATGTTCCCACAAAAAGGATTAGAGGCTCAGTGTGTCAGTGTGCCCATGTGTCGCTGCTCCTCAACAGGCAGCTCCTGGGAAGAAGAGAGCACACACACTAAAAAGGTTTCTGTTATTATGTGAAGTTTCTCCCAAAAAATATTTGACTTCTTTTGGTGCATTAACTGTGGCACCTGCCTTATCAGATTAAACTTCAAAGTATTTTATCGTGTTTTAACAAAACGTGGCTCCGAAGCATCAGACACGGTGGCAGTGAGGGGTCCTGTGCATATGAATGGACTGTTGCTGTGCTATTGCATGGCTAGCTTGCAGCCTGGGGAGTCTGAGCCAAGCTCTAACACTCTTAATAATTTACCACACAATTAAAATTTAAAGCAAATATACAAGAGAGTTTGTCAGCAAACTGAAGGAGGGTCAGGGCTGTGCTCCTCACAAAGGTTGCCTGAAATTCCTTTTGCTGTGGCGGATGGAGGTGCATTTAAAAGGAAATATTTCAGAGATGTAGTCTTGCATTATTAAAAAAACGTGATTGTGGCTTAATTAAACATTTAACATAAGCTTTTTCAGAACTGTGTTATATGCTTATGGGCATCATGTTGTCCCTCTTCTCTCCCAGTGAAAGCATGCTGAGGGTTGAACTTTACTGAGCTGTGGCACTCTGCAGTGCTGTTCTCACTGCACTGCTCCTGAATGGCAGATTTGCAGATGCAATTCATTCTGAATGTAGGTGTTTAAGTGTAGAGTCCTCTCTGGGCTGAAGGATCTCAGATAATTACAGTAGCTCTGCAGCGCCAATTCCTTTTTGTTATCAGATGATGACAATCCTCTTATACTCCATATCTAATCAGTTTTTTTTACATTAGATTCTGCATGTTTTGGCATCACATTCCATTTCTTTGATGTCAGTCCTTGCTGTCACCTATACAAAAGTATCAGACAAATGTTTGAGCACCCCACATTCGTTCCCTGTAGTGGTTTGGTTTATGTGCCATTTTGCACGTCTGTTAAGCTGCTAGTCCAGATTTCATTTCCTATTTTAGAAATGCTGTTTGAGCATTTGCCTCTGGAAAGAAATGAAGTCTAGTGCAATAGGTAAATTAACTAAAACGACCCAGTTTTGCTAAAAAGGCCGTTATGCACTAAGATGATTTGAGGATTTCTCCTTTGACAACAAGGATTCCAGCATGTTTACAGATTAGAGGGGGATCATTTTCAAAATGCATCTCCGTTCTCTAAGGCGGTAATAATCCAAGATGTTCTTTCTGACGCTTTTTAGTGGTTTGATGAGTAAGATTGTGCTGGATTTGTTTTTGTTCTGCCTCTCTCCCTTTTTCCCCCTATTACTAGATGCGATGCCTGTTTGTTCAGGTTGCAGACCTGCTGCTGTGATTTCTGCATTTTCAGTTACGACAAAACACTTCTGAAAAGTTAATATCTTTTCACACAAATAATACATTGTGCAGATGTGTGTCGAACAATGGAGTCAGTTTCCTCTCTGAGTGGAAAGGGCTCTAAAATACAAAATGACTGTTATTCCCAAAATAGTGTGGATCTTTTATTTCCTTTCATTGTGCCATACTCAACTTCCATCAAGTGGAACACGAGTTTGTAAAGCACTCTGCTGATACTATGGCAAAATTAATATCAGTTTTAGTCTGATGATCTGCTAAAATCAAGGGAACGATTTTATTCGTTAAACTCCTGAAAGTTGCTAATTTAAAGCTGGAGTGTGGGATTTCTTACATACAAATGAAAATACATTACACTGAATCACTTGCCACGTGTTCACATAAAGCTGATTAATCTCTCTGTACAATGCAGTATACCAGAGTTTAAAAATCTGGAGTCAGTGGTGGCACATTAGTAGCTATGCGTTTTACATTAATCAGCGAAATTGGTTTGCCACCGTAGCAACGGAGTAGGTGATAGCTGCTAGCAATCAAACGTCAAAGACATCATAAGCTTGTGTTGACTGTTTGGGTAATCACTCACTGCCACAAGGGGGAGACAAAAGCTTCGCACTGCAGCGTCTTTTTTCAGAGTGCTCCAACTTTTTTTGTGTGGCTGCTCCGAGTGCTTGAAAATTCCTTTTCTGAAACCCCAGCAAATAAGCAGTCCATTTTCAAATGACTCCTACCTCTTCATACACTAAACAAAAATATGTGAATCCTATTGTATTTTTCTGGGTGTTCAAAGCAATCCTGGTTGTTTACAGTTATTTCTAATCTATTGATGAGGACAACTGATCACTAGCAGGACCAGCATGCTAGTAGCAGAACAACATAGTAGCTCTGCCTTTTAGCAAACTGATCAGTGGGGGTTCACAACACGTCACACACACGGACCACAGAGTGACACTGCCACACTGCCGCACAAGCCTGCGCCGTTTTGCCGCACCATTGGATTGTGAATGTACTCAGTTAAGATGCAACACAGCAATCCTAACAGCAAAAATGGTGCAGTCTTCATTCATGTCTTAGTGCCCTTAACAAACATGCTTTAGGTGGAGGGCCCTCATCATGAGTGCCTAGCCTCCCCAACAAAATGGCACCCGGCTTTACTGAAAGAAAAGAAACACATATAAAAAATGATAACCGATAAGCAACCCAGGTAGTTTACCAATCAGCAAAACACCAGCTCAAGTGGGCTAAACTAATAGGCTACATAAACCATATGGAGTAAAACAGCAGCAGTTAGCCTACAAAGAAGACCACATAAATAGGGCTCATTTGCAATGCTGCAAATAAAATTAGGCTTTTAGATACAGTGCCACCCCACTCACCACCTCTGGTATGGGCCATCACAAGGGATCACTCAGAACAAGGAGGGCAGGGGAACCATAGACTTTAATATACAAGGCTCAGCCAATATGCCATGCAGGTCAAAGCTAAAACAGAAGGAAAGTAACTCACAAATGTCATGTAAAGAAAAAATGGACACGTTAGATAATGGTTGTACATACCAATATATACATATATAAAATATAAAAAGAAGAAAAACACAAAAAGAACCATTGAGGTGCTGTGTCTTCCTTGTATTTTTGCTCACAATGTAGTTGGATGTCACAGGGTTTAAAGGAAAGTTGAGTGACTTCACTCAGCTGAGGAGTTTGTCTTGTTGATGAGTTGACAGCCTGTCATGTTGATTTGGCCATGGATGAGTTTGTTTTGTGGACTCAGTTTGGAGAAAGAGCCTGGCGACAAACAGACTGTGGCTAGTCACACTCCAGCCTCCCTCTGGAGAACTGGCTGGCATCCTGCTTTGATTCACTTGTTCGCAGAGGAGCCACACTGCACGACTGGAAAATGTCCATAAGGCAGCGCTCATCAATAATGGAGGGACAACCGACAACCCAAAAGTCTTCATTAACAGTTCATTCTACCTAAAATATCTAGTTTACTTAATTCTGTTATGCCAACTTTATCACTGTAAAAGCTGCAGTGGCTCCTATTGGGGCTACTTTGTTCTAGCATGAGTGCAAAGGTGACAACACTGCCAGTTGTAGAAGTGTAGAATTGTGAAGGGGTAACAACTGAATTCAGTAGTAAACTTAGTCATGTTTAGCAATGTTTTCAACTATAAAGCAAGGAATTTCTGTCTGTATGTTATTCACGAATCTCAACAACTATTCCACTGATTTACTTCACACTTGGCAGGTTTGTTGCTGAGGACCCAAGGAAGTGCAGTGTTGAATTTTGTGCAATTTGGACACTTGACATGATCAATATTAATTATTTTTGACTAAAAGGGACTGAAGCTGGGCTCATACATGATCCCTCTCATGATCTCATGGGGAAGCAGGCATAAACAAAATGGAGATTAGCGTGGTCTAATAACTTGCTGTAGTAACGTGTTGCAGTGAGAAAAAAAAAAGAAAAGAAGAAGGTTCAATGTGTCTAATGAGTAGGAGGATGGGGTCAACATGGAGAACTAGAGGTTTAAGTTTCTCTCAACAGTAATAAGCTATCCAACATTAACCCCAAGGGCTACAATGTTTGCTGGGCAGCCCTGTCATCTGCTCTGGGATGCCTCTCATTGGTTGTTCTGGTCCCTCACAGAAAGTACTGATATTATCATCCTATAATATTTCTTTTGATGTTATCAATTTATCAAGGCAGCAATCAGTCAGGCTTGAGACTGGATCTGTAAACCCCTCACATTACCAGATAGTAAAACAGGCACTGCACTAGTTATTGTAAAAGTAAAAAAGCACACCTTATTTCAAAATGTAGCCTGTTAAGTGCTAGAATTTCCATAACTACTAGAACTGCTGTGAGTGGTCATTTCGACCACTAGATTTCAATCTCCATAATCCTTGATGATGAATATCCCCCATAGAGAGTAATGCATTTAATGTGTTCTTGTGTTCTTTTAATAAGTCAATACTGCTGTGTATAAAGTAATATCCTGCACACAAACACACAGACAGGCACTCCCTGCTCCCCCCTGCATAAGCCCTGAATGGATCTGGCTGATCCGTCATTTTCTGACGATAGACAGATAGTTGCCAGTACTCGTCGAATACAGATGCATTGGGATGGTTGCTGACCCGTCCTACCGTACCAAAGTGTCAGTATTTGATGAGTTGGGAATGAGGCTCAAAAATCAACTTTTTTTTTTTTTTTTTTTTACAAATAGGACCTTTAATCTGGGGGTCAATATGACCTTCTGTGGCCAAACATAGGTGCAAATGCATCATGCAACATTTTATCTGCCTTTTGTGCTATTTGTATAGAAAAATTTAAATGTTAAATTAAGATACGTACACTTTTAGGGAACATCAGGTACCAGCATCATTAATCAGTAATGTTTAATTCGACAAAGTTATAGCACATATAAATTTGAAAAAGCTCAAAATGACCATCATGGCCCTTCTAGTTTTAAAGTCACACAGCGAGTTTCTAAACAATGAGAAAGATGGGTCTGAGGAGAGTTTTACCTGTCAAACAATGTATGCTGGAAAGTCTGCTCATGGGCTGATCATGTTTCTTTAGAGATTTTAGTGAGTTCATTGAACTCTGCACAGTGTATTCATCCCACTGATCATTTCAAGTCAAAAGACTGTAAGTTAAAATAATTCATGTTCAAAATTCTAAAGTGGTCTGAAAAGCCAGAATGCATTGCACCGTACTGGACCAATAATGGTGTGTTCCACTGCACTTGGAACTAAAAAAAAAAAGAAACACACATGAGCACAGCAGTATGGAAGCGCACATAGTGACCAGTTACCTTTCACCTCTTCATCACTTTTACTTCATATAGTGTTTGTTTGTAAAACATGCAGTAAATAAAACTTTGTATGTTGATGGAGGTTCTCAGTCATCCAGGTCATGGTAATTCTAAGTGCTGTATCTGAACTCAGTACTGCATTGTAGGTGGGTGATAAGTAATGTCTTAGGCCACCTCCTCTGTTCAAAGACGGTCGTTCCAGTTTGACATTGATGGATTCTTTTACTCCTCTTTCAAACCATCTGTCTTCTCTGGACAACATGTTAACATTGTTGTCCTTAAAGGAATGATTTTTCTCCTTAAGATGTAAGTGGACAGCAGAGTCTGGACCGTAGGAGTTGGTCCTCCTGTGTTATGCCATTCATTTATGGAGAGGTTGTTTTGTCTCCCCAGTGAACAAATCTGTGCAGTCCTGGCTGCACTGAACAGCATGAACTACAGTACTCTGTTACTTCCTGGGTGTTTAGTCCTTAGGATGGACAAGTTTCTGCCTCAGTGTGTTGGTAGGTTTAAAGTTAACCGGGATATGATGTTTATTAAAGATCCTCCTGAGTTTCTCAGATGTTCCTGCGACATAGGGAATGACGATGTTACATTGTCTCGTCTCCTCCTCTCGGTCTGCTCTGGATCTTTTAGAGGTTTTGACAAAGGTCCAGTTTGGGTAGTCTCAGGTTTTAAGTGCTCCCTGATGTGCTTCTGTTCCTTCTCCTTCCCCTCTGTCTTTGTGGGCACGGCCTCAGCCCGATGGTTTAGGGTTCTGATGAGCCCACGCTTGAGCTCCAGTGGGTGATGAGTCAAACAGCAAGAATGGATCTGTGTATGTAGGTTTCTGTACACCTCAATGTTGAGGCTTCTGTCTTCTTCATTGTGTACTGCACAGTCCAAGAAGGGCAGACTGTCTCCTCTGACATCTTCCTGTGTGAACTTGATGTTATTGTCCACAGCATTTATATGTTCTGTGAAGTTGTCATTTGTAGCTGTCATTTTCACTTTCATTGGTTTTACCATTGATTTGTGCTCAATAGAAGTCTTTGAGAGTATGTGTTAGGAATTGAATCCTCCTGTCTTTTGTGCCCTTAATTGTTAAATCAGCTGCTGTAGTTGCTTGTGAAATATGCAGACTTGCCATTTAAACACTGTTTGCAGCTCGCATCCATGTTTTTCCAGACAAATGCACCGGGACCTTTTAAATTGGAAGTAAGGAATACCAACTGGGAAATTCCAACTTCCGACTTGCAATGGAAGGCACTGTAAACACTGAGATTCTGAAAGTTGTTTTTTGGCCATTTTGAAATGTACAAAATGCTGAAGAAGATGATGAAGATGAAGATGACGTGTTTCACATTATTTCGCTGACTTTTGGTCACAAAAGACAGGGAGAGGGGATGGGGGCTCTGAGTGCAATTTACCACCGTTCATTTGCATATACAACGGACAATGTAGTGATACAAAGCTGGTTACAGATAATTGTTGGGCTTGAAGATTACATTAAGTATTGCCTTAGTGAGGAACTTGTTGGTACTATCTGAGTAGGTGGTGAATATGGTACACTGAAGATTAAATCCCTTAGTTTTAACACTTTAGTTGGACACTCAGTTTTAATCTTGCAGTGAAGTGTCCCAGGCTGTGTGAGTCCGCCTTTAATGCATTGTTTGTTTTAATTCTGCGCCTTAGGCTTAGTACAGTAAATGAAGGCTTTATGCGTCCGTTCTGTTTAATGGTTGTGTAAGCACTACCTGCTCTCATCAGCACATTCAGCCACTGTTTTTAAATGAGTTTCTCTCATTAAACACGTTTCACACTGCTTGCATTGGTGACATGCAGTGACAGCTTGTCTAAGTTATGAATTGAAATAAAACTTTAAAAGCATGTGAGCATCCATCTGGTGAAAATGTAAGTGTAGCATATCAGCTACATCTTTGTCATTCCATTAAAAACTACTTTATACTAACATGACAAGGGGAAAAAAAGGAGTAATTGATACAAAATGATTTTACACTAACATCCAACCAAGGATCATAGGATTTAAACAGCAACACGCTGTTCTGTTATAGAACTGTAATTTATCATCATCTGGATCAAAAGCACAAGATTTAGCAGGCTCTATGATATCCTTGTGGTCCAAGAACAGAGAGTGTCTTTGCAGTATCACAATATTCAGTATAGTAGTACATTTGTAATGTTACAGTAAAATAAAGGGTTAGCATGATGTTGGAGTCCAAACATCACATAGGGAGGATGGAGGAGGTGCGACTGTTCTTATATAGGATATAAGATCTGACCAGAACTTTAGTTTCAAACATTCAAAAAATGAAGTAACATCGTCGACAGAGTGTGAAGAAACAACAGTGTTGATGTTTTGTCAAAGACGTCTATGTACTGTGTTGCAGAGATGTCTAATGAAGTTAGCATGGTAACAAGCTAGCCCCAGCCCTTCCTATCTCCTAATATAGTCTGATAGCCCCTGCAGTTTCAGCTGGAAGATGTAAAAGCAGTGAGTGTGCTACTTAGTCTAAAGATTAAATAAAATAAACTCATAAAATGTCAACTAAGGAAATATTTTTACACCTATTTTCCTTACTAAACACAAAAATACAACCATTCATCATTTGAAAGCTAATCTAAGTTTGTAAAAAGAGAGGCTCTTTTCTTTCTGTAAACACACTAAGATTAGCTTAACTGTAGTATGGTGAGCAGCAGTTAGCAGTTATGCTGCCCCCTATAGTTTTTTTTAAGTTCTGGCCATTTCTTCAATGTACGCTTTTAATTATTTAAACCATTCGCATCAAATTCTTATAAGGATAAGCTTTTATATTAGTCAAGACAATTAAGATTATTGTTAAGTCAACATTAAAGTAGTCACTTCCACCCTTTTCATAAACAGCGACACAGGTGTGTTTCTACCCAAATGTTCTTTTGTCCTTTTTCATAATTCAGCACCTCGCTCCAGACATAAAATACATGAGAACACCATCTCAAACAGCTTTTCTGCATTCAAAGAAAAGGTTGTAGGATTCAGGTTGGCCTGCTTAAAAATAATATTACGGATGACAGAGGAGGGAGATAAGGGAATTGTAATTAGCTCCCTATCCCCTGAAACGTGCAGGCTGCAGGATACAAGAAATATTGATCTGTCTAAAAACAAAAAAGTTAAGAAATCTAGTGTTGTTTTTCCTCCTCTCTATTTCTGTCCTCTTTTCTCTGTGGCAGTGAAAAACCCAGCTAAAGGCAGGGCTGGATTTAAAGGTGACGATGGCAGGGACGCGCCCGCTGTGTGTAATGGGGAGATCAGTGAATGACAGCTTTTGTTCTCTTCCCAGCAACTAGAAGAGGGTGTCCGCTGAGGGGAAGGTTTCATCACTGAGAGGACGAGACAGAGTGAAAAAAAGAAGGACGAAAGGCTTTACATCACACATGCTGGCTATATTTAAAAGTGTGAAATGTGATCACGCAAGGATTATAAAAAATGATCATAAAACTACAAGACAAATAGCTCTCGTCATAAATCTGACACTGGGATTTAAAATATCAGAGGCATTCAGGGTAGTCTGTAAATCAAGATACTTGAGAGAACATAGTTATATTTATCCTTGTTCCTCAATCTGTTACATTTAATATATATAGTTTATTCAGTAAGTTTGTGGATAATATCCCCACCATTTAATTGTTTCTCTGCTTCATTTGCATGTGTGTGATCACCTCCAGATCGGTCACACATTTCAGTGGAGGACACATGGCTTCCAGCGCTGAACACTGCGATTGGCTCATCCACCCATAGGGAACAACACTCTCCAATTGGCCAGTCCAGCCAGGGGTCAGCAGTAGCGATATCCAAGGTCAGCCTCAGCTCGCCACTCTAGGTTTTTCTTTTTTTTTTCTTCTTCTTGGAGCCGATCAGGCTTTAGGAATATTCATCAGCTGAAGCAAACACATAGATTCTTTAAAGCCTGTGCCATCTTGAGCTGCAGATTTAATTGATATGGTAATGAGACAGGATTTACTTGCTGGACGTCCTTGCTTTTCTCCGCAAGAAATTCTTGTTTGAAGATTTCTTTTCTTCCCTCAGGAGCAAGCATCTGATAGGTGTCTGATTCGGACAGACTGTATGAACCCGTTGCTCACAGTTAAATGTGTATATTCAGTGGTAGTGATGTTTAGCCCTTTTTTTAAAAAAAATTTATCAGCGGTGACAAAGCTGCCAACAGAAAAAAAAATACAAGAAAAAATTTGTTTTTTATTTTGCCAGATGCTTGCTTTTGTTGTTGCTGTGTGTATGGCTTGTTAAACTGTTCCTAGGAGAACTTACTTTAGATTACAGCCTTCATGCTTCATCCTGGTAAGCTTATAACAGGGCTTGTCTGTTATGGTGAGGTTATCTTTCTAGGACCCAAATGCAGAGCACAGAGACAGGAAGTCAGTAAGTAAATTATTTATTTGACAAACTGTGATTTCCGGAGGGTAATGAGGAGGAGACTAGACTTGCAGGCAGGCAGGCAGGTAAGCAGGCAAGCAGGCAAGCAGGGTTGACCGGAGCCGGCATGGAAGAACCCAGGAGAGCAGGTCAGCAGGAAGCCGAACAGAATGGTGCTGAAGATCTCTGCAGGAGCCAAAGACAAGGGAATCAGCACAAAGGCAAAAACGCAGGAAACACAAAAATACAAAATGGCAGCACTCCGAAGTCACCGTAAGGGATGCAATAATCTAGTCCCGAAGTGGTGGAGAGACCAGGTAGATAAAGCCAGAGGGTGATGAGTTGATCTGGAACAGGTGTGCCACTCTGCGGCTGCCACGCCCACAGACACACACACACAGGAGAAGGAGCAGGTGAGGGAGAAAAGGAGGGGGGAAAGCAGGTAGGTCGAACCGAACACAGAAAAACAACAGGGCTGCCACAGTAGCACCGTGACATTGTCCCTACCAAAAGTGGTGCTTACTTGTCCCTACCAATATTTTAAGGGTCTTATCACAGCGTTTTTGGTAAGATCTACGCAGTTGCCAGGCTGATGGGTTGTATGTGAAAAGTGGGCTATTTTGATGTACGGTGAGAGAACAAGACCTGTGGATACCTAACCTGATGATCTGGCAACCCACTGTACTACACATCTCAAAAAGGGGACCAGGTCAGCTGTGAGAGCAGCTAATTAGGAGCCATATGTACATTCCTTGTTAGACAGCAACCTCTAGTGGGTGTAGTAGTTATTACAGCAGCAAAGGAGGAAGTAGCGTGAAGTAGTAGCATATAAAGTGAAGAATAAAGAGTGAGAAAGTCAGCATAGGGAAGGGGACGGGGTGTGGTTAAACAAACACAGAACTTTAATCAAGGACACCGTTCATGTCCAGTGTTAAACCAAAAGTCAACTAAGTAATGTAGTTTACTGACGACAAGTAAATGAAGTAATTTCATCAAACAACTTTGTTGCCAGGAAAATAAACTCCCCAAAAAGCAAGGACATCAGGAACTCTTTTAAAAACAGAGTAGCAGCTTTTATCATCTGTCACATTACTAACATCTAGAATTGTTATGTATTGAACCAACCCCACCCCTTCCCTTTTTAACAAGTGTTAATCAGGGGCAGAGTGATTACATTAATTTGGCAGTGGCTTTTGGCCAAAGTGACTTACATTCCATCCATTCCATCTAATAGTTTCTATTTAGATACTTTACTAAAAAACTATTTGCAATATGAAAATTAACGGGATCACCAAAGTAAAATATAATGGCAATACATCCAGAATATGTCAAGTTTTGAAATGACCAGCCAACAGGCTGAAATGGCCATCTCTAGCTTTAGTGCCTCATCCATTACTGCCTAAATCACAAAAGGAAAAGATAATCTAGTACTGCTTGTTCAGAAAATGAGTGAATAAGCTGAAAGCATTTTACACTGCACTCCAAATTTCAACAGGATTATCTAATATTCTACAAACAAAAACATATGCCAGAATTATTTGATGGGTGGGAGTTTGTCCACAGTTTTCACACAGACTTGGACTACTACTTGATGTGTTGAAGGCTAAGTACATCTATCTTCATTCAAATGCATTCTTGACTCTGGTGTTTGTCCCCAAAAGTGGCATAAATCAGAACACACACAACCCTGGTCACTGTGTCTATAAACGGGGCGGCCCAACAGTTCTGAAGGGAGGGGACTCACATGCACTAACATGCACGTGTGGCAGGAAAAAACATACAAACAAACAAACCCAATAATAATAATAATAATAATGATAATAATAACTCAGAGAGGGAGTGTGACTTTAGTCTCTGCTCAGGACGTCTTACCAAACCAAAAGTCAGTACCCAAAAAACAACCATTCCAATCAGTATCTACAGTACAGTATATGTGGAGTTTCTTCTCACAAAGCTGGAAAATTGATAGCATAGCTGGTGGTGTTGTTAATTGGTCTGCTAATTGGACTAATTCATTAGTGTAGAATGCATGGAGGAAAACCACGGCCAGGCCTGGGAACACTCACTCACTGAAGGCTCCACACTAAATATATTCTCCCCTGTCTCCAGTCTACCATATTTAATGTGACACTAGCACTTTATTGCAGATATAAACAAAATGGCCCAGGGGAATTATGCTGCAGCATCTATGCATAGAAGTCTGTTACCGCAGATACAATATGAGAAAGACTCAGCCAAAGAGAGCTGTTTTTTTTTTTTTTTTTTTTTTTTAAGTAGTGCATAAAGTAGGTCATGAATTTCAAAAGTGCAGATTACCATTTCCATACTCAATCCCATTAATCAACACTTCCGCCATTGAGTCCACCAGAGAAAACAATGAATAAGAGCATGTTACTTTGGAATTAATCTATTAATCAAATTGCGCATGAAGAAGTACCTGCGACACAGCTTCGGCGGTGGGACAGCATCCAGGGGGTTGTGGTAATGAGCAAAATGCATCCCCACCCCCCTTATCTGGGAAACACTGACAGGTTGTGCTGCACATTAAAGGAGGGGAGGTTTTACACAGGATAAGAATTGTGAATGTACTGGCTGAAAATAAAAACTTACTATTACACTGTAAAAAATTAGGAAAAAAACATAGGTAGAGGTGATCTCAGGATGTGACTATAAGGCTCCCACATGGTGCCTAACAAAATAGAGAAAAGCTTATTTTACTATATTAAATCCGTCCATCCTTTCTGTCACCTAATATGACCTGCTATTAGTGCTGCTCAGTGGAACTGTAAAACGGAGGAACACAAGTGTCATCTAAACACATCTGAAGTAAAAAACATTACACTCTGAAAGAAATATCAAGAGATTTTAATTCACACTTTTACACAACTATTCATGATATTGCGCTCTTTGCAAGCATTAAAACTGATAGCTTTGTATGTATAGTTTAGCCCAGTAGCCAGAATAAAATAAAACAAAATCCTCAGACATTTTGTTTGTTTGTTTGTTACGTATCATACAGACATTTCTAAGTTTCATATTACGCTTAGATTTCATGTATGTGATCTTACGTTCTTATCAGGATGTGGAGGCAATGGCAGGGGCCTGAGACCTGGCTTAGACAGCTGCAAGGCGAGAGACCACTGTTCGAGACCACATCAGCAAAACCAGGTATTTTTCCTTCAGCCGTGTTTCTTGTCAAAACATGATATTTTCCTAACCCTATCTAAGTGGTCTTTGTGCTTAAACCTAACCAGACCTGTAAAGTTTCAGCACATCCAGGCCCGAACTGGCGATAGGGAGAACCAGGAGTATTCCTGAAGCGCCGGCCTATGATTGGCCTGCTGGCCTGCGTCTCTCTCTTTTTTTTTTCTTTTTTTTTTTAACGGTCTGCCGGTCCACCTGGCGTCGCGGCTATCTGACTTTTTTTTCTAAGTCAGAGAGGCAGGCCAGGCCAATCAGAGGCCACTCAGGCCAGTAGCATGTGAGGAGGACAAGACGATTGGTTTGTTTCGATTAACACCCGCCCCAACAGTCCATATCAACCACACAGACAGCGTGTGGAGGAAGGGGTGTGTGACGTGTGTCTGGTACCTGCTGCGGTATGTGTGTGTAGCGAGCACACCGGGAGAGAAGACGAGGCTTCGTCGATGATGGACCCCAACCCGGGTAAAAAAAAGAGGAAAGGCGGTGCCGAGAGGGAGAGAGAGAAAAAAAGAAAGGCTCTGGAGGATGACGCGGCCAAATGCCTAAAATTGACTAATTTATTCAGCCCCCCCCAGGTTGAGTTATTGATAAAATTGGTTATTGTCAATAATATAATGATTATGCTGGTTGTCTCAGACTCAGAGAGACCATTTGATTATTTTGCTCGCCCTCACTCTGGAGATTTTGATTTATTTTTCCGGTACCACCCACAACAAAATCCCAAGAAAGCCATTCCCAAATTGTTTTACACTAAGGATGGGATACATAGACAATGGCTAACTTACTGTGAGGCATCTCATTCACTGTATTGTTCAGTGTGTCTTATGTTTGCCAAGCCTTCTGATAACCCTTTTGTGAAAGGAGGCATGCAGGCATGGAAGCATGTCCACCAAAGAATTGAGGAGCATGAAAAAAGCAAGTTGCACAGAGAGAGTGCAGAGGTGTATTTCCTGAGGGCTAACAAGGCTGACATCTGTAGCCTAGTGAGTGAGAAGCAGATGTCAGTACACCAAGAGCAAGTGAGGAAGAAAAGGCAAGTCATGGAACGTGTGGTCAACATAGTCAAAGTGCTTGGTAAGCGTGGCCTCAGCTACAGAGGGGATAAACACGAAGCTGCTTACAGCCTGGAAAACATGGCCTTGGACCATGGAATTTTTTTAGAGATGATATTGCTGCTGAGCAGATATGATGTTTGCCTACAAGAGCATGTCAATGACTGCATTAAGCAGAGCAAGATGGCACATGAGACTGGAGGGGGTAAAGGAAGGGGGTCCCTTGTAACTCTGCTCTCAAAGCAAACAGTTAACAAGGTCATTGATGCGGTCAGTCATCTAATCCAGCACACTATTGCTGATGAGGTAAGGGAGACAAAGATGTTTTCAGTCCAACTGGATACAACCCAAGACCTTACATCCAAGGACCAGTGTGCTATAGTCGTGAGATACGTCACTGATGTTATCCATGAGAGGCTACTAGCTGTCATTGATTGTGAGGCATCGACTGGTGCATACTTTGTAGAGCTAATGAGAAAAACCCTCGATAAAGTAAGCATTGACATCAAAAACTGTGTTGGTAACTCAACCGATGGAGCTGCTAACATGCAAGGGCAGTACAGGGGTTTTTCTGCATTGCTTACTGGAGAGTCTCCCAAGCAAGTCCACATATGGTGTTATGCACATGTGCTTAACCTTGTGTTGACAGACACTACAAGAGTCATTGTGGAAAGTGCATTACTGTTCTCATTGTTAAATGATGTAGCAGTTTTCATCCGGGAGTCATACAAACGCATGCGCCTGTGGGAGAAAGTCAGTGAAGAAAAAGACGGCTTTCTCCAATAGGTGAAACTCGGTGGTTGGCGAAAGATCAAGCCTTGAGCAAAGTTTTTGGCTCATTTGGAAAGCCTGAACATGCACTTTTCACTGACCTGGTGATCACAATGAAAAGGATTGAGGAAGATGACACGATGAAGCCTGCTGTACGGGTCAAAGCCAGAGGATATGTGGAGGCACTTGTGAGATATGAAACCATACTCACAGCACAGATATTCCTCAGGATATTTGAAGTGACATCCCCCGTCTCCAAATATCTTCAGACCAGTGGCATACTAACTGCCCAGCGCTTAATAACTGGAACAGAAGACAGCCTGAGAAAGTGTTCCAGGGACTTCGATGGTGTCAAGGAAGCAGCAGATATGTTTGTGCAGTGGGCAAACAGCACTCTCCAGGAGCAGGATGACTGTGATGTTGAAGTCCAGACTGCCCTCCCAGAGAAACGCACATGGAAAAAGAAAATCATGCCAGGTGACCTGGCACAAGATGAACCTGTTTTGGATGTTGAGAGGAACTACAACATCAAAGTGCATAATGTAATCCTCGACACCATCACAGACAGCATCCACTGTCGTTATGCAGCTAGTGCAGTGCTCTGCTCAGACTTTGCCTGCATGGACCCAAGAAACTTTCCTGAAATCAGGGATAAAGGGCTCCCAAAAACAGCTCTGGGGGAGCTCAGCAAATGCCTGGCCAAATTTGATGAGCGTGCCACAATTCCAACCTTGCAGGCAGAACTGACTAACCTTGCTAATCAGTGGGAGACACTGAAGATGGCACCTTTACCTGGCTATAAAGTCAGGACAGTCACTGAACTGTCAGAAGAGGGTGTGCACACTGAGGATCCTGAGGAGGGCCTGGAGTTGGAGAACAGATGCTGCTCCTCTTGTAAGAACTGTCCCATATGCTGCTATCACATCCTGTCTCATTTCAACTTGCTCACAGATGCCTACCATGTCATTGGTCTAGCATACAAGTTCTTGCTGACCTTGTTTGTAACACAGGTGGCCTGTGAAAGGACCTTCTCCACGCTGAAATTTGTGAAGAACAGACTTCGGACCTCCATGAGCCAGGACCGCCTAGAGGCATTTCTGTTGATGTCAACAGAGAAGGAAATATTGATGGAACTTGACAGCGATGGCATTATTGACAAGGTGGCAGAATCCAGTGCTTTGATGCGCCACATGCTGACCTTCTAAGGCAGCATTTACAAACTGTGGGGTCCAGACCTATAAGTGGGTCACAGCAGGGGGCTAGGTCATATATTTACAGCACTTTATTTTGACTATTATAATTTGCATGTAGAAAGAAGTTGAAGTTGTGTGTAAAGATGTTTCAATCTCACTAAAGTATGTGTGATCTTCACCTGTCTTGTCTACAGTATTATTTCATTTGATCATCAGTATGTTTGAAGACTGAAAACAGGAATATACTGTATTGACCATTTGCCATAGTGTTAATAATATACCTTTTTTTTACATGGTAATGACAGTCTATTTCATATTTTGCTTCAAAATATCTGGTGAGCCAATACCTCCACAGATGGGTCATGGCCTGAAAATGTCCATGTGACATTAGGGTGAGTGTTGTAGTGACTATTATGCCTATATTGGAGTGCATAGTTGTTTTGAATCAGCCAAAAACATACTATTGTGTGTGTGTGTGTGTGTGTGTGTGTGTGTGTGTGTGTGTGTGTGCGTGTGTGTGTGTGTGTGTGCGTGCATGCGTACCTGCGTGCCCATGCATGTAGGTGTGGGTGTAAACGTGCGTGTGTGGGCAAGGCCAGGGTGGCCTGGTTACATGACTGACTCCTGGCCTGAAAAAGTCTCCCAGTCCGGCCCTGAGCACATCCATGGCTTACAGAAACATACATTGCCAGCATTTATTCTGATGCTTGGGTTGGTTTACTATGTGTGTAGAGAGATTTTCAGATTTAGATTACATTCACACACCTGATGAGATGATGCTTATAAGGTTGTCTGTTATGGAAGTTTACAAAAATTCTCCCAATTACAGTGTTGGCAAGGTGTGGAAGGAGAGTTTTTGAGACTACTTTGCAGCCTCTCTGGGCCATTAGTTGTGCCTTAGATCTTTACTGTAGTTGCTTTCTGCAAACCATTAGACTCTTTCCTGGTTATCTTTGCTGTTCCCCATTTCTCCATTGCCATGTGTAAGGCTTTTGCTGTAAACAAGAATGATGTTCTTACCAACCCTTCCTTCATGTACCACTGTGCGAGGCTCTAACAGCTTCACATGAAGCTCTGGATGTGCACTATTACAGTGCCCTCTAATTTCTTTTTCTTTTCTTTCTTCTTCTTCTTTTTTTTATTAATTCTTATTTTTTTGCTGCAAAGCAGTCCAGCAGATTTCACTCAAAATCAAACTCAAAATTGCACAATGTCAAAGTGGAGGTCATGCAAATTGTGTAAAACAGTATGTCATATGGCAGTGTGGTAATGATCCGTCCATTAACACATACAGCTTCAAAGTCTGATAGAGAGTTTTAAAACTAATGGGGAGTTTAAAAACTCTAAATGACTCCCTCTGTCTCAGCTTCTCCCCAGTGTCAGTGAGAAAGCATTTTAAAGGTGGAGGAAGACAGAGACATCAGAGGCAGAGTAAATGATGGCCATGTTTAAACTTCTAATTATAGGCTTCTGTATCTTCAGAGCTGCCTACTTTAGAAAGAAGATGCTCGTCTGCTCACCCCAAACCCTCATTAAACCCTCAGAAAAGACAATCTGATTCTATCATGCAGAGACAGAGAGAGGCAGCAAGCAGGGATGTTATTTTGAAAAGGTCACAAGGTTTGTCTGGGCTCCATGTTTTCAATAGTTTCGATAAGATGAGTTTTATAAGGCCTGTGTTGCTACACAAAGTTTGCAGGAAATCTGTCAATTGCCATAATAACACAGACTACATAATAAGTGAGAGAGGATGTCTGTAAAATGACCAAAATGCATTGCCTTGTTAACCTGTCATCCCTCTCCATCACTAATAGGCAGACTGCTGTCTTGCTCCGGATCCAGACGGCATCCTAACTCTAAGATTCCACTGGATGCATGTGCAGTGCATTCCGGCTCGGGTACGGTTTTGTTCCGTCATCCGGCAGCCCCCACCAGCTGTGTTTTGAGTCCGGCACAGTGCAGCACTGCTGGACAGCTGGTGTTGCGAGACTGAGGAGTTCCCGTGATAATTACATAATCACGTGCGACTGCAGTTATAACCGAAGGATTAGAAGAAGTGCTTGGATTTGTCTCTTTTTTGAGATTTTTGTGCTGGCGTCAACGTGGCATGTTTTATTTTGAAAATTAACCGGATGTTATGTTGTTGTTTCGTTGTCTGACTTCCTGTCTGCTCTGCGCTGAATGGCTGAATTGCTACGTCTAGCTCCAGAATCTGGCAGAAACAGAAGCCCTGCGTATCTGAACTGAAAACGTAACTGAAGTTTCTGTTCACTTTAAAACAAATCAATCCATGACAGTTGAATACTGCATTTAAAATTCTTAACTACATACAGTAGTTTTTTTCAACCATTTTTGTCAGCTTTGACCTATTTGCATTGATGAAGAATGCACACTGGCGTTAAATTGTTAATGTCAGAAATGTTCTTATTAGTTCACATGGCTGGAAATGTCCTGACTTCCTGGCAAAAATACCATTTTTTTAATGACACAAACGCAATGTCATGCTTGCAAATGTTGAAACACTGTGGCCCCTTGTCAAAAATATCCATGGTTTGAACTGCAGTCAATGACTTGGCAGCCTTCTTGTCTGTAACTCCACCACCATCCCACCACCTCCAGACATGAAAATCAAGCCATAAACATGTAATGTGAACGTGATATGACATGTTTATTAGAAACATCAGGATGGTACGTAGCCTATTACACGTATAAATGCAAACATATCAGTATTTCGCAGAAACGTTTAGTGCCAGCATTGTATCTTGGTGGCTGGGCTGCCCTTGCACTCTCTCTCTCTGTCTCAGGGATGGAAAAGGAAAAGGCATGATAACTAGGGCGATGCATTTTGGTCACTTTACTAAAAAGGAGGATGGCATCCTCCCTCAATTCACCTAAGGCCTACATATGTTTGTGCAGCTAATTACACACTGCTAATGACCATTGTCATCCAGTACATTCTACTTGGTCACACAGGGATAGAGGTCATTGTGTAACAGGGAAGAGAGCTAACAACAAGCTGTGAAATTTGCATTTACTATGCTTGTGATTAATAAAAACCACAAGTTATGTACGTGTGATATGTGGGATCTTTGTATAGAAAATTTGTCCTTCAGCTTTTATGATCACAAGAATCAGGACATTCTTCAAAGAAAGCTTCTAAAGCTGTGCAGGTAGGTCAAAAGAACCTATTGACAGGCTCTACCACCCCACCGTTACTGCTGAGAGCTTGAGTCGGAACTGATGAAGTTGACCCCCCGCCGGGAGTGCTAGCTCACATGCTAATAAGGAACTAAACACAGTGTTTCCATGGGCAATCACACTCCTGTTTCATCAGGCAGCAGATAGCATTGATCAGTACCTGTGTGGTGGCAATGTTTTTAATCGGCTCTGAGAGAAAGGCAGAGAGGCTGCTGAGAAAATGTTAAAGGAAAGTAAGAGCCAAGTGGCCTTGCACACCAGTAAACATTCCTAGAGTAAAATAGATGCTTAAGATGGAACTAAATCAAAACAAAAGCAAAATCAAAAGATGCATTGTTCTCATTTACACTGACTTGCACAAGTGACAGCTTGGAAAAAAAGGTGTATTTATCACTTCAAACTTACACTCAACAACTTTTGCATGCTTTTAGAGCGGTAAACAAATACAGTAAATACTGTTTTGTGTCCAGGCTGCTTAAAGATTTTGAGTGAAAAGATGTGAAACACATCAGTGAGGAGCACTGTTGCACAGGGCGACTGTTCCTCCAACTGTGAGACCATCCTAGTCCTGATCCAGAAGTGAAACCAGACCTTATGAGTTCTGTTCCATAAGTAAGCAATCACTAATCACACTGACATTTGCAATAAAGTCAATTACTAGCCCTGTAATATGATCTTACTTAACATTATGTTGCCTGATTTACATGCCTAGCCGTGTCATGTATGAATTAATAGATTACAAAGTTTTGTTGTTTTGTTTATTCTGAAGTGATAAATGTTGACACCATGCATATTCTCTCTCTTTAGTCTCAGAAAACCACATAGGTAAAAACTATATTTTTCAACTAAATAATGTGTCAGAAATGGTAACCAGATTTAATATAATTTTTCTTGTAAATCTTTTTTTCTGTGATTGAAAATACATCTGTCCACTCTTGTGGGCATTATTGTATGCACCATCATAATTTCAGATAAAACATACAAAATAAGGTGTAAAATAATAAGGCCTAATTAAACAGAATATTTCCTTTTGGTGCAAAACTTCCACTGGAGAGGACAGATGTATGTTCAGTCACAGAAAGAAATGTACAAGAAACATGTCATTAAAATCTGGATGAAAGTATTTCTAAGATCTTATTTAGTTGAAATATAAAATAAAATAATTTTTTAAAAAAGATTTAACAGTTATTCCACAGGTACTTGGTGCATCTCATCTTCCCTCTGCCATTTTGAATTTATTATACCATATCTCAAAATAACAAAGAGATACAAGAGTTGTGGACAGTGTTTGGCGGGTTTACCACCTGGTCATTGGGACATGGTTAAAAACGGCTTCCAAATATCTGTCCAATGTAGTGGACTCTGTGTATAATAGAGCTAGAGAATGATATTTAGTTTAAGTTAAGTAAAAAAAAAGAGAGATTGAGATTTCATCTCCCAGACTGCAGATCTGACAAGTCACCACTTACTTGGATTGTAGTGCTTAAGATGGAAGTGTGATTGATTTATGCATGGGATGACTGTTTCACACAATGCTCAGCCACAAGCTTTTGTGTCAGAAGTGAAGATGATTTCTTATCAGCGGGTCTGAGCAGCTCGCAGGAGGTGTGAGACTGTCTGAGTCAGTGTTGACAAGCGAGTGGCAGGTGACCAACGGCCTGGTGTTCTGTCATGTCTGTCGGTGCTGGTAATGTGAGAAGAGCTATTCCGCCTCCCAAAAGGACTGAGGGCCCTCAGAGATGTTTCTTTGAGATTTGTTTGTTTTTTCAGCTATGTTTGATTTGCAGCTCAAGTTTGTGTAGATAGTGGAGCAGTAAGATGGGGAGCGGCGGCGTCTTACGAGGCAATTCCCTGGAGGATTGGGCTGGATCCTGACCTCTTTCTCTAGGGATACACAGAGTAGAGGGCAGCTCCACTGGGGGACCATCGCAGGTACAGACTGGCTTGTGTGTGTGTGTGTGTGTGTGTGTGTGCGTGTGTGTATGTGTGCATGCGTGCGTGCGTGCGTGCATGCTTGTGTGTGTGTGTTTGCGACAGAGTTAGATGACAGTTGTATAAATAAATCTCTCCACAGGGACTGGAAAAAAACTCACTTTGCTCATTTCTGTGAGGAATTGTTCTCTGATGCGTCCTCGGGCGTGTATTCTCTGACATCAAATGTGGCTCCGAAAATGTCAAATCAGGCAAAGCAGGATATTTCGGGGACATTAGCTTGACATTAACACTAATGATGTTGGGATGTGGATATAAGCTGACATCTCGCACTCTTCCCAAACGCCTCATCGTTCAGCTGTTGTTTCCATGAGCAGAAACATTTTATCATTTGCTCCCCCTTTTTGTTAATACAGTCTCTTAGTGAATGTTCAGGCCTACGTGTGAGATAGGAACTGCCACACACATTGCTTACCACCACACGCAGACCTCAGAACTCTAAACATTTCTTGGTTCTTAGTTAGTACCTGACTGCCATTAAATCCAAATGTGTGTCTGGTTACCTCTGGGATGAGCTATCTACCTGAACACCTGTTTAGTGAAGACTTTCCTAAAAACAACAGAGCAGTGAATCCTCCCCATTTCCTTCTGCTCACACATATTTACAATTCACAGACGGCATACATACAGCTGTATCTGTGCCACTAAATAGAAAAATATAGAAGAATATTTACAGTCAATTATGGGCTAGAAAAGCTCCTCTCCATCATGTCTGCCCTTCTGCATCATAAACTGCCACTGGAGGTGATTGAGTGCTCTGGGGACTGAGTGATTATGCTAATCATTAGCTGCTTCTTGCTTGGACGGGTATTTGATCATGGCAAAGACAAAGGAAAAGAGCTGTTTCAGCCTCCATTTTACCCTTCACATCGCAGCACAAGCAGAAACAACACATCCAGCAATTTGATGGGCCAAATGGTCACTATCACTTTGGAAAAATACTTGCATATGAATCGAGGCTTGGTCTCACTAGCCACTATATACACGTGGATGGCTTCATTTGTTCAAGTAGTGGCTTTTGGGCTTTAGAATAGAGCTCTCTGTTTCTTAAATGATATGTAACAGCTCTATTCAGACATTAGTTATGGATACAGCTTGCATGATATTTGGCACCTGACAGCACCGTTACTGCTGGAGTGGCAGGCTGGACGATAAAAATATGCAGGATGGAGAGTGTCAAAGGTTGCATCATTGATGGGATTTAAAAGCTATTTTTCAGCGGAATGTCTCTTTAAAGGCTGCATATACATAGCTTTTATCCAAAGCACTTTCCAATTTGCCTCTCTTTTATACACCAATCACACCAGTGGCAGCTACCATGCAACGTGCTAGTCCTACCATCACAAGCTATTTTAGGGATCAATGATACTTCTACATGTGAACAGTAAGAGTGGATTGAACCGCCAACCCTGTCATTAGTGGAATGCCACAATCTACCTCCTGAGCCACAGTTGCCCTGTCTGTTGTTCCCTGTGCTTTCATTAATGACCATTATGAGTGCATGGGACACTTCTTCTAGTCTAATAAACTCAGATCCCCTATTATTTTTCCTCATCAATGTCAACATTTTTACAGAATTCTGTTTCATAGCGCACAGTCTGACAGTATCCAAACAGAGTCAAAAATGCCAAGCCATTAGATTTATGTAGGATATAAAAAAGGCCAGGTAACACTTACATTAACCACTAGTAATGAACAATACATTAATAGTCGATTAAACATTAGTTAATAGTAATCTCACTGTTAACAAACAGTGAAATGCTTTATTAACCATTTATTAAGCAAGTTCATAAACATTCAATGATATCAGTTCTTATTTTGTGGTTGGTCAAAATGTTTCCCATTTTTTAGTGGTACCATCAAATATTTATAAAAAAGCAATAAAATCGGACAGCCACAAGGTCAGCTATATTCCTGAGGACCCGTTTTCCACCCCTCACATTTGCTAAATGCAACAAGGTCAAACAAACTCCTATAAGTTTGCTATTTATTCAAATTATTTTTTCAATTTCTTATTTTTCTCTATGTGTATTTAATTGGTAATGGTAGCACATGAAGATGCAGCAGCCAGTTGCTCCAGTCACTACCCTATGTGAGTGGTGCATGCAAAAATATGTTCGCTGTCTTGGACTGTTAGGTAGGGCAACACAACTTGGATGCAACTGGGAAAGCTTGAGGCATTTCACGTGAACAGTCAAATAACTAAAGTTTTTCTTTATTTATTTATTATTTATATTTATTGTGTGTGAATGTGTGTGTGTGTGTGTGTGTGTGTGTTTGTGTTTGTGTTTGTGCATGGTTGGAGTGAGGAGTATGGACAAAAAAGAAAGATGTTAAAGCGGTAATAAACAGTGGTAACAGCAGTCTCATAATAATGATAATTTATGCACCAACGTTTTAAAAAATGTTTCAGGAATATGTGTTAAATCCTTTTATTTTCTGTCAGACATCTGTGCTAAGCTCGGCTATATCAGATGCTGTTCTGTGGGATCCAGTAACCCATCCCTGGCCTTCCTCCTGCTCAAGTCCCAATCCCCTGGCTACCTATACTATAACAGTAACAGTCAGGTAGAAGCAACATTTTTTTTTAACTGAATAAGATGTTAGAAATAGATTATTTTATTGTTCTTGTACATCTTTTTACTGGGACTGAAAATACATCTCTCCACTCTGGACGTTATGCATCACAGGATTATGCCTATTGGACCTAAATTTAGATAAAGTGTAAATAAGATTATAATCTTTATAATACATAGAAAACTAGAATGGCACTCAGTAGAGTACAGTCCCCTTCAGTTCAGTCAAGCCTAATCCAATATCAAACTCCATAGCCCTGTATCAAATGCCATCACCCATAACTTCTTACAGTAATCTTAATTTAAGATCAGATCTAAAATCCATATCAAATTGTACTCACTCGTAGATACCAGCCACCTAAATACACAGTTTTTTCAAGATTTTTCTTCAAGATCCATGGACTGTATTATTCCCTGAGAAATGAATGGAAATGTTGACAGACCAACCAACAAACACACACGGGTGAAAAAATGTGCAAGTCAAATGTTGAAAGAAATCTGACCCAACGTATTTCTAACATTTTATTTAGTTGAAATACATTTTTTTTTTTTTACCTTGACTTAACTCAACTTTATTTATAAAGCACTTTACACACAACATGGTAGACCCAAAGTGCTTTACAGAAAACAGAGGAAAACAAAAGAAAACTAAAGAAGGTGACAAACACAAGAGGGAAGAAGATTAGAGTGGGGGGAGCATATGTTACATCTATCACATAAGCCAATGATTCAAAAGATGATAAGGGGCCAATTGAAATAGTGGAGCACTTGCGGGCACTTTTGTGAATTAAGGCAACCCCACCACCTTGTGCAACCTGGGTTGATGAAAGTGAGAGTAGCCTGAGGGAGTAGCTTCAATGAGAGGGGAGAGGTCACCTGGAGATAGTCATGACTCAGTGATAACAAAACAGTTTATATTTTGAGACAAAATTAAATCTTGACAGATGAATGATTTGTTTGACAGTGATCTCACATTTAGCAGACCTAATATGGAGGAAAGGGGAGGTGAGGATGGAATCAAAGCACGTGTAATAGATTGTCATAATTCACAGAACGAGATGCTCTAGAAATAAATGATGGTGTCTCAGTGTTGTATAGATTGGGATGTGACTTACAGGTAGAGCAGGTGACGGTGTGATCGACAGTCAATGCCCTATGAGCGGTGGGGGATGAATCCGACCAGATGTTGTATAATTTTCACCTGTATAAGGGACTCTGAACATTCATTTGATCGTGTGTGTTTATTACCTCATGGTGGCATAGACTGTCTCAGACAGTCCGACAGGCATTTCACAGTTTAACCAATGCATAGTCAATATTTGCACAGAGCAGCTTTGCCCCAAGCAGGTCCAGATGAAGTCCATCGGTTCTGTACAGTTGGCTACAGTTCCAGAACAGGTCTTAATTTTCTGCAAAGTCGAGATTCTTATGTGAAGCATTGCATATTCCTTTCAGCCAGGTCAGCAGTGACAATAAACGGAAAAAGTCCCGGGATGGGATTGGACCAGATAAGAGAAAGCGTTTCCCAGTGTCCATTAGGGCAGAGATAAGCAGCTGCAAGTCTGCACGGATGATTTGTGAGGTTTGCTCAATGACGTCATTGGACCGCGCATGTATGAACAGGTTGGAGAAGCCCTGATGGCGTTCTACGACAGAAGAAGCTTATCGCCTTCAGCAATATCTGCCGGAGGTGCCAGTGCTTCATCCTGAAGAATTGCAAAGCGATTTGAAAGATTCAGGGGAGGTGGTGAGACTGCCAGCAGATCGCTCTTCCTGTGGCCCAAGACAACTACCTCAGTATAGGTAGCAAGGGGATTGGGAGTTGAGCAGGAGGAAGGCCAGGGATGGGTTACTGGATCCCACAGAACAGCATCTGATATAGCCGAGCTTAGCACAGATGTCTTTTTGGCCTGGGCGGAAGTGGTGTCAATGAAGCTGGTCAAGAGGCTGTCCTTCTTTTTCAGCTCTTCCGAGAGTCTGCCGATATCCTCGAGGTTAGTTATGCTTCTGTTTGACTTCTGAAGCAGCTGGCAGTCCTCATGGGGCATTGTATTTGACCCCAATACAAAGTGTGTGTGGGAAAATGATGTTGGTCTCAAAAGTTGTAAACAATGAGAGACACAAGCTAGAGAAACTCTCTGAGTCAGAACACTAGCTAGCTGTTTTGGCCTGAAACAAACTGGTGCAAGCCAGTGTCAGGGCTCACACATGGTGGTCCAGTCAGACTGAGAGGAGGTTAGATCTGCTTGTTCTGTCTGACCAGCAGACCAAAACTCCAATATATTCACTTAAGAGTGATATTAACCACCAACTTCCATTTTCACATGGAAAAGGACAGAGTTATAACTGATGATGGCAAAGAAAGACACAGAGAACACACAGACGTATCTCAGACGTTAAAGTACTGTACTGTATGTCATTTTCAGGAGACAGGCCTGAAAGTGCATGTCATAATGAGGCTTGTGTGATAGAAAAAGGAAACTGAAGGAAACTTCCCACAAATATGTGGGAAAGATAGAAGTCACATTATTTCATTTCAATATTTTTGCAAACCAAATGTATGTTTATTGGAGCCAAAACATTTAGGCAGGCTTAGGGTTGAACAGTTGTCACAGGAAGACCGTTTGAATGCTAAGCATGGCTGCATGTGACAATAAGCCTTCTGTCTCCTCTGTCTCTGTCTCTCCTCTCTAATTCACAGGGGTTAATGCTGGAGCACAGCTTTGCTGTTATTGCTTTCTCCCGGCACCTTTAATCAAGGACTCTGTAGGACAGGCATGAAACCCCATCACGACGTCACTTAGAGTGCTCTGCGTCATCAAAATAATAAGTCATCCCAAATAACCTTGACTTTACTTGCCTTTGAGAAAAGCCTTTTTGATTCAAAGATTTTTTTGACCTCATTCAAAGCAGATGAAATTCTGTTTGAGTGTAAAACTGGCTGGGAGATTGGAGCAATTTTAGGATCACTTACGACATGAAAAATGGACAAAGTTTGGAGGAAACTGTTTAAAAACCCTGCTCTCTGAAAGTCAGCAATCTCCAGCAGAATGTATTCCTCCTTATTTCTTTGGAAGTATTTTCTTCTTTTTTTGTCTGTTTCTGTGTGAAGCGCATGCTCTCTGGACTACTCTCCAGGTCCTCAGAAGCCCTGTGGTGAGTAGATGGCAGGCATTCAAGCTGATCACTGAAGGTGAATGACTTTCACTTGACAGAATCCGATCCTGAAAGCACAACAACAAAGCCAGCAGCAACTTTTTGTGGGCATACGCGGATATTGGAAAAAATCTTTGGCAGATTCAAGGTTAGATTTCACAGAGAAATCTCCTCAGAGAACCGAAGTGGCTCTGGAGTTTGTCCAAAGTAGCATCTCTGCCATCTGGTCACAGCCGTCTGACAGTGATTATGAACACACACCAAATGGATGCTTCTCCTTTATGAGCCCGTGCAGCTCTGTGTTTTACTCAAAGAACAACCTTGTCTGCAGTATTTCTCATCTGAAAGGGAAAAGTGACATGAATCATTTTCCTTGGAAAAAAAACAAAAAAACATTCAGCATTTCTTACACTTGAGTGAAACTTAGTTTACTTGTCAGTCACACTAGGCTCATTTATTATATAGCGCTAAAAGGGAAATGTTCTAAATGCATTCAGTATATCAAATATTTATGTTCAGCTAAAATTGAATGATGTGCCCCTTATAGTTGACCCATCATTAATGTATAAAACCTAGGATGAACTGTTAACCTCCGATTGAAGCATTACACAAAGGATCTACTCTTTCAGTAGTTGTGTCCCCTTAAAATTGCATTCTATTCAAATACAACAAATAAATGTAGCAGAAATAGAGAATACATAAAGGGAAAGCATATTTCCAAAATGATTAGGTAATGTTTATACAGGAAGAAACATTCACTGTCATTGTATTTCATTTGTTTTCTACAATATCAGCTTCTGTCTAGTTCTAGTTCCAGTTATGCCTCATGTATTAAATTACATTGAGTCACAGAGCTAACCATCAAATTTTCAGAAAAATAAATATGCAGTTTTCCAACTTAGTGTCAACAGTTTGTGTTCCTGTTTCAACATGCACAAAGCCAGCTTCATAAAGAAATATTATCCCACTTGGCTGTGGAGGAACTTGTCCAGCTTGCACAGAATTCTGACCTCAAACCCATTCAACATTTCTGGAATGAAATGGAACGCCCACTGTGAGCCAGGCTTTATCAGCAGACATCAGTGTTAGACCTCACTAATGCTCTGATGTCTAAATACAGCCAGCTCCAAATTCTGGTTAAAGGCCTGAAACCAAGAGATCCAAGGCCATATGCTGACTGACATACAGTATGACTTACTATCTTCATTTTGTTTAGATAGCTCAAAGCATGTAGTGATGGTTAGTGAATGACAGTTGTTTTGGTTAAAGGGGTGAGATGTGAGATATGGCCAGAATTTTGGTTTAAAACATTAAAAAACTGAACTAATCTTATCAACAGAGTGTGAAGGAACTGTAATGTTGAGGTAATGTATTGAGATATCTACTGAAGTTAGCATGCTAACCAGCTAGCCTGTCCTGTCTCCTCAGACCATGTTGTAACTCAAGAGGTGACTGTCTCTCCTCTGTGGTTTCTGCAGGGCAGCATGCAAGTGATGAGTTCTTCGTTTCACAAGCTCTCTTTACATCTGTTGTCCTATTTAAACAGAAATTAAAACTGTCTGTCCTTCACCAAACTAAGCCAGGCCTTGTTCAGTCATTATAAATCAGACTTATCCGAATAAGATGTTTAAATATTTGGGCTTTACACACCATTTCCAACATATTCTCAGTCCAAACTTTGACCCAAATCAAGTCAAATAGCTTGGTCAGTGGCCTTAAGCTTCAATCTATGGTGCTCTGCTTACCTCTTTAGCGTCAGATTTGCACATGGATGGCACCAACAGTCAAGTTAGGCACAACAACTACTTGCAATGTCTGGCTGACAAACATTTAACGTATTACAACATACTGTATTATTACTTTTGGACTGTTATTAATGTTGTTAAATGGCCGGGGTTGGTTAGATTTAGGCACAACAACGACTTAGTATGGTTTAGGAAAACGACCTGCTTTGTTTTTAAATAACGATCAGTCACATGACTTGTGTTATGTTATTCACGCAAGTTAACTTGTGCGCAACATAACTTTAAACAGTTCTGTGTTGATGGTTTGTTTTGCCTGCTGCTGATGCCCTCTTCTGTGTCTTCTCACTAATAAAGCAGTACACAACTGCAACAATAATGTCATTGTGGTAGAAATTTGCATACATGAATCTGATGTTATAATTTGCTTTTATAATTAACGCTATAAATTAGTACTGGACAGGAGCACTGCTAAATTGAAGCCTGCTACAACCACTGACTGTATAAAATACTAGACAGAGCACTGTGACGTCATCCACAGGTGTCTGAAGGACCAATGTAGGCCGTACTGGTTGTCGCTATCTTGGCAGTAACTGACTCCATCTAACTCCCGGCTAATCAAAAATGGGGGAAAAGGTGGAGCATGGGTTGAGCTGAAGAGAGCCTAGTCAGTTAAACAAACCCACTAGCTGGAGTACGCCAAGCTAGCTAACACTAATAAGCTCTCTGTGTTCACACATAAAGATTAGCAAATCTCACCTCATGTGACTCGCATGCTTTTGACTGGTGGTTTGTTTTTTCCCGAAAAAGACAGAATACCTTGTACATTAACAACTGGCCCTGAGGGTGTGCGTGTCTGTTTGTGTTCACCAGGGGCCGAATGTATAAAACTCCAGGTGTACAAATCTGTGTACACACAAAACAGGAAATATGCATACGCAGTCTTTTCTTCAGATTTATAATACCCCACGTACATCTGTTCCCACGCTTCTTTCCCTCATACATCTCAATCATCCTGAAATTATGAGTACGTGAATGAGCAGTCTGACCATACCCACAATTTACTATGAATGGCTTTAAACATACCCCCAATTACCTGGTTTTAGTATAGTGTTGAGGCGAAATGCTGTAAGCAAAGAAGCAGTTGGAAAAGAAGAAGAAGCGTAATTTTACAGACTGTGACTTTCAAGTAATGATTGATCAAACTGAGGGACAAAAACAAGTATCATCTGGAGGCATAACAGGCTGAACACACTGGATGCGTGTGCAGCGCTGCTGCGTGGCGTTACCTCTCGCTTTTCATTTCAGCTTCCATGTTAACAGGTTAGACCGTTCACACCGGATGCCTGAGATGCGCTTCTCACGTGGCTGCTGTGTTGCATGATCTCGCCTATTTATACATGCGTGGTTCTTGGCAAAAATCGACCTGAATACGACCTGTACAGAGGACAGCGTTAACTTTATGGAAATATTCCCATTATTTGGAATTTTTGGGTGAAATGCAAGTTGTGCCTGGAGGAGAGGTGCTTGTCAGCTGCGAAAAGCTCTACTTAAAATTTGAAAAAGCATCTGCAGGCTAAACACAGCTTCACAACACTGGTGGCAAAGCTGACTGAGGAGGAGAAAGATACTGGTGGTGCGACAGCTCCAAAACAGTAACAGCTGACTTTTAGTTCTGCTAAAACTGTCCCCCAGAAGGAAATCCTCGAACTTGGAGCTGGCTATGTGGTGGAGGAGATGCTACATATAACAATGGTGGAGTCTCCATATTTCTGTAAGATATAAAATCCAGATAACCTGTATCATGGAGGGAGGACATGTGCCTGACAGAAAAAACATTTGCTAGCTACCTCGACAAAGCTTACTCTTATATGGAGGAAGACCTGAAAAAAACTTAATAAATAGTTAAAATATAAATTTATGCAAAAATTATGGTAAAACCTCTTTGCAACTCAAAGGGGTTTACCATTATTTTTGGTAACACTAAAGTACTCTAACAACTTACTTTTTTCAGTAGATAACACAGTAATGTAACAAGTTACTTTTAAAAGTAACGCACACATATTCTCTTTCCAAATTCAGTGTTCAACACATCCATGCCATTCTCATTTCTACATACATTGCATAATATGATTATAAAGCATGCAAGGGTCAGTTAACAGAGAAAAAATAAATCTCAAATTACACTGTGACAGTTACAGGTATATTTCTCCTTCTTACCTTTAAACAAGGAGAGAAAATGCCCTCCAATAAATGAGTGATTGAGCCTGTGATTTTTGGTGAGGCATTTAGAGTTGGCTGGTCAGTTCCCTTTACATTAGGGGCAGTACTGGCCAGGGTCATCTGTACCCTTTTAACACTGTCAAATGATTAATTCACAATCATAGTAATGTTTTTAAGTAAAAGAGATTATTTTATTCTGCACCTTTCTACAAGCTCGTGTATATGTATTATTCTTTTGTTAAATGATTTGTCCTCATAAAAATGTTATTGGTATGACCTTTAATTGTTGATAAATCATTTATTCAAACTTTTAAGCTCAACTATTAGTATTTAACAACAGACGTTGTTGTTCAAGATTGTAACCATTTCCTAGTTATCTGTTTCATAGCTGCAGTTCACAGTATCCTATACAGCTGCAGCATTAGTCAAGATATAGAGATACAGTAATTCAGGTGCTGATACTGAGTGGTTTTCACTCGTTTTGCAGCTACTTCCCCATCTGAATGATTTCACTGGTATACTAAATTTATGTATTTTTGTTGTAATTGCAATTCCCCTCCAATATTTGGAGTTGTTTTCTGAATTGCTTCAAAATGTATCTTTCAACTTTCCCTCTAATTCTAAGGTCAGCTTAGCTGTGTCGTTTGCCTCTGGGCTACTTGAATGTTATTTTCATCAGAGGGGAATGTTCCAGGTTTCTCTATCTTATCTTTACTTGTAGTTTTTTAACCATAAGCGGAAGATGCTCTTTAATGCCTACACTATTTTGGAATTGTAGAGATAGTTTCAAAGATAAAAATATCTACAGAAGATTGAATTTGGTAAATAATATTCATCTTATTGCTGAAATACTTTCTTTGTAGTCCTTCTGATGCCTAGATCAGATCTGATGAATTAAAGAGCCAACAAGACAAAGCATGTGTCATGCTAGGGGACAATAAACACCAACCAGAGAGACTTTTCACAATCTGGCAGGTTGACTTGTGCGTCTGTGGCCAGTCAGCATTTTGCCAGCACATCAGTCACCATCTCAAGCAGCAGAACAATATGTCTGTCTTTGTTGTCCTCATTGTATGTGACAGGAATTTACTCAGTTTGCCAGAAGTCATCATCAGCAAAACGAAAAGGACAGGGCAGTTTGGTAGAAGACATACGTATTCTATGACATTGTGTGATATATTTATTATATATGTGTGTGTGTTTGAATATAAATAACTGTGCCTTGTGTTATTCTTGTAATCAGCCCCTTGAGGCTAAATGTATGAGTTCTGTGCCACTGCCTCCATTGGGAGGCACGTTAAAAGCCTCTGTTGTAATCTTTTATATTCTATTGGCCCTGTGATGAATAGGTTGGAAATGAGCGGGTGAGAGAAACATCCGTTTATCATAATCACTCTGAAAAAATTACAGGAAATGTTGGCCACATCTGCAAATTCAGCCCCAGGAATTGAAGTAAGGTGTCATACTGAGACAAAGATTGTGTCTGTGCAGTGATTAAATTCACACAAACAAGGAAAAAAAAATCGACTCAGCTATCAGGGATGCAAAGATGAATCATTTTAAAACACAGTAGCACAAGAGCAAATGTTGTCTGATCTATCATCGGTGTGCTTCAAAGTCTCGCACAATTCTTTTTTTTTTTTTTTTCTCAATTGCTTTCTAACATCAACACAATAAGGTTTGGTTAATTGAAATCAGAGGATGCTTCTTATTTGTCTTGCTATCCCCTTCTTCCTTCCACTCTACATAATATGTAGACCTGCTGCAAAGGTACACTTCAGTTACAACACAAACATATACACATATACAAGAGATATATTGTGTATGTACTGTATATATATTGAATTTACTTATTTACATATCCATGTCCATCTGTGCACCATTTCAGAGATACATGTTTGAATGGATAACCTGCTAGCAAAGTAATGGTAAATGTATGCATGCTGATCCTCAGGGGAAGTGTCACAGACAGCAGGCAAGCAGGGAGTTTACAAAACCCAACAAAGCTCCTGTGAGAGAAATGGTCTAACTCTATACTTATACAGTAAATCAAGACAGAGCAATGAGAGAAAGGAGAAGGCTGGGACTAATCCGCTCTAATATTTATGAATTGTTCTTTTGTTGTGGCGGAGCTGGTAGACAGACAGGAATGCAACATCCGTCCCCGGAGCTGCAAGGTATTTGAATGTTGAAAAATGCATGAGCGTTTTTATTGATAGAAACACAGATCGCTCTTTGATGGATGGTGCCTGATACCTCAACACAAACAGGAGGGTGTTATTTCTGGGAGAAGGTGAGGCTCTTGCTTACTGTCATTAGGCTTTATTTATAATGCTCTGACTGAGTGTGTGGGCGAGCCTGTGTCTGTCTGCGAGCAGGTCATCTATAAGAACTCGAGTGCGAGTGGAAATCATAATAAAAAAAGACAAGCTTTTTTGTGAAATACACAAAACCAACTGTACAGTCATAGTAACAGAAAAACCCACTTGTCTTAAATCATCTTCACACAATTTACCAAGTAATACAGTTGAATCATATCAAAATACAACAGCTTCCAGGGTTTTTATGAAACTGCAGCCAATGAAACATTCTAGGAATTTCCTCCAAAACCCAGAAACTAGACAAAACAAGATTATGCAAGATATGCTTAGCCACATTAAATGGAAAGAAACAAGATTTCAAATGATACGGTCTGATGAAAGAACCACATAATTTGTATAATTTGTACGCAAATACTGATGTGAACATTCTATACAGGAATTCCTGCAGAGGTCACTTGAGAAACAATTATGGGTGACATTACCAGTAGCACTATGTGGCTCAGGAGGTAGAGTGGTTGTCCACTAATTGAAGGGTCGCTGGTTCATTCCCGAGCCACTGCTGTCCACATGCCAAAGTCTCCGTGGGCAAGATACTAAACTCCAAATTGCTCCTGGTGTCCATTGATGAGTGTGTGTATGAATGGTTTTTGCTTCTAAAGAGCAAGTGGTGCCTTGCATGGTAGCCTCTGCCACCAGTGAATGAATGTGTGGGTGAATGCTGACTTTTGTTGTAAAGCATTTTGAGTTGTCAATAAGACGAGTAAAGTGTAACATTCTTTCAAGGCTTTAGAAGCATTAGGTAAGAAGACTAGGCAATAATAATAATAGTGTTATTGATAAGTTAGATAATTTCAGGAAATGTCTGCTAGGCTCCTGGCTGGAGAGAAGTGTATTTTGATACTGGTGACAAATGCTTGTTTCATGATCTACAATGCAAAACTAAATTTATAGAAAATCACCAAACTATTGTTTTCTTACCTTAAAAGTATGCACATAGCGAGGTGCCAACATTTGTCAGCTTCGGTGCGAATTGACTACATTGGATATTTAAATATGGTTTCTATGGTGATCAATACACTATGTGTCATTCATGCTAAAACCAAAACTGCATAGACCTCAAACCTGTGCCATCTTTTTGACCTGGTTCCACATGCAGATTTTCAACCTGATGCAAACCATCTGATAATAATTAACCTGAAACAAAAGGCGAAACAAAGAAAAGAGAAAAGATTGGATAATATTTCATCCTTTTCTGTCGTTGCTAAGCAGCAGTCATCCAACCATGGCCAGTCTGACAGGCCAGTCACTCTTTGAATACCATCAGCGGGGTAAAGATGGAGCCTCAGAGGGAGGTCAGGACTGACCTCAGACTGAAGCATACTCATAAATGCACACATACATCCAAACGTTCACAGAGCTCAAAGACCATCCACCTTATGTTTTATACCTTACACTGATGGTGACTCCAATATAGATATCATAGTTTTAAGGTAAAACCTTGCTGTAAGGGTTACAGCTTTACCATTTCTATTATGTTACACTTCATTTTCTGGCAATGGTCCACTTTTTCTTTAAACAAAACACAACATACATTTTCCATAAAATTCTTTGTGATCAAATTCCTCCACATTAAATTTAGCATTTTCAGATTTACCCTGGTTAACCCTTAAACAATTTCTGCAGTGATTCTTATAATTATCTTGCATCATCTCTGCATAACTGTAACTTTAAGATCATTAATCCACAGATTTTCCTGAACAGTTTTGCTTTTTCATCAGTTCTGGATACAAATGATCTCTAAATGTTGTTGAGGGACAACTGTTCAGTGTATTCAGGATTAGGTCTCTTTTTGCAGGAGACATATTTCTGCCCCAGAAGACACTGAAGAGATCCAGTATTGACGGGGAACACTGGGGGATTCCCCAAAAGAACTGGAGAATAGGCCTTCCATAGTTGCCAATGTCACCGGTGTTTAGGGCTGGGTATCGGTACTCAATACTTTTCAGGTATCGACCGAAACAACCCAGTACCAAGTAGTATCGAAACTGCGCCTGTCAAACGATACCTGCAATCGGTTCTTTTTGTACCCAGGTCAAGAAAAAAATTACTGTTTCTATGGTTTTGCTCGCAGCCAATCACCACAAGCGTTCTTCGATTCAATGCGCCGTGTGATTGGTCCACCAATAGTTTGTATGGCGGTAAAGCGGGTTCAAGCCATGCGGAGTTGGCTGGTTATCATTACAAGATGCCGGCAGCAAAACGTTCAAAAGTATGGTTGTACTACACGCCTGTCGCACCGGGTACAAATAGATGCATAGAATGCGGCAAGATTATTTCGGGGAAAACGGGGAATGTACGGTGTTTAAGAAGCCGGCGTCTACAACACCAGCGTCGTCGTCGTCATCTCAACAGGACACGGCGCAGGCGCAACCGTCGATAACTTCAGGTAATATATAAATGGTTATTAGGTTATTATAACAGTACTCATCGTTTGTGTGTTTATTTGTTGTAGATGTAGATGTACATGTTGTAGGCATGTGTGCTAATGCTAGCCTAGCTAGCTTGCTAATTTTACCTAATAAGCAAGTTAGCACCCTACTACCGTAATTTTCGGACTATTGAGCGCACCTGAATATAAGCCGCACCAGCTAAATTTTAAAAGAAAATACATTTTGTACATATATAGGCCACTTTTGCGTTTACTGCTAGAAAGTGCCCCCCGGTGGCCGTTAGCCGGTAAAAATCTATAAATTAGCCGCACCGTGTGTGTGTGAAAAAAGTAGCGGCTTATAGTCCAAAAATTACGGTACTCAGTCACATCTGTCAATGTTTGGTTCAGTGGTTAGGTTACCGGTAGTTTTAGCTTCTGTAGCAGCTTAATTACTTACGTACTTAATGTTAAGGTCCAACTACAACTACTACTACCACCACCACCACTGCACTGGCTGACGTTGCCAGAGACTCTAGCAGCAGCCCCACACCATTCACATTAGCTGCAAGATTGCAGATGACAAGGGAGAGGAAGGAGGAATGCCACAGGAAAGTGACAGAGTTTATTGTGAAGGGGCCACCTTGGTTTAGGTAAGCCAGCCAGCACTGATGATTGTAACTCACTCACTTATGCTCAGGAAATGGAAGTTTCAGCAACTAATGCTTTGAGATGAAACATTTAAAATGCTCTGTGTCCTGTGTTTTACTTAGAGAGATGGTTGCTGCCCTTAACCCACGGTATCAACCGCCATCAAGAGACATGCTCTCTACCACACTGATACCAGCGTGGTACGCCATAGAGAGGGAGAGAGTGCAGGCAGAGTTGGAGGAGACTGAGCATGTGGCGCTTACCTGTGATGGTTGGACCAGTGTAGCCCAAGATCACTACATTACAGTCACTGTCCACTTTGCTAAGGGAGGTCAGCTGCAAGAAAGGGTTCTCCACATTAAAGCTGTCTATGAGGCCCAGACAGGAGAATTTGTGGCAGAAGAGATTTGTCACATAATGGCAGAGTTTAATATTCAGGGAAAGGTGGTAGCATTAACAGTCGACAATGCTGCAAATATGGGTGTGGCTGCTAGGATGTTGAAGGTGGTCAAGATAGGCTGCTTTGCTCATTCTCTTAACCTTGCTGCCCAAAAGGTGTACACTGAACCAACAGTGTCGAATTGGGCAGCAAGAATCCGGGCAGTGGTTGTGTGGCTGAGGAAGGTGAGCTTAGCCAAGCCAGTTATGAAGGAGTAACAACGCCTCTTAGGTATGTCTATTCCTCTATTGGCAGCATAAATGTTTCCAAAATTATTACTTAACATGTAAATGAAATGCATGTGCATTGTTTAATATGTTTTCAGATCTCCCACAGCATGCAATGGTGCTCGATGTGAGAACTAGGTGGAATACACTCTACCTCATGATTGAACGGTTTGTAGAGCAGTATTCAGCCATTCAGGCAGCATCTTTGGACCTAGGTTCAGGAGGTCAATGGAAAGGGACAGGTAAGATTTGATGTGCATGACATTATCACTAGACTGACACGGTATTTCTTTAATTTGATATCTTCATTAAAACTGCTTTGGTTTTGTGTGTGGTGGTTGTCTTCTTTTTTCAGACTGCAGAGAATTTCAGACCAGGACTTCAGGTGTGCAGAGGAGTTCGTGAGAGTGATGAGAATCCTCTACACTTCAACACTGTGTGTATCCTCAGAAAGGACTCCAGCATGTGGCCAAATTTTGCCCATCCTGCAGAAGCTTGAGGGCCACTTCAAGGTTCAGGATGCAGACTCCACCTTTACTGCTGCCATTAAGAAAAGGGTGTGGGATGACCTTTCAAAGCGTTACACGGTATGTATTTTGTTGTTGTTGTAGTAAATCACTAAAAATACATTATGAAAGTGTCTAACTCTGGTATTGGCATATTAATTATCTCTCACAGGATGAAAACATCAGGATGTTGCTGGAAGAGGCCACATCACTCGACCCCAGGTTTAAGACCAAAATCCTGGATGCTGCCGTTTGGTCTAGGTTGGAAGAGAAGGCATGCGGCGAAAACTCTGAACAGGTTTGCTTCATTTTGACTATTGTTACTGTACTTTCTGGGATGAAGATGAAGTATTGATTATTGAAATGCCACACAGAATAGTGATATAACACTGTATTAACATAGCATGCACTGGAAATCGGTGAAGACAAAGAGGACCAACTGGATGAGGGGATGGAGGAGGAAGAAGAGGATGAAGAGGCTGCATCTATGGAGAACACAACATATGTAAGCTTTCCATAATACTTACCATTCATTACTTACTCATCTCTTAAATAGACAAACCTAAGCACTTTGCATTAAGATGATCAGTACTTCAATGCTTTCCTCTGGTTTAGTCTCACTTGTTTTTTTTTTCTCACAATTTTTACCTTGAGACTTATCTTTATAGACTGCTGTGACTACGAGCCACTCCGCGTCTGACTCTGCACTGGGGGAGCTGTTTGCCAAGGAGGACCTGGCCCTTAAAACTATCCAGGCAGTGCCACTCCTTGACCGGTCAGAGAAGACACGAAAGGAGCTTAAACTCTACAGAGCTCTACCTGCAGAGCTGACCTCCACCAGTCCTGCTGAGTGGTGGTGGGAGAGGAGAGGGACATTCCCCATTTTGTTTGACCTGGCCTCTAATTATACTTGTGTCCAGGCATCCTCCACTCCAGCAGAGCGGATATTTTCAACTGCTGGAGACACATTAAGCCAGGAAAGGGCATGCCTTGCCCCAGAGAAGGCTGACATGATAATATTCCTTAAAAAGAACTGTTGAGGAGGACTGACTGGTCAGTGGTTACTTACTGGTTAGATTCAGAATGTTGGTTGGTTGTGATGTTGTTGTTGAAAATTACACAACCCAAATAATACTTTGTTGTACATGTTTGTACAGTTAATATTTAATAAATATTTGAGCACTTTCAACATGCATTTGTGTAAAAAATCTTTTGAATGGGGAGGAGTGGTGACATTCACGCAACCGATTGCTTATTTTTCATATGATTAATATCGAATCAAGTTGAAAAAAAGTATCGAATGAAGTACTCAGTTGGTATCGGTATCGTTTTAAGGGTACTGGCATCGGTACTGGTATCGAAAATTTTTAAATGATACCCAGCCTTACCGGTGTTACACTGTATACAGGCATACGTCGATTCTTGCAACTGTTTTCCAGTTGGTGGCCCTGCCATCTCCTGTTCCTGGTTCCCAGTCATGGGCCATGACAACAACTGTCCCTTGTCTCCAGTTGGCAGTCTTGCCCACACCGTCCATCCCTGCCAATGGACAGACCTCTTAGATCATCAGTCGTTAGTGCAGCACTTCCAGTTCCACTGCCATGTTGCTGGTCTCCTGCGGGCGCATGCTCTACCAGGTAAGCTACAGGCATACCCTATTAATGACAACTTTAAGCAGCGATTCCATCCCAGGAGATGAAATCAGTAGGTAAACTTCACCATCGCTGAAGGAAAAAGGATGGTAGACAGAGGGCAAGTTGCCTTACTGTGAGCTATACCCAAAGAGTCCAGTGGACGACAGAGCCTGTATGAGATAGAACTGGTGCTTTCCTGAAAAAGCAACTACAGTTAATAGGCCAGTGGTGTATCTCGACAAGCTGATATTCAACAATCTCAACAAGTATGGAGGGGCTGAGGTAGGAAACAATGTGTCAGACACTGCCGTGCTCTTAAATGTTGGTGTCATAACAAAACAGATAGCAGTTTAAATATGTGAAGAACATATCAATTAGAAAGATTTACATCGACATAGATGATACAAACATGAGTGAGAGTCTGTATCTGTATAATACTAAAACACACTGAAATAAATACACTACTAAAAAATAGACATAAAGTGTATAAGGTGAAAAACATTTCATTTGTTTAGCAATATATATCTATAATCTGTATACTTACTGTAATTAACAGTTGATTAAGGTAAAATCATAAACGTTAACATGCAAGTTTGTGTTTTAAAGTAACTTACATCTCAGTGTTTGTATCCCCAGGCAAACTGTTCCTGATCGCATGACTCTGACAAAATCTGCATCTCTGAATTATTCATTTCTCTGAGCCAGCTATGTCAGTTTAAATCATTATTTATTGCTTTCATTAACTGTAAACTGAAATCAAAGCATGCACATTTGTATTATTCATATAATCATCAACAATATTGTCATAACTGATACAACAACTGTGATTGACAATGCAATGGTTAGATGTGTGTTTCTGATTAATAGACCAAAAAGGATCTACAATTACATGCCTTATCCCCCAACATAGACTGCCAGGGTGCCACTGAGCAGGGCAGGAAAGTAAAGTACATTTATTTGGGGCATTGTTTGTTTTGGACCTGTATAAAAATCCAGTCATTGGATATGAACATTGTCACTATTCAGTGAAATATGACAATTTAGAATATGTTGCTCAAATGTAATTAGTCAAATGTTGCCATGTGGTCCAAAAGATAAAGTATAGTAATTTCTTGAAAAACTAACTGAAAGAGACTATTTTTTTTATGATTTTGTTCTGCTTAATGAAAAGATGGAGTGATGACAAAACTGATTACTCAGTGGGAACATTCAGAGTTAGGATTTCTCTAAATCATTAGAAAACAGGTTACATTTTATCAGGTCAACTGTTGCTCATCAGGTCAACTGTCAACTTTTTCAGTTGTTCAGCCTACTTGAAAAACGTGGGCACACTGTCGATTACAATTTAATAAACACATCATAATACAGTTATTGATCTTACATTACCTCACTATACATCCTGAAAACAGCTGTGTGTAATAAAGAAAAGTGGTCTTTCATGTCTTTATTTCTCTTCTTTAAAAGAAAATGAATGTTTTATCAAGATCCTTACAAAAGGAGGTGGTGGTGTTCATACTGCTTTTGTACCTGCTTTATACGTAATGTTATTTGTAGAACTCCCGATTGCAAAAATATTGGGATCAATGCAAACAATACATATAATAGAATAAAATCATTTTTAACATATGGTATATTTAATTGAAAAAAGTACAAAGACAATACATTTAATGTTTCCTCCATGGTCCAAAACCCCAGGCCCCACCCATACTGTCCAGGGCCTCCATCCCATGGCTAGCAAAAAAATATAAAAAATGAAAAAAAAAAATCCAAGTTGCAAGAGGCACGTAGAAGAAGTTCCCTGTTGTCACTACTGGCTGTTGCTTTAAAAAACATGAAGATTGCGGCACCTGCTCACCTGTGGTGTCTAGCACTCCAGTGTGCCTGCTGTTGTAAACTTCCAAAATGCACAGACTGGGTTTCTTCACTGTACTTGCATAAGTAATTTTCACTAAATCTGCATATCTGAGGCACCCTTTGGGCTTCAGGTTCTCCCTCAGCTCCTTGCAGCTGTCAAACTGCAATTTGATGTCGCCTAACCTGGAAAAACCTGTCCTAGAATTTTGTGTTTGTGCCGTCCTCCATTTTAGTTACTCCCATGTTTACTGTGATTCTTGACAACTTCTCACAGTTTACCTTTGTGTCTTTGACAGCTTGACTGTCTTCAGCTTGTTGATCAACAGCAGCAGAATTGTACATTAAGTTGTGCGCTGTGGACCAAACAATTTTGGATCGTCACTCTTAATCTCACTTTTTGCCAAGCGACATGATCAGAATTGAACCATACATTAGCAGGTAAACTTGCAACAGAAATATAGGCTGCAGCAACGTTGTTAAAGCATCCTGGTATCGAACTGGATCCTCAATAAAAACTGGTTGGACTTCGCTCGCTAGTTAGTCCATTGCTTATCGCCCAGAATATCTGAGTCTGTTTCAGAAGCCTGCTGTCACATTGAATCCTTCCATAACTCTGCTTGTAATAAGCTAATCTGTGTCTCCACCACTCATTGAACCTGTCAATGGGAAGAACGGCAAAGAAGAAAAGGGAAATTTAAGTGACTGTGTTTTATCAGTGAGGTTCTCCAACTGCATCAGAACAGCTGTCATAACGAGAGACCGTTATACGGGGCTGTGGCTATTTATAGAGCCATACCTCTCATTCATCACATGTACCTGTAAACCTTCATCTGCAGTGATATCTCATTCATCATTAATGCATGTGAGAAGGATGATCAATGGTTAATCTATAGAGCTCATATTGAAGAAGACTTCGACGACTCAGGATCAAATGAGAAAATCATTAACAGGGAGGTGATGGCTCCAGTGTAAATAAATACAATGTTAAAATGAATCGCTCATTAATAATTTACAATTAAGTTTATACATGCTTCTCTCAGTGAAATTTCACTAAACGCTATAGACTGCAAAATAATAACACCATCAGTGAAACCAGCAAACAACCAACAAGGACTAACTGGTATCACTGGTATTTTTTTCATTACAAATGATGATATAAACCTAATAATATGAGTGAAAAGTTGAATTGTTGAAGATTTTCTGAAATTTTAGAATATCTTAGTATTTAGTAATTCCCCCCATTGACTTTGATGATAGCAAGCACTTGACCTGACATGGAGGAAAGTAAATAACAGTCAGGACTCCTTGGTCTTCTTTGGTCTTAAAGTAGTTCTTGTAAAACTTTAAGGAGTGTTGAAATTGTCAGTCTTGCTTTTCAGCATTGCTCCTGTGATGTACTCAACCCGCCTTGTAACAGTTCATATTGAGAGGGACAGATTGTAGTAAGCATTTTTAAAAAAGTCCTTGCTGCTTTTGTAGCTTAGCTAGCAATTTCTCAGCGGTCAGTGCCAGCAGTAACCATGTGTATAATGCCTAATCAAAAGTTAAATAAAAACATTATAGCCAATAGAAAAATAGAACAGAATATACCAGTACCGTTTCTAACTCAGGTGCAGTGTGCAGGCTTCAGACAGCCCAGCGCCTCATCTCAGTGAGTTCTGGTACAAACACACAGAGCTTTGAGGTAGACCGCTGGCAGCAGTCCACTGCACAGTGTGTCTGTTGCAGCATGCCGCGGGGGATGGTTCAGATTGCACATAAACATAGATCATATACAAAAACTGTAATCAATAACCCTATTGTGAAGTATGCGGATGACACCACCATCATCGGTCGCATTAGAGGTAATGATGAGAGTTCATATCGGAAGGAAATCAAAAATCTTGCAGAGTGGTGCACAGAGAACAATCTACTGCTCAATGTCAGCAAAACCAAGGAGCTGATTGTTGATTTTAGAAAAAAAGGAGGCAAAGACATACACCCCTGTCTACATCAGTGGAGCTGAGGTGGAGCAGGTGAACAGTTGTAAGTTCTTTGGAATCACCATTACTGAGAACCTGTCTTGGTCATCGCACATCAACGCCCTGATTAAAAAAGCACAGAAAAGGCTCTTCTTCCGACGGAAACTTACAAAGGCTAAATTTGTGAAGCTGAAATGGCAGTGGATAATCTCAAGCAGCTGTAAAGAAGCCAGAATGCAATATAGCTGAATTCGATGGATCTTGTGGGTAAGTTTATCTCTCTATATCATTAATCTACTGTCGTCATGCACTAAAGCTGTGTGCAGATCTTTGACTTTGCTGTCTGCCAATGTGTGCTGAATTGAAGATACAACCAGTGAAATGTTTTGTAGGCATTTGAGTCATAGTTCTCATCAATCACAATTACATTATAGTTAAGAATAGTGAGCACATTTTCACGTCTTTTTTCACAGGCTCCACCACTGTTTGTGAAATTCAAACTGCTTCTACATGGCATTGATTGTTTTTTACTACTTTAAGTTTTTACAAACTTAATTCTTTAATTTGTAAATGTGAATATATTGGAGCCAGCAGCTCCTGATGCAGTATAAAACAGCAGAGCCCCGTTTACCTGCTGTGGTGGAGGTGGGAGTACATTGCACAACAGAAAGTTTTGATGTGATATTTGTTAGTGAAAGCGTGAAAGATGAGCTTGGCACAGCCGGTGCACTCCGTATTGATTAAGCTCAGTTTGATTGCAGGATACATAAGTTTTAATTAATCATTGGGGTAATCAAAATGGCAGCAATATTCCAGGCTCACAGCAGACTTTTGGGACCAATCTGAAATGCTATTGATTAACAACCTTTGCCTTTTTCCTCTAAAGAGCCACTCTTGCAGATGGAGGCTGAGATTGACCTTTCAGTCCAGCACACACCCAAACAAATTATTTTTTTCTCTTTTTATCTGTAACATGGAGACGCCTCCCCTACACACACAGTTCAACTTTCTCCATCCTGTTCTTCGTGTATCCAACACGCATACACACACGTCTGCTGCATTCTCCATTTGTGCAGTAATACATTTCTAAAACAGCTACATCAAAGCACTTTTAATCCCTTTGGTCATTTAACAGTGTGCTCTGATTTCAGACTTATCTTTGAAAAAGGATGGATTATTTGTCTAAATGTGCTTATTTTATTGACATTCTGAGGTCCCTGAACAACTAACTAGTACGTCTTCTACTCTTTAGAATACACACCGAACAGCCATAACATTAAAACCACTGAGAGTTGACGTGAATAACAATGATCATCTCGTTACAATGTTCTTCCTGTGAAACTTTAGGTCCTGGCATTCATGTGAATGCCACCTGACACACACCACCCATCCAAACACTGTTGCAGACCAAGTACCACCCCTAAAGGCACCTGATGGCAGTGCACCCTCATTAGGACAACGCTCCCTGCCACACTGGAAGATCTTCTCAGGAGTGGCCTGAGGAACATGACAAAGAGCTTGAGGTGTCGACCTGGCCTCCAAACGTTCCGGATCCTAATGTGATCGAGCATTTGTGAGATGTCCCTGAACAAGTCTGATCGATGGAGGCCAAATGATGGATCAAACTTGGCTCTTACCTGTCAAGGCATAGACACAGGACTTCTGGGGCACCTCCTGTGGTTTCTGTCACCAGGGCGTTGGTGGCAGATCCTTTGACATCAGAAGGCTGCAAGGTGGGACAGCCATCATGAAGCGCTGGTGCCATCAAGGGGTGTACTTGGTCTGCAACGGTCTATGAGTGGGTGGTTCGCGTCAAGTGGCATACACATGAATGCCAGGACCCAAGGTTTCCCAGCAGAATGTTGCATTGTTACAAGATGATCAATGTTATTCACTTAAGCTGTCAGTGGTTTTAATGTTGTGGCTGATTGGTGTATATTCCGTGGTAGTTAGGATCATCACATCTGTTGTGTTATGCTTTCGAGCATTACCTGAGAGTGAAAACCGATACATCCTCATATCTAAAGGACTGAGTAGGTTGATTGCCAATGACTCCCAAATGACATACAACACCGTTTCCAAAACATCATAACTGTTGCAGAGTACCAGCGTCAGGCGTCATATGTACGGTTGTACAGTCACAATGACTTTAGGTCAAGGCAAGAAAAGTACTTGGTTAGGTTTAATAAAACACATTGCAATTTGGGTTAAAATGAATTTGTTACTTACATAACTTCACTTTAAAAAGTAACTACTTTATGTACATAACTTCTGTCAATCTTGAAGATTGGCGACACCGATGGCGGTAAGTGGCAATTGCAGGTGAAAATTATACCAGCAACCATATTGTATGACTTTACTCAAGAACCTTGCATACTGTAACGTCAGTATATATAACTGTACACCACACATATAATGCAGGCTGCTTGAGTCAAATTAGTCTGTGCTAAACCAGATAGTCAAGTAGTCTGATAGGGTTTAACTTTAGCTTGCATATTTTCTGAGGTAATTTGATCATAGCTAGCTTGCTAAGAGAGAAAATAAATTAGCCCTGAAACAGTCCCGTTTGTTTGCAAACCTAATGACTTCCACAAAGGTTCATGAAAATTGGGCCAAATCCATAATCCTGCCAACAACCATACGGCACCGAAAATTGAACCTCCTTGGCGGAGGTAAGAAACTCAATCTGTGTGGTGACGTAACGTTACCCCAAAACAAGGTCCACAATTTAGGTAGAGTAGATTTTGAACATTCAACGCGACCGGAGACCAGGACAAACAAAACTGTTATGTCGCGTGCAACCACCTACTCTCTCTGGCCGACCAACCACTGCTCACTGACGGCTGAATGCGTCGCTAACTGTGCGCCATTTGTTTTTTTTTTTCCGGGAATGTCGCCACGGACACTCAGTGTACCTGCCTGGAAATTAGTTTATTAAATGTATTATGAAAACTTGGAAATTGACTGTGTCAGTCAAAAATACCAGGCTCAACCTTAAACAATTCTCAGAAAAAGCCTTCATGTATGACCCAACCAATATTGGCTATCTAACAACTTAAAATAGGGAGTATGTAACGGTTCGTAGGAGTGTACAGGTGGACCCAAAAGCTGACGCCAAACAGAGAGCTGATTTCAAAGGTGAATTGAACACTATGAAATAACAGGCTGGTAGAGGCAGTGAGCACAGGCGCAGGCAGGTAGCCCACTCAGGTCATCAGGGTTGAGCAGGGTGGCGGAGGTGCGGGAGGCTGGGTGGCGAGTGGTCGAGGAGCGGGTCCATAGAAATGGTCCAATCACACTGGAACAGAAGAGAAGCTGGATTAGATTGGTGGCAAGTGAAACTAAGAAAACTTCAGACATACAAACTCAAGAGTCACTTTGAAAAACCAAGTACCACTGGAGCTGGCGACAATAATCTGGCAGCATGCAGAGGGAAGACCAGGGTATAAGAGTCATTTATATTATTAAATTGACAACTACATAAACACAAATTGATGATTTGTTACTTGGTGCTCTCAAATTCATTTACAGTGCAATTTCAAAGGGGCTCTGTGTAACAATTTGCAGCAATTTACATGGATTAATCACTACTTTATTGACCATATGTAAGTGGATTGTAACTTGACATGAAAAATGAGACCTTCCCCATCTCTCTTTGTTGCCTTGTTAAGTTATCATTAAAGTTGTTTAATGCTGCTCGACTGTGGATTTCTTTGTGAAGGGCTTGAGTTGGATTTTCCACATCAAGGATGTGGTTTTTTGCAAGTTCTTGAGTACCTTGTTTCAGTGCCTCTCTCCAGTCCGCTAACAAAGAGCAACAGTAGCTGACGTTAGTTTATAAATGAAGTCTGCTAAACAAATGATGGCCTTCCACCGCAACACAAATGTTCTACAGAGCCCCTCTAATGGACATATGCAATATCTCATATGCGTTATATTAAATTAAGAGATAATCTGGTTATCTCTAATGGCTGGTTGTTTCCCAGCCATTTGACTCTCCCTAGAGGCAGAAGCATCATAATTAAAGATAATTCTGGTTCCATACAACTTATTTTTGTAGGTTGGGCCATTATTGTTGAACTTACCGTGTTTATTGCAGAGATGGGAAGTTAAAACTTAACTGAAAAGTGTTGGTATTGGGGGTAACATGCTACAAAAGTAACGGTAGACTAAAAATAAAAATTCTCTGTCCAGTAACACGTTGCCACCCAAAATTGTTGTGTTTATAGATGTTTTTCATGATGCTCAGACCCATTTAAGTTTGTTCAAAGCGGCTCATAAAAATATAAATGTTTAAACTACATGCTTAGATCAGTCACAACCTCCACAATTCAGTTGTACTGAATCACTTGTTTTTCCAGCTGTTTTTTGCTGAACGAAGAACAAAAGAAAAAATATGATAGTAAGTTTTGAATGATAGTAAAAGGTTTTAAAGTCAAAAGAGACCCGGTGAATCTGAGGCTATTGTAGGTAAACAATATTACCCTAATCCATTTTATAATGCCTAGTACTACTTCTGTGGTTGTTTAAGTAAAAGTATTGCAAAAGTGGTGTGATTACGTATTTCTCTACACAGACAATAATATCTTAAAGTAACTTAAGTAAAATATTTTAGAAGCAACTTGCCCAACACTGCTGAGACAGATTTTCTTAGATGCATTCTCAGTTTGACCCAAATAAAGTTGTTCAGATAACCTGCTGTTTGATTTTAGCAACCTGTACGTTTGAATGCTGATTATTGTTGATACCAAAAAATTCTGCGAAACCCAAGATCGTATCTTGTGACAATGTTTTTAAAACTTCTAATATCCGGTATGGCAACCATGATATGGTTAAAGAAGTATTTACCACTGGAGAGATGGTCCTTGCATAAAACTGGGCTGTCTCTGCAGTAGAAAGACACAAATATTCATGAAATTAGTGCTACATGACCAGAAAAAACAGAGAAAAAGAGTTGTGGTATTCCCATTTGCTCAAAAGGTAGAAATACTCCTTCTGATGGGTGATGAACTGTGAGTTGGGTGGTGGTTGGTTTGGGCTCAGATTTAATTTTAAAACAAAAAATAGTAAAGCAGCCAGCCGGTAACAAACCATATTGTATTACATATATATAAATAAATATAAATATAAAATTAACAGGGTCATGGTTCAAATCTGATCAGCATGGCCTTGTTTTACAGCTTTGTTGCAGTATATTCAGCCTCTGTTTTTTATAATACAGGAACAATATGGCGGACACTTAAACATTTACAAAAGTGGGGGGCTCCTGGCGCAGGAAACACAGGGAATGGGGTCTATCATCGTTTATTTACATATACTACCAATGTTGTAGTGATACAAAACTGGTTGACAATCAGCAAAGTTCCTGTTTAAGATTGGGAAAAAAATATGACTAATTAAAAAAAAGCAAACATTAATCTGACAGGATTCCAGCTCTGATAATGGTAATGGTAATGGTAATGGTAATATTATTTTATCATTACTTTTGTTAGATTATTACATAGCTGAAATAACTTTTCAATGTAGAATTTTAAGAGAAAACATTTACATGCCTTTTAATGGCATGCATTTGATAAATTGTGTCATAGTTTTAAATGCTTTTGTTCCTTTTTCACAAAATATTCTAGACGGGAAGAAACAAGAATGAATGTTATTGTGTCTCTTTCATCTCTTTCATTTGAGGGAAATTTGATATTTATTATATCTATTAAACTGTGGTCAGAAAGCTGGCTATTAATATTTCAAGTAGGTCAAATAAAATATTTTTATGAGCGTTGAGAACAAATTGGCACATGTATCCTGCCAAGTAATGTGTGGATGTGTGGAGCGTTTGTCTGTGTGTAACCACATGGCAGCTAAACAAACACAAACACCGGGGGCAAACTGCTGTGCCACATATCTGCTATCAAATATTCACATGAACTAAATGAGGGAAGTACCTGTGCTGGAACACATTTCGTGTGACACCAGTTTACATCTTGCTACTGTTTATCAGGAGGTGAGATAAAGGGGGAGGCGATGGGCGGGAAGTGAGAGTCAGTGTTGATGACAGAGGAAAACAACATATTTCCCAGCCAAACTGCCTGCCACACTCTGATTGCCAGGTTTATGTCTTGTTGAATAATTCGGCATTAAATGAAAGGCTCAGAAAAATATTCATCATTATGAAATCACATGCCATGCAAGTATAAATGTACACAAGTACAAACACACCACACTATCATCACCACCACCAATAAATTCATATCATGTCATCTTAAAGAGGCAATATTATGCTCTTTTTGTTTCTCACTTATCATTAGTGTGTTATATAACTATACAGCCAAAGGAAGTTCGTCTCTCAAGGGGAAAACACTGCTCCTGAACTGTCTGAAATGCAACACATCCTCATACCTTTAAGATTGAATACATCAACTGCCAGAGACTCCCAGAAAAAAACACATCACTTTCCCTAAAACAAGGTTTAGGCAACAAAACTACTTGGTTAGTGTTAGGAAAACATCATCGTTAGGATTAAACTATGTGACTTCAGTAACAAACATACCTGCGTTACATACATAACTGCAGTTACATTATCCTGTGCTTGTTTGACCCAAACAATCAGCCCAAGCCTCCTCCCTGTATGGACATGTTTCTCTTTATACTATCTCAACTGACTTCCTCCTTTGCTGCCGTGAATATTTACTACAGCCACTAGAGGTTGCTGCCTAACAAGAAACATCAATATGGGTTATAATTATTTGCTTTTACAGTTAACCTATATAGTTGAGAATGGGCTGCTTCGTTACATATCTGCGTCGCTATAGCTGCGTTTTCACCAAAGTATTTTTGGTACAGTTCCCTTTGAACTCTAAGGTACTCCTGGTCACTCTACCTAAAAGCCAGATCTGCTTTGCGTGTAGGCTGGGTTGTTATTGGCTGGCTTTGGGTTACCCCCTTTCACTTTTCCAGCAGTTGGAAAACAACAAAGGGGACTGGACTTACTGTAACTGACACTCTGACCAACACTGTACATAACTCTCCGATTGACAACATATAACAACTGCTTACTTTTTTTTCTCTCCGTTATGCTCGCATTCACCATCTCTGTCCTGCAGCTCTCTTTCTTTCTTTCAACCACACATTCTCTAAGCACAGAACACAAATGTTGTTGTTTATTGCAACAAGCTAATTAGCTTTGCTTGTCAAAGGCTGCAGACAGGTTTTACAAACTGCTGAAATAACAGGAGTTTGGGAAATCCAACATCAAGGTGCAGATGACGAGACACCCTTAGTTGTTCTGACAGACCAATCAGTGATCTGCAGCATGTTAACGCCTTTTAGTATTGGATCAGTGTGCTCAGTTTTGACAATGGAAAAGCAATAATAACCATTCAAATGTGTAACAAACTGAATTGAACTAAGTTGAACTACTTGGTGGAAATGAAGCTTATGTCACACAGCACCAACTCCTGTTGCTCCGCCCTATGAAACCTAGTGTAATCATCCTGCTTTCTGCAGTTGTTATATGAAGATGTGGAAGTTACAGGCAAAGCACACCAATTTATCTCTTGCTGGCTGCAAGAATCAACAAAAAAGTCTTCATCTACTCCCTCCCAGTGTTGGAATGTAACTAAGTACATTTACTCAATGGCTGTACTTCCGTACAAATTTGGAGACCACTTCTCTCAACTTCTTTTTTACTATATTTGTCTGACTGCTAGTTACTACTTGGTTGCCAATCAGAGAAGAATGGGTTAATTGGGAGGATTGGGCCCTATTCTGCATTCACATGCACTTGATTCATGCACTCGGTGGAAAGCAAACTGGATGCATCTATCGTTTTTCTAACCTAGTTAACTACTGTTAACTACACCCACCCACTTCCATATGATGAAAGCCTCGGTGGCTGCATTTCCAGCTTTCTGGGAGGTACCATAAAATATGACAGTAACAGTAACATCCGGCAGAACAATTAAAGTGCTCTGCCTGAACTAACAGATAGCCCCTTAAATTTACTGAGCACATTATTACTTATCAGAGGATGAATAAATTCCATTTTGGACTTTGGGCTAAGAAAATCTGCATAATCAGGATAGGCTGTCAAGGGTATATAATAAAGCAAACCAGCTTTAGATTTTAATGGTGTTATCAGGCACAGTTACATTTATCAAATGTGGTATCTTCATGAAGTTTAATGTTCATGGTTTCAAGAGGATAAGTTCTAATATTTTTAAGACCCTTTCATCTTCTTCTAATGCTAACATCAGATCTAAGGGTTACTTTTGCATAGAAATATGAGAATCTTAGCATGCTGTTAGCTGGTTGGTTTTAGCTGGTTGTTGCTTGTGAGCTTAACATGTTTGCTGATGTTGATAGCTGGTGACAGAAACATATGCTCTGTTGCCTGCTTAAGTGAAGAAGCTGAAGAGGATTTATTGGTTTGTTGATTGGCAGGTCAGGCACATTGCTGCCGGTGATGACAACATGCGAGGTAGTTTAACTTGTAGTTAGCTGGTTATTGTTTTTTAGCGCGTTGTTAGCTGATGCTATAACCCGGTAGAGTGACAATCTATCATGCCAGGGGGGCAGTCACAGTAGTTTAGCCTAAGCAGAAAAAGGCAGGTATACAGCCTTTGACTATCTGCGCTTTTCTTTGGTCAGAGTTGGATTAATAGGCAGTTAAGTTAGGTCAGGGCTAGAGGTGGTGACACCTGTCAGAGGGCTCACTGGATTTATGACGCCATAGCCCGGTACCACTAATGATTATCTTCAGCTTCCATAGGAATGCTCACCACCACCCATAGCTTCACTTCTGGTAAGGCTGCAAGAGTAGGAAAATTAAGTATTGCCACAATTTGACTTCAGCTTGGAGTAGTGGCATTATACTTACATGTTATTAAAATATATACTCACTGATCCTTTTTTTTTTAAAACCATTTTTTTAACTGCTAGCCAATCCTTTAATAGAACAGAATCTCAATAGACTTATTTATCTGTTTCCTTCTTCAGTAAAGTTATTGAGAGATAATTACCACCGCCTTCAGAATGTGGTTTAAACTGAGAGGTGCTTTCTAATAAAGAGTCCTCCTTAAATAAGATACACGGACCTCTAATATTTCTGTATTATTTGTCATTGCTTTTATCTCTGGCAGCAGGCTTCAATGCAGGCTCCTCTTTCATAGTCCATATTTTTCCCCTGACTTCCCACCGTGCTCTTTTAGATGGCAGGGGAAGCTGTCAGCTTCAAAAACACCCAGTCTGACCTGAAAACTCGAAAGCATCCCTTTCAATCGGCAGCGTCCCTGTCCTCCCCTGCTCCAGCCTCCCAATTCCACCCATCACCACCACCATCAACCCTCTCCTGTCTGAAAGCATCACACTTCTATTCTGTTTGTTCCTGATTAGGATCACTGGTCGTCTATGAAGTTCAAAGTTAAGCCAAACAAAATAACTTCATAACTATTTTTTGAGAAACAACATCTCTCTGGAAATAATAGTGAATGCAGACCTTGGGTGCACCCCCTGCTTCTTCCTCAGACTTGATGTACAAAGTGGGGAGAAATACAGGCTATAATACAAACAATAAATACATAATGAGGACAAGATGTTTGAAGTACCCTCTTCAGATCTGGGAGCTTACTGCTTAATTCATTCCTAGGTCTAGGTGTCTGCTGATGGTGTTGCTTCCCCCCTCTCTTTGCCGTACCTCATTTCTCCCCCAGAGCTGTCAGATTTACTTCCAATTAACGTATATCTGTTCCAGTCCAACGACTCAACACAAGCACTGCTGCTGCTGCTGCTGCTCCCAGCTCACAACTTCTCAAAGTTTCTGCTGTTGCTATGGTGTCTGTCTCCTTCCTGTGAGGGGCTGATTGCCTGAATGTTGTTCAGCTCTCTGCTGGCAAATAAAGTCTGCTTCTTTTCCAATATGGGAAAGGTAAACAGCACAGATTCAAATATTCAGAGTCGGTCACGTTGCTTAGTTTCTAAGTTTATTTAGTTTTGTGATTCTGCCACTGTAGAGGTGTATGTACACATATCTCAATTTATGCACCATCAGTATTTTAATAAAACCATTATTTATTTAACAATTTTCACTCAGTTTTATTCATTTTCGAACAAAGCAATATACCAAAATCAGAAAGCATTGGCCACTGTACATAAATGTAGTTTATGTGCTTTTAAATGACCCATTTGTATTTGCCAGCCACCTGCTTCAAACGCATAGGGTACAGTACTTTCCCACTTCTCAATGTTTAGTTCAAACCCTTTTTGTTAGTTATTTTATATACTTCATTTGCTTCTTTGCAAATTAATTTTGCAAGTTCCCCATATGTTCACCATTCCTCAGTTTCACTGTTGCACTCTTTTCTTACACAATAATTGCTAAATAAAACTTGGGAGGTATACATTGATACTAAATTCTGAGAACAGCTCATTCTATTGGTGTAACAAACACAGGTCTGTGTAAGCAGGCATACTGAACAACCACTGTAACCCACATTTGAGTAAAACTGGCACAAGTATGTCTAGTGCATAAAAAATGAAGGCTATTTAGTGCAACAGTTAAGAACATAAATATAGAACACAAAAATTAAAATAAAAATATAAGGAAATACTATAACAAATTATTACAATTAATTTAGTTCAGACACATTGTTTTTATTAGAGTCCTATCTGCAGTTGTTTTACACTGTAAAACTTGTGCTTGTTGCTTGCTTTTCTTTGTGCTCATCATGAGCTGATTTGAGCCTCTCCACTCTGTGGAGCTAAGTGTTAGCTTTGCCGCCCTGTGAGCGTACATTAAGCTGCGTCCTGTCGAGGACCAGCCAAAGGTGATTCGAGCCTGAGTTTGTTCACCAGCCATGGAGCAATCACCTCCATTGCCCATGGCATGACATCCCCATGTCCGCCATCTTGAACACTCTGTGTGAGAGAGCCAAAATGATGGCGTCAGCCATTTTGTCTCTCTCTCACTCCATGTCCGCCATCTTGGCTCTCTCTCTGACTCTCTCTCTCTGACTCTCTCTCTCTCTCTCTCTCCCTCACACACACACACGCACACACACACACTGCATGCTTGTTTGTTGCTTGAGTTTGTCTTAGTGTTTTAATTTCATAGTTTAGCTGCTGTTGTTGAATGATGGATGTTTGTTGGTTGAAGTATTATTGGTTATTGGTCAGTTTGCTCACATTAATAAATTCTATTATATTGTACAGAGCAGTTTTCTGTGATTATTCGTGCATATGTTTTATGGTAACAGCTGGTTGTGATGGTCAGTGCTCAGATTCATTTCCTTCACTGTTCCTTTAATATTACATTTTTTACAAATATTTACATTTAAAGTGAACGCTGCTTTTGAGACTATTTTTCCGGTCTGGTTATTGGTCCCTGTTTCCAGGGTGATGCTCTGTTTTATTGATTGTATTAATATTTTTTATTAATAATTTTAATAATTTGTATTGCTAATTATTATTTGCTAATAACCACACCTGCCCTACCTTTGTACCCCAACAGCATGTTAGCACAAAATGCACCTTTAACTAATAATAATTCTAATTTAGTCTTGGCTGATTTGGCCAACACTTTTGGTTGCCAGTGGTATTGGCAAATTGTTTTTAATAATACAGGTTCATGGTTTTCTTTTAAAAATGACATTTATACTGGGGGCAGAACACACTTGACTAGTTACTCTCTCAGATGTAGAACACAATTGTTATATATGTTTAGAAATCAGACAAGGAAATGCCAAGTTTCAATTCAAATTTGACGAAAAGACCAGCCGTGACAGCCATCGATATGTTCATGTTGTGACCCATGACTACTTAGTGGTCATTACTACTGAGGTGCAATTTATAGTATGTTGTCTTTGCTCACTACATCATAGGCTGTCTTACCTTCAGGTGTGCGTAAGCTACAAATTATGAACTTCTTTTTAAAATATAAAAATGTCAAATGTGACGCCCCTTTCCATTCTCCTGGCATGTTGCCTCACTCTCCTCCTGCAGCTCTGGGAGTTGGCTGGAAGGTGGAGCTGGAAAGGTTGGCTGATAAATACCTACCCATTTGGGCAGGGTCTCCCAAAAGGCATAAAGGTCCGCCTCTCCGGTAGTCTCTGTCTCTCTCAGCTGGGCCTGATGCAGCCACTACAGCCTGTTCTCTCTTGGTTTGGTTTGTTGCACCTTACAACATACATTACGCCATATTTTCACTCATCCATACACCACTGACATGAATGATGACTTTCTTATTCACACACCCCATTTGGTTGGTTACTTTGTTTATTCATTTTGAGTTAAATAAATAATTTCTTTATTGAAGTGTCTGGGTGTGGCCTCCCTTTTTGTTGCCGGCCTTGAGCCAATTGGTAACACAAATTATTGGTAAACTCATCGCCATAGGAAGCAGGTAATTATAGGTTTTCCGTATTGCTTGAAAAAATACAAATTGTGCATTTCCACTTTTTCCATAATACTGTGAGCAACTGCAATCGGATCACAAGTTCACTGGTTGAGCTTGTTCCACTAGTGCATTACACACACTAAAAGTGACCCACTGACAAAGAGACCTGAAAAAGACACATCAGGACTAACCTAAACCTATTTTCAAAAGATCCTTACATTTTCATGTTAAGGAACATTGAGGGTATCATAAACAAATTCTTAAAAGTGGAACTTGCAGTTAGGAAATATGCTTCTTAACAGTAGGACTTCCCACTGAACCCCTTATTTGGGCAGAAAATGTGTGTAATGCCTCAGCTATTCAGTAGGAATCACACAGCTCAAAGCGTCCATTATTGCTGCGGGTGGGGAGTGTCAGGGTCAGTGGATGTCAGGAGCAGTTGCTGTGGGCATCTAATATTGCCATGGGTTATAATTAGAGTCAATTGGAAACCTGTTGCGTCACTATACAGACGCCAAAGGCTTGTCTATTGATATGCCAGTGGATTTGACAAAACATCGGTATTGTACGACCTGGGAATGAGAACAGATTGGAGTCACAGCTCTGTTTAGGGTCTGTATAGCAACATGACATTAAAAGAGCCAAGTGAGACAGATGGCATACACTGCCTCAGTCATAGAGAAATAAGCAGAAGCAAGTCAAAAAGGATTTGAAATTGTACATTGTGAAATCTGGCCAACAGCCTGCTGTCTTAAAAAAAAGAAAACTGCACATGAACTTCAGTTTGGAGCATTTAAAACACAAACATCACTCTCTCTTTGTCAGTGCTCCAGGGAGACTCTAACTGGCATGGTTAGAAATTTTCATTTGGACTTCAGAGAAATTTCAGTGTGTGTCCAGTGATGGTGCCAACATGTTGTATTTGGGGGACTGGTAAGATAATTTAATCAAGGGTATGGGCTGTGTTTTGACAAAAAGCCTGGATGTTTTTTTCCTCTCTTTTAACTTAACAATGAATCTGACTTTTCTGCTTGTCATGTCTCTCAGATATGTTATCTTCTGTAGCTTTAGATATTTCGACACTCTCATCATTTCTATTCTGCGAATTCTCTTTTCAGACATAATTTATAAGAATGTTAAACTATCAACAAAATGTCAAATCTCCTGCCAGAGATGCAGCAGGAAAGATAAAATCAAATCAGCTTTAGTTTTCATCTATAATTAACAGAACTTGTTTAAACTGGTATAAACATAACAGCAGTGATCAGGCTTTTCCAATTAGTATTCAAACTTAACAGAGGCTCAACAGGAAAAAGGGTTACACTTTATACTGAAGCACATATATTTACCATTAACTAGTTTCTTATTAGCATGCGTTATCAGTAGCATATTTCCGAGTCATAAGTCATTATAAAGCACTTACTGATACCTTATGAATTACAATCTTCATGTACTTCGCTCAGTATGGGCCTTATAGGTTGGTATTACCACAAGAATTTTCATTCTCCCTTCATAACACTTTGACTTTTTGAACTTTTTGAACTTGTGGTACTACCACCTAATAAGGTCCGTACAGAGCAGTACACCGATCAGCCACAACATAAAAAAACTGACAGGTGAAGTGATTAACATTGATCATCCTGTTAAAATGCAGTGGGAAACCTTGGGTCCGAGCATTCATGTGGATGCCACTTGATACACACCAAACACCAATGCAGACCAAGAGCATCCCCTTATGCCAACGGACTCTCCTGGTGGCAGTGACACAGTCATATATTTTGGATGTAAAACATGTGAGGAGGGTAACATACAAAGACACAACAAATAAACAGAGCCTAGATAGTTCGGATTGGCAGACACAACCCTTCTACTTTAGTGCTCAACACCGGAGCCGCCCAGGGCTGTGTGCTCAGCCCCATCCTATTCACACTGTACACCCAACTGGGGGAGTCTGAGAGATACAGAGCTAACACAGTGCCACCATTGCACTAATCATGAAAGAATATAGTCACGTTGCACGTCAAATTAAACAGCAGACATGTAAAAAACACATATACTGATATTTACACATCTCAAAGTGTTCCCTTTACTATGACACCACAATTATTCAAACAGACCTTGTGGTTGCAGAGATATACTCATTTCATATTTTTGTGAAATCTTCACCTTCTGTTTTTTGGGTAGGTGCTCCTGTGGAAACTGTGCAACTATGCCCACAGAAGTTGAAAATATATGCTGTTTGGAGATACCACAGGTAGCAATCTCACAGCTAAACTGAAAAGTTATTTGTCTCAATTTGGCTACTGTTTACACTTATAAATTACAATGACATTTGCTGTTTGTTATTTACTGTAGGTTACCAGACGTCTACAGGAGGTCGATGAGGAGGTGTCATGTATGACTGACCATCCTGGGTTGGAGCCTGTGTGCCTCAATGTTTACTCCTTGCAGAATGCCTGTCAAATATACAGAGCTGACTATGGTCCTGTCTACAGCTGAGAGAAATACACCAGTAAGTCGTTCTTTGTAGATGTTATCAGGTCTTGTTTTGCTTCAGCAGGCATAATTTTGCAACTGCAGTAACACATGAAAAATATAAGTACAGTACAGTTTTATATATTGAATTTGCCATTTCTTCATTTGTATAGTTTTCATAAACAGATGTTGTGCATATTTTTTATGTATTCACACGAGTCATTTCTGTAGACACATACAAGCATTTATTTACATAAAACAATGCACCCAAAAACAATAATTAAACAATAACAATAATTCAAACACAGGGCCAGCCTATCAGGCAATCAACATTAGAAAAAATTGTAATACACACTATTAATACATTTCTGCAAGACTAAATAATGTGTCCATTGTTTATAGTCGTTACAGGTATCTAGCCTATCACAGTTTTGTGAGCTGGTGCTGGGGCTTTTTGGGACGCAGAATCCGGGTAGTCATTCCAGTTTGTGTGGTCCTACGCATCCACCGAGAGTTTCCTGATGCCGAAGGCCACTACGTTGGATTTAGACTGGCCCTCGGTTGAACCTAGACACATAGCTGGCAATGACCTCCTCCTTGTCAGGCTGCTCATACTGGGCAGTCAAATCCTCTGGGACAGGGATGGCCAACATCACGTTCGTGTATGGTATAGGGTCCACAAATACTTTGTCAAATATGAGGTCCATCATGTCAGCAACATACCCTGTTTCATAAAACACAAGCACAAAGATAATTTTTATTTTTGTTATTATTACTGTTGTTATTATTGTTATTTATTTTTGACAAAACAATACAAATGTCCTAAATACATCCTGGTACTTGCCACTAATTTATTTAGTTACTTATTTATTTGTAAGGTTGGGGTTTTTACTGTGTTTTGTTTTTGAAAATCTTTTAACATGTGAGAGCAATTACCAGTACAACAAGTTCAAAACATGTTTGGTTAAAAAAATTAAAAGATTTTAACACTAATGGAATGTTGGCTCTGTCTTGTGGGGTTTGGCTCTGCATTGTCCCTTCATAGCCTTTGGAAAGTGGACCTTGTAGAAAGGTACACCTTCCCGGATTTTGGCCTGTGGTCTGTCTGCATTTTCATTGTAATACATGGCAGCCAGGTAGAGTCTGGAAGTACATGGAAGACAAAATTACAGGTGATCATAATAAAACACAGTTTAGGCTGCATCTCTCAAAGTTTGAAGTTACCCTAGTTTGATTTACCTGCACAGCATTCCAATAAAGGGAAAAACAACATTCTTTGGGGCAAACAATAAAAAATGCAATAAAAAATGCATATTTTAAAATACAATAAAGTAATACATATTACTGACATTATTTGTGATGAATTTCAAAAATATCACATCACTAGGTGTAGTTGTCTTTTATACAAACTGTGTGATCACTATTTAAAACTGAGGAAAAATGATGTAATAACTTTTAGTCTATCTATTAGTACAACACCTGCTCTGAGCCATTTGTTTTTGTCCCGTGTCTGGTGGACCTCATGCAGGCACTTTGGGTAAAGAGGGTCATCATGTGTGTGGACATCCTGCAAGTGGTTAGGGATTGAGGTCCATTTTGCGACTCTCTCTGGCCCGGTGGATGAGGTAGCTGCAGTCCAGTATATGTGATTGTTGATGCTTCTCATCCACTTCTGTAGTTTTTGACACTCTTTCTCCTTGCTGATCTTGTCCATTTTCTTTGAAATCCCTAAAGTTCATATAGATACACTCCTTTCATTAAAAATTGATTGATCAGTCAGCTGCAGCATTTCATAATCAATTTCAAAACATGTGATACTAATTGACTCATTGCTTTACAATGTTACTGTAAGGACACCAATTTTGTTTTATGTTACTCACATGTAATGTGCACAGAAAAGTGCTTTGTGCATAATGCACTTTTAGTAGCAGCTACTATGTGGATGTATGAGGATGTGGATGCACATGAAAATAGGGAAATATACCTTTTGCCATGTGCCACACATCGTAGTAGTGGGTGATGTTTTTCTCCCTGAGGAACTTTTGAATTTGTGGATGACGGTCGGTAACAATACAGTCAAGATTAATGCCACGTTCTTCCAGCAATGCCAGACTCCTCCTCAGGCCCTCTTTCTCCATGTGGTAACTACCACCAACCTCATTGCTCTGTCGCCCTGGCACAAAAAGCCAAATGGACATTTACAAATTTCACTGAATAACCTTGTTACAATTTGAATTTTAACCACTCACCTGAACCAACTCGATGTCCAAAACTGTGTTTGAATTAAGATCCATCGTTGTATAACTCCCAAATTTCGCAGAGTGCCCTGAAAAAACATGTGTTCAACTCTTCATATTAGTCATCACATATCAATACTTTTTGATTATATGTGGCATTTTCATAATGTCACTCTCCTTTGAACTTCACAAAATATCAAAAACCTGGATAAACTGCACTATTTCATTGATGTGTAAATACCTGGAGAGTCAGCTCTCATGTGGCCACCAACTATAACTTTGCTCTCCTGACTGAGCCGCTGCAGCATCACATCCTGTAATGTTTTCCAGTGGTGAATGACTGCAGGTTCAATGAAAGATCTGGCATGCCCGCGAAATGTGTCGTACTGAAAAAGTTGCAGCTCCATTGCTTTGAAGACCCGTTGGTAGGAAAAAAAACTAAAGTTTTTGCTGACATAATGCATGTAACTTGATCAGAAATACTTCATATTCAGAGTGATAATCAGAATTGTAGGAAATACAGTTGCACACCATTTACCCGTGCAATTTTTAAGAAGGATGCACCACTCAGGTACACAGCTGCCGAAAGGTGGAGGTTCCCAGCTGGTGTGCTCCCAAGGATAGGCTGGCTATTCCAGTGTCTGCAGAGCTCGCAATGGGGGCATCGCTGCTCTATGGACAGGAATGTCCCCAGCTTTTGGGTCCTCACATCACATGCCCGCATGCAGACAGGACACGCAGCAAACAACTCCATAATGCAGCTCTCATACACTCTGTATTTTCTGATTTTGTGGGTGGGAGTGGATGATTCTTGTCTATATCAAACAAAAGGAAAACACATTTAGCAATTAAACAGTTTGAGTTCTCTTCAGTAGTGTACTCTAAACCATTACACTCTTTCCAGTTGATCTCTATATGTTTTTTTATGCACATAAACATAGGTACAACTACTGATGTAAACAACAGTCATATAGGTTATAGGAAATCTCCAGGACAGTTAAACTGTACTTCAGTTTCCATAGAGACTGATCTTTTATGTATATACACTGTACAATTAAAAACATAAAGTAATTTCAGTATAATTTGAAAAATAAAACATCAGAACCAAAAGAACATCATAAGATCTACATGAATCTGTCTAAAATTTTTACAACAAAACTGAAGTGAACAAAAATGAATACAATGATGAAAAATGTATATTCACTTTCTTGCAGGACTATTGTATTATACAGCACTATTCTTATCTAGTGAACTCCCATCACCACACGTGCACTCACTAACACAACATTGGGTAACTTACGACGAAAGTGTTGACTCTGACAGCGCTGTGATGGACTCTGCAGGATCATAGGTGGGATCCTGCCCCTTTGAAGCTGCCATTGAAGAGCTGCCCTCTAATGGATCATCCTCCAGCTCCAGCTCCTCTTCAAGGTCCAGGCGAGGTCTCTTTGAGGGTCTCTTTACAGGTGTTGAGGAAAAACAAAAAGGGTCTGCAGTGGATGTCCCAACACCAAAATCCTTGCAGGACACAGAAGCCTGAACACCTGTAAACAACAATATAATTTTACTAAAGAAGTCTACATAAATGACACAACAAGAAAATTACAACGGGTAAATGATTACCAACTTCATCAAAACGTATTGTACTGAAGATGGTTTGTACATACCTTCACTTCTAAAGTGGGGCTGAAGAGTCCTAAAGGATAGCTGTGTGCTTACAGTACGTGTGTCCAGTGGGCCAGTCTGGCATGCGACCTCCCTTGATGCCGGTGGCTGAATGGATGCACTTGATGTGCTGGCCTGTATACAAAAAAAGGCTGTATAAGCTTAATAAGCCAACACTCAGGAATTTGTGTGTTGTCCACCATTACATGCGAGACTCCCCACTCCCCAACACAACCACCCGGCTCCCATCCCCCACTGACCTGCAACAGGTAACATCTAAAAACAGCTAGCTTTTTACTGTGACAACCAAGCTCCCTCGTAATATTATTAACATTAAACTCATTTCAAACGCAACTGCATAGCGGACCGAAGTGGAGCTAACTAGTTAGCCAATTTCAAGCTGACTTCACCATCCTCGTAGGCAACTGTAAATACTATCAAAACGTGGCGACACTTACCTGTGGCTCGGGTGCAGTTGCTGGGTCCCGTATGGATGGGACTGATCCTTTTACGAGGGTCAGTGTTGAGGCAAAGCCAGCTTTGTACTGACCCTCGTTACTGAAGCAGTCCGATGTGAAGTGGTTAGCACACACAAACAGACTTACAGGAACCGTAGCCGGCATGTTGTCATTAAAAATGAAACACAACCACTGCCTCTTCTGTTCTTCTGTAGCTGGGACAGAATATAGGCACTTCTGTTGATTTTTACAACCAACAACAGAGCAATTTGCATGTCTAGCTCTGAGCGACGACATTGCAAAACACTGCTATCTTACCGCTGGACACACTGAACTTCACCTCGGGGATGAACGCCCCCCTCTCGGATATCTCCGGGGAGAGGGGGGAGTGTTTTCGCGCAGAGGAGCCCGGCCTATGCAAATCACTCCTGTCGTTACATAACGACAGGAGCTGAATCTGAACAGCCTGTAGGAGCCCCGTTTTACCAGTGGGTGGGCTGCAGAGACGATGCAGCACTCGTTTGCTTTCCTCATTCTGGGAGTTGGTAGGCTCAGGGAGGACCAGTTTATATACGTAGAGACCAGAGAAAACGTGTTTTTCATAATATGGAACCTTTAATTTACATTACAGTCTGCTAAAAATAAATGGATACCTAATCTTATACGGTTGAGATTTACTTTGTTCCTGTTTTACCGAACTTGTACAAAAGTGTGACCCCCAAACCGAAATACGTATCAAATGTGACTTCTGTTACCATTACACACATAGTATGTATGTCAATCATCAGTATGTTTTTTTCCATCCAACAGTTTGTTATTGTGAGGTATTATAAACAATACAGCCTCATGGGGCCACTGGCAGGATTTACAACTTTTAGTCTCATTTACCATTGCCAAATAAGTGGAATGAAATATAGACAAAAGCATGTTGAGCACTGTTGTGATACAGCAACATGTTTCCAACATCATCAAGAGTTTTCCTTGAAGATAGACTCTTGGGAAATTGAGCCCCAATCAAAAACCACAATAATGAAGAAATCCTCCAGGAATGGCTCGAGTCTTTGTTTACAGTAGGTGTATCATGTATGTGCTTTCAGAATATATAACCCTAACCATAAAATCTCAGGGGGTGAAATAGCGATATCTGTAGTTGAAGTTTCACTCAGGTTATATGTGTTTGTGTGTGTGTGTGTGTGTGTGTGTGTGTGTGTGTTTTCTTTTAATTAGACTTAGACTTAGACAGACTTTATTGTCATTCAGTGAGCAACAAGTGAACACAGAACGAAATCTCGTTTCAGAGGCTCAGCATAGAATAGAAAATAAATATCAAAAACAGAAACATACTGAAAGTGCAAATTATTGAAAGTGACATAGTTGAGTTAGGTAGTGTAAATGTTTTGAGGAAACAAGATATCCAGAATAAACGACAATTGTCACTTAGAGTTCAGCAGTCTGATGACATGGGGGAAAAAGCTGTTACAGAGCCTTGTAGTCCTGCACCGAATGCTGCAGAACCTCTTTCCAGAGGCCAGCATGGAAAACAGTCCATGGTGAGGGTGGGAGGAGTCTCTGGTAATATTCCCAGCTCAGGACATGCAGCACTTGGGAGCAATGACCTGAATGGAGGGGAGAGAAGTCCCAATGATCTTCTCCGCTGTCCTCCCCACTCTCCTCACATTCCTCCAGTTTGAGTAGGAGGAGGTTTATAAAGTTGGTGGATTAATTAACCTTTGAAATAAAATCATGACAGTATGCAGAATAAATACAGATCATAAAAACTTCACTTGGAAGTAAAGAGGATGGACAGTCAAGTGAATGGCTGGGTAATCACTGCTGGTAACTGTGGGTCTGTGAGGACAAATGATTCTCTCCAATCTCCTCTAAACTAATATATCATTCATTTCAAATGCAAGAGCCTCATTTCATAATTCGCCTAATATTCCTCTCAGCACCCATTCTCTATCTCCGACAGTAAAAGGGGGAAATGATTTGAATTAATCAATTACAATTCTAAAATGATAAATTTGATTTTCCTTGCTTATCATAATTAAACATCCCCCTTGTCAATACTGTCCTGCGCCTGCGTTGTGTGAGTCATTTAGTGACGTTTGGAATTGTTATTGAACCCAAATTAATCTTGTGAGGCTCGAGTGGATGAATCTGGCTTTATAAAATGTGCTCTGAAGGCATTTAATCCTGTTTGATGTAAGTATCTTTTCTCCTTTGTGAGGGAGTGTTGTCAAAAAGAACAAAAAGGAGTTAAACAGAGGACAGAATGGAAGGAATGCAAATACACCCACAGCATATTAATATTATTACCTGTGATGTTTCATTCATCTCACACCGTAACAAAACTTGAATGTGCTGAATCACATTCAATTAACTAATAATAACACCAGTTTATATGGACTGTGTGAGCTTCTTGATACCAATATTTTTTTTTTCATATATGAGAGTTTGATGCCTAAATCCAAGAGGATAAATATAAAATCAGATAGATAGATAGATAGATAGATAGATAGATAGATAGATAGATAGACATTTAATCAATCATACAGAATTCAGAAGAATTCTACAGTTCACGTCAGAACTAATGGCAAAATATTTCAGAGAACACAACACTACTTTGAATGCTGCTCAGTCTAGATGTCAACCTTTGAAATCACAAAGGTGCAGATTTGTAAAAGCATAATTAGATATGTCTGCAGTGTCTGATGAAATGCTTTGAGAAATTGGTTCTATAGCACATCCAAGAAAACATCCCTGCCACCAGTATGCTTTCAGAATCAAAAGATCCACAGAGGGTGCATATCAACTGCTCTCCATTCAGTCTTCACACACCTTCAAAATAACAAAAACTACATCAGACTGTTGTTGTTGATTGCAGCTCAGCCTTCAATACAATCTTATGAAACTTGAACACTCGGCAACTGGAAATTGGACAGGAGCAGATTTGCTCTTACAGTTAGCAATGTCAGATTGTTACTTCATGTTAGCAAACTGTTGCATAGCATCCCAGAGCACCTAGTACAGTCATATCTTTTGGATGCCAAACCTGTTAGCAGGATTAACATACAAAGACACAACAACCATAAGACCTCAGACAAGTCGAATTGGCAGGCACACATCAGAGGAAATCAACAGTCTTGTAGGGTGGTGCACAGAGATCAGTCTACTGCTCAACATCAGCAAAACCAAGGAGCCGATTGTTGATTTTAGAATAAAAGGAGGCAAAGACACACACCCCTGTCTACATCAGTGGAGCTGAGGTGGAGTAGGTGAACAGTTACAGGTTCCTTGATCAAAATCCTTCTCTTGAAAGTTCTCTTGAACTTTTTCAGAGGATCATCAGAAAGCATTCTTACTTCCAACATCACAAAAAAACATTGGATCTGCACATCCCAGGACAGGAAGAATCTGCAGTGGGTGATTAATACTGCTTAAAATGTCATTGATACATAATAGCAACCATCAGTGAAATCGGTGAGGTGGCACAGAGCCCAAAAAATACTAGGATACCCCAGATCCCAATTTGATATAGCATTTGTGGGAAGTGCTAGAACAAGCTAATTGTTGGAGGCCCCACAGTGGATCAAACTTCCAAGGATTCCACGGAGCCTAAAACTGTTCACCTGCTTCACCTCAGCTCCACTGATGTAGACAGGGGTGTGTGTCATTGCCTCTTATTTCCTTGGTTGTGGTGCCACTGAGCAGTAGAGTGTTACAATGTTATGAAAACCTGCCAGTTCACACCAATGCAACTACATGAGACAGTATATCATCTCAATTGCATGGACTCTCTTATTTCAGTTTTTTGGGCTTTTTTTATAGCTGGATATAACTTGTATCGCCCTAAAAATTGAATGAGCAAAGTGATGGTGAGTAACTTGATGTGTTGCATTTTTAATCATGATGAAAAGGCAGAAACAAAAGGCGTGTGAGTGAGTTTGTAAGAACTGCATTCCAGGCTTGCACACATGCTTCCACTTCAGTTGGCATGGTGTGCCAATGCCAATGTTACTACGCAGGAGTAGAACAAATGGAAAATTAATAGAATTTCTAGATCTCAAGAAGTTGTTTGAATCATAAAGAAATAAAATACTATATTGTTGGTCAGAACCAAAATACATGTGACTAAATGTTTTATGCCTTTATAGATACAGTTTGATCTGTAAATTGTAATGCATAGTAGACTGACTGAACGTGACTGACTGAGACATATTGTTGAAATTGCATGTAAGACATCTCAGGCTGTTTATTATCTGTTTTCTAAATTGATGGTTCATTAATTGCGAATGTTTTTTATGTACTAGACCTATATGAAAAAACTATATGTTATTATACAGTGATTTTGCTGGCCTGGTCCACCTGAGATCAAATATGGCTTAATGTGACCAACAGACAAATATGCCTGACACCCCTGCTCTAGGTATATACAAATGCAGATAGGTAAAAATAGTCAAATTGTAGCCACTTGTCGATGTTGTGTACACATGAAATTGAAATGAAATGAAATTTGCTATTGACAAGACAGTGTTGGTTCATCTCAACTATCAGTCACACACCCCATAATTAATACAGCAGCTTATCCTGGCTGTGGTATTTCTACCTGCAAACCCATAGAGGGAGAACTGAATAATCCTAAAAAAAAATATAGAGATATTAATGTGGATGCAAATTAATTTTAATGAGTTGCACATGTAACTGCTTGAGTGCGTTAGTCGACTGCGATGCCTGTTGCCATGGTTTCAGGTGTGACAGCATGGTGATTTGGAAGTAGTGGGTGTGAATGAAGCCTTGGCTGTAGTCTTGCATCACAGGAAGGTGCCTGGCATTTGAAGGGCAAGAATAATTCAGGCTACAAGATTGGAGATTGGAAATCTAAGAGACTGTGAACATAACAATCCGTCATGGTGTCAAAACTGAGTACTGAGAAGTGTTGTTTGACTGGATTTTATTGCTTTTTATCATTTTGGGGAGTATGATTGATTAAATGTCTCTCTCTCTCTTTCTCTCTGTGTCTCCCTATATCTATCTATCTATCTATTTATCTATTTATCTATCTATCTATCTATCTATCTATCTATCTATCTATCTATCTATCTATCACACATGCACACACATAACATACATATATGTGTGTGGGTACTAATTGAGTACTAATTCCATGAGTAATCAAAATGAACTCCAATTGCTTCCACTTCTACAAGTTTTTTTGAGTAAAGTTACAGGCAGAGAAAATTAGCGGTTCGGTGCTTCACTTAAGGGTGCCTCAGCAATGCCCAGGAGGTGAACTGGCACCTCTTCCCACGGACTCAACAACTGGCACACTTATGTCCTTTGAGCCAGTGAATAGATTTAATTTAATCCGACAATTCTGTGCAGGCAGTGTTCCATTAATGTTAACATAACAATGTTTTGTCTCGAAAACGTATGTCTTGAAGTAAACATGCATGCTCAGGAATTTGTGCCATGAAGCAGTCAAAGTTTACACAAGTGCTGCACACAACTCAGAACAGTAACAATACACCAAGCTAACCTGAACCACAATAACAGACACTAACAATAACAGCTGGCTATAACATGTTACCAGCTAAACCTCTGTTGAAACTGACTTGGCTCATGATCAAGTTGACCACTTGTCTGACAACAACAAACATCAAGCAAGTATAAGACCATGCATATACAATGCCTATAAAAAATATTCAGTGGCGGTCCTAGCTTGCATGACGCCCTGGGCAAACCCCGCCCCCCCACTGTTTATATTTGTACATATTATGTATATACGATTCTATTTCTTACCTTTTTTATTATATTTATTTTTTACTATTATTATTGCTTATTGTTATATTGAACTGTCCTTTGGCTGCTGTGACCCACAAATTTTTCCGTTTGCGTACTAATAAAGGAATTCTGATTCTGACTCTGAACCCCCTGCTTCACCGCTCCCCCGCACCAGTAGGGAGAGCTGAGGTCCAGTAGGTGAACCTATCCGCCCCCCTCCCCCTCCCCCTTCTTCCACAGCCTCTGTATGTGAGACTCTCTCAGCAGCAGCAGATGCACCTTTACAAAACATAGGGCGCCCAGCCGCCCGCTCCCCACACGGCAACATGTCATAGTTGACTTGACGTGTACATGAGCAATACAAAAACCGGATGAAATGAATGCAAACAAATTTAAGGCAGCCAGTACTGGTCGGCACCGGGGTCGATCCGCCGAGATGACGAGATAAGCCCAGAGGTGGCTGCAACAGAGCCGGTTACTGTGGGCGACTGTCCGCTCGGTATTTTTTTGAGGGCGCTCAATGCCGCCCCTCCACAAATGCCGCCCTGGGCGACTGCCCATACTGCCCATATGAGAAACCGCCCCTGAAAATATTCCCCACATCCCCACAGCATGATGCTGCCACCACCATGCTTCACAGCGGGGACCGGTGTTTGTGGTTATGTGCAGTGTTTGGTGTCCGACAATCATGGTCTGATGGCCAAAAAACTCCATTTGGTCTCATCAGACTAAATAACCTTCTTCCAGTTGACCTTGGAGTCTCCCACGTGCCTTTGGGTGAACTCTAGTTGAGATTTAATGTGCTTTCTTCATCAGTGGCTTACTCTTAGCCACTCTCCCATAATGCTTTGACTGGTGACGAACCTGGGCAACAGTTGTTGTATGTGTAGTGAACCTCAGTGAAGGTTGTGAACGCAACCCAGCAAGACTCCTCCCTTAGCTCCTCCCCCTGCCCAGGTGCAATATAAAAGGCCTCAGCTGGCTCAGTTCAGCCTCTTGCTGGTTCCTGGTGGTGGCTCACCTGCTGTTGTTCTGCTTTGCTTTTGTGTTTGTTAGGTTTGCCTTTTTTTCCCCCCTATTTCTTTTCCTTTTGGACCAGCTTTTTCATCTGTTTTGGCCTTATTTGCACTCTTCTGATTTATTGAGTGCTTTTGCTTTATTTTGGCCATTGTTGCCTATTTCGCTTATTTCTCGTGGTTTTGATTTGCTCGTTTGGTCCAGATTTATTAAGTTTGCTTACTTTAAGTACATTTCTGTTTGACACCTTACTTTGAGTGTGTATGTTTGGAGATATTGTTTAATTATCAATTGGGTTGTTGGTTTTAACTTTTTGTTCTTTGTTTCAGGAAGTTTCTTTTTGTTGCTCTTTGATTTCCAGTGCAGCCTGGGTGTCATCAGGTGGGAGGCTAGGCACCGTGGTGAGAACCTCACTACTGTTGCATGCAAGTAGGCACTGGGGCACTTTTAGTGCATGTTTTGTTTGTAGTTTCTGTAGTGTTGCACCCCAGACCAGTGAGAAGGGGCACTTTCCCAGTAGTCTGCCTCCCACTGAGGCCCCAGCCCACTGATTTTAGTTTTCCGTTATAGTCATTAGAGTTCTAGTATTGTTATAGCTGGCTTTTTAGTTTGTTTGTTTGTTAAATAAATAATTTGTCTTATACGGTGTTTGAAATCTTTTTTCCAGCAGTTCCAGTTTTTCTCTTTTTAGGTTCAATTCTGATTTCTTAACAATATTTATTGAAAATATTTGCTTTATTTATCTACTGTTTCTGCCTCATCAGTCTTGACCCTGTGCCCTTATATATTTTTTGCATTATCCTGATTTATTTTGGTTTTCATATCCTGGGGTGCAAGTCCCCAGGTGGTGTTGTCGGTCCCTAAGTTAGTTTCCTTCCCCCCCCTTTATTTAACTTTAAAAACTCCACTTCTTCGTCTCTCCCAGCTCAGCTGCTGAAGCTTTTAACTTTAGAGTAGTCATAGGTGTCTTGGTGGCCTCCAACACTAGTCTTCTTCTTGCACGGTCACTCAGTTTGTGTGGACGGCCTGCTCTAGACAGATTTACACATGTGCCATATTCCCTCCATTTCTTAATGATGGATTTAACTGAACTCCGGGGGATGTTCAGTGTCATGGAAATGTTTTTGTATGCATCCCCTGACTTATACTTTTCAACAACCTTTTCATGGAGTTGCTTGGCATGTTCTTTTGTCGTCTTGGTGTAATTGTAGCCTGGATTTCTGATTAACCAGTGACTGGACCTTGCAGAGTCACTGCACTCAGCTGATCTCCATTTCACTAATTGTGACACTACTTGCACCAATTGGCTGGACCTCTGAGTTACTTTAAAGTGGGTGAATATTTATGCAATCACTTTAACATCATATATTTTTAGTTAATTGGCAATGTTTTGTAAAAAACCTGTTAACTTTGACATCAAAGAGGTTTTTTGTAATTTTTTTTTTTTTTTTAAAATCTTTTGTATTTTGACCATAACTCCATTCATAAAAGCAATAAAAGGGGAGCACATCCAAGGGGGTGAAGACTTTTTCTGGGCACTGTATCTTGCAAGTCAGCTAATATTTGTGTTTCGCATTAATTACCTAGAGTCTTATTTGCCCGACAGACTCATATTGATCTGAAAATATTTTTGACTTCTATTACTTACTGCTTACTAAATCCTGCTAGGTGTCTGTCTGAAGTCTTTTATTTAGTGAAGCTGTCGCCAACAACAAAAAGCCAGCCTGAGATATTGCTCAGTCATCATCTCTCTCTCTCTTCATAGCTTCCTCTGTCAACATCCTCTTTGGTCTCTTCACCTCTGTCATGATGTCCCTAGAGGCTGCTGAGCCAGGTTCTGTTTCCCTAACCCTAACATTAAAGTGGTTATTTCAAGGTAAAAACGTTACATAGTGTTACTAAAAGTAACAAAGTAAAAGTAATACTGTTTTTAGTCATAATAATAATAAAAAGATATACTATTCCTGTACTTTTCTGGCTCTATGGCCATGTTAAGGCTCTAAAAGCACTCTGTTCAAAGTACCCTGTGGAGTTTGGGACCACCAGTAGCGCTATGGCAGTGTGTTTACAAGTGGATCGCCAATTTGTTAGAATCATGCACACATAAAACCAGCATGTGGGTGATTGACACCCACTCCTGCTGCCGTTTTCACACTATTCCAATGATTAAAGGTTTACAGCAGTAACATAAACACAGCAATGCACCAACAAAAGCAGAGAAGAAGCCTGCGAGCTACAAAATGTGGTTGTAAACAATGCAGGACTTAAATATTCAAAAATCTACTCTTTGTTTTCAGGAAAACCCTGCAGGCCACCTTTAAGGTATGGGGAAAGATAATAGTTTCAGTTATACTTAGTTACAGTAGGGAAACCTTGATTGTAATCATTTAAGTGGGTGCAGTTATGAAGCGAACTACATAATTGCAATCGCTAACCACTGCAACATAATGCTAGATCAAAAATGAACCCCAGTACTGAACTGTTGCTACTCTGTGACTGCAGCATCACTCCTACCCTGTTTAACATTGCCAGTTGTTTGGCATCCTGACATATTTGCTTGCCTTCTTGAATTTCAGCTTTCTCCATCACTCATATCCTCCACAGCTTTGATCTGACTTGTACGATATACGTCAATACAAACAGATAGCATAATGGAATGCATTCCTCCTTTCTTGTTATGATCGTTCTCTCCAGTGTAATTATTTCATCTAGTTATCACAGCAGTGAAGACCCACTCCTATTATGAGCCTCATTGATCTGCAGACGAGACAACATGCAGTAGATTGCAGATGGCGTATACAGTCTTTTCAAATAAAGTCACTGCTACTCTGCTGCAAGCACAACAGTCAGCGCAGTCAGGTAACATTTGTACAGTAGGAGCTCTTACAACCTGTGACAGTAAATTATTTTCACATCCTATTTTTTGTTTTGTTAAAACTTTAATTCTTTATTTCTGATGCTAAAGAAAAGCTGGTGTGTGGGTATCAAACATGTCCTTTGGCTGTTTTTAAATGATTATTTCGGTAAAAGCGTGTGCTCATTTTCAATTGCATGTTTTTGTTTTTTTTACATAAAGAAGCATACAAATCCAATATGGAAATATTAGGTCTAAATAGTATATAGGTAGTCATTCTTTTGGATCACAGAAGCTGCAGACAGTTTAGCAAGTGCTGTAGTAATGAGTGAATAATTATTTGTATTTGGAAATCATGAATTTGAAATTTGCAATTTTCAAGTGCAAGAGCCCCATTTTTGTATTGTGATTTATATAATTGTCTGAACAAGTTGTGCAAGTAAAAGGGTCAGTTGTTGACTTTCACCAGTACCAATGACAACTGTGGCTGGCAGATTTACTTAGATAATTAACTTAACTGTATACTGGCCAAACAAACAATGGTTGATGGATGTGCTCTTTTTACATGCCAGTGGCTTTACTGTTACGCTCGACTTAAGTTGGTTTCATAGAAGAAACTTTACAAATAGATGTATTTCTGCTGCCCAAAAACAACCAACAAAGTGGTGTTGTTCCTGCAACATCATAATTCATGTTTTTCCAGGACCATGATTGCAACTGACCAAACATGTTTGTTTTTTATGTCATCACTTTGCAGCTCTCGAAAAGACTAGAATATGCAAATAAAGCTCTTCTAATCATGTGGTTAGCGTTACGTAAGGGTGTATTTAAACCCAAATATGTTTTCCTAAACCAAACCAAGTATTTTTGTTGCCTAAACCTAAATAAACTGTGACTGGAAACTTAAAAGAAACATTAAATAATGAGTGAATTTAATGTATAATATTTGGGTCTAAAGGGGAAAAGAACCCCTATACGTAGCTCATTCAGCCACAATGGCTTGCTCCAGATATGGACTTTGTGGCTTTTTCCTCAGCTGAAATGATGGTCCAGAAACAGCATTATGAAGTTCTTGGAACAACACCAACACAGAGATGCAGCCTGTGTAGTGTACAGTAAATGACAGACTGCAGGTGAAAAGTCGTTTGAAATTTGCATCAAGCTCATCATGATTGTTTTAAGCTAAACCCATTACAGTCCTGAATTGTGCCCTACAGGATTCAGAGCTGTGGAAACAATCTCATGATTGTAATATCCAGATCTCATAAATGTGATTTCTTTTCTCATAATTAAGATATAAGATCTCCAATTTTCTCCTTTTTGTGAATGCAATGCACATCAATGTACCTGCGGTTTTGTGTTTTTTGCCATCTTGGGGGCACGTCAATAACTATAATGACGGGTCTGTTCAAGCTCTGGTTTGCCTCTAGTTTGTTTCAGATTTTACATGCATCCAAAAATAAATCTGAAAAAAGATCAAATTACCAAAAAAACAACCTTAATGATGTTAAACTAAAGCATTAATCTTTTTTTGCTCAGAAAATGTCTTTCCTAATATCCTAAAACACCTTTGACAGTATCTGTTTTGTTTTACTTGGTACCACAGACTCATTATCATTATAGGCATGAGATGTCTTCTAATGAAGATGATAATAATTGTTTTCTGACTCTCAGCTACTTGTTATCATCTACTACTTAATGTGTTATTCTGGCTTTATTGTGTCATCAGTCCCATTGAGCATTTTTTCTTCCTTTGCTCAGTTGTTGTGCAGGGGTGTCTGCTGCCTCCACACCATGCCATTAGACAAGCTGCATCACACAGGTGACAACTGTAATTTTCCCCCTACCTCTCTCTGTTTGCACTCTCCAACACTCAGTGGCTGAAAATTGCAGTTGGGGCACAATAATGTGATGTGACTACTGATGCCTTACAGTTTCCCTGGACCAGGATAGCCTGCTGTTTGTCTGTGATGGTTTAGTTGGTTGGACGAGTTTCCCTCTCCTGCCTCCTACAGGCTGCAGAAACCTGTACTCATGTTTATATAGATTGCTACCATACTTTAATTTTTAGCGGTTAGTGTAATTACTCTCCATGAACGAGAAACTGTTGAGAAGATTTGCAGAAGATGAATTAGACTGACTGATTCAAGGAATCGTATTGTTGGAATCATGTATACCTCCAAGAAGGCAGTACAACTTAAGATTCAGATTTGCATCTGTGTGTGTGTTTTGTGTTGGTTAGCAGATCTCAATCAAATTTGGAGGAAAGGTTTGCCATGGGTGGAGGAAGAGCCAACTAGTATCTGGGACATTGTGTCGTCAACCTGACATGCCAGATTATTTGTTACAATAGATGGTTTCTTTCACAAAACCATCTACATCTGGACACTAGAAACTGTTTGGAAAAGGACTGATCATCGCTCTTCTTTCAAAGAAATCTTCCACTCTTGAAATAACTGATGCTACAGCAGCAGCTACGCCAATCTCTCGAGGAGCCACCATTGTTGTTTTCAAATAGTCACTTGTGTCGTTGGTTTTAACACCTAAACCATGCCTGTGGCTGCTGTCTTTAGCTGCCAATAGTTCCTTAATGGACAAAGCATTTTTTCTGTGGATCTGATGTTCTGGATGTTCTTTTTAAAAAATGTTTTAATCTTTCCGAAACAGTGTTGAGGTAAATTCATGATTACATGATAATCATGCTTATTTGGATTTCCATGCCGAGTTCAGCTGGGTTGCGCCCAAGATGGACCTTGTCTGCCAAAGTGCGCATGCCCCACCTCCAAGCAGGCTGAGGTTACATCTCACAACCACAACCAAACCTGTGACAACCCTCTTCTCTCTCTCAAACAAGCGTGTGCAATATTAAACTCAGGGAAGCACAGAGCAAGACGTTTTAAAAGTCTCGCTGTGTTGAGCTCTCAGTAGCTTCTACTAAATCTTTGTGGTTTGAAATTTAGTTTCTCTCCAGGGTCCCTGTTCGTACTTTCAGATGTCTGCTGTATTTTTCTGTTTCATCATGTCACTTTTAGCTGTTTCAGGAGTTGTATTAAGTTACTGCTGGTGAAAACCAGCATTTCCTGTTTTTTTCTGCTTCGCAATAAAAAGGTTTTAAAAAAGTAAATATCGGAGGACTTTTATAGTGAATAATTTATAGGAAATGACAAGTGTTTATCACAGAATCAGTGGAGCTTTTTTCATGGCTATTTTACGATTGTACTGCAGGGAGGAAGGAGCCTTACAGTTCTACACCTCTGACCACTACAGAAGACAAGTGTGTCATAAGTTAAAGAGACAACATCAAGCAGGTAGCCCTGTTGTAATGGAAATGCAAATCCCTGCCACGCTGGGCTGACGTACCGAGTCAAACTGAGTCAAGCTGAGCCTTCAGATGTGTATGGAAAAGCCCAACAAGTTTGCAGGAGATTTTGCCATTTTATTTTGCTAATTTAATTAATTTTTAAACAGCCTGCCTCCAAAGAACGAGTGAGAGCTGCTCAGCAGGTAGCTGACAGGCAAAGAGACAAAGCAAGGCAAGAATGTGTGTGGAACCAGTGTTTCGCATCTAAGTCAATGGATTAAGGGTTTATTTTTGAATGTTGGAGCAGGATGGTCTTGGTGACTTATTTTCTGTACAAAGGCATTCTGTTTGAATCAAATGTGTTTTTTGAGCGACTTGGTAAGATTCCTAGATGGCGATTGTTTTCAGCAATAATAATAAATTATTTAATCTTGAACCTTGAATCACTTAGCTTTACATTGTTTCTTTTTTGAGTTCACCTTCTAAGATACTTATTCCCCCCATACATCCAAGTCAATGCAAATATCAAAATATCAATATTCAATATATATATATTCAATATATCAATATTGTTTTCATTTAGCGTTGTGATACACTTCCTGGTCCCTTGCTGTTTGAATTTCAGTGGCAGTACCTCCTTCTATAGCTGCTGAGATGACAGATGTGTGGGGGAAACTGGTGACCAACATGACATAACTGATCAAGGCTGCAGCGGAGGTCAGACAACTGACTTTTTAAAAAAATTTTTTTTTACAATTACTGTATACAGATAACTTTCTCTAGGAAATTACAATTTCGAGGTCTTTCGGCATTCTGAGCACAGTCATATGAAATATAATGACTAACAGGAATACACTACAAAACTCCACTTGTAGAAAAAGTAAAGAAAAACAACAACACAGTAGTCAATTGATCTTCTACACTCTGTGCTACACTAAAACTTTCATGGTGATGTTCAGTTGAATAAATAACGATGTGGGATATAACAGTATTTTTGAATTTAGATTATTTTATTTCAAACAGTTTATGATACCATGGATTTATACACTATGTTAGTGACTGAGGAGCAGCTTCAGGCTTTACAACTAAATCACACTGGGGAAACAAAACAACCTCTCCATAAACGAATGGCACAACACAGGAGGACCAACTCCTCAGGTCCAGACTCTGCTGTCCACTTACATCTGAAGGAGAAAAATAATTCCTTTGAGGACAACAATGTAAACATGTTGTCCAGAGAAGACAGATGTTTTGAAAGAGGAGTAAAAGAATCCATCTATGTCAAACTAGAACGACCGTCTTTGAACAGAGGAGGTGGCCTAAGACATTACCTATCACCCACCTACAATGCTGTACTGAGTTCTCTCCCCAGACAGCCTGACAACCATTCCCACCTGAAGTGAATCCCATTTCACCTAAATTGCATCTACATTTCCCTCACTTGCGTCCTTTCCTTGCATCTTAGTCCCACCCACCAAGGATTCATGGAGAGACGCGAGGAAACCACGGGAGGAGACAGGACCGGGGAAATCTGTTTTAAGACGAGTGAGACATGCTTTCCTCTGCAGCGTCATGTGAAGCAACGTCCGTTTCTGATGACGGCTGCAGCTGATCACAGCTGGATCAGCTGTCAGTCAGCTTTAACAGCTGTAGAGACGTCAGATGAATTTAATGCCAAAAATGCCATTATCTAAATATATTTAAATTATAACACAGAACTAAAACTTGTTGAGTGATTTAAATAATCAATAAAGTTAAGCTGATGTACATAATTGCACACAGCTCTGTTAACGGAGAGACGCACTTATATCGTTTCTTATAGTGCAGGTGATGTAATGTTTTCCTCTTTAATGACATGTATTACTTCACCCACCAGCAGCCCATCTGATATTAATCACAATGTTTAGTTTTATGACCTGGACCGCCCAACACAGATTTCCTGCGGTGTCCATGGATATAGGCCTACCTGTGATCCGCACATCACTACTGTGAGAAAAGCAAACGTGTGTCTGCAGTTTAAGTGTAATCAGTTCAGACATTTACGTGATTAAAGTTATAGTGAATATGGTTTAGGCCTACTGTTGTGACCCTGAGTCATGATTGTGTTTATATTTGCTGCTGATCTTTCTCTCCTCAGTGGTGTGTGTGAGCAGTCTCTCTCTGTGTGTGTGTGTGTGTGTGTCTGTTTCTGATTGAGAGCAGGTTGGACCTGCTGATTGGCTTGCTCAGCTTGATTGCTGCCATGGGATTGGTCAGAGGGAGGAGAGGAGCCCTTTTTGAACCGCCAGCTGACTGCAATCTCCCTTTCCACCAATCTTCCACTTCCAACATGGACCAGTGTCTGGTTTGACCAGTGTTTTGTTTGTGACGTAAACCAGTTGTAAGTAACTCAGCTGCAGTACAATCTGGCACTTAATAGACTACCCATGTGTTAGCATAGTAGGAGGGAGAAGCCCTTTTCTTTGATAATCCTTTTTCTCCTGTTTATACTGATTTAGGAGTTAGGTAAGATTTTGTCTTGTTTATATTTTTGATTTGTGGCAGGAAGTTAGGGTAAACAGATTCTTTAGTTTGTTGTGTTTGCCTTGTTCTCCCTCTGGAGCAAAATAAATGCTACTTTGAATGCAACTCCTGTGACACTGGCTTTCTTGGGAGTGAAAATAATGGGGAGACGCAAATCATGTTATGTCTTTGGGTTCCCCTAGACCAGGGGCGTAACCCTACGCTTGGAAATTAGACTGATCAACTTGATTCAGGGATGGCTTGAAATAGATATGATTTCTTTTGCAGTTAGTACTTCATGAGCATTATTTCAGCTGTTGTCTGTGTCCTACATTATAACCAATCCTGTTCTTCATACCTGTTTAAATATCTTTAAAGAGACGACAAACAGTTTTGCTGGATGATCACTTTATTGCTGATGGCTGATCTCTGGAGAAGCTAACAGCTGGATCTGCATCTGCTTTGCTGTCTGGTTTTGTGGTCTGTGTGAGTTTAGTTCCCGCTTCATTCTTGCAGTTTTATCTCATTGGACATGTCGGGATGTGATGCTCCTGCTGATATCCTGATTATTTATTTTTGTCATACACATTAAACTTCTTCTGAATTTTTGCACTGCGTATTTCGTGCTCCATGCTGTGTATTTAATGCTGCGGTGTGCGTGCTGTATATTTAATGCTGTGTACTCGTACTGTGGTCTGCGTACTGTGTAATTTGTGCGGTGTACTCGTAATGTGATCTTCGTACTGTGTACTGTGGTCTGTATGTGTGCTGTGTATTTCGTGCTGTGTACGCGTACTGTGGTCTGCATACTGTGTATTTTGTGCTGTGTACTCGTACTGTATACTCAGTACTGTGTGTACTTGGTACTGTGGTCTGTGTACTCGTACTGTATACTCAGTACTGTGGTCTGCGTACTCATACTGTTGTCTGCATACTGCGTACATTAAACTTCTGGATTTTTTTTTTTTGTGAACCAACAACCTTAAAGTTTAAACAGAACCTGTGATTTTCCGTCTGTTACCTGTTTAACAAACAGCTGCACATGAAGAGCAAGCTGCAGTCTGTATTTATACTGTGTATCTGTACTGTATTTCGTGCTGCGATCTGCGTCCTGTGTATTTCATGCTGTGTACTCATACTGTGGTCTGTACTCATACTGTGGTCTGTGTATGTGGGCTGTGGTCTGTGTATGTGGGCTGTGTACTCGGTACTGTGGGCTGTGTATTTCATGCTGTGTACTCGGTACTGTGTATTTCGTGCTGTGTACTCGGTACTGTGTATTTCGTGCTGTGTACTCGGTACTGTGTATTTCGTGCTGTGTACTCGGTACTGTGGTCTATGTACGCGTACTATTTACTCGTGCTGTGATCTGCGTACTGTGTATTTCGGGGTGTGGTCTGTGTAATGTGTAATTTGTGCGGTATACTCGTACTGTGTAATTTGTGTGGTGTACTCGTACTGTGGGCTGTGTACTCGGTACTGTGGGCTGTGTGTACTTGTATGTGGGCTGTGTACTCGGTACAGTGATCTTTATGTGTGCTGTGTACTCGGTACTGTGGTCTGTGTATGTGTGCTGTGTACTCGGTACTGTGGTCTGTATGTGTACTCTGTATTTCATGCTGTGTACTGTGGTCTGTATGTGTACCCGGTACTGTGGTCTGTGTATGTGTGCTGTGTACTCGGTACTGTGGTCTGTGTGTGTACCCGGTACTGTGGTCTGTGTGTGTACCCGGTACTGTGGTCTGTGTGTGTACCCGGTACTGTGGTCTGTGTGTGTACTCGGTACTGTGGTCTGTGTATGTGTGCTGTGTACTCGGTACTGTGGTCTGTGTGCTGTGTACTCGGTACTGTGGTCTGTATGTGTACTGTGTATTTCGTGCTGTGTACTGTGTATTTCGTGCTGTGTATTTCGTGCTGTGTACTCGGTACTGTGGTCTGTGTGTGTACTCGGTACTGTGGTCTGTGTGTGTACTCGGTACTGTGGTCTGTGTGTGTACTCGGTACTGTGGTGTGTGTATGTGTGCTGTGTACTCGTACTGTGGTCTGCGTACTGTGTAATCTGTGCGGTGTACTCGGTACTGTGTAATCTGTGCGGTGTACTCGGTACTGTGGTCTGTATGTGTACTGTGTATTTCATGCTGTATACTTGTACTATGCATTTCGTGCGTACTGTAGTCTGTGTACTCGTACTGTGGTCACGAATACACAGACCACGTACACTTCTTCTGATTTTCCGTCTGTTACCTGTTTAACAAACAGCTGCACATGAAGAACAAGCTGCTGTCTGTATTTATACTGTGTACTGTTTATCTATGCTGTGTACTGTATTTGTGCTGTGTACTGTGTATTTCATGCTCCGGGCTGTATATTTCATGCTGTGTATTTCCCGCTGCGGTCTGCGTTCTGTGTACTTGTACTGTGGTTTCTGTATGTGTGCTGTGTACTCAGTACTGTGGTCTGTATGCATACTGTGTACTCGTACTGTGGTCTGTATGCATACTGCGGTCTGTGTAATTCGTGCTGTGTACTCGGTACTGTGTGTTCGTGCTGTGGTCTGCGTAGTTTGTACTCGTACTGTGGTCTGTGTATGTGTACTCGGTGCTGTAGTCTGTATATGGGCTATGTACTCGGTGCTGTGGTCTGTGTATGGGCTATGTACTTGGTGCTGTGGTCTGTGTACTGTGTATTTCGTGCTGTGTACTCGTACTGTGGTCTGCGTACTGTGGTCTGTGTACTCATACTGTGGGCTATGTATGTGGGCTGTGTACTCGGTACTGTGGTCTGTGTATTTTGCACTGTGTACTTGTGTTGTGTACTCGTACTGTGGTCTGTGTGTGTACCCGGTACTGTGGTCTGTGTGTGTACTCGGTACTGTGGTCTGTGTATGTGTGCTGTGTACTCGGTACTGTGGTCTGTGTGCTGTGTACTCGGTACTGTGGTCTGTATGTGTACTGTGTATTTCGTGCTGTGTACTGTGTATTTCGTGCTGTGTATTTCATGCTGTGTACTCGGTACTGTGGTCTGTGTGTGTACTCGGTACTGTGGTCTGTGTGTGTACTCGGTACTGTGGTCTGTGTGTGTACTCGGTACTGTGGTCTGTGTGTGTACTCGGTACTGTGTACTCGGTACTGTGGTCTGTGTGCTGTGTACTCGGTACTGTGGTCTGTATGTGTACTGTGTATTTCGTGCTGTGTACTGTGTATTTCGTGCTGTGTATTTCGTGCTGTGTACTCGGTACTGTGGTCTGTGTGTGTACTCGGTACTGTGGTCTGTGTGTGTACTCGGTACTGTGGTCTGTGTATGTGTGCTGTGTACTCGTACTGTGGTCTGCGTACTGTGTAATCTGTGCGGTGTACTCGGTACTGTGTAATCTGTGCGGTGTACTCGGTACTGTGGTCTGTATGTGTACTGTGTATTTCATGCTGTATACTTGTACTATGCATTTCGTGCGTACTGTAGTCTGTGTACTCGTACTGTGGTCACGAATACACAGACCACGTACACTTCTTCTGATTTTCCGTCTGTTACCTGTTTAACAAACAGCTGCACATGAAGAACAAGCTGCTGTCTGTATTTATACTGTGTACTGTTTATCTATGCTGTGTACTGTATTTGTGCTGTGTACTGTGTATTTCATGCTCCGGGCTGTATATTTCATGCTGTGTATTTCGCGCTGCGGTCTGCGTTCTGTGTACTTGTACTGTGGTTTCTGTATGTGTGCTGTGTACTCAGTACTGTGATCTGTATGCATACTGTGTACTCGTACTGTGGTCTGTATGCATACTGCGGTCTGTGTAATTCGTGCTGTGTACTCGGTACTGTGTGTTCGTGCTGTGGTCTGCGTAGTTTGTACTCGTACTGTGGTCTGTGTATGTGTACTCGGTGCTGTAGTCTGTATATGGGCTATGTACTCGGTGCTGTGGTCTGTGTATGGGCTATGTACTTGGTGCTGTGGTCTGTGTACTGTGTATTTCGTGCTGTGTACTCATACTGTGGTCTGCGTACTGTGGTCTGTGTACTCATACTGTGGGCTGTGTACTCGTACTGTGGTCTGCGTACTGTGGTCTGTGTACTCATACTGTGGGCTGTGTATGTGGGCTGTGTACTCGGTACTGTGGTCTGTGTATTTTGCACTGTGTACTTGTGTTGTGTACTCGTACTGTGGTCTACGTACTGTGTATTCATGCTGTGGTCTGCGTACTTGGTACTGTGGTCTGTGTATTTTGTGCTGTGTACTCGTACTATAGTTCGTGTACTCGTACTGTGGTCTGCGTTTGTGTACTGTGTATTGCGTGCTGTTGACTGCGTATTGTGTACTCGTACTGTGGTCTGTATATGGGCTATGTACTTGGTGCTGTGGTCTGTGTACTGTGTATTTCATGCTGTGTACTCGTACTATAGTCTGTGTACTCGTACTGTGGTCTGCGTGCTGTGTATTTCGTGCTGTGGTCTGCATGCTGTGTACTTGTGCTGTGGTCTGTGTATTTCGGGGTGTGGTCTGCGTACCGTGTATTTTGGGGTGTGGTCTGCGTACTGTGTAATTTGGGCGGTGTACTTGTGACAGGGTCAGAAATTCTCCGGTGCATGTTCATTGAATGCTTTTATTGGATTATTTATGAGATACTGTTTTTATGCATGATGATTTTAGTGTTGTGTTTAATGTGCATGCTTTTATATGTGCTTTTCTTTTTATTATGTTTAGCATGAGTTTTATTTGTTTGATTACGGAGTATTTTGAACTGTGAACTGGGAAGTCACGCCCCAATACAGCGTAGTCTAAGTACAAGATGAGCAGCAGGTGTGCAGGAGCGGCGCACAAAGGGATTGGTAATAGACGGCATAAAAGAAGACGGAGAAAGAGCGTGTGGAGAGGAAGAGAACGGTCTGATACATCCGGTGACAGCAGCGGCCAAACTGCAGAGCAGCCCCCAGACGACGAGCATTGTAGCAGCCGCTATCCGCCAACGCCGTTTTACTCTGGCCTGGGTTGGCAGACGGACGTCTGCTGCCTGGGAAGACTGTGAGTAAAAAGATACATTTGAGTGGCGGGTGGGGGAGAGCTGGGTTGGCATTTGTTTATTGGGACACACTACTCGCCCTGCTTTTCTGTCTCTCTCAGCGATGGCGGAGCCTAGACGCTGGTGCGGAGGGAGGAGACCAAAAGTTGCTGGCCGACTGGACTGTGCAGGAGGGACACAGTACTTTATGGACAATTATGGACCGTTCAGTCATCACCGCAACAGTGGTGTTTCTTTTATCTTTTATTGTAATAAATCCTTTTAAATGAATTTTATTCTCCTGATGGTCTTTTAACTCTGCTCCCCCCGATTTAAAAGAACCTGTGTGTTTTTAGGAGTCCTAGGCTCCGTATTAATCCTAGGTGGCGCTGTCGGCTTTTAATTTAGATGATCTCACTGATTTTAAACAGGCCCTGGACTTGGAGGCTGGGCCCGGCCACATACTCGTACTGTGTAATTCGTGCGGTGTACTCGCACTGTGGTCTGTGTACTCGTACTGTGTACTTGGTACTGTGGTCTGTATGTGGACTGTGTACTCGGTACTGTGGTCTGTATGTGGGCTGTGTACTTGTTACTGTGGTCTGCGTGCTGTGTACTTGGTACTGTGCATGTGTGCTGTGTACTCGGTACTGTGGTCTGTATGTGTGCTGTGTACTCTTACTGTGGTCTGCGTACAGTGTACTCGTACTGTGGCCTGCGTACTGTGTAATCTGTGCGGTAATCTGTGTAATCTGTACTCGGTACTGTGTAATTTGTGCCGTGTACTCGGTACTGTGGTCTGTATGTGAACTGTGGTCTGTGTGTGTACTGTGTATTTCATGCTGTGTACTTGTACTATGCATTTCGTGCGTACTGTAGTCTGTGTACTCGTACTGTGGTCAAGAGTACACAGACCACGTACACTTCATCTTCTGATTTTCCGTCTGTTACCTGTTTAACAAACAGCTGCACATAAAGAACAAGCTGCAGTCTGTATTTAAACTGTGTACTGTGTATTTCATGCTCCGGGCTGTGTATTTCGTGCTGTGTATTTCGCACTGCGGTCTGCATTCTGTGTACTTGTACTGTGGTCTCTGTATGTGTGCTGTGTACTCGGTACTGTGGTCTGTATGTTTACTGTGTACTTCGTGCTGTGGTCTGCGTACTGTGTAATTTGTGCTGTGGACTCATACTGTGGTCTGTGGACTGTGCATGCACACTGTGTACTCGTACTGTGGTCTGTATGCATACTGTGTACTCAGTACTGTGGTCTGTGCATGCGTGCTGTGTACTCGGTACTGTGGTCTTTGTAATTCGTGCTGTGGTCTGCGTACTTTGTACTCGTGCTGTGGTCTGTATGTGGGCTGTGTACTCGGTACTGTGGTCTGTATGTGGGCTGTGTTCTGTGTATGTGTAGTCGGTGCTGTGGTCTGTATATGGGCTATGTACTTGGTGCTGTGGTCTGTGTATGGGCTATGTACTTGGTGCTGTGGTCTGTGTATGGGCTATGTACTTGGTGCTGGGGTCTGAGTACTGTGTATTTCGTGCTGTGTACTCGTACTATAGTCTGTGTACTCGTACTATAGTCTGTGTACTCGTACTGTGGTCTGTGTACTGTGTATTCGTGCTGTGGTCTGCGTACTGTGTATTTTGGGGTGTGGTCTGCGTATTTTGGGGTGTGGTCTGCGTACTGTGTAATTTGGGCAGTGTACTTGTGACAGGGTCAGAAATTCTCCGGTGCATGTTCATTGAATGCTTTTATTGGATTATTTATGAGATACTGTTTATGCATGATGATTTTAGTGTTGTGTTTAATGTGCATGCTTTTGTGCTTTTCTTTTTATGTTTAGCATGAGTTTTATTTGTTTGATTACGGAGTATTTTGAACTGGGAAGTCACGCCCCAATACAGCGTAGTCTAAGTACAAGATGAGCAGCAGGTGTGCAGGAGTGGCGCACAAAGGGATTGGTAATAGACGGCATAAAAGAAGACGGAGAAAGAGCGTGTGGAGAGGAAGAGAATGGTCCAATACCTCCAGTGACAGCAGCGGCCAAACTGCAGAACAGCCCCCGGATGACGAGCATTGGAGCAGGCGCTATCCGCCAACGCCGTTTTACTCTGGCCTGGGTTGGCAGACGGACGTCTGCTGCCCGGGAAGACCGTGAGTAAAAAGATACATTAAAGTGGCGGATAGAAAGAGTCGGGTGGGGGAGAGCTGGGTTGGCATTTGTTTATTGGGACACACTACTCGCCCTGCTTTTCTGTCTCTCACAGCGACGGCAGAGGGCCTAGACGCTGGTGCGGAGGGAGGAGACCAAAAGTTGCTGGGTGACTGGACTGTGCAGGAGGGACGCAGTACTTTATGGACAATTACGGACCGTTCAGGCATCACCGCAACAGTGGTGTTTCTTTCTATTTTTTAGTACTGTTTTAGGTGGCACCATCTTTTATTGTAATAAATCCTTTTAAATGAATTTTATTCTCCTGATGGTCTTTTAACTCTGCTCCCCCCGATTTAAAAGAACCTGTGTGTTTTTAGGAGTCCTAGGCTCCATATTAATCCTAGGTGGCGTTGTCGGCTTTTAATTTAGATGATGTCACTGATTTTAAACAGGCCCTGGACTTGGAGGCTGGGCCCGGTCACAATTTGGCGTTGTCGGCAGGATTTTGGGGTTAACGAGCAGAGTTGAAACCACAGGATTTTTTTTTTTATTTTCTTTTAAAAAAATGTTTTAATTTTTATTAAGCAAAAATTATGATGCCTATTTATCCCGGTGCACCCTGGATACCTAAGTTTGGAGGGCCAGATTCAGAACTTAAGTATGGGGAATGGAAAGAACAGCTGCAAGGGCTGCTTGAGTATTTTGGGCAAACAGAATTGCGAAAAGTAAGCATTTTAATGGGGGCATTTAATGGGTTAGCCAAAAGACGACAAGTTCAGGTGTTGAGGGCGATCATGACACAGCAGCTAAAATCTTCACTGCACTAGATGGCAGCTATAAACAGAAAATTTCCATGTCAGAAATTAGTTCTTTAGGTGCCAACAAAAACCTGATGAACCTGTACAGTTATATATTTTCAGGTTGAGGGAGCTTCACTGCAGGCTGCAGCAAGATGCCCCAGACGAAGCCCCTACCAACGACCACCTGAAGGAGCAGTTCCTGCTCGGCTTGGAAGAAGGCCCCTTATTACAAGCCCTAAGGAGACATGTCCGCCAGCACCCAGACGCAACTTTTGACGCTCTGCAACAGGAGGCCCAGTTATTAGAAGAGGATCAGCGAGGACCTAGAAGGACAGAGGTAACCTGCACAGCAGTGGGGGGTTCTAATAACTATCGCTCTCGTTCCCAGGAGGTTGACTGGAAGCAGGAATTGAAGCAGGAGATTATGTCCGAACTGAAGGACCAGATAAGCGATTGGACACAGGAATTAATCAGGGAATTGAAGCCCAGGAGCCTAGCACGCGGAGCCAGCCCTCAACCTCAACTGGAACGCATGTATGTCCCCCCACCTGCCGCTAATGTTTGGGATGCTGACGGTAAGCCCATTTACCCGTTCAGGGCCCTCACCAGCTTTAAACCAATTGCCCCTGCTGCTGAGGCCCAAGCAGTGGGGTTAAGGTATGGGAATGAATTACAAGGGGCCACCTCAGCTTTAATTGGCGAATGCCCACAGGTCGAAGTTACAATAGGAGGGGTTAACATGACTGGCCTATTAGACACTGGTTCCCAGACCACCTTAATGAGGCAGAGTGTGCTGACTAGGCAGTTTCCAGGATACAATATCCAAGAACTCCCTACTTTTATAAAGTTGAAGGCAGCAAACAGCCTTAAGATCCCTTGCATAGGCTATGCTATGATGGACTTTGAGATTGAGGGGCATAAGATTGCTAAACAAGGTGTCTTCATTGTGGATGATGAATTCTCATCTAACCCCCTGATCATAGGCATGAATGTGGTGCGAGCATGCTGGGATGTTGTGTTACAGGGCCCGGAAGGCCCTGTGTCTTTCTTGTCAGAACCCGAAGGTCCAGCATGCCTGGAGGGAGGCCTTTGCAGTGTGCCGAAAAACAGCAGTGACTGCAGAAGACGGATTTCTGGGCAATATCTGGCCAGCCCGACAGAAAGGAGTCACAATCCCAGCCAGAACTGAGGTTGTAGTGTGGGGGCAAACATGGTTTGGCCCAGGGGGGCGGAACTATTGTGGTGTCGTTGAAGCCCTCCAAGAACCCAGTGCTGTTGCTGTGGCAAGAACCCTGGCGTCAGTCCAACAAGGTAAAGTTCCCGTCCGTATCCATAACCTCAATCAGTTTCCAGTGTCCATAGGGCATTACCAGAAGCTAGGCAGGCTGTTCCAAGTGGAAGCAACGGATGTCCATGGCAGCCGCGATGTTAATTTGATGCCTAGCACTGATGGGGTTGTGGAGGTTGGACTGGTGGAAGCCAGTGGCGAAGTGGAGAAGGACTCAGTATTTGACATGTTGGGGCTAGCTAACCGAACTGACCTCACCACAGAAGAACAGGGTAATTTTGCAGCACTCCTTCAAAAATGGGAAAAAGTTTTCTCTACAAATGAGGAAGATTTTGGCAGAACTAACATTGTTCAGCATCAGATTCCTACAGGGAACGCTAATCCAGTAAGAGAGCGGTTCCAGCCCTTGCCCCCACTGCTGTACAAGGAGATGAGAGCCCTGTTGTCAGATATGCTACAGGGGGGTATCATAACAGAGAGCGCTAGCCCCTGGGCGGCCCCAATCGTCATGGTAAGGAAGACGGATGGAAGTTTGGCGGTTTTGTGTGGATTACAGAAAGTTAAATTCTGTCACTCACAAGGACGCTTTTCTGCTCCCCAGAATTGAAGAAACACAAACTTCCATGACAAAGGCAGAATGGTTTTCAACCTTAGACCTTGCCAGTGGCTATTGGCAGGTTGAGGTAGACCCACGAGACAGGGAAAAAACTGCCTTTACCACCCCTATAGGTTTATTTGAGTTCCAGCGTATGCCATTTGGTCTCTGTCTCACGCCCCAGCAACCTTTCAGCACTTGATGCAGCAATGTCTTAGTGGCCAAATAACCGAGTCCTTGTTGGTGTACCTTGACAATGTTGTTTTCTACTCCCCAGAATTTGCTACACACCTGAAACACCTGGATGAAGTTTTTGAGCGCCTCTGGGAGCATGGTTTGAAGCTCAGACCTGACAAATGTAAACTGTTCCATCGCCAGGTAAAGTTCTTGGGACAGGCAGTCAACCAAAACAGGGTCCTGCCTGACCCAGATTAGGTGTCTGCTGTCACTGATTGACTGGTTTCCCACAACAGCAAAACAGCCCAAAGCATTCTTGGGCCTAGCTGGGTATTACAGATGTTTTGTATCCGGATTTGCAAAAATTGCCTGCCCCCTGAATACATTGATGGTTGGTATACCTAACGACAAGAAGCTAGGCTCTTGTCCCATTACCTGGTCAGCGGGGTGCCAAACCGCTTTTGAGGCCCTGAAACAAGCATTGACACAAGCTCCCATACTGGCCTATGCAGATTTTACCCAACCATTTATCCTATACACAGACGCAAGCCATCAGGGGTTGGGGGCAGTATTGGCACAGATTCAACAGGGTAAGGAACGAGTAATTGCATATGCCAGCCAGAGTCTGCACCCCACTGAACGTAACGAAGCAAACTATAGTTCCTTTAAGCTGGAGCTTTTAGCTTTTGAAGTGGGCCATTGCCAAAAAATTCAAAGACTGACAGGAGCTAAGTTGGTGGTGTTCACTGACAATAATCCTGTAGCTCATTTGCAGTCTGCCAGGCTGGGAGCGGTGGAACAGCTGGCCTCCTTTTGACTTTGAGGTCAAGTACAGAGTGGGAAAGGAGAACACCAATGCGGATGCACTCTCCCGGTTCCCTGTATCTGCAGAACCCTCTGGGAGGACTAGCATCTCGGCTGTGGCAGTGACAGCAGCCGGACCAGATGATACACCTGAGGATCTGTGTGAGTGGGAAACCACACAGATGACAGACCCGGACATTCAGGTTATACGGAGGTATGTGGAGAAGGGCAGAATGCCAAGCGAGCCTGAAAGGAGAACACTTTCTATTGGTGCAGCTGGACTGGTGCGACAATATAAGAGACTGTGTATTCAAGGACAGGCCCTGTGTCGTAAAGTAATCGATCCTAACACACATGAGCAACGATTGCATTTATGATTCAAATGCAGGCTATAAGATCTTAAATTTGTCACTTGTGTAGGAGATACACTAATAATAAACACTCGTTAATGGGGCACCACCTCCGTTATTTTGTCTATTTGAATAATCCGGAGGTAATTAATCAAATTCGACTGGACAAGTTTAACTTGTATCAATTCTAATCAATTTCAGATCAATTTATTCATCTCATATATGAAGCAGTGAGATTCTACACATATCCATCGGTTCTCCACATTAAAAACAAACCTGCACAGACAACGACGCACGGTTAAATATGTTTATTTACTAAATAAATCAAGGTGAATAAATGAAAGGATGATTCAAACAAACAATAATGATAACATAAGATGTAGAGACTAAATGATCATGGTAATGAATGAATGGAGATGAGCGGATGGTAAAGTCACGAGTCTGGGAAGCATTCAAAGATTACTATAGTAATTTTGACACTAACGAGACCTAACCGGATTTCTTATTAATTAAAGATTACTATGAATCAAAAGAAAAGAGACACCACCAACTCAAGAACATGCGTGTGACTCCAGCAGTGTGCGTGGGTGTTTAGCCTACTTTGCCTGAAGACTGGGAGACGTTCACCACTTTGGACCTCTCCGGAGCTGATAGCTTGACCTCGGCTTGAGGTGTCGGTCCAGGAGAAGGAGCTGAGTCGCGGATCGTCTGCAGCTTGAAGATGCCGCTCGAGCCGGATGGATGTCGCAGCTCGTCCGGTCTCCCAGTGGGTTTCTCTCGTCCAGGTGTCGGAGGGAGAGCGCAGTCTGTCCAGTACCCGGCAGGAAGGTCCCGGTCCACTGCCCAGCGGGATGGCACCGCTTGTGAGCGTTGGGGGCGAGCCGGTCTTGGCTTGGCAAATGTCTATTGTTGCAAACCGTCACACGGTTTGTTGATGCAGGCAATTACTGCACAAAGCTGGTTGTCGTAATAAAAAGTCTTCTTCTTGCCTGAAGTGGTGACTCTGAACTTTTGATCGAACTAATTCAACTTTCTTGACGAAAATAACTAGAGAATAACGCTGGCCTGGCGAGTCCTCAGTTATTACTCAAAACAAGACGAATTAAGTCAAATTAACTTCTACTGAGTAAAATAATGATACTTAACAAAACAAAACGAAAGCACTTAGAGTCAGTGCGTCCTCAAATTAGGGTATTGAGGTAAAAATCGCACGTGGTCAATTGTGCGGAGATTTCTGCCTAAGAGCGTGTCGCAAAAATACAAAAGGTAAAGGTTTAAAGTAAAGCTAAGAAAAATTTAGAAGAAGAGAAATTTTAAAAAAAGGTTACAGCAAGAGAGCGAGTGAGCCGTTGTCTCTTGGTATTTGTAGTCCATATCAGCAGGCGGTTCCTAAGGGGCGGAGGCGAGTTCACTGTGGATCATATCACTCGACACTTACGAAACTTAAATTAAATTAAACCAATTTAATGTTTCGCGATCGTGCTTCACCTTTCTCAGGACCTTACCATGGCAAAATAAATGGACTTAATGAAATAATATGACCTGATTAAATTCGCTGAACGAATAAAAGAAATTAACACTGGATCAAACATGAAAACACTTAAAGATACAGTAGAACTGATAGAATCTGACCACATATATAAGCATTTCTTATAGTTCTAATACCTGTAAATGAAGAAACATATTACAGACTTTTAATCAGGAAAACGTATTAAAACATAGATATCTTGAAAGTTTAATTTCTTTGTACCCGGACTCACCACTGGAGGGCACTGTGGTTCCACCAAACACATGACACAATTAAACATTAAATTTGATTTTAGCCAAATTTCATCACAGAGAAACGGGAGAAAGATCAGTTTTATGAGCTTCTCTTACTGACCCTTAATCTGTTGGAATTAAGAGAATGAGATCCTGACTTAATGGTTAATTAGAAATGGTCTGAAATCTGGAGGAACACAGAGACCATTTGGTGTGGAATGTGATCCAGATTACCTCCAGACGGGTAATAAATTCAGACCTGAAGTGTTTGCATAGAACAAGTCAGAAGGTTTCCAGTGTTCTCTTAAAAGCTAATGTGTGCTTTAGAAGTTAGAGGTGAGGAGAGAGACACAGGTAAAGAGAGAGATACTCTAAAACAAAGAAAGAAAAACATTTGATGTGAGTTAATTTACATATATAAAGACTCTGTATTGACACCTTCCGATGGCCAGTTGTCCCTCCTGGTAAGCTTCACAGAGGCCTCCCCATGACCTGTGAAAGAGGATATGTGTGCTTGCAAGGGAGAGGAGGTTCATCCAAAGGCTTTGAGTTGTAAATTAATTAAAAGTGTCTTCATATGAAGTATTTACAACCAAGAAAAACACTGTCCTCTCATGCCAGGCGATAAGATGGCGCCTCTCTTCCTGTAGAGTTGCTTCAAACTTAAAAACAGAGGTGATAAGAAACACAGGGCCTCACATCAAAGATATAAAGGAACACAGCCATGTGCTCCTACATATCCCCCACTTCGATCTGAATGACCGTAGTAGCGGGAACTTTGGATCGATGAAGTCATGATGTCCATCGTCGAGGAAACTGAACTGGTACACTTCATGTTCAGAGTTGGTGTTTGTCTTTATCATGTGCTGAGGTCTATTATATAACAAAAATCGTATACATATCAAAAGAAAAGAGAGAAGCCGATAATAATACTGACGACCCTAACTCTTCCTAAGGGTTAATAGGAGGTGCTAATCTTATAGGGTTACAGGGCCTATACTAAAGTTAGTAACTGTCGTCAACTAACTGTAAAAGGGTCGCTATCACTAACTGATCACTGCACTCGAGTAAGAGTGTTTGCTCTAACTGAGTGTCTGTGGAGAAATTTAGATTTCTTGATTTCGCTTTCCCGTTGATTTGTGTCCAAATGATGGAGCTAAATTTTCAATGTATAGGATAACGTTCTCTGGTGATGGTGGGTAAAATTTCCTTCACCAGAAACAGTGGGATAAGATGCAGAAGAATCTTATCTATGGCTGAGCTGTTCACTGAGGATCCAATGTCTCTCGGCGTGCCTGTCATAACGAACTGACAGGTTGTGTGTGAGGATAATCAACCGACATGACTGAAAGGTGAATGATTACTCACGTAAATATGTATTACACTGTTCATATAGATGTACATTTCTGCTTATTTTCTAAGACTGAATGGGAGCAGCTGTAACACAAGCAAGATCCTTTCAGGGATCACTAAAGTATTTCTGATTCTAATTCTGACTATAGCAAGGCGAGTTTTTATTCAGAGCTTCACTGTGGGTTTCGACCACCAAAATGATGCTCTACAACGACTGGCTTATGTTTGTAGCACCTGCGGTTGTTGGTTGATCTGTGCTCTGATGTCTGGGATTTCAGCTTGTAGTTCACATCTATAGCGATTTGACTGTGAATAAGCTGATAACATGGACTGCAGAAAATCCAAAATTAAACAAAATATTCTTACAACAATAGCTTTTCAGGAGCCCCCCAATGAATTGTTCAGGTCTGCACTGAACTATTCGTTTCTGATTGAGTGACAGTGAACTTCCACAACTGCTGCAACCTGTAAGTCGAGTCTGTCAGCTTGACAAACACTTTCTTTGTGTGTAGACGACAGCTGGTGATCAACAGTTTGGTTTGTTCCTCGCGAACAATCTCAGAGTTTTGGTTTTGATTCTACTCTATCAATTTATTATACACTTTGGACTAAAGGGCAAACGTGTTAGATTAACCCCCACTTTGAATCAATGAGTTTGGGTGAATCAAATGACTGTATTTAGTTAAGCAGGTTAATTTAGCAGGTTAATTTACAAAGCCTGTTTCTCAATTCAACTTTTATAAACGACTGGAACAACAGTGACCTTTGTTGGCAAACAAAAAAAAAATTCTACTCGCGATGGGCACTTTCAGGTGCTTTAAGGGTTTTATCCTTATTTATGACCTAATAGAGAAGTTTGCATCCCTGTCAAGTCCCATGGGGTTTTTGTGCGGATTCATCTGGTTGCGATGGACCAACTTAAGAGTCTGCTCTTCCTGACCTTTGTTTACTTTGATCTTTTGGGGCAGAAGCTTACGGGCAAGCCTTCTGGTGTCTTGGTTGTCTTTTCTCGTCAGGGGAGCAGAGGTGTAGTACCACCTTTTGTCCCCCACTTGGATTTTATCATGGGACACTTTTTGGTCATAGTAGGCTCTGTGGCCCCTTCGTGGGAAGGAAGCTCTGGGACGCAGGTTTGACAGTTGGACCTGACGGCAAATCGAGCAGTCTTTGATGTAGTTTGCTACATCTTCCTGCATGTGTGGCCAATAGGCTACTTGTTGGAGTGCCTGATATGTTGCTTTGGCTCCTCTATGTCCTGCGTGTGGAGAGTTATGGGCCTGCATTAGCATCACCCCCCTGTGGCTCTGAGGCTCCACGAACGCATGTGAAGTGAGAGCGTCGGAGACACGTACAAGGAGGTTTTCGACAATGCGCAGGGAAGTGTGTGCGTCATCCAAGTGTTTCAAGTCAGGACCAGAGCGTCTCAGTTCTGAAGAGTTGGCAGGAGCATTGGCTACTGCCTGAGCTTGAGTGACGACACCAACCCCAAGGGTGGGAGGGTTGGGAAGAGATTCAGGATTGAATTGCCAGGGAGTTTCATCAAAGGCACCAGGTGCCAAGACATCTGGCTCAAGTACATAGCCCTGAGTTTCAGTGGGATGTGGAAGATCTATAGGCAGTGGTTGGTGGACCTGTGCCCAAATCTTCAAGCGTTTGAAGTCAATCAGTGGCTCAAATCGGTTGAGGAGATCTTTACCGATGAGAAGAGGGATGGAATCAAAGGGGGACACGTACACAGGGTGGACGAGGTTCATTGATCCCATAGTGAAGTTAATAAATGCCCTAGTGGTCAAGGTAGTACCTGTGGGCGAATATGGTTGGACTTCAAGTGAGCAGTGTTGCAGCTTTAAGTTCCTGTTGGATTGGTGTGCCATTGTTCGCAGTTTGTTGAAAAGCGTTGGTGACATCAGGGTGACGTCTGCACCTGTGTCAAGGAGTGCTTCATGTTCAAGCTCGTTTTCAAGTGTAGCAGATAGGTAGAGCTTGCGTGCAACCCCCCTTTCTTTAAGATTGCCTAAGAACCGTTGAAAAGGTGGTTCAACCTGAAAGATTGACGGGGCTTCATCAGGAGGAGTCTTGTTTGAGTCTAGCTGAACCACTAAGATTGCACTAGAGTTTGGCTGTTTACGTCCTTGGTCTGATTGCTCAGGTGTGCCATTCTTGGCCATTGGGACCTGGTTCTGAGGCAATGCATGTTCAGGTTCAGTGGGGCTCATGTACGACTCCTCTTTCACCACCACATTGGGTTGGTTGGATGAGGGTTTTGGAGAGGAAGTTGCTGGATTCTCAGGAGTCGTCAAGCGAGCAACTACTGAGAGGAGGTCAGTTTTTTCTCTATCTCCTTTGTACACATGTTCAATCACACGTTTAATAGCGTCAAGGTCTTTCTTGCTCATACCTGATTGATTCAACTTATCAGGGTTGATTGGTTCAGCATTTTCGTCTGTTGCTTCCTCATCAGATGGGTTTTCATGTTGCCCATTTCTGGATGGATAGCTTTGAGACCCACGTCTGTCATGTTTTCTACCGTTATAAGTTTGATGGTTTTTCCGTTGGTCTGATTGGGATTTGTTTCGGTGGGAGTCAGAAAAGTGACGTTTTGCACCAAATCGTGGTTGGTACTGACTTCTGTCAGACAGAGAGGTTTGTGGATACCTTCGACCTGAATCAGGTTGGTGAAATGAAGGGTTTTTCTGCTCTGTTGGAGGTTGGTAAGGTTGAGAAGGGGGTGTGGTTGACTCACATGGTTTGACACCCGGAACTCCTTCCAACTCCAGAGGCAAAGACTCTGTGGAAATACTCAAGATATTTGTTTCAGTGGATTTGACCATTGTTTGTCTTTGTTTAGCAAAACCTTTTGTGGCCAGTTCACGTAGTTGTCGACTAGTGAGGGTTTCTGGACATGCCATGACACCAAGATGATGGCTAGTCGTGGGGTGGAGGTTTTGTACGAACAGTGACTTGAAGTGTAGTTCTTCCTCCATTTCTGTCTCATTCTTGGGTCCAAAATAGGCTTCATGAAGCCTCTCATAGTACTCTTGAGGGGATTCTTGTCTTCCCTGTTTGACAGCTAAAGCGGCAGTTAGACCTGTCTTTGTAGTGTAGCTTTTAAATTCATCCATCAATGCTTTGCTGAGGGCTTCATAGCTCTCTTTGACACGGCGAGGTTGTCGCTCGATGAATTTGCTGACTCTCTGATTAGAGGTGACTCTAATTAGGTAGATTTTGTCATCTACTGTGGCATCTGGGAATCTCCTCAGATAGAACTCTGTCTTTTAGATAAGCGCTGGTGTCGTGAGTGCCACCAGGCTTGGGTTCGAAACGGTTTATGTTTCGAGCCATTTTATCTAGGTCCCTGTCGGAGGGACTTCGCGAATAGTGCGCGCTTGAACGAGGGGGATGTTGAGGAGAGTTAGACCTTTTATTTTGGTCATGTAGGTCCCTGTCAGTCCGATTGCGGACAGCAGGGCCTATGGGCGACAAAGATCGCGGCGAGGATACGCCTATTTGAGCGTCTCTGTGGAATCTGCTCTCTCTTCTTTCCTCACGGGAGCTTGCATTTGCAGGCGTTCTTTGGAATGAACTATACTCAAGAGAATGTTCTAATTCCCTTTTAACCTCATTGAGCTCTGCCTCTTTCTTCATCTGTTCAAGATGGGATTTGTCAGCTTGGGCTTTGGCCTCTTCTAGTGCCTGTTGCATGTCTTGGAGACGTTTCCTGTCACTTTCTCTGGCCCTGTCCCAGACTTTGAGCTTACTTTTTAGATCCTTATTTTTTTCGGTTGCTTCTTCAAGGTCTTTGTTAGCATTTTTAAGATCTTCAGTTACTTCTCCAAGCTCATATTCCTTTTTATCTAGCTCTAGCCCTTGGGCTTTTAGGACCTGTTTTAGCTCTAAGTTTTCACTGAGCAGTGTAGCTTGTTCATGCTCTTGTGCTTTGACTTGAGACTCCAGTTGTTTATTGTAGTCTTTTGCTCTAGCTAAAGATTCCTCTGACTCAGTTAAGGACTCCCTTGCTTCGGTTAAAGCATGCACTGTCTTAGTTAAAGACTCCTCTGCTTTAGTTAAGGATTCCTCCATTTCCTCATGTTGCTTTTTAAGAGCTCTGTGGTTTTCTTTTCTGACCCTCATTTCAGCTACAGCTTTGTCTAGCAATCCATCTCTATGTTTTTGTTGCGCAGCCATAACAACGATCATGCTCCCTAACATTTTCTCTCTGGTTTTTCCTTGCATTGGTTCGGTTAGGGATTGGCATATTAGCGCGGTCATTATATTTTGTAGTTCATTAGGGTCGGCCTTCTGGATTTCGTCTACGTATCCTGGCAGCAAATTTGTTGTGAGCTCCTTTATTACTGCATCTTGTTCGGCTAGGGGATTCAAAGTTGCGGCTAGTGAACCGCCAGGACCCCCTGATTCGGTCATTGTTTAAGTTTGTTTTGAAAGTGAAAAAAAAAAAATTTTTTATTAAAATTTATTTATTTAATTTTAAATTTTTTTCTATTTATTTTATTTGGGCTTTAAATGTTTAATTGTTTTCAATTAGAGGTAGGATTCACCTTTATTTGAATTAACTTGTGCAGTTCAAAACAAGTAAGCGTTTGGATTTTAAAGGATCTAACAGCTAATGTGTTTAACAACAAAAACTAAAGTATTTGATCTAACTGTGGCTTTCGATTGAAACTACTTGGATGTGTAGTTAACAGCTTAATTATTTGACTTGCATGAGCATAGCATATCAGCGTCAGATTTCAAGTAATACACTAAAAAGAAAAATTTTAATTGAACTTGGATTGAAATAGTTGAATCTGGTTAAAGTTGTCAAATTGGTAATTTACAGCTAAATTAACTTTTTATTTATCTGAATAATGCGACACACTAATTTACTATGGTAGTTATTGCAGTATTACAAGTTTCCAATAATACAATTTAGCAAGTATCTGTAAAAAAAAATTAATTTTGTTTATTAAAGCTGAAGGATCAAATTCAGTTAAACAAGTTAGCCAGCAGAGTATGCTATTTAGTCGTATTTGTTGTTAACAGAGTCAGTCACCATGGGTGCTGTCACAAATTTGATAGTCACAGATTTGGTCATTAGAGGAAGCTATCACAAAATAAAAATCTTTTACCGAATTGTCCTATAGAGGAAGCTATCACAAACTTTGAGGTTTTAACAGAGTTGGGCAACAGAGGGCGCTAGTACAAATTTAATAGAGTCGAGCAACAGAGGGCGCTATTACAAATTTAGGAGTTTTAATAGAGTCGAGCACTAGGGGCGCTGTCTCGGAATTGAATTTTAACAAGGCTACCTGAAGAAGAGTCTAGAGGAGGGACTTTTTAGCTCCGCCCACTGATATACCCCCTTGTTTTAGCAGGATTTAGCTCAGTGGTGATTTGGGCTCTGAAACGTTCACTTCTCAGCTGTGGGAAAAGGCAGCAATTGGTTTCACTTTTCACACAAGCAGAATCTGGGCGCAGCGGCCGGCACTGATTTCTTATCACAGACAGTTTTCAGCACATCAGAAAACATTCAACCAGCAACTAGCATTGCATTCATTTACTTATGTTTTCACCATTTGAGCTGATAGAGGTTTTCTGCCCTCCTTTACACAGCCAAATATACTGTCTTTGATCGGATGGTTGCCACAGCAACCGATCTTGATACTACGGGAGTAAAACAATTAAAAACCTCTCACTGTTTGCACAGCTGTTTTCTGTTTAGGTAGCTAATCTAAGTCAGAAAACACGAGGGTCTGAGCAAGTTACAAATATCTCCGGAACATCGCGGCAAATAAAGACTGTCTCAAGATGAGTTTCTAAGCTTTGGCACAGCGCAACAGCTTAACCCTCTAGGCGCCAGAGTTTATTTAGGAAAATATTCCGTTTGGATTGTAAGATTTCAAAAGGCTGTAGCTTGGAAGTGATGAGAGATAAATTCATAGTGTAAATGAGAAAAATATTCATAATGACCTAAAGTTTGTGATGGGAGTAAATTTAATCATCTAATTTGCATATTGTGACGTCACCAGGTGACTGAAAGTAACTTTCAGTAAAACTGATTTTTGAACATATTTACACAGAAAAAAAATATTTATATTGTCATCTCATCCTCAAAATAAAGGAACAGGAGTTTGATTGGAGTAAATTTACTAATCTAATTTGTATGTCACCAGGTAAAAGTCAGTAAAACGGAATTCTGAACATATTTACACAGTAGATTTTTTTTTTTTCATCCTCTCATCCTCAGAGTAAGTGAACAGGAATCTGATAGGAGTAAATGTCCTAATCTAACTTGTAAAAAGAAAAGAAAACTCTCTCCGTGATCAGCGTGTGCTGCTTGTGTGACAGTGTGCGCAGCTGCAGCATCGTCAGTCACTCGTCTCTGACGAGCGATCGTCATCAGAGGGCAAATCGTCCCCTTCTGAATCGCGATCAGCAAAGATCTGTGCAAGCACCTCATCCGCACTGTAAAGTCTTTTGGGCATTTTGTTTTTTATTACAAAAATCGCTATCTGTCTCTCGATCTGTCCAGCACACTTCCGCCACCGCTCCGCGGCTCTCTCCTCTCCCACTCTGCCCGCTTAGCCGCTGCCGCTCCGACAGCCGGTGTCGGGTTTCAAACTTTTTTTTCTCAGGTATTTTGCATAGAAACACACCCCCAAATGACGTCAGGATTGAAGCTGAATCTATTGGCTATCTAGTGGTAGCAAGCAGTAACAGCACAAGGCAGTAGATTTAAAGATACAGGCTGTTTTAATGAGCAATGTTGCCTGTCGCAATAATGCGACTTTGGCGCCTAGAGGGTTAAGATTCATCAAACCGGTTAAATTTAGAAGTGTGCAGCGACACTTATGCATGCAAATAAATCACAGACCTGGTTCAACACAGCGTCTGTACACGAAACATTAACGCACGGCGGCGTTTAACAACTCTTTAACTCACAGATCTGGTGATTACAGCGCAGAATCTGTACACGAAACATTAACGCACGGCGGCGTTTAACAACTCTTTAAATCATGGATCTGGTACAACGCAGCATCTACACATTAATTTCCAACATGCGGCGATGTTGAACGCTTCTTTATCATACACGGATCTGGTTACAACGCAGCATCCATACAAATTAATTTCATATTAAGCAACGCGATCACAGCTCGGCGGAGTTTATGCTCACACACGATTCAAGGTATATACAGTCAAGAATATAAAGTTAAGTATCGCATTAATCACTCAGTGGACAGCTAAACAACGTTAAACAGCTTGGGTTTTGATTTTAAAACCGATGTTTGTCTGTACACATCAATTTAATGCAGAGAACTGTGGTTTTAGGTGGCCTCACACGGGGCACCATAATATATGTAGGAGATACACTAATAATAAACACTCGTTAATGGGGCACCACCTCCGTTATTTTGTCTATTTGAATAATCCGGAGGTAATTAATCAAATTCGACTGGACAAGTTTAACTTGTATCAATTCTAATCAATTTCAGATCAATTTATTCATCTCATATATGAAGCAGTGAGATTCTACACATATCCATCGGTTCTCCACATTAAAAACAAACCTGCACAGACAACGACGCACGGTTAAATATGTTTATTTACTAAATAAATCAAGGTGAATAAATGAAAGGATGATTCAAACAAACAATAATGATAACATAAGATGTAGAGACTAAATGATCATGGTAATGAATGAATGGAGATGAGCGGATGGTAAAGTCACGAGTCTGGGAAGCATTCAAAGATTACTATAGTAATTTTGACACTAACGAGACCTAACCGGATTTCTTATTAATTAAAGATTACTATGAATCAAAAGAAAAGAGACACCACCAACTCAAGAACATGCGTGTGACTCCAGCAGTGTGCGTGGGTGTTTAGCCTACTTTGCCTGAAGACTGGGAGACGTTCACCACTTTGGACCTCTCCGGAGCTGATAGCTTGACCTCGGCTTGAGGTGTCGGTCCAGGAGAAGGAGCTGAGTCGCGGATCGTCTGCAGCTTGAAGATGCCGCTCGAGCCGGATGGATGTCGCAGCTCGTCCGGTCTCCCAGTGGGTTTCTCTCGTCCAGGTGTCGGAGGGAGAGCGCAGTCTGTCCAGTACCCGGCAGGAAGGTCCCGGTCCACTGCCCAGCGGGATGGCACCGCTTGTGAGCGTTGGGGGCGAGCCGGTCTTGGCTTGGCAAATGTCTATTGTTGCAAACCGTCACACGGTTTGTTGATGCAGGCAATTACTGCACAAAGCTGGTTGTCGTAATAAAAAGTCTTCTTCTTGCCTGAAGTGGTGACTCTGAACTTTTGATCGAACTAATTCAACTTTCTTGACGAAAATAACTAGAGAATAACGCTGGCCTGGCGAGTCCTCAGTTATTACTCAAAACAAGACGAATTAAGTCAAATTAACTTCTACTGAGTAAAATAATGATACTTAACAAAACAAAACGAAAGCACTTAGAGTCAGTGCGTCCTCAAATTAGGGTATTGAGGTAAAAATCGCACGTGGTCAATTGTGCGGAGATTTCTGCCTAAGAGCGTGTCGCAAAAATACAAAAGGTAAAGGTTTAAAGTAAAGCTAAGAAAAATTTAGAAGAAGAGAAATTTTAAAAAAAGGTTACAGCAAGAGAGCGAGTGAGCCGTTGTCTCTTGGTATTTGTAGTCCATATCAGCAGGCGGTTCCTAAGGGGCGGAGGCGAGTTCACTGTGGATCATATCACTCGACACTTACGAAACTTAAATTAAATTAAACCAATTTAATGTTTCGCGATCGTGCTTCACCTTTCTCAGGACCTTACCATGGCAAAATAAATGGACTTAATGAAATAATATGACCTGATTAAATTCGCTGAACGAATAAAAGAAATTAACACTGGATCAAACATGAAAACACTTAAAGATACAGTAGAACTGATAGAATCTGACCACATATATAAGCATTTCTTATAGTTCTAATACCTGTAAATGAAGAAACATATTACAGACTTTTAATCAGGAAAACGTATTAAAACATAGATATCTTGAAAGTTTAATTTCTTTGTACCCGGACTCACCACTGGAGGGCACTGTGGTTCCACCAAACACATGACACAATTAAACATTAAATTTGATTTTAGCCAAATTTCATCACAGAGAAACGGGAGAAAGATCAGTTTTATGAGCTTCTCTTACTGACCCTTAATCTGTTGGAATTAAGAGAATGAGATCCTGACTTAATGGTTAATTAGAAATGGTCTGAAATCTGGAGGAACACAGAGACCATTTGGTGTGGAATGTGATCCAGATTACCTCCAGACGGGTAATAAATTCAGACCTGAAGTGTTTGCATAGAACAAGTCAGAAGGTTTCCAGTGTTCTCTTAAAAGCTAATGTGTGCTTTAGAAGTTAGAGGTGAGGAGAGAGACACAGGTAAAGAGAGAGATACTCTAAAACAAAGAAAGAAAAACATTTGATGTGAGTTAATTTACATATATAAAGACTCTGTATTGACACCTTCCGATGGCCAGTTGTCCCTCCTGGTAAGCTTCACAGAGGCCTCCCCATGACCTGTGAAAGAGGATATGTGTGCTTGCAAGGGAGAGGAGGTTCATCCAAAGGCTTTGAGTTGTAAATTAATTAAAAGTGTCTTCATATGAAGTATTTACAACCAAGAAAAACACTGTCCTCTCATGCCAGGCGATAAGATGGCGCCTCTCTTCCTGTAGAGTTGCTTCAAACTTAAAAACAGAGGTGATAAGAAACACAGGGCCTCACATCAAAGATATAAAGGAACACAGCCATGTGCTCCTACACTTGTGCCACTTGCTGTGTCTGGTTTATATCAAATTGTGAGACTGAAGTAATGGTCTTATGTCAGGTTGTCCCGCGCATTTTTAAACATAAACATGAGTGGAGCATCAAATCTTTCTGTGCAGCAACAGTCGAAATGGGACAGGCGGGTTGGACGTGGTTTTAACCTGTACAGACCTGTAACCTGTACTGTACAGAGGCCGTCTTTGCATGCCTGTTTTACTGTGCATATAAGTTTAGTGATAATGCAGTTTGTTATGCAGTCTTTGAAAGCTCAGGCCATATAAACTTATTGAATGGATGAACTGGGTGATTTTAGCTGCATGATCCTAGATTCACACTGATTTATGTCAATGTGAAAACTTTTACAAGGTTGCTGTAGTGTGTTGCATTGCCTCTGTTTCAATGAAGTATTTATATTAGGGCTGTCAAAGTTAACGCGATAATAATGCGTAAACGCAAATTCCTCTTAACGGCGTTAATTTTTTTTGATGCGCGATTAATGCACGCACGCACATCTGCATGTTGCAGAAAACATTTATGCTGTTACCAGTGATGATGAAAGTGGAAACTACGGTGGCCCTGAGAGCTCAACAGGCTGCAACATGCGGATGTGCGTGCATTAATCGCGCATCAAAAAAATTAACGCCGTTAAGAGGAATTCGTGTTAACGCATTATTATCGCGTTAACTTTGACAGCCCTAATTTATATAAATAATTTTCAAGCAAATTGTGTTTACACAGTTCTATGTAGTTTTTAACCATTTGAGGTCTGCGCAGCCATGTACAGAGTGGGGAAAAAAGCAGACTAGCCACGTTAAAGTAGAGAAGATGCCCGTGTAGAAATAAAAAATGAATGTTTTGACAGCTAAGAAAAAAATGTGTCATGTTATTCATAATTAATTCTCAATTCAAACTAAAAATTGTCTTCATGAACCAGTCTGCCATCATTTTAAAAATGGGCTATACAAATAAAATTGCTTTGCCTTGCCTTGCCTTACATTGGATAATTCAGTGATTTGGACTATTCTTTGTCTGTTTCAGGTTGAAGCACAATCAACTTCAGTACAGGTATGGAAAAAGCTTGGATGTACAATGATAGGGGCAACGCCCGTAGAAAGGCATTAAAGAGAGTCAGTGAATTGATTGAATATGAGCAGAATAAAGAGGGGGTGGGGGCTGCCAATTCTGAGTTGAGTGTCTGTGTTGATGATTCAGAAGAATCTGATATGCAAATCAGTGATGAAGAAAATGATCAGGGTCTTGACATTGAGGATCTAGAAGGACATGCAGAGGCTTTAGTTTCCGATGAGGATTTGCCTGGTCTTGGAGATCAGTCTCAGAATGATGGTGATCTGCAGAGCTCACTGGCAGATTGGGCAGTTTCATTTGGCATTTCTCTGATAGCTCTATCAGCGCTTCTGAGCATCCTTAAAATCTTCCATCCCTCCCTGCCCAAAAATGGACGAACGTTGCTGAAAACAAAAACAAGCTATACAATTAACAGTGTAGCAGGTGGCATGTTCCATTATCATGGAATTAATTTTTTTCCATTGAGAAAATTCTAGATAAAGTGTGGTCTACTGTGCCAGACAGACATGCCTTTAAAGTGCAGTTGAATTTTGATGGTTTACCCCTCTGCAAGAGTACTAGTACTCAGTTCTGGCCAATCCTTGGTATGTTACAAGGATACACAAAGAAACCAATTTTGATTGGACTGTTTTGTGGTACTTCTAAGCCAAATCCATTGGCTGAGTATCTTCATGATTTGGTACAGGAGTTGAAAACATTGAAAAGTGGGTTTCTGTACAAGCAGAAAACCTTCTTTGTTAATGTTGTGTCTGTGTGTGATTTCCCCAGCCAGAGCCTTTATAAGAGGTGTGAAGTCACACAATGCATACCATGGCTGCGACAAGTGTCACCAAAAGGGTGTCCGCAAATCCAATCGAATGACATTTCCTGAGGTCAATGTGAGGCGCAGAACTGATGACACTTTTAGACAAGCAGTGGATGAAGAACACTATGTCCATCACTCACCTCTTGCAGAAGTAGGCATTGATATGGTTGCTTGTCTGTTAGATTTGTGGATCAGCACCACTGGCCCCCTGCGCTGTCGTATTTCATCTAGTCTTGCTTCATGGTTTCAGATAGACTTCTTTCACTGAGAAGTTACATCCCCAGTGAGTTTGCTCGAAGGCCACGGACACTGGCTGAACGATGTAAGTGGAAAGCCACAGAATTCCGACAGTGCTTGTTATACACTGGTCCGGTTGTGCTAAGGGGTGTGCTAAAGCCTCAGATCTATGATAACTTCATGCTTTTGTCTGTAGGTGTGTACATTTTGGCAAGTCCAACGTATTGTTTGGAGATGAATGACCTTGCTAATGCTCTTTTGGTTTCATTTTTTGAACATTTTGGCCAGCTTTATGGTGAAGAGTTTTGGGTTTATAATATTCATGGTCTGGTGCATCTCAGTGAAGATGTCAAAATCCATGGAAATTTAGATCTTATCAGCATTTCCATATGAAAACTTCCTCGGAAAATTAAAGAAATTGATTCGGGGGCCATGCAGTCCTCTGACTCAGGTGATACGTAGATTATCAGAGATGGAAAATAGCAACTACAGTCCTGATTTTAAACAAAAACTCAAAACCTGAATAAAGAGCATATGGATGGGCCACTGGCAGAGTGCTTCTCACGACGGGTTCGCCAGTTTAAAGTTCTTGCTTTTGATGGAATAGTTGTGTAAGCCAAGGAGAGAAATTATTGTATCAGAATTGATAACAAGTTGATTTTAGTCCAAAACATTGTTGAGGATAAAGGAACAGTATACATTGTAGGAAATGAATATAAACAGGTGGAACACTTCTTTACATATCCAGTTGACTCAAAAGAGTTGGGCACCAGCAGTGAGATCCGTGCTCCAAGGCACACCAGCAGTGAGACACATACACCAAGGCGCACCAGCAGTGAGACACAGCAGACATCCAGCTTGCAAACTTGTGAGTATTCACACATGCTTTCTCTGCTAAGATTAGATAAATAGATTATCAGGTCATCTGTAAGAATGGTGACACTATTTTCTTGTGTACTAAATACTTCAGTAGATTGCATTAGATTGAACATGGATTTTATACTATGTCTAATCTGTCTTTCTTCCTCATTTTATCCACAGCCCTCTTGCGTAATATTTTAACGAAGCAAGAAATGATCGTGGAGCAAATGAGAATCATCTTTAAGACCCTACAGGGCATGAAAGCCACCGATGAGGCTGAGATGGGCCTTGATCGAAATTTGCTGCCACTGCTAGACGTTGGTTCTCTCCAGAGCCTGGAGGAACAACTACAGAGTAGCCCCAACCTTCAGAAACAATTGGTATGTTGACCACATTTCATCGAACTGACATGGCTTCCATAAATGCACTTTAAACTTTGTTTAACAACTTTTCCAGTGTCTTTATTTATTTCTCTGAAAAAAAGAAGAAAAAGTTAATAAATATGGGATGATATGATTTCAGGTAAACACACTGGCTCTCAAAGGTGGAGTGGACATTCGCGAGTGTGTGTGCAGGATCATGCATGCAATGATCACAAACTCCCTGGCAAGAACTATAAACATGAGAGGGATAAATGGAAAAATTGGTTTCCAGCGCTTACAGATAAGAAATGTTGTTATTGGTAAGTTGGCCTTGATGCCTGTAGTGTCATACCTATGTTTAATTAAAGAGTCTGATAGGATTTTCCTAAAATAAAAAAATATTGACTTATACAAAAGAAATCCTGTTTAATCATCAACTATGGGCTTCTACTCATGTGTGGTGGCGACTGTCTGTAGAGCTCCCCCCTCTGCCTGTATTTTGATGTTTTGGTGTGTTTTCCCCAGCCAATGTCAGAGAGCAGGTAAAGTTGGGTGTGTAGCACTGTGGCCTTGCATAAAACAGTGACTGGACGCCGTCAAGCCGGGAGATATGGCAGATACACACTTACCATTGAAGGAAAGGAAACAGTCTGAGTGAGCTGCTGGAGTGTTGGGCCCATACCCAGACGTCACTGGGAACAGGAGCCTCAAGAGCTATGCCACAAGTAGGAGGGCTGCCACGGTGAGCACAGGGCATGGGCCCTACTCGTCGCAGCGTAGCCCAAGTACGGGCCCATCACTCCAGTGTTTCACTCAGACTGTATTTCCTCTCTCCGCTGTTAAGACTGTACCTGCCATTTCTCCCAGCTTGATGGCGTCCAGTCTTTATCTTGGTGGTAGTAGCAAATATTCAAAGCAGAACTTTGAAGGCCAAAGTAGAGAAGGGTTTAATGTGAATAGCAGCTGAACATGGGTCAGTCCTGACAACTGCTGTCAGGGGCAGGGGCAGGGGCAGGGGGGGGTGCACAGTTGAGCCAGAGAGGAGGGGCTCAGTTTGACTGTTTCCAAATTGCAATGAACAAACAGACTCTATTTTTAAGAATCTTAGTTATTTTTATTGATTACATATTGATATTGACTACTCACAAACAGCTGTTTGTGCACTGTCAATCCTTGTTTTTACATGTACATAAATTACAAAAAAATGCATTGAAATTTCTTGTACAAAGCAGTAGATGTAGGGGAAACACTTGAGATCTGACACCAGAATATTGTCATCAGAGTTGTTAGCTCATGTTACTGCTGCGCAGCGTGTTTTATTCTCTAGAGCACCCTCTACTGGTGCAAAGTGGCAATGCTTTCTGTTTGTAACTGTTTATAAAGGTTCAAATATTAAAATGAAAAAGAGGGGGTGTCTGTTAACATAATAAACTATATGTGGCTATTTCAGACCCACTACACTCTCCCCTGCTTCAAGAGATGTCTCCGGACATCTAGAACCAAACTAACAAAAATATTAAAAGAAAATGTCTCAAAACAGTCCAATTGTCAACGTACAGTTTTGTGTGCATATATCAGTGTGTGCCAGTGTAAGTGTGTGTGTGTGTGTGCAGGTGTAGGTGTGTATGTGTACAGTGAAGTCTGGTCTCGTCTGTTCTTCAAGTCTTTGTGTGTCTCTAGCATGTCCACACTGCTTGTGCAGGGTAAAAACAATGTTCTGGGACAGCTGGGTAAAAGGAGGGTATGGGACATGGATTGAGGGGTAATGGGAGATGAGACATGGGATAAGGGGCATAGGCGAACATCAGGTTTGCACCTGGTCCCCAAGACTGGTATGATGGTTGTCCAAGATTGTCATATGTGAGCATTTCTCGAGGTCTCTGTGCTCGAGCTGACCTCCTCACAGGTTGCACTTCCTCCTCGGACAGTTCCATTGCAGGCTCAACATTGTCCTCCTGCTCTCTTGAATCAGTCTCCTCCGCAGTGTCATCAGTTATGAGTTCTCCTTGCACTTCCTGAGCTGGTGGTGGAACAGCTGCCAGCTGGTCTGGTGTCTGCACTGGATCTGGGACGGTGACAGGATCATGTTGTTGTTCAGTTGACAGTTCAGTATGTCTCAGTGGTTGAAACTCTGGGGCTATAGGGCGGAGCTCATCTGGTGGGTTAGACTGAGGACTTGCAGGTCTGACTCTCCTCCTGCTATATACTGGAATTGTTCGAAGGCAATATGTGTATTCCTCCTCTTCCTCAGAGTGTTCAGACTCCTGCTCCACTGTCTCTCTGTTGGTTCTGTAACAGTCTGTCTGTCTTTGTCTCTGTCTAGGTGCGGACTGACTCGGTAGGACTTCTAAAGGCAAATCATTAACAGGTAGCAGAAGGTTGCGATGCAGCACACGGAGTGTGCGTTCTCCTGTTTCTGGTTGAACTCTGTAAACAGGTCCGTCTCCCATCTTTTCAACCACTCGATGAACCTTTTTCTCCTAATAAGCTCTAAGTTTGCCCGGACCACCCCTCTCCGACAGATTCCTGACAAGCACACGATCTCCAGGCTGCAGTGTAATACCTTTCACATGCTGATCATAATACTTCTTTCCCTTAGCTGAACGCTTCCCACTGGTTTCTGAAGCAATTTTGTATGCTTCCTGCATGCGTGAAGCCCATTTCTGTGCATACTCTTGCCTGGACCGTGGTTCCTCTTCAGGTTTCAAGTCAAAGAGCAGATCTACAGGTAAACGTGGAGATCTACCATAAAGAAGAAAAAATGGTGAATAACCTGTTCCCTCATGTCTTGTACAGTTGTACGCGTGGACAATGTGAGGTAGGTGATCCTTCCACTCTGTTTTTTTTCTCCTCCTGCAGAGTGCGGAGCATCTGTAGAAGTGTACTGTACTGTTTCTCGTCCCATTTGTCTTTCCTTTATCCTGAGGACTCATCCATTTTTCTTTAGGTTTATCACCTCACAGATAGGAGCATCTTCTTTCTGTGCATCTCTGACACTCTCTGGGGTGATGACTGGGGTGCCTCCAAAGTGTGCGTCACTTACATCAGACTGCAGCTGTAATGCAGCCACCCATGGCACATCACCGTCTTTTACAGCTGTGTCTCTCTGCCAGATGGCAGAGACTACATCAGGGGACACTGTCTCTGTGAACTCTTTCAGGTGACCATCAAGATGCACTGGGTGTCTTGACAGGGTGTCAGCATCAGTGTTTGACTTGCCTGGCCGATATTTGATGGTGAAATGAAAGTCGGCTAATTCACCCACCCAACGATGTCCAACTGCGTTCAACCTGGCTGAGCTCAAAACATAGGTAAGGGGGTTATTGTCCGTGTATACTGTGAAAGTGGGGGCGTAATAGAGGTAATCTCTAAATTTATCACAGATTGCCCACTTTAACGCCAGGAACTCAAGCTTGCTAGAATGGAGATGGTAGTTTTTCTCAGCAGGCGTGAGTGTCCTGGAGCCATAAGCAATAACCCGGAGCTTGTTCACCTGCTGTTGATAGAGCACAGCACCCAGACCTTCGTTCGAGGCGTCTGTGTGGAGTACAAAAGGTAAGTCATAGTCTGGATAAGCCAAAATGGGTGGACTGGTTAACATATCCACCAGGCGTGATACTACAGCACTATGATCTGGTGTCCAATAAACAGGTGTTTTGGATAAGAGCTGACCACTATTAGTATTTTTTTACTTTACCTTGGTAGCTCTCTGGCTAGGCTCACTAGGACTCTCTATTAGCTGAAACAGAGGTCTTGCTATCCTAGAAAAGTCCTGTATGAATGTTCTGTAATAGCCTAAAAAACCTAAGAGGGCTCTGACCTCTCCCACATTCTTTGGCTCTTTCTCTTTCAAATGCTGAACTGCCTCAATATCTTCAGGGTCAATCTGAACACCTTCGCGAGTCACTAAGCGTCCTAAATACCTGACCTGGCTTTTAAACAGTTCACATTTTTTTGGACGTAATTTGATACCATACTCTCGCAGGCGACAGAGCACCCGTCTCAGATCTTCAACATGGTCCTGAAAAGTCTTGGAAAAACAGAGAACGTCGTCCAAATATGGAGAACAGCACTCGTCCCTTAACCTGTCAAGAACTCCCTCCATACATCACCGCTGGGGCGTTTGTTAGACCAAATGGGAGGCGGGTCCACTCATAAAGCCCCCAGGGTGTGCTAAAGGCGGTCAGATGTCTGGAGCTCTCATCGACAAACCCTTGATGGTATGGACTACCCTGGTCGAGTATGGAGAACCATGAGTACCCCCCCAGACTGTCTAACAGATCTTGGATGCGTGGAAGAGGGTGGCGGTCGGGGATGGTTTTCCGATTCAAGCCTCTGAAATCAATACACAGACGCAAACTCTTGTCCTTCTTCCTAACACAGACCACTGGAGATGAGTAGGAAGAAGTAGACTTTCTGATCCAGCCCTGGTCAAGAAGATTTTGGACATAGTCCTTCACCTCCCTGTACAAGGGCTTAGGAACAGAGTTGTAGGACGTCTGCACTGGCGTGTCATCCTTCAGATGGATTTTCAGTTGCAGGTTTGGGATGCACCCAATGTCACAGTCATCTTTGGAGAAGACATCTGACTCCTCATACAACATGTCTCTGACTATGTTTTGTTCATGTCTCTCCAGGTGCGACACATCAACAGGGGGGTGCCATCTCTGTGTTGTTGTGTCCTCTGTCTTGTTTTTCTCACTTGTTCCTCTTTGTTTGTCTGTGCTAACCTGAGCTGAGGATGTACTAACAGTGTTAGGGGACATGGGTTCTAACCCACCTGGAAAACAGTTCACTGGTTTAATTTCAGTAACTTCCTCTAATGTTCCTAAAACTGTTCTCTTAGGGAGGTAGATGTCATGATTAGTGGGGTTTTGAACAGGTATCTTAACAATTTTTGTGGACCCACTTGGAACATCAACTAAGGCCTGAAACAAATCCAACCCCTCAGGACAGTTACTCACTACATCGGGTTGGAAGAGCATAACCCCACCACTTGGCCATTCCCTGACTCTGCACCTCACCTCACAAATCTGCCCTGCAGGAATGGTGGAACCAGTCTTCCCTGCTCTCACACTGCACTCTACAGTTGTCTCACCTGGGGTCAACATCTGGCAAGCAGAAACTAGGGCTTCTACAGCACTGTCATTTATACTTAAGGTTTCTTTTAATAAAGCAGAAATATCAACCTCACTTCTCTGTTCTTTGATTATCTCAACTAAAACATTGCTGCCTAAGAGAGGACAGTTGAGACAGTTCTGGCTGATTAGCATTGGCACTTGAATGGTGACATATCCACAGTGTTTGTTGCCGATTTGGAGTTCAACATCTGCCCATCCATCAAAGGGGACATCTGTGCCATTTGCTGCAGAAATTACCAGCGGCTCATCGAGAGGGAGGGATTCAAGTGGCTGGATTTCGACATGGGGGAGTGCTTCTTCCATCCAGCCTCTCCCCACCATTGTCACTTGAGCCCCTGAGTCAAGCAACATCTGGAGAGGAACACCATTGAGAGTACATGAGACCATACATCGCTTTCCTATGAGCTGTGCTAAGCGTTTCTTTGTTGGTGGTTGACACTGTGCTTTTGTTTTTGCAGGACTTGCTGCCTTAGACATGCTGGGTTGGGCTGGGGGTTCCTTAGCTGTCACGGTCACTGGCTGCCCTTCTCCAGTGACCTCATCCCGTTTCCCGACGTCCTCCTTTGAAGACAGCCGACCGCCCGATGTCCAGCTTGGCCACATACGAAGCAGTGAGGGCAACTCATCTTGCCCTGCTGAACACAGTTGCTGCATCTGCCACGAGCTTCAGGTGTTGGCGGCATCGGCTGGGCTGTGGCTGAGTGTGTGTTCACAGGGGTGGCAGTGTCAGCAGGCCTCACCACTTGAGCCAGCTGTTTGGTCAGGGAGGACACCTGTGCAGTCAGTTCTTCAATAGCGGCACGGTTAGCCTGTAACTCAGTGTCAACTCTAGTCTGCTTAGTTGAGTCACTACAGTCAAGCTGAGCTGGGCTCACAGTCACTGGTCGGTTTTTAGCTACTGTGCCAAGACGTCTGAGTCTCTGTCTCCTCACTGGTAGACTTAGTGATTTGGTCCAAAAGAAAGTCGTCACTAACCTGCAAGTCTGTGAGAAGAGGTTTGAGGTCATAACGAACATGGTTATTTTTCTCATTCAGACCTTGATACAAAGTGTGGAGAAAGGTGCCCTGAACCAGCTTTTTGTCGTAGCTAAACTCTGCACCAGGTTGTTGTGACTCAAACAAAACATGCTGTTTTAAACCCATTATCCTGTATAGGAATTGCTGAGGACTCTCTTTGTCCTGTTGTTTAGCATTACTTAACTCTTGAAAAAGTTCAGTGCTGCTTTTGTCCCTGATATGTGTGCGGAGAAACTGCTTTAGCTCATCAACAGTTAAATCACTTTTGTTCAACATTTCTCTGAATGTACCTGGTTTGATTATTTTCATCACAGTGCGAATCACCTCTGACTCAGTAAAACCTTCCTGTATACCTTCTTCGATTTGTTTACAAAGGTTACTGTATGACATATCAGACCCAACATCAGAGATTTGTCCACAATGTAACTTAAATTCTCTGCGTGGGAGCAGAGCTGCAAAATCATTCACCCTCAATACCTGGTCTCCCATGCTGGATGACAGACTTACTCTACCATGGGGAGATCCATCAACGCCTGCGGTGAAAGCCCTGGTGACTGTGGAAGTGTCAAAGTTCCTTGCTGGCAGTCCACTGTCTCTTCGTGAAGGTGCTGGATGCATGTGAATGTCTGTCTTGTGATGGGCTGTTAGTGTGTGCATCTTTGTCCAGTGGTGGAGGTGAAAGGGGATGAATGTCTTTGTTCATCTGCAATGGCTGTGTGGGAATGTTGTGGTTGTGTGTGGTTGTAGTGAATTGTGTGACTGTGTCGTGATGATCAGAATGAGGTGAAGTGGATAGCTGCTCCTGGTGGAGTGATGACTCCTCCACTGGCTGTCCCGTCTCCGGCGCAGTCTGGCGAGCTTCACTTCCAGCGGGGTCTGTGGCCAGCAGGTCACTCAGCATGTCATTCAGGATAAGGAGTTGAGTCATACCTTCATCTTCCATAGCACTTTATTTCTCACTCCTGAGGTAGTCCACAATCAGGTCATACAGTTCTGGTTCACTCAAATCTTTAATCTTGTGAGTTTTGCTGCCATCGTCTATTGAACTCACGACTGCCAATAGCTGGTCTGTACTCAAATATGAAAGACTCTTCTGGATCTTGAAGATCAGCATCCGCCGTGGAGTGACAGTGGCCATCGTGGCGTTACTCTGGTGACTTCCGCTCTCTGGATGACGCTCTGGACTGCAGCAGCCTTCCCTGAAGCTTTGGGCACCGTTTCACGTCGTCGCGACACTCACTTCACTAGGCAGAAACGCTGCTCATCCCGGACAAGCCCCCAAATGTTACCGGCGCCAGAGCTAGGGGTCTCTGGTCCGGCAGCATGAGCCACTCAGGCGGCGGGCGCTGAGCGGCTAAGCTACGGTATAACTACCTGTGGATCCAAACACACGACACAAGAGTTGTTAGCTCATGCTACTGCTGCGCAGCGTGTTTTATTCTCTGCACATGCGCTTGAATGTTCATTCATATACACAACATTGCAAGTACCATACCAATTACTCTCAGAATAGTATTAACAAACAATAACTAGTAGCCAGTAACTTTTATGGTCGGAACTACGCACACACACACATATATATACACTCACTCTTGTTTAACTAACCTTTTGCTGACGGGAATGCCCGCTAATAAACCATGACGATAAAGTACATATTTCAACATCTTACACTGCTTAGCTTCCCTTCATGGCTTCGCTTATATGTTGTTACATAGTTTAACTGAACAGAACTGTACAAATAGTACATTTTACATACCTGTGGATCCAAACACACGACATGAGAGTTGTTAGCTCATGCTACTGCTGCGCAGCGTGTTTTATTCTCTGCACATGCGCAGAGCAAAGCAGAGCATAGACTGTTTGCTTGGACCCACTGGTGTTAGAGCACCCTCTACTGGTGCAAAGTGGCAATGTTTTCTGTTTGTAACTGTTTTATAAAGGTTCAAATATTAAAATGAAAAAGAGGGGGTGTCTGTTAACATAATAAACTATATGTGGCTATTTCAGACCCACTACAGTTACATCTGGCTCCAGATAGAGATGGTGGCAGAATGGAGAGGATGAAGCAAAAGCAGGGAATGGATAGCACAACAGGTTAAACTCCTGGGTCATGGACTCACATAGTGTTCTGGAATGTGCAGAGTCCTGGTTCATGCACTGACGGTGCTCATAAATGTGCAGAGTCATGGTTCATGGACTGACAGTGCATGAACCAGGACTGCACATTTAAATACTGACAGTTTTTAAATGTGCAGAGTCCTGGTTCATGCACTGACGGTGCTCATAAATGTGTAGAATCCTGGTTCATGGACTGTTTTATAAATGTGCGGAGTCCTGGTTTATAAATGTGCAGAGTCCTGGTTCATGGACTGACTATTTAAATGTGCAGAGTCCTGGTTCATGGGCTCAATGTTTAAAAAATGTGCAGGTGTGCATGTGTACTGCGTGTGTTGACATGAAATAAATAAACATTTGTACTTGTACTTGATGAAGCTTTTTTTGAAATCTGGATCAAATATGGCACATAAAAATTAAGTGGCTGAGTTAAGGTTTAATTAAGGCTGATATCAGGAACCACTTCTGAAAATTGTTTGGTCCAACATAGGGCCAGAATAGGGCTAGCTCTGGTTGTACAGTTTGGCTGAGTTATGGGCCTTATGTGGCCCACATTTTGGATGCCAGATGTGGACCACTAAAGGACCGTAATTCATTGCTGTATGTTGGCCAAGTGTGAGTGGGTTGTGTGGCCCATCACTGGGCCAGACCAGTTTTGCTATGTGGGTGCAACACCGGAGAGAGGGTCTGGACATGTGATAGGAACAGACAAGGCCAAGGGAAACTGCATGGTGGCTGGAACCCAGAGCCACAAATAATACTTGAGACAGTGGGAGAAACAGGTCTACTCTATAAGATTAGGCCAGAGAGGGGAGGCAAAGAGAAAGTTCTACATAGGAATGCTCTTAAACTTTGCACGGCCCCACAGGTTCAGACCACAGTGGAAAAACCAAGAGTAATTTGTGCGGTGTACTCGCACGTGGTCTGTGTACTGTGTACTCGGTACTGTGGACTGTGTACTCGGTACTGTGGTCTGTATGTGGGCTATGTACTTGGTACTGTGGTCTGTATGCGGGCTAATGTGGTATGTATACTGTGTACTGTATAATGTGGTATGTGGACTGTAGTCTGTGTACTGTATAATGTGATCTGTGGTATGTAGTCTGTGTACTGTGGTCTGTGTATGTGTATTCATACTGTGGTCTGTGTATGTGTGCTGTGTACTTGGTACCAGTGTTGGGAAAGTTCACTTTCTACATGAACTAGTTCAAAGTTCAGTTCACAAATTTTAAAATGAACTAGTTCATAATTCACAATTTTGAACTAAGTTCACAGTTCTAAAAATGAACTGTGTACTCGGTACTGTGTATTTGGTATTTGTACTGTCGTCTGTGTATTTCGTGCTGTGTGCTTCGTGCTATGGTCTGCGTATTTCATTCTGTGTATGTATACTGTGGTCTGCGTGCTGTATACTCGTACTATGGTCTGCGTGCTGTGTATTTCGTGCTGTGTACTCGTACTGTGGTCTGCGTACTTGTACTGTGGTCTGCCTGCTGTGTATTTTGTGCTGTGTACTTGTACTATGGTATGCATTCTGTGGTCTGCGTACTGTATACTGTTGTCTGTATACTGTGTACTGTGGTATGTAGTCTGTGTACTCGTACTGTGGTCTGTGCATGTGTGCTGTGTACTTGGTACTGTGTATTCTGTATTTGTACTGCCATCTGTGTACTCAGTACTGTGGTCTGTGTATTTCGTGCTGCGTGCTTCATGCTGTGGTCTGCGTATTTTGTTCTGTGTATGTATACTGTGGTCTGCGTACTCGTACTGTGGTCTGCATGCTGTGTATTTCGTGCTCTGTGCTTCATGCTGTGGTCTGCGTATTTTGTTCTGTGTATGTATATTGTGGTCTGCGTACTCATACTGTCGTCTGCATACTGTGTACTGTGGTATGTAGTCTGTGTACTGTATACTGTGTTCTCGTAATGTGGTATGTTTCTGGATTATGTGTATTTTGGTCTGGTTACTGTATAATGTGGTTGGTATACTGTGTACTGTACAATGTGGTATGTAGTCTGTGTTCTATGTACTGTATACTGTGGTCTGTGTATGTGTACTTGTACTGTGGTCTGTGTACTCGGTACTGTGTATTCGTACTGTCGTCTGTGTACTTGGTACTGTGTATTCAGTATTTGTACTGTCGTCTGTGTACTTGGGTCAGTGTATTTCATGCTGTGTGCTTCGTGCTGTGGTCTGTGTATTTCGTGCTGTGTGCTTTGTGCTGTGGTCTGCGTATTTCGTTCTGTGTATGTATACTGTGGTCTACGTACTCGTACTGTGGTCTGCGTGCTGTGTATTTAGTGCTGTGTACTCGTACTGTGGTCTGTGTACTCAATGCTGTGTATTTCGTGCTGTGTACTCGTACTGTGGTATGTATTCTATGGTCTGTGTACTGTATACTGTGTGTATACTGTGGTCTGCGTACTTGTAATGTGGTCTGTGTATGTATGCTGTGTACTTGGTACTGTGGTCTGTGTACTCGGTACTGTGGTCTGTGTACTCGTACTGTGGTCTGTGTATGTATGCTGTGTACTTGGTACTGTGGTCTGTGTACTCGGCACTGTGTATTCTGTATTTGTACTGTCATCTGTGTACTCGTACTATGGTCTGCGTGCTCGTACTGTGGTCTGCGTGCTGTGTATTTAGTGCTGTGTACTCGTACTGTGGTCTGCATACTGTGTTTTTTGTTCTGTGGTATGTATTCTGTGGTCTGTGTACTGTATAATGTGCTATGTGTACTGTATAATGTGCTATGTGTACTGTCGTCTGTATACTGTGTTCTCGTACTGTGGTATGTATTCTGGATTATGTGTACTATGGTCTGGTTACTGTATAATATGGTCTGTAGTCTGTGTACTGTATAATGTGATCTGTGGTTTGTGTATGCAGACTGTGTATTGATACTGTGGCCTGTGTATGCGGACTTATACTGTGGACTGTATTTATACTGTGTATTTGGACTGTATGTATACTGTGGACTGTGTGTGGACTGTATGTATACTGTGTATTAATACTGTGGATGTGGGCTCTGTAATTATACTCTGTATGTGAACTGTGTATTTATACCGTGGATGTGGACTGTGCATTTATACTGTGGCCTGTGTACATGGACTGTGTATTTATACTGTGGATTGTGTATGCAGACTTATACTGTGGACTGTATTTATACTGTGGACTAGGGATGCAACAATATTCAATATTTTATCAAACCGTTCAATACGTCCTGTTAGGTTCAATACACAAAGGCAAACAATACAATACAGTACAATACTACAATAATGTTTGCTGTTTAACTTGATTGGATACTGCATATGTTTTTTATGGAAGGCAATTAAGATAAGTGTTACATTTTTATAATAAGGTTTGTGGTTTGACTATATCTGCTTTTAATTATTTTTACATGCAACATTGCCTTTGCTAGTGTGAGTAGTTTTATATTAAGATATTGAAACTGTTACAGTGGCCCAAAAACTGTGATGCATACCGAACTGTGGGAAAACTCTACCATTGCATCCCTACTGTGGACAGTGTAGGTATGCTGTGGAAGTGGACTGTGTGAACTGTGTGTACTGTGTATTTATACTGTGGATGTGGACCGTGGATGTGAAGTGTATTTATACCGTGGATGTGAACAGTGTATGTGGACTGTGTACTGTGCATTTAGACTGTGGCCTGTGTATATATACTGTGGACTGTGTATGCAGACTTATATTGTGGACTGTGTATTTATACTGTGGCCTGTGTACTTATACTGTGGACTGTGTGTGCAGACTTATATTGTGGACTTTGTATTTCTTGTGTGTGTGTGGTCTGTGTACATATACTGTGTACTGTATTTATACTGTGTATTTGGACTGTATGTATACTGTGGGCTGTGTATGTATACTGTGGGCTGTGTATTTATACTGTGGATGTGGACTGTGTATTTATACTGTGGACTGTGGAAGTGGACTGTGTATACTATGTATTTATACTGTGGATTTGAACAGTGTATTCATACTGTGGACTGTGGAAGTGGACTGTGTATACTATGTATTCATACTGTGGATGTGAACAGTGGATGTGGACTGGACTGTGGATGTGAACAGTGGATGTGGACTGGATGTTGACTGGACTGTGGATGTGGACTGTGGACTGGATGTTGACTGGACTGTGGATGTGGACTGGAGACTGCATGTTTACTGTGGACTGGGTACATATACTGTGGACTGGGTACATATACTGAGGACTGGACTGTTCATGTGGACTGTGTACGTATGCTGTGGACTGTGGACTGGATGTGGACTGTGTACGTATACTGTCGACTGTTTACGTATACTGTCTATGTGAATTGTGTACTGTGTATTTATACTGTGGACTGTGTATGCGGACTTATACTGTGGACTGTTTATAGTGCGGACTTATACTGTGGACTGTGTACGTATGCTGGAAGCGGACTGTATACTGTGTATGTGGACTGTATGTATATTGTGGACTTTTTTACATATACTGTGTACTGTGCATTTGTACATGGACTGTATGTTTACGGTGGACTGTATTTATACTGTGGACAGTTCATGTGAACTGTGTGTATACTGTGTACGTGGACTGTGTATGTATACTGTGGCCTGTGTACGTGGACTGTGTATGTATACTGTGGCCTGTGTACGTGGACTGTGTATGTATACTGTGGCCTGTGTATGTGGACTGTGTATGTATACTGTGGCCTGTGTACGTGGCCTGTGTATGTATACTGTGGCCTGTGTATGTATACTGTGGCCTGTGTACGTGGACTGTGGATGTGGACTGTTTATGTATACTGTGCATGTGGACTGTGTATATTGTGGACTTTTTTACATACACTGTGCATGTGGACTGTGTACTGTACATTTATACTGTGGCCTGTTTACATGGACTGTATGTTTACTGTGTGTGTATACTGTGGATTGTATGTGGACTGTATATACAGTGGACTGTATTTATACTGTGGATGTGGACTGTGTATACAGTGGACTGTATTTATACTCTGTATGTGAACTGTGTATTTATACTGTGGACTGTGTACGTATGCTGTGGGAGTGGACTGTGTATACTGTGTATTTATACTGTGGATGTGGACTGTGGATGTTGACTGGACTGTGGACTGGAGACTGCATGTTTACTGTGGACTGTGTGTATACAGTGGACTGTATTTCTACTGTGGATGTGGACTGTAATTATACTCTGTATGTGAACTGTGTATTTCTACTGTGGATGTGGACTGTAATTATACTCTGTATGTGAACTGTGTATTTCTACTGTGGACTGTGTACGTATGCTGTGGGAGTGGACTGTGTATTTATACTGTGGATGTGAACAGTGGATGTGGACTGTGGATGTTGACTGGACTGTGGACTGGAGACTGCATGTTTACTGTGGACTGTGTACATATACTGTGGACTGGACTGTTCATGTGGACTGTGTACATATACTGAGGACTGGACTGTTCATGTGGACTGTGTATTCATACTGTGGAAGTGGACTGTGTATACTATGTATTCATACTGTGGATGTCAACAGTGGATGTGGACTGGATGTTGACTGGACTGTGGATGTGAACAGTGGATGTGGACTGGATGTTGACTGGACTGTGGATGTGGACTGTGGACTGGATGTTGACTGGACTGTGGATGTGGACTGGAGACTGCATGTTTACTGTGGACTGTACATATACTGTGGACTGGGTACATATACTGAGGACTGGACTGTTCATGTGGACTGTGTACGTATGCTGTGGACTGTGGACTGGATGTGGACTGTGTACGTATACTGTCGACTGTTTACGTATACTGTCTGTGAATTGTGTACTGTGTATTTATACTGTGGACTGTGTATGCGGACTTATACTGTGGACTGTTTATAGTGCGGACTTATACTGTGGACTGTGTACGTATGCTGGAAGCGGACTGTATACTGTGTATGTGGACTGTATGTATATTGTGGACTTTTTTACATATACTGTGTACTGTGCATTTGTACATGGACTGTATGTTTACGGTGGACTGTATTTATACTGTGGACAGTTCATGTGAACTGTGTGTATACTGTGTACGTGGACTGTGTATGTATACTGTGGCCTGTGTACGTGGACTGTGTATGTATACTGTGGCCTGTGTACGTGGACTGTGTATGTATACTGTGGCCTGCGTATGTGGACTGTGTATGTATACTGTGGCCTGTGTACGTGGACTGTGTATGTATACTGTGGCCTGTGTATGTATACTGTGGCCTGTGTATGTATACTGTGGCCTGTGTATGTATACTGTGGCCTGTGTACGTGGACTGTGGATGTGGACTGTTTATGTATACTGTGCATGTGGACTGTGTATATTGTGGACTTTTTTACATACACTGTGCATGTGGACTGTGTACTGTACATTTATACTGTGGCCTGTTTACATGGACTGTATGTTTACTGTGTGTGTATACTGTGGATTGTATGTGGACTGTATATACTGTGGACTGTATTTATACTGTGGATGTGGACTGTGTATACAGTGGACTGTATTTATACTCTGTATGTGAACTGTGTATTTATACTGTGGACTGTGTACGTATGCTGTGGGAGTGGACTGTGTATACTGTGTATTTATACTGTGGATGTGGACTGTGGATGTTGACGGGACTGTGGACTGGAGACTGCATGTTTACTGTGGACTGTGTGTATACAGTGGACTGTATTTCTACTGTGGATGTGGACTGTAATTATACTCTGTATGTGAACTGTGTATTTCTACTGTGGATGTGGACTGTAATTATACTCTGTATGTGAACTGTGTATTTCTACTGTGGACTGTGTACGTATGCTGTGGGAGTGGACTGTGTATTTATACTGTGGATGTGAACAGTGGATGTGGACTGTGGATGTTGACTGGACTGTGGACTGGAGACTGCATGTTTACTGTGGACTGTGTACATATACTGTGGACTGGACTGTTCATGTGGACTGTGTACATATACTGTGGACTGGACTGTTCATGTGGACTGTGTATGTATACTGTCGACTGTTTACGTGTACTGTGTATTTATACTGTCGACTGTGTATGCGGACTTATACTGTGGACTGTATTTATACTGCGGACTTATACTGTCGACTGTGTACGTATGCTGGAAGCAGACTGTATACTGTGGACTGTTTACGTATACTGTATGTATATTGTGGACTTTTTTACATATACTGTGCATGTGGACTGTGTACTGTGCATTTGTACATGGACTGTGTATGTTTACTGTGGCCTGTATTTATACTGTGCATGTGGACTGTATTTATACTGTGGATGTGGACTATGTACGTATGCTGTGGATTGTATTTATATACTGTACATATACTGTGGATTGTATTTATATACTGTGTACGTGTGCTGTGGATGTGGGCTGTGTACGCATACTGTGGATGTGGGCTGTGTACGTATACTGTGGACTGTGGATGTGGGCTGTGTACGCATACTGTGGATGTGGGCTGTGTACGCATACTGTGGACTGTGGATGTGGGCTGTGTACGCATACTGTGGACTGTGGATGTGGGCTGTGTACGCATACTGTGGATGTGGGCTGTGTACGTATACTGTGGATGTGGGCTGTGTACGTATACTGTGGATGTGGGCTGTGTACGTATACTGTGGACTGTGGATGTGGGCTGTGTACGTATACTGTGGACTGTGGATGTGGGCTGTGTACGTATACTGTGGATTGTGGATGTGGGCTGTGTACGCATACTGTGGATGTGGGTTGTGGATGTGGACTGTGGATGTGGGCTGTGTACGCATACTGTGGATGTGGGCTGTGTACGTATACTGTGGACTGTGGATGTGGGCTGTGTACGCATACTGTGGACTGTATTTATACTTTGGACCGTATTTATACACTGTGTACGTATACTGTGGACTGTATTTATACTGTACATGTGGACTGTAGTCATACTGTATGTTAACAGTGTATGGGGACTGTGTACGCATACTGTGGATGTGGGCTGTGTACGTATACTGTAGACTGTGGATGTGGGCTGTGTACGCATACTGTGGATGTGGGCTGTGGACGCATACTGTGGATGTGGGCTGTATTTATATACTGTGTACGTATACTGTGGACTGTATTTATACTGTATGTGAACAGTGTCTGCTCAGAGGCACAGGAACCATTTCAACTGACAGAATGTGTTTGTATATTGATTCATATTTGCCTCTGTGTTCAGTGCCATTCTGTTTGTGAAATCATCATTTAATAAGCCAGAATGTGATAATGGTGTCTTCTGAAATAATTGTTTCAGGGAAAATTCAATTGATGTAACATATGAAACCCAATGCTCAGGAATGATCAGCCTTGTTTGTGCTCCTTTTGTTCTCCTCCAGTCAGGCTGACACATTTTGACTTGCTGGTGACTCAGAAAACAAACTAAATATAAAACTTGATGGTGATACACTTTAATCTGTTATCTGTCTTTATAATAATATGAGTCCAAACACCTCTGAGCTTTGCAAGAACTATTTGAAAACCAAAGAAGACCAAGGAATCTTGACTTTCCTCGATCCAAGGTGGAGTTCATGCAATCACTGAAGTCAGTCAGGGGGAGAAAATACTAAATGCGAAGATATTCTGAAATTCATACAGTTCAAAGATACAACTTTTCACTCATATTGTTAAGCTTATATTGTGTGTAATGAAGAAAATTTAATTAAATTTGAAACAAATTAAAAATAAAGTATTTTCACTAGCAAGTAAAGTACCTCCAAATTTTGTACTTAAGGGAATGTAGTTAGTAATTTTCCACCACAGGTTTTTTATGTGGAACATCTGTGCAGGAAGTGATGGGTCAATTGACATCAGCTTAACAACATGGTGGAAGCAAGATTATCCTTCTCAACCTATTTTTGATATCCTGCTGTAGGTATGGTATAAAAGTGGTGAGATGAGCAGTTTACCATCAGCTATTTTAATATGTGGCAGTTTTGGGGAAAAATAACAAGATTTCACACATTGCGTCGGTTAAATACTTGATACCAACAAAACTAATCTAATAAATTCTACATTCAAATTCATGTGAACACATCAAGCCAAAAATGTGTCCTGTACTCTATACCATATGGATGTAGCTGAGTACAGTACAGGTTTGAAGCAGTGGCCGCCTCCACACTGACCTGTATGTAAATCCCACAGGGCTGTTGAGGCAGTGACAGCTGTATTTTTCATGTGTTCTCTTGCTTACTAAGACAACGTTAATATTGTATGGGCCCATGTGGGGGACTTAAAGTGCTCTCCAGCTGTCACTTAGAGCAAAACTACTTGGGCATTAAGTCACTGTAGTGGTCTCACCCTACTTGCAGCTAAATGAACTGAGTAGTCCACATTCTCAAACACACCCACAGTAAGTGAAAAAATTGTGTTATGTCACCTAAGGACCTGGCTACCTGCAGTTTCACAAAGCCTCATTTTTTTTATGCTTCTTTAATTTGTAGCAAACTTGACCGAACTATGGAATCCTTGAGGGGCAAGTGGGAATTGTTTTTTCCTGGTGAACCATTTTCTAAGTCTGATCTAAACTACTTCTCTCATATTCTTTCCTCTCTTATGACATGAGATCTGGTGGAAAAAGAAAACTGCCAGGATAATCTAAATTCCTTATCCTTTTCTTTCCATCTGTGAAAACGTGGCAACCGGAAATGTTCTTTTCATGTGTGAAACCAAGTGAATTTTTTTTTATCTCGAGAAAAAAGATATTTTTTCATGAGTGGAACTGTGAAAAAAGAATTCACAAGAAAAAAAAAAGTATCGTCTCAAGGAAAGACAAGCGCTCAAGTGTTTGTTTTTGCAATACTCATTTTGACCACAAGAGGCTGAAGCGCACAACTACTACAACGTCCTAAACATCTGATTGTTGCTCATAATTAACACAAAATCAAAAACACACAAACCTCGTTTTCTGTGCCAGAAATATGCATTTTCTTCGTCTTCCTCTTGGTTGTGGCTGTGATTCAATATTCACTGTAAAAAAAACATTGAGAAGGCTGATAATACACAATATTCCAACTAACGGCAGATTAGTGCCAAGTATGACACATTCCTTGTCAAAAGAAAGGCATGACAGTCATGTTTACATAACCTGCTAACACATAATATGCATCTTGTGTTTAGAGTGCAGAGAGAAATTAAAACTCAACTGTATGCCTTTCATCCTATTTAGGACATGGGTAGTCGTGCACTTCAGCCTCTTGTGGCCAAAGTGAGTATTATAAAAACAAAAAATGAGCCTTATTTTCCTCTTGAAAAATTAGTTTTTTCACTTGGTCCCACAACATGGAAAAACAATTACTGTTCCACAGATGATTTTTTTTTAACTGTTTTACACAATGAGAAAATAAAATTCTTGTGAATTTTTTTTTTTTCAATCGGTCCCACACAGAATTTTTTTTTATTCTGTTCGACACAGAAAAAAAAATTAAAAAATCTTTTTAATTCCTGATTTTTTTTTTTCACGTTTTCACAGATGGAAAAAAGGTTATTTAGAAAGATTATCCTGGCAAAACTTTTTTTTTTTTCTCCACCATATCGCAAGTCATAAACAGAGGAGAGAAAATAATTTAGATCAGACTTAGAAAATGGATTACCAGAAAAGAAAATGTTTGCTTGCCCCTTAGGGCAAAACACAGGAATTAAAGAAGAAACATTCATTCTTCATTTTTTCATAAACATTTTGATGGTTTGATCGAAAGGCTGTCTGTGTCTACGTTGGAGTGCACAGAGACACCAATAGACCTGCTGACTTCTGACCTTAAGGAGGAAGAATGTCAAGAAAGACAAGGAACAGACATGAGAAATCCAGCCTCATCCCACCAACTTTGGAAGAGTAATGACTTTGGTTGCTCTTCAGACAGAGGCTACATCCACATAGATGGACCATTACACCTCTCTAGGGCCATAAATTGGAGGGCTGATCACCCTGCTCCTCTCATCTCCTCACCTCAAGTGTCTGAAATGGTCAGAACTAAGGTATCTAGCTAAATGTGTAAATATATATATCTTGTGATACAGAACATGTGGCCATTTTGATATTATGAAATTCTAATTCTGCTTCAAAATCTGCTTATTACAGAATGAGTTTCCAATTTACAAGCGCACATAATTCAAACAAATCAAATTACTCCCCTTAGAGTAGAGACCAGTTCTCTTTACACACAAAAGGAATTTATTAGTAATCAGTAAAAGCGCCCCAAGGATCCAATTTCCGACAAAACATGCCCCTAGACTGTAAAACTTTACCACACATGCTGGCTCTTCTTTTGGCTCTTTCGGCTCAACCTCATGTCCCCTCTGGTTCTTGTCCTGATTATTGGCTTTTGCTCATCACCCTTTTTTGGGCTCTCACTGGTGAATCCCCCCTTCTTGGCCTTGTGGCCAACAGGCATTCACTTTTACTGAGAGTTGAACAAAGCCCTAGAATGAACTCTGAACTGAGAGGAAAGAATGTAAAGATTCCTAAAAGCCACAAACAAAACCTGCTGTTTGCTATATGAAACCATTAATTTTTGTCATCCTCCTTTTTTATTGTAGTTAACTTATTGATTACTGAAGACTTTTTGGCTCCATGCATCCCAACTCTGCAGCCTGTCACTGAACGCAACAAGACCAGAGAACACATGCTGTGTGTCTCCTCTGTGTCCTCAGATAGGCCTTGTCTAGGCCTGGACTCATTATCTTGAAGAAGTGAGACCAGCAGCTTCACTGAACCTTCTTTTATTGATCTCAGTAAAGCATTCACCTTTTTTGCGTTTATTCATCCCTGTCCCTTAGTTCAATAAATTAAGTCGTTGGGTTTATATTTTCCTTTGACAGAGATGGAGTTCAATGTAACCAAAATGTACAACTTTCAGAAAAAAGACTGATTCATGTGATGTCATTAATTTTCCTCCTAATTAATCAATCAATTAATCAATGGACCCTTCTAACGAGTGCTTGAGAAAGTTGGAATAAATAGCCTTTCTAACACATGGTAAATGCTCACAACTTAGTTAGGTATTAAAACTACTTGGCTGGTTTTAGGAAAAAGGCATGGTTTAGGTTACAATAGGTATGTTAAGCTTCCTGCTGACCCGTGGCACAAGTTCAGTATATTACACAAGTCAACTTACATGTACACATAAGTTAAAATAAGTCAGCAATTACTTTTGGTTTCACATGCATAGAACACGAACAGCAGTCAGCTGGGAAAGTCTTGAGTTTGACCCATCCATCCACTCTAACCTCCTCTCTATTTGGGCTTTCTCGCTCTTTCTTGCTCTTTATATGCATTGCCATCTTGTGCTGGTGACATCATTTGGAGCCAGAGTCTACACAGTAGTGATTGGGTGGTGGAGCCACAGTATCAAGTTCCTGGCAATACACCCGCCTGACTCAATTAACAGCAAGGCTCAGCTGTTAATCATGACATTTAATTTCCTTTTAATAGCATTATATACCTAATTAAAACCAAACTCAACAGAAAATGAACATGCGTCAGTATGATGAGAACTACCTCAAATGACAGACCATCTTTGGGAAATTTTTTTTGATGAGTATTTAGTTTGGTCCATGTTTCTTCTGCTTACAATAAAGGGGTGGCCAGCACCATCTGTCAGCGGATCACAAACTGCTTGACAGACTGCTGGACAACATGCAAACTAGCTTAATGATTAATCCCCTGAAGTTTGCAGATGAAACAACAGTCATTGGCCTCATCTGGGATGGTGATGAGTCTGTATGTAGATAGGTTGAAATGTCTACCTGCTGGTTAAACCAACCTGGAGCATTCTCAGAAGTGTGGAGATGACAGTGGTACTCGACAGTACTGTGTCCGCCATGTCTTCTAATACCATGCATCAGGGCATTTGTGTCTTGTCACAGTCTTGATGCTCTCTGGAACTGGATAATTTGTTCATTTAATGAACTCAGTGAGTGCAATTAAAGCAGTCAGTAGTACATTCTGCTGGTGCTCCATAATGAAGACAAATAAATAAATAAAGAGGATGAAGCGTTTTGAGGCAAATTTTTACATTTGGACTGTTTTTTTGTGTTTTTTGTGTGTGTTTTTTCTGTGCTTATGTGTTTCAGAGGTGCTGTAGAGTTGCTGGGCATGGCTTTCTGGTGGCCTGAGCTATGGCTGATTACACACACCTGCAGCAGATTGAGGCAATCAGTGCCAGGTTAAAAGCCCTGGCCTCCTCTACTCATGCTATCAGATTATTTTGTCAACCATACGTGGTACATGGTTTCCCAATGTTAAGACTCGTATTTCTAGAGTTACTAGAGTTTTTGCCTTTTTGTCTCCAGTGAACCTATCCCGTGTTTTCTACGTCTTCTCCAGTGATCACTCTCCACCTGGATACTCTCTGGCCACACCATGACTCAGCCTCCCGCAGCTCTGCCATGAACCTGCATCCCCTGGATCTTCTGTGCCCCGCTCACTCGAGCCTCTACCTGAACCACCATGAGTCACTGATCTCCCTGGCGGAGCCTCCAGTCATCTCCTCAGCTCTCCTCTACTTCCAGCGTCTCAACATGTTCAATAAATATATTCTAACCAAACCCCTGTTTCTGGTGTCCGCTATTGGGTCCTATAACCTATATCTACCAAGTATAACACTAATCATCTTGGTAATATTTCTGACCAGGAAAGAAAAGTTGGCATTGGTCTAGAACTTTTGGCCCGCTCTTGAGTGTTGCTGTGTAAACACAATGGACCAAGGGGTAATGCAATAACTGTTTAAACATAGTCCTTAAATTGGAACAAAGCAAACAAACTACATGTCTGAAAACTCTCTCAGACACAAACAAGCTTCACACATGATCAAGGCCTGTTATAAGAGCCATGTAAAAATGGTCTTTTCTCTACAGAAGGAAAAAAACACTTGTCTGACGGCATGCATTGATGCTTTGTTGGATCTGACAATATCCTAACAGTGCTGACATGGCTATATTCTTACATTTTCACCTCCTGATTTCTAACAGCAGTACTTCAAGCTCTGCAAATTCTGTCCACCTGCCCAAGGCCATTTTATCCTGTACAATGCAACCTAAAACCGCCCAATTGGGCGAAAAACCGCCCAATCTGGCAACACTGGCCACAAATGGCAATATAGTCACTTGGGCGTATCAGTGTCTGACATGAGAAATTAAGCATAAAACACATTTTCCCTACATTAAATCCATGAGTATAACAACACAGTCAGGCCATACTCATGTGCTGTTCTGACTTTAACACGAGCTGTTTTCATTTACTAAACCATCTCTTTTGCTTCTCCTTTAGTGTTGAGCTACTATCAGTGTTACCAATCACTTTCCATGTTTCACATTAAAATATTACCATGAAAAAGAGGGCTTATGCCTTTGGAAAAACAGCAGTGTAGAAGTGATTTTATGAATAAAGCCATGCTTAAAACATACATTCAGATAACAAAAAAAATCAGATAAACATAGAGAAACTGTTATGTTTACATTAACAGCAAATAAATGAAATGATTAAAAAACACTTGTGTTACTAAAATATGATTTTAAAAAACCTAAAATATGAAAACTAGAAATAAAATCCTGTCTTTTGTTAACAAGGTTTCAAGAAGGGGCCTGTCTCACTCTGCATTTGAGATATATGAGCACTGACTTCAAATCTTAAAATCCCCAAAACAAACAAACAAAAAAAGAAATACAGACAACAAGGCTACAAAATAAGTATTATAAACACTGCTTTTAAATTTTTATTTAAAAAGAAAACTGTTGAGGGAAATTAGTACATTGTCTCCAATTCATTTCACAACACCACACACTGTGAAAGGATTTATTTTGGATTTCACACTTGCCATCACACTTAAATGATTTCGATGTTGGGGAGCTTTTAATAATTCTTGGCATTGATTTCTGAAGCAGCTTTGAATCATAGCTTAATGTTTTGAGGGAATAACAATTAATTTGAGGAGCTGATTGATGTCAGGAAAACTCATTTCGCCCCACAGGAAAAGAAAACATCTTTGACACGTTTAACGGCAACCTACATTTTCCACTAGCTTATAATCCAATTAGGAGAGCAGCATTTATAGTTGGTCTAAGCACATGGATAAATCTCTGTGTCTCTCTCAATGTAATGGATAATGGAACATCTAACACTACTGAAAATGACAGTGCTGGTAACCCTTTCCCTGCAAAGCATCCATGTTTCACTGTTCATGTTTCTGTATATTTAGGAAGTGACTGAACTAACATGTAATTAAACAACCCTGCTGTCGCCAGAATGATTAGGATGTATCTATTGGTTAAGCCTGTTACCTGCAGCAGAACAGATGCAAGTACTGAAGTGGGAAACTTCAAATGAAAATTTGATAAATTGATATGTTTCAGGCAAGACCCATGATCCTGGTGAATGAGAAGTTTGTGAAATTTCTTGCACATGCTAAGGAGTGCCTGGTAATGGGTTCAGCCCTCAATTATGTTTTTGTGTGTTTGTTTGTTTGTTTTGCTTTGTTTGTTTTAGAAGGTTGAGTTTTAACTGCCTTAATAAAATGTAAGGTTGTAGGTTTTGACAATAAGCGTATAGTTTAACCCAGCTCATACCCCATCAGTGCCTTTAAAACAAGTGCTCCCATTTCACTGTGCAGGAGCTCGAGGCAGGCCTGGGTAATCCTGAATTACTGGCTCAGGTTTCTCTGCAACCGTCTCCAGATGTGACTTGGTTCTCTTTCCCGCTAGAGCAATTTTATTATGCTGATGAGTGTTTCATCCTAATGGAAAAACCATTAGGGTAAATATATGCAAATAAAGTACTCCATTCTCTCAACTCTGTTTGTGGCCCAAGGGCTAGATAAAGAGCTTTAATGTTTTCATAGAATGACAATTACCTCACAGTATCTCAGGGTCCACTGTCCTCACAACAGTGCTGCTAACAAACACAAACTTAGAAATTTAACTTTGCTTTAATCTCGATTCATTATGAACTTATTCAGGGTCTCAGAATCAGTACTTTAGTTACATTAGACATTTCTCTTTATACACCTTGTTAAGGTTTAGTGGGGTTTATAGCATAGTGCAGACTGCAGAGTGGACTTTCACATATGCAACTGCAAGATTGCATTTTGCAGTTCTGTCATTTTATTTTATTTTATACTTACTTGTGTTAACAATATAATCTAGTTATTTTCCACTGAAATATATACTGTACCATTTTTATTCATAAACCTGTTTTTTCAGCTTATGCAGTGCTTCTTTCTTTTAGATTTCTTACATGCTGACTTTTATTAACTTGTAAATTAAAACGCACAGTATTTCTGCCACTAGGCATTGTATCAAACAAAACAAAGACATGAGTAGCGTGGGATCCTGAGAGTTGTAGTCTTCATTGTTAAACATCCCCCATTTCTGGTAAAAATCTGTTTATGTGACTTTGGCAGAAATGTTCACAGGCGATGTAATGTATTACATTTTTATTCATGTTATGAGTCATGTTGCCGACCTCTACCCTCACTCGCTGATTGTCACCTGGAAGATACAGACAGACGACCAAATGAAACATACCGTTACCTTGAGTAAACTTGGGTATTTTTCAGATTTTGAACATTGTTGGAAAATTTTGAAATGATGTCAGTACACAACACAACAAAATATATAGCAAAGGGCTGGTCATTTTTAGAATTTTAATGCAGAATTCTGACATATATTTAATACCCCCACTATGGAAGATAGATTCTTGTTTATACAGTGGACTACAGAAATACTATAACCAACCTCAACTTTGAGGTGTAATAAAATGAGACATGTCAGTTATATTTAGTTTATTTTCCCATGTTTATTTACTTGAGGGTAAAAATATGAATATTACAGTACATTTCAGGGTTCAACAATGATTTCAATAAGAATTCATTTTTTGATAGTTCAAATAAGAGATAGATAGATGTGGTGGATTTTATTGTAAAATAGTCATGACCAAACCTAAACCCAAATATTGTGGTTGCTATTGCTTATTGTTGTTGACGTCTGTACTTATATTTGTATTGGGAAATGTGACCCAGACATTCATCGTACTCTCACAGTTTGGTTAGGTTTCGGCAAAAAAACTACTTGGTTAGGTTTCGGACAACATAGTGGTTTGGGTGGGATGTTACGAACATGTCTAAGTTATGTATATTTGTGGTGTACATTCACTATGTTAGTAAGATCAAATAACTCACTGTTGACTTTCACTTTCCCATGAATAGCAGTCTCCTGGGTGAAAGTCATGTGCTTGTTTAATCCCTGTCTTCCTCCCTCTGGGTCACTCTTTACACTAAATGGTAAATGGACTTGCATTTCTTGCGAGGATACTTCGACATGCAGCTGGGGGAGCCAGGGATTCAAACCAGCGACCTCCCGATTACTGGACGACCCGCTTTACCTCCCGAGATAATGGCTGTGTCCCAATTCAGGGGCTGCATCCTTCGAAGGATGCGGCCTTTGCAGCCTTCGAAGGCGAGTCCTTCGAAGAGACCTTTGAAGGCCGCGTCAAATGTTGTTAAATGGGACGGTCTAGCCTTCAGAGCATTTCCTGGTTGCATCACCAGATCACCCTTGCATCACGATTTCTGCCGCCCAGGCCTGCGAAAGTGACGATCTACACCACTTGATGTCGCCATTTTCTTTCTTTCTTTCTTCTTTTTAGGACGCGCAAAGAATCTTGGGATATGGGAGGCCGCGAAGGATAGTAGCGGTGCATCCTCCAAAACAAGGGAAAAGAAGGCTGCATTTGTGGGGTGCATTTGGAGGAGCCTTCAAATCGGGACAGCCTTCGCGCGGCGTTGTGACGTAATTGGCCTTCAAATGCGCCCTTCGAAGGATGCAGCCCCTGAATTGGGACACAGCCACAGTCACCCTACACTACTTCACTTGACTTCCTCTGTTAGTCCCATAATAACTATGGCCATTAGAGGTCGCCATCTCACAAGAAACATAAATATGGGTTGTATAACAAGCTTCTTTCGCAGGGGACCTATAAAGCAATTTTTCTGATGAGGATGGACTGTTAAAGAAAATGCCTGATGGCAATCAAACAGAGCAAATCTAATGAAGCAAAATGCAAAACGCATAGTTTGCACCTTGTTGTTTTTAATGCAATTGCTAATCCTGGTGTGTGCTGGAATATTGATTTCATTGGTCCACTTAACCAGAATAACTTCATAACTAAGACCTGAAACCTGAAAGTAAAAAAAGTGCTATATTGCTACGATAATTAGGGTTGTCACTTCTTATAAGTGTCCAGTGGCATTAGTTGAAAACCACAAATATCCATGACAACATGCTGCTCGCATGTGTGAGTAAACTAAAGGGCCATTCATTTCACAACAGAACACACCTGCAATGTGTGTTTTTTGTTGAAAACTGTTTAGAAATTATCAACTTTCAGAGGAATCCAGATTCCATACCTGGACAAACACAAACATCCCTTTTCTATCCCTCCCAACATATCTTGCCTGTGTACAGCATACAGTACCAGATGAATAAAGGCAAATTTGCCTAAAGAAAGAGAAAAGAGAGAGATCAGATCATCTGCAACAGCCAACAGTTACTACCCCAGAAAGACTTTTCTGATTTTGAAAGGAACAGCTGTCAGAGTCTTTGTGGCCTAGAGGTTTTAATTCCAGCCAGTGACCTTTGTCATGTACATCAACCCTTTATCTCTTCCCTCATTTCCTGTCATGCCTTTGCTATTCGCTGTCTACTGAAAGCAAAAAGAAAAGTTAGATGACTCTTGTTATTATCACAATTTTAGCTATTACATAAAAAAAGAAAAAAGATATTATTAATCATTAAATTATCTTGCTAGTCGTGGGGATGTGATCTGATCCATTGTCTGACTGAAGAAGCAGCAGTTCTTGTACAGTATTTAGAATAAGAATCTTTATTATCATATCACAATCACAGTGTGTATCATAGTGAAACTGGTTTTCTGCATTTAACCCATCTCTGATTAGCAGTCCAGATTTATGCCATGAATTGTAATTGTGAATTCTACTTACCAACCTAATTCTGGTGCCCTTGTGCAGACCACATGCATCGTCTAAGTTTTACTGCATCTTGCACAGTTGCAGTGCTGTCATGTTGACCAAATCTGTTCTAAAAAGCACATCTGTGGTTATTTCCACTACAATAGTACAATAGGTACTTCCAGGACCTCATTTTACCATGATAACACACACACACACACACACACAGAGACAGACTTTCATGGGTGAAAGCAATACCAGCCACGCTGTCGCAGGTGGTAACAAGTGTTTTTCTCAAAATTTGTGTATAACCTTTACCTGCCTGTTTCCATCATTACCTCACTGAAGCTGTGTCATCAGTATTCAGTGTTGCATGTTGTACTGTCACTGTAGATGGACCACTTCATCATCTCACTGCCATCAAGGATTACATCTGTCTTCCTGCATGTCTAAGGTGTCTCCAAAGTCTAATAACAAGCAAATATTTACCTTGTGAATGTAAAATACAATAGCTCTGTTCTAAAAACAAAAGCACCTTTCTTTAGATTCTCCACAATATTGCTTTACTCAGCACTCTGCAACTATATCCAGATTATTAATGGCACCATAGAGCTATGGTGCTGAATCAATGTGTAAACCTGTGGTCATTAAAACACATTCTGATTTGCTGTACAAGTAAACAAAGACCACACAGTGTTTCTGACAATTAGCACTGAGCGTTGAGGCTGAACTGAATTGGTAACAGACTGTGATCAAAGACTCTGGAGGGCTGGAGTTAGGTGTTGTGATTGAAAGTGCATGCCTGACAAATGCTGTGCTCAGCCACAATGTATTATGGTACAAAAGAAGGCTGACTGTGTGAATATATAACCAGAATAAATGGCTGCACTCTCTGTCATGTGTACTCACAGAGTTCACGTGAATTACTGATGGAGAATATGACAGTTTGTGAATGTGGCACCATGGCGGTGCCAACTGCCAGAAAGGGCCTACAAGTAAGCAGTAGAAGCATTAAGACACAGTAAAAGCAAACATGTATTTAGTAATTCCCCGGCCTCTTGCCATTCTATATATGGTTTACCTTAAGTGGGTTTTCTATGTATTTTTTTTGTAGCCAGTTCTTTATTTTATAAATTGCTATTTTATAAATAAAAAGAAAATTCGAATTGATGCAGCAGAACCAGAGATAGTCTTTTTTAATGCCATGAATTCTTCTTCTTGTCGAAACCCAACAGTGACATTACCCACAATGCCACTTGACCCACAGGTAGTTTAGTTGTAGATGCAGTTGTGTTATGCTAGTAGGCTAATGTAGCCTGTAGCATCTTGCCTCCAACAGAGATGAGGAGAGGGCAACAGAGCTCTGGTAAGCTCACTTCTTTCTGATTCCACATCCCCCAGATTTTGTTTTTATTTTCAAACTTGTTGCCTACTCAGGTGACCGATCACCACAACTGAGTCATGTCAGCCTAGAAAACGATGTTCAAAATAATGCAACAGGTGTCTGCAATCAGACTCTACCATGGGACTGGACAGATTTTTTTAAACATAGTTTATTTGGGGTCCAGCATTATACAGGCACAGTGAAAGCATAGGCCTACAGTATATGCAACACATCCTCATACCTAAATGACTGAATAGGTTGATAGCCAGTGACTCTCAAAAATGTTGGTAACATCCTGACTCAATCACCCAAACAGCTAAACGGGTCACCAGTGACTCAAAAACAACATGACTGTAGCAGTGTATCAGCAACAGGTGTGTTGCACATAGGTTAGGTTTAGGCAAAAAAAAAATACTTGGTTAGCTTAAGGAAAGACTTTGGTTTGGGTTAAAATACAAATGTTACATACGTTACTTATTTGAGTTTCATTACCACATAGATGTGCAAAAAAGAAGCATTCAGGTCTGGTTGTACTGCCCATAGATTCATTGTAAAGTTTTATGGCAGTGGGGAGGAAAGACTTGAAATAAACTTTTTGCACCGCAGTTGGAAGAGCCTTGAGCTAAAGGCGCTCTGCCGTCTTATCAGCAGGTCGTGGAGAGGATGTGAGGTGTTGTCCATGATTGTCAGCAGTTTGTGCAGCATCTACACATTTTTTTGCCCATGGGTTACTATTTGCTTGTCACTACTGTACAAAATTAAGTAACAAGAGAAGTAATGAACTATGAACCCAGAGCACCAGAGTTAAAAGATTTCTATGCCCATCGAGTGTCAGCTTTTGCTGCCTTATATGACTACTGTAAACACTACATTTAATCAGTAATGTAATTTTTAACAGTATTATTAGGACGAATGCTCATGTCTGCATCTGCATGGCAGCTAAGAATTCTCAAATCTATGCCACCAAGGTTTAATTTTTTCTTTACTTTTTAATTCTGTTTTTATTGAACTGTTGGAATGTTTGGCACTGTGTTGAATACAGTACTGTAACAATGTATTCAAAAATGGCTAATAAAACTAAACTTAACTTGCTCTCTCTTTCTCTCGTCAGTCTGCTCAAACATGGGTCGCATACTGTTACATACCAGGAGCTTAACGATGCAGCAGCTAACATTAGCAAGCTGGCTAATTATCCGACATACCCAGGTAACGCTGTTACTGTACGTTAATTAGCTTGTTTACATGCAGCAGTATCATAAGCTTAGCTGTGTTTTCTGGCAAAAATGTTACATTGCATCTGCAGTAGATATCACAGATATCTGGTTAGGGTTTGCTTAGCAACAGTAGTTAAACTGGCTATAGACAAGTTTCCTGCTTCATGGGATCATTATGAAGTAAATGTTGATTGCACAATGTAACAGGCTGGTGTTACCTCTCGCTTTTTATTTTGGCATCCATGTTAACAGGTTAGACCGTTCACACTGGATTCATGAGATACGCTTTGCACCTGCATGTTAAGCATGGCTGCTGCATTGCATGATCAAGAAAACAGCAGCCGCATACATGAGTTACACTTTATGCTGCAGATATATATTTTTTAACCTTAATGATTAAAGTGACAAGTAGTATTCGTATGGAAGAGCAAGAGGATAAGACACACTGCTCCTTCTACTATTTTTATAATATTCATATGATTATTCAAAAGTGTCTCTGCTGCAGAAAATACACCTTCAGACCAAGCCACATATATAACAAAATATCTTACTATAGCTGTTTGGTGTAACCTAGGAGTGGAGCAAGTAATATGATTGAGGAAATTAACCTGCATGATCACAGTGTTGGTTGATTGTGTGGGAGCAGGGGGTTGCTCACATAGGGCCAACCACTAGCCCCATTCACACTGCCCTTTGAGTGCGGGAATCATGCGCCGATTCTCCGCATCGTCCTCTGTGTGAAAGTTTCAGATGCGGAGAGGGGGGAACATTTTGCTGCAGCTCTGATGCGCCTCCGGAGGTAGTATCAGAGGTAGTATCAGAGCTGCAGCAGAGGCGAAACGGCATCTGTGTACATGAAAAAGCCGGAGGCACGGAGCGGGGGTGTATCAATCTGATGGTGTTCACAGTCTGATAACTAAACAGATCCTTCACTCATCAAAATAAAGAGAAATGACCCAGAAAGCAACGTTACACGACCAAACAACAGTAATGTAGTAACTGGTCGTGTCTTTGGCAACTTATATGAGGAAAGAAATACCATAGTTATACGTGGATAAGCCTCTGTCCTCCTGTCTGTCATCCTGTCTGTCCTCCTGTCTGTCCTACCAATTCTTCGTCACATTTCTGCCCGAAAAACAGCATCTGTCCCCGGCAAAAAAACTTAAACTCACCTGTCTCCTTCCACTATTGTTTTTTTGTAGTTACTGTCTTGAAAAAATCACTGCAACGGTCAGCCCTCCCAACCGAGACTTCAGTGGACTTTCCTTCAGAAAACAGCATCCCTCCCCGCGAGTGAGAGAGTCAGACAGCGTCCTGTTTACTGATGGCGATTATGTAATTATGTCATTTAGAGCGAAAAACGTAACTTTGTCACTTTCCACAATGCATGGTGGGTCAGGATCTCAATCACAACACATTATAACAGCATCCATATGATTATAAACAGTCAGTGGGTACATGTTTAGATTAACAGGTAAACACCGGGGAAACACGTTGAAAAACACACTGACGTCAACATCATGACGTGTACTGTCACGCTTCTTTTGGATCCACAGCTCCGGCTTGCTGTGTGAATTACACACTGGTGCGTCTTTACGCCGGAGCTGCTTGGTTCTGTGTGAACAAACAACAGCAGAGAATTGGCAAACTGTCGCTGCAGAGATAATGCAGCGACTCTGCGAAAAGGGCTAGTGATTACTCATCCGTCTGAAGACTTTTGTGCGATGTTCAAGCATGCTAACAAATGCTTGCCGTGACATTCCAGGAGCTGTGATCTTGAGTTCATAGTACATAATGAACAAATCAACAGCGTACAAGGTCTCATAATTGACTGTGGCTGGCCAGTAGCCACTTTCAACCAGATCACCTATGCCAACTGACCAAGTCTTTCCACAGGAGCAGCTCATACATGGAAGGGACAGATTGTATCATCCTGAAATTTAAGCAAATAATAACTCCTAACTCCCATACACAGCCAATTAAAAAGACAATATGAATTTGTTTTGTTTTTCTAAATCCTTACCATTAATCCCAATCAAAATGACTTGCTTTCTTATGGAAACACTTGTTTGCCCAGTAGAACAATCACAGCAGGGAATCATGATTGGTAAAAAGCATTCTAGGAAGCAAGGGAACAAACATTTTAATTAATAAATGACAATAAAATCAAAACCAACTTCCAACAGTGGAGGTGTTCTTTCAATGAGATACAGTGTTTCCCTAACCCTAACCCTAGGATTTTTTTTCACTTGGGGTGGTAGACCAATTACACTCATGTATGGCAAGATCACATACCGTGCAGTGAAGTGGCCTTGGCAGACAATCTCGACACGTCACTAATGCAACATTATGTCTACAGTGTCCGCAAACTCCCTCTTTAGGCTTCTCAGATGATAACATCTGATTAACCATAAAGGGCCTGAAAACAGTCCATTTTTCCAAGGTGGAAGTTTGCCTATCCTTCCAAAGTGAAGAGAGACCTTCCTTGGTAGGACATTCCAAGAGGTCTTGTCTATTCTTCCAGGAGGGAGCCTTGAAAATAAAGAAAACTACAGATATAAAGCAAGGGTACATTTAGCTAATCAATACACAACATGTGAGGAAATAAGCAAAAGGTGTAATGGGAAAAAAAACCTAAGGTTTGGGTAGTCCCAGTCTCTCTATCTTGTCCACTAGTAGACGGAGCACATGAAGGGTTCAGGCTTCCAGAGGTAACTGCAAGAGTGTGAATATCAGTTTTATAACTTGCTTTAAGAGTGATTAAAGACTTGATTGGTGGAAAAAAGGAATAAACCAACCAGTGGCTGAACCACCCTTCCGTTTCTCCCCAGTTCTACTTCTTTTTGGGAGAGGTTGCCCTTCCTGGTCCTCCTCAGGCCAAACAAACTGCTCTGTCTCTGTTTTCGACCTTCCTGCTGCTGTTTATCCTCCTTGAAACAAACAATTAAAAACACAGAACATACCCTTACACTTACCACTGCTATGAAATGTCATAAAACAACAAAAGGATGCATTACTGTGCTGTTATTTTAGCTCAACACACCCCTTTATTCATTTAAAGCTAGTGTTAGCTTAGAGTTAATTGTGAGCAATGTGAAACTCTGGACTCTAGCTTTCACATTTTATTGTTAATCAGTTACCTTAAAACATAGTTAACTTACCCGACACTCTTCCAGGAGCACGTCGGCAAGGAATATATCTCCTTAGTTTATTTTCTTGGTTGTTTCTTTACTGACTTCCTTGCTAGCTTCTCACTGATACCGTGCACAGAACACCCACAGCAACTGCTCACAATGTCCAAACATTTAACGTCAAGGTCCTGTTAACTAGCAAAACATTTTCACAAATCCATAAACATTCATATACATAGTCATGTTGGAGTGGCAGTGGTACTTATACAGAGCATACTAGTTCAAATACCCTATGCTTCATTACAAAACATTATTTTATTTAAGGCAAAGACACTAATAATATGACATATCCTATTTTCATGTTTAAAGCGATGCATATTTGAGCTTTTATTACATCTTACTGAAACTGAAAATAATGTTCAGTTGTTGGATTATATTGTAACAAAAGCATGTGTCAGTAGAAGAATTTCAGTGCATCTAGACAGACATGTTTAGCTCACTGTCATCTCTTGAGGGCAAATAGATGCATTCAGTTCAGGCTCAGTGGCTGCCATCCTGATGGGTGATTAATGTGAAAGCTGCTGAACAGGATGATAAATCTACATATTAGACGCCTGGCTGTGGTGTACATGATGGTGGAAGTAGCTCTGGCTCCATCACAGATGAGCTTTATTGCTGGTCTTATTCGCGAAGGACAGGGCAAATGTTATGTTGATAACGGAGATGTGGAATGCAGTGTGTATGTACAGTACAGTGTGCATGTATGTATGATGGGGGCATGTGTTTGTGAGTTCAGCACTGGATGAATTATCATGGAATAATGAAAAAGAAAGGAGCTCCTTGCATGTTCTAATGTGCACCTGTCAGCTGAACGGCTGTTAGGGGTGCAGCTGCTCCATTAGTGTGATAAAGGTGAGCAGCAGCAATAAGGCATCAGTCAGTGGTGATCATGAAGGAGACTGCACTATGATGGCACTGCAAGCAGGACAGACCAGGAACTTATCTACATTGTTCTTTATATGAAGGGAGAAATGTCTCCCACACCACACTGTATTGAGCAGTAATTCACACCAAAAGTAGCACTGCGTTAAAAAAACAGAAACCTAAATGCACCACACACCTGCAAAAATACGAAATATGATCGTGGTAGTTCAGTGTGAGTAACAGATCCTACACATTCCAACTCTGAAGTCATCATATACTGTAGCTACGCCAGTTGCCTTGAGCTTCAAATTATAAGTTCTATGTGTTTGCATGGATATGCAGCATCCGGCCAGAATTTCAAAATAAAGCTTGCTGACGAACAGGTCACATATTATACAGTCATATTACAACTTTTGGACTGCTGTTAACGTGAAAATGTCATGGTTTGGTTAGGTTTAGGCACAAAAACTACTTGGTTAGGTTTAGGAAAAGATCATGCTTAAGGTTAGAGTAACTAAGTTCAATCAAGTAACTTAATAACATTACATAAGTGACATATGATCTTTTCCTAAACCTAAGCCAGTACTTTCTATGCCTAAACCTAAGCAAACGTTAAGAAGTACATCAATTATGTAACGTGACGTAGTTATGTCACCTTGCACACTATGTACATTTACTTAATTACATAACAAACCATATGTCCTATATGACCCATCAAATCAGCCCTACCTCACCTGACTCAGGCTTTCCTCACTCTTTATACACTAGTGGGGCACTTCAAGACATGGTGCTAGAGCTGTAACTACAGCGTCAGAGGCGTAGGGCCACTGACCAGGCTGCTGTATTGCATGCGTTGGGAGTGAGAACCGGCTGATAGATCCATGAGTGTGAAGGCGTATCAGACTGAAGTGAGTTCAGAATTAATATGTTTTACAGATACCTTTCTTAATAATTTTACAATTATTTCCAAGCAACTAATTATAGATTCACACATACAGTAGAGTCAAAAAGTTTAAGACCAATAGTCAAAATATTATATATTTTGCATTGGTTTCAAATGTAACACTATTTTTTTCATTGTCCCCCTTTTGCTTTAAGGACAGCATGCACTCAAGCTGGCATTTACTGACAAGATTTTGCAAAACCTGAAGACTCATCCCAGCATGATTTGACAGCGTTCCATAAAGTTTCTTGTGATGTCACAATGCTTGGCTTTCTCTGGGCCCTATTTAGACGTTCTGTAGCTCATGGTCTTGTGTGTTTAGGGAGTGTCCATTTTACTAGTTAAACGGCAGATAATCTGGGCGCAAAGTGAGGCGCACAGCTCAAAGAGGTGGTATTTAGACTCTGAATTAGTCATGGGTGTAATTTGGGTGGAACATAAATCAAACCAATCTGAGTGTTGTCTCCCATTCCCTTGAAGACCCAGGAGCACCAGGGCCTGACACATATTAACCAGTGGCACTCGTCTTCCCTGAGTGACATGGATTTGATCCTTGGCTGCTAGACCCTCTGCCCCACCATTTCACAATCATCTGTCCCATCAACAACTCTGTTTGCCTGCAACATGTATGAAAAAATTACACTGATATCTAACTGAGGAGGAGGAGGAGCACTGATGTGCGTGTGTGGATCTCAGTCCGTGGATCAGGCAGGACGGGTCATAAGAAGTATCATCCTGATCAATAACAGGTGGGATGAGAGGGGAGAAATACATCCTTAATGAGGAAAATATTAATGACATTACCTCCATCAGTCCTCCAGCAGCAGAAAGATATGTGTATCTCTACATTAATATGCACATTTATTCACGAGGAACAGCTGATAAATCTTATTAATTATTTAAAACTCCTGACCAGTTTCCTTTAGAGAGTTTATAACTACAGTGTTTAGTTTTGCTGATTAAATGTGTCACAATATTTCTTGCAATGACATTACTCTGTTCATGGAAATGTTTAAAATAACTGAAAGCAGCCTTTCAAATCATAAAATCTGAGTGTATGAACGGTGTGAACCCGCCTGCGTAGGCCCATCTTACTGTCTGAATAATTTGTCCTTTAAATAGCAGGAACCAGACTGCGCTTCAGACTTCAGGAAGACGCTGTCTGGAATCCTAAAGCTATGACAAAAAAAAGGTGAGCCTGAGTGGACACCTGAGTTCAGATTGCCAATATCAGTCATTGCCAATGAATAGACACTTCAGGTTCTCTACACCTGTAAAACCATATCAGTGTTACTGCCATGAACTGCTGTGATGCATCAGATGACTGCCACTTAACAGGAGCACAACTCAAGGCCAGGCACTAGATCCAGCTCTGGCCCTGGCTCGCAGAACTGTAAGGGGTTGCCTAAAACATCGGACACCAGCGACCAGTCAGCTGATCTGAGTCCAGATGACTGAACATTGCCAGGCATAAAAAGCATTACAGACATGGAGGCTGTCATTGTTTGGCCAAGACATGGGGGACCTCTCTGTTCCTGCATAACTTGGATGACAAACCACACAGGTCCTGGTCCAGCTAACATGCCATTCTTGCCCAGGTGCTTGAACCAACGCAGTGCCTGCAGTGGACAGTTTGATGATTTTTGTTCAACTCTGTCTGCTTTTTGTGTTGGCCAGGAATAAAAAGCTCTGTGCTCTGTTGAACCTGTTGCTGTAGTCCTCATCGTAATCCTTAGTCTCCTCACTCCTTTAAACACATCACAGATGATTACCTCAGCTGTTAAAATGCTATCTGTATCCAGATGTGTTATTTAGATAATGATCAATTCAGTCACTTTCTTGGTATTTACACCTGGTACTTCAATACATTCTTGATACATTATAGTTGTTTGTACTTTACAGGAAAGACAATGTACGAATCCTGGGTCTGCAACTTAAAAGGCAATATGGCAGGAGTTTAATTAGGCATGATACCATTTATTCATCATTTGTGATCGTTTTGTCGGAGACAACACAAACAATTACAGTCTGTTTTTGCTGTGCAACGTACTCTCACACTGGGTGAGGAAAACAAGCAGTTGATGGTGAAGGGGATCATGCCAGAGACCTTTAGTAAAGCAGATGTTTGGCTGTGTGTTTACATAATATAAATTGCTTTCTGGTAATCTCTAATGTGTATGGGTCATTAATGACATACTAAATGCAATAAATAAACAAGCAATAGTAATTTCACGCTATATTATGATATTACTAGATAAGTGTACAACTGGGGGGTGGGGGGGCAGTCACACACATTTTCCTTAGCAAAGGAAAATTCTCCAGAGAATCAGAGATATCCGACCATATTATTTCTGGATTCTGACCATTTTTGTGCAGTTTTGTTAAACTCTGTCAATAACTTAATCCATACAAGTTACTGAAAGTAAAGAGACTCTGCTTCTTTGATATTGACTGATTGTTTTAGTTCACCACTTTGTTTCAGACTGAAATTTGTCAGCAGGTTTTGGATGGATAGCCATAAAATGTGGTACAAGTGTTTATAATGCCAGAAGGATGAATCCTGCTGACTTTTTCATCTAGTGCCACCAGCAGCCATGTATAAAATGAAATCCAGTGCTTCATAGATTGAAACAGAATTTGACATTTACAGTTCCCAGATGATGTATCCCCTAACTTTTTCTGTCACCCACGGGTTATTTTCTCCACTGTTATCGGATTGTCACGTTTCCCTCAGGATGAACTGTAGTCATTTTGGATCCTCTGCCTTTTCACCTAGCTCCAAACTGTTCACTTTGTCCAATACTTTTGATCTAATACTTAATATAACCATATAACTGCAAAACTGAGGACATTGTCATCAGCCATCAGCTGTACATTGTTAGTGCTAATAGCAAATGTTAGCATGCTGACACACCGTAGACAGGTCAATATAAAATCGTTGTGTACACAGGGATTATTTTGAACACACAGCAGCCATAGTGTAGTAACTCAACTTAAAAAACAACACTGCTCTGATGGCATAGTGTTTACCAAAAGCTTTAAGAATTAATAATAAAACTGGAAACTTAAACAGAAAACTTTCTGTCTCATCAAATGTTGTAGCCTGCAGCATTTACCTTGGTCAAAAGTCAAAAGAAATGCTAGTGTTTGCTGTATGAAGTGTATACTGGAGAGAAAACGCAGGTCAGGCCACACTGGAACACAATGCAAAGATTATAAAGTTGAAAACGTTTTTTATTGTATCATTGGTTGCCGTCTCCACGGGGAGGTCAGAACAAAGGGTTATCTGCAGAACAGCAGGAAGAGCCTCAGCGTCTTGCTCAAGGGCATGTCAGCAGAATGGGTGCTCATTGCGAAAAGGGCAGTTCAGTGCAGGCTTCAACATTCACTTCACCTACCTGTTGTCTCAAAATCTGTGTAAAGAAAAAGCAAAGTGGCTAAGAACAGGAAACAGGACTCTGAAGAGGATAACTAGTTTATAAAACTGGATGACTTAAATTGAATTTAAATTAGCTAATATATTAAGAAAATGATGGTCCAATATGGTAGCAGCATGTCTCCTTCTGTGTGTGGCAGACAAAGTGTATGTAGGAGGATGGAGTTCTTTTTAAAAAAAAATAAATAAATAAAAATAAAAATGCTAGTTCCAGTCGGGGAAAGCAGCTATGTCTGTGTGCATACAGAAGCCTCTAAATACCATTTGCTGCTCCTTACTGCCCTGCTAGGCAAATCTCCTGCACCTGACAAACCTTTTAATACTCAGCTTTCCTCTCCATCCTATCTCCGGATTCAAGGAGGTACTTCATGGTACAGCATCACATCGGTTCATTGTGTAAGGAGGATGTAAAAAAACACCTCTGCAGTTTGTTGGAGCTGCTGTGGTTGCCTGTTGTTTCTCTGGAGGCTGTCTCCTGCCAGCACTCTGTTAATCATCCGCTCTTATTAGGGAAGAAAAAAAACCCTGCTCAGTTTAATTGGCAATGGTTAAGAGAGAGAGAGCAACAGAGAAATCTCCCTTGAGGTCTTGCTTACCCTGTCTAAATGACACAAAGAAGGGGAAAGAGACTCTTCCAGACCCCTGTCACTGACTGCCCCCCAGGTACCTGGCATTGCCTGAAGCTGGGCCTCAGCCCTATTGATTGATTTGTGAGCTGGGCATGTTTTTTTTATCCCCCTAATGTGGGATGCTTGGAGATTAACCCCTGATACCACGTGTCCCGCCCTCTAAGGTGATGTACACGGTCAGGGAGGACAAGGTGGGAGTATTCACTTTGATGTGCTCAGAGTCACAGAGGACAGGTCACTTTGTAAAGTGCTCAACTGGATTACTCCAACAATTAATCGGTGACATGCTGAGTGAAGAAAATCGTCTGCTTTGCTACTCTCTGTTGCTGATCAATATAACGCAACTGACTCAATCTGTCTTCAGTTCATAAACTCTCATCTGGGGCCTGATGTATAAATGATATGCAATGTCATGCATAAGGAATTTCTGTTCTGATGCTGTTGGAGAAGCTCACTGATGCAACACAATCAGTTGAACTTTTTCTTCTTTGCTGTTCTTTTCATTGACAATCATCAGTGCAAACTTATGTTTAAGCGCATGTCCACATACATTTATGGATTATTGTGGGAGTGGAAATAAAGCTTGTGCACATGCTGCCCTTTCCACAATTATTGAGATTTATAAAGCAGAATCAGGCATACTCACATCTTTAAAAATCTGATGGAAAGAATGCATATGTCTGTGTTTGGCGTACACAGTTTTAGTCGTGAATCTTCACAGAGTTTTATGCATCTGGACCTAGGTGACTGGAACTAGTGGCATTTCCATCAGCCATGTTGTGTTACATATCAATTAACTAATGCTAGCATGCTAACATGATCAATTAAGGTGGTAAACGTTATACCTGCTTAAAATGTGCATAACATTATCTGCATGTTAGCAGTTCATGTTAGTTTGGTTCAAGTAAGGCAAATCAATAGAAACGACAGCATCAGTCGGTGAGCAAGCAACCAAGCAACATATGCACTGCAAAAACAGCCCTTCTAGAAATAAGCCTAATATTCCTAAATCTAGTCAAATTGTCTTGTATTGAGCGAAAAAAATCTGCCAATGGGGTAAGAAAAATTTACTTGGCTAGAAAGTAAGCTATGCTTACTCCAAGCAATGAAATCACACTTATTTAAGACAGAATAACTTAAAATGAGGAATTAAGTCTCTGATTGAGCTGACTATAAGAGTTTATATCTTAAAATAAGATTAATAAATAGCAAAAAATTCTTAAAATAAGCATTTTATTCTCTTGATTGAGCTGACTTTAAGAAATGATACCTTGATTTAATCAGAATTAGAATCAGAATCAGAAATACTTTATTGATCCCTGAGGGGAAATTGCTTGCGTAACAGCTGCTCCCATTCAAAAGTCTTGAAATATGCAGAAAAATAGTCAAAACAATATATTACATAAGAAGCTAAAAAGTAGGAAAAGTATAAAAATGAGCAGGACCGCAACAGGCTGCATGCATGGTGGCGCATGCACACTGAAGTGTATGTAAAAATGTAAGATTAATAACTAGCAAAAAAAGTTTACAATAAGAAGCAATTTCTTAAAACAGCATAATAAAAATAAGTGATTTTGTCTCAGATTAAGGCACCAGAAGCATTCTTGTTTTAGCATTTTTTTATTAAGACAGTTTTTAATAAACATCAACTGCTTCATTCAAAGCATAGAAATGCAATTCCTCTATCAATTTCAAAATCAATTTCTGTGATTCAAAGTATTTTACAACACTGCATCCATCAATGAAAGGTATTTAACAGCACTGAGTCAATTAGTACAAGACTACCTATAGTCACACAGACCGAAGGATTTACAAATATGCAGCTATTCAAGCAGCAGAACACAGTTAAAATAATAATAATAATATTAAATTTAAAAAAACCCAGTAACATTCCAGCTGCGGGTTTGAACAATATTCCAGAGGAACACATTTGAAATGAGACCAACAAACGTGGCTAACTTCTGACTTTCCGAAACACAACTTTGTCAGAGAGAGAGAGACTCACACATTCACTCAAGGGAGGACCTCCACTCGCCAATGGCTTTTTTGTAGGAAGAGGTTGAATCTCGGTCATGGATGGAGTCCTTGAGAACCTCAGTTTGCAATACTGAGAGCAGTGTGGAAATACACTTTGGGTAAGTGAGGTGCACGGCATGGTAATACCCCAAGAGGTAGAGCAGCCCTTCATGAAACTTCTTACTGTCAAAGGTGGTCACTGGCGTGCTTCCAGTGGTGATCATGGAGTTGTCTTCAGACACAAGCACAACTGGACAAGACTGGGTCGCTGGCACAGGAAGGCTTCAGGGTCTTCTGAAGTCTAGATGACAAGAGTGGAAGTTTAGGAAAACACAAGTAACACACACCTTGTCCTGGACTAGGATACTCAATGGTCAAATGGCTGCCCACTGCTCCTCAGGGATGGGTTAAATGCAGTGCAAATGCAATGAATTGTATGTGTGACAAATGAAGTACCTTTACCTTACCTTTACTAAATGATCATTCTGCAAAATAAACAAATTAATAATAATAATAATAATAATAATAATAATAATAATAATAATAAAGATTACATTCTTTTAAACCCAGAGCAATCGATGTATATTGTCACTTGTCTATTCTTTTTACAAGCTGTTTATATTAACTTTGTAGTTTTGATCATAATTATTAAGTCTTTGAGTGATCATTTAGATGAAACAAGATTATGTTGAATAACAAGCATTTTTAAAGAGCATATTCATATTCCTAACCTTGAAAATGGCATGGTTAAAATTAAGCAATTTCCAAACTTTCAAGACTTTGTAGAAAACCTGTGGAGGAATTTATTTATTTATTTTTTTTTCCCTTTGCTGAACATTTTAAATAATGAAGATGTACAGCAAGTTCCAAAAAAGCTACGACAATTAGTGCACTGACAACACTTTACCTTTTTTATGTCAAGGTGCTGGATGGGAAGAGCAGTGGCAGGGCTCTGAACACAGCTGTGGCATGTTCCACTGTTTTGACAGAAAGCACAACACAAGGCAGTATAAATAACCACTCATCATGAGATCTCAAAATATAAACTTAGACAAATCAAGGTATAGTGACCTCACCTCCATCCAAAGTTTTTGGAGGCTTCATAGCTTTATTCATGACACCATGAAACTGGACCTTTGAGTAGAAGTTGTCCTATCTGTCCTTCATCTCCAAGATGTACCGGGCATTGATTGGCTGAATGATTCTCTGCAACTCATCTAGGACCTGAAAGACACATTCAAAAACAGATGGAAAATTCACTGAAACAAAATAATTTCCATTGCCAGTCCTGGTCCAACACTTTGATGACTGATGTCTCTTCAAAAAAGACCTAATGGCTAAAGAATATGAAACCTAAGCCAAGATGTCCCCAAATGTGTACTGGAAAGAGCTATAAAAGTAAGGACTGGTTACAAGGGGCAAACATTTACTTGCATGATCCACTTATCTGAAACATGGATAAGCCTCCAGAATCTTGGTCGGTCTGTCTTGCTCCTTTAAAGCATCAGAGGTAATGAAGCGTCTTCTCGACGCAAACTCCAGGTTCAGCAAATGGGTTACTGAAGCTTTGTTTGGCTTCTTGGACTGGTACATTTCTTGCAGTGTCTTGTAGTGTCTTGCCTGGCATTTCTGGCTTTCCAAGACATCACCTGAACCAGCTGAAGGAATAAAAAAAAAGAGGGTGGGGTTAGAAGTGTAAGGCATAACATTAGGTTTCCAAATTAAGTTAACTGTAAGGAGGAACTTTGGAGGTAACAGGACTCAGTCATTCATGTCTGTAACTTGTTATAGTCAGTGTTGGGGAAGCTACTTTGCAAGCGTAGCTTTTAAAACTACATGTAGTTCAGCCTGGCAGTAGTTTGAACAAACTACATTTCTACCCCTGGACCCCTGGTTTCACTTTTACTGTTGCATAACTCCAAATCCAATTTACCATTTCATATTATTGTATTTGTTTCTGGCCAAAGCCCAGGAAGAACAAAGCCCAACTGCTGCACTTGGGTTAAATATGGACTTTTAATTATCATTACACTGGTCAAACATTTTTGTTAAACAAATGAATGAGCTTGATTCCTCTTGAGCTTTGGCTAAAATAAATAAAATGTTAAAATGAAAAGATTTGTGATAGTGATATCACATAGGGGTGTACATTACTCAATTTTATTATATTCTAACTTACTGTACATAAAGTAGAACTGACCTTTCATCTTTATTCACAACAAGCCTTAAAGCCCTGTGCCTCTGAAAGTTTTCAGGACCGGGAAACAGATCCTTGATGTCATCTCGAGAAAGTGAAGGCAGTAAGTCTTCTCCGATCATAGCAGCTAGAACATAGAAAAGTTTCAGTTACATTAGTGCCAAGACACTGAGCTTATCACTGACTTAATTCAGCCTTGTGTACATAAATCATGTAAAAGAACCGGCATGGACCCCTGGTGGGTCTTGTGTTTATGGAAAATTCTTTGCCGGTACCGGTATTTCCGGGTGGTTCAACTTGCCATGGCAACAGCTGACGTTACCGGATCGGCAGAGGGGTTTGCTTGAATAATTTCACTGAAACTTGAGTCTTGACATAACAATCACTTGCCAGTTGGTGGATGAATTGGATCTTTTATGTCATGGTCAGCACAGCTCGCGGCAATAACAATAATGGTTACATTCAACTATCAAAATTAATTCAAGTCGCCAGCATTGTTAACAGAGTTAAATAACGTTCTGGCAAAGCCACAAAACATCTACCATGTCAGGTCCAACTCGTCTGAAAACTTTATCTGAACCAAAACCAAAGGTCCCAGGGTAGATACTTACACAAGGATATTTTGAGCTTTATAACGCTAACTTTATAGGACCTGATGTTAGCACACGACCCAACCTGCCAAGATAGGTTAGATTCATAAAAAGGCCACTACGGGCCCACCACCTTCACCACTCCCCAGGGGGCCTATCTTTGTAGTGTTATATACAACATCTTCTCAAAACTTTCCCAGTCTCAGCTGGACTCGGTTCTACTCGGTTCTACAGCTCACCTCAGCTGTCTCGTTTACCGAGCCATCAGTTTATGCAGCCCTGCTCTAAAGTACAGACTGTGTTTGCATCAGCTAGGCTAGCCTACTGGGTAGGCTTGAAGTTCTTGTGAGTTGATGTGGCTTGTTTGAAGCTGTGTGACTGTCAAATTTGCCTTCTGTCTTAGTTTCCTCTCCACTTTCATAGTGCCAGCAGTAGCGCTATCAGCTGGTTGGTAGCACATTCATGAGGCTTAAAGGGCATTAATAATGATTATGTGCAGGATGATATGATAATGATAATAATGATTATGTGCAGGATGATATGATAATGATAATAATGATTATGTGCATCACTTTCTTCTGTCTCCTAACCCTAGGAGCATGGACAGAGAGAGAGAGCAGACAGAGAGATAGATAGAGATTGATTGATAGATAGACAGAGAGAGAAAAAGTTATTTTCAGAACTAATGTGTTGCCAATGTGTTGCGTTTTAGAATTGTGACTTAAATACATGATGTTCTCCAAGCCTTAGTATTATATGATGTGTGAGTTGTTGTAGCATTTTAACCAACCTCAGATATGGGTTTGTTTTAAATACATACTGTACCTTTTAATATTCCACTAACAGTGTAGCAAAAGTATTTTGATGCATTATTTGCAGAAACTGCCTTTTATGAATTTGGGTCCCTGCTCCTCTAACATCCTTTTCATTAACAGAGAGTGACCAACAGAGGATACAACGGTGGAGAACAGAGAGCAACCCTGTCCTGATTCTGTCACCCCAGAGCTTTTTGGTACTTTTGACAATTCAGTGTCATTGTACTCTGGCTTTGACAACAGCACCCTCACCTCTCCACGGCACCCGGCTATGTCCCAGACTGGTGATTGTACCATACAAACAACTTTGAATATCCCAGATTTTCCAAGTGAGCCTGCAGATGGCCCAGATCACACCAATCTGAGGTATGCGTATTAATAGTTTTCTTGAGCACACAATAACAATCTTTTTAATGAAGTATAATGGTCCATGTATCTTCTGGTCATTTGATTTTTCTGGGTATGTGTGTGTTGGTCACAGTCAGTTGTTGATTTTTTATCTTTAACAGTAGCCGTTTTCACACAGACGCTTTTTTTCGGGCAGAAATATGACGAAGAGTTGGTAGGACAGACAGGATGACAGACAGGAGGACAGAGGCTTATCCACGTATAACTATGGTATTTCTTTCCTCATATAAGTTGCCAAAGACACGACCAGTTACTACATTACTGTTGTTTGGTCGTGTAACGTTGCTTTGTGGGTCATTTCTCTTTATTTTGATGAGTGAAGGATCTGTTTAGTTATTAGACTGTGAACACCATCAGATTGATACACCCCCGCTCCGTGCCTCCGGCTTTTTCATGTACACAGATGCCGTTTCGCCTCTGCTGCAGCTCTGATACTACCTCTGATACTACCTCCGGAGGCGCATCAGAGCTGCAGCAAAATGTTCCCCCCTCTCCGCATCTGAAACTTTCACACAGAGGACGATGCGGAGAATCGGCGCATGATTCCCGCACTCAAAGGGCAGTGTGAATGGGGCTAGTGGTTGGCCCTATGTGAGCAACCCCCTGCTCCCACACAATCAGCCAACACTGTGATCATGCAGGTTAATTTCCTCAATCATATTACTTGCTCCACTCCTAGGTTACACCAAACAGCTATAGTAAGATATTTTGTTATATATGTGGCTCGGTCTGAAGGTGTATTTTCTGCAGCAGAGACACTTTTGAATAATCATATGAATATTATAAAAATAGTAGAAGGAGCAGTGTGTCTTATCCTCTTGCTCCTCCATGCAAATACTATTTGTCACTTTAATCATTAACCTTAAAAAATATATATCTGCAGTGTAACTCATGTATGCGGCTGCCGTTTCTTCAAGAAAAATCAAATGACCGAAAGATACTCGAACCTATTACACACATGTCTGATATTGACTGTTCTTTTTAAAGTATGAGTCCTGCCAGGACATTCTCACCAGACAAGCTACTGCCATTGTGTTGACTGCAAGAGAAAGACACCATCTTTCGCAGGTCTGTCCTCATGCAACATTAACACTATTTTGATCTTTGGCTTTGTTGATCATCTGTCATGTCAAATCTGATCATGTAAATTAGTTAATATTTACATTTGTTCATAAACTGTCACAGCCTTGAGTGCTCTTGCTGTGAAGCTTGTGAACCATTAAGTGTATGCCTACCTCTCAAAATGAATTATAGCCTCTCTCTGTTGGTGAGTGTAGTTAATCCGACTGTCTGCCATGTGTCACATGCATTGATTATTTTTTCAATTTTGCTGTGTGCATGTATCACTCTTAACCCATGATACAGTTAGTCAGTTCCCCTCATAGCTTCTTTTTACTGTAACACAACTGACACTTATCTCTGGGATCTGTTATTTTTAAATACTGTGCAATTGTTTTTGCTCAACACAAATTAGATAGACATTTATTTTGTATTTTGTTTTATTGCCCCATCATTCAGTTGATAACTTAATTGTTTCCCCAGTTGTTTATAAGTATTAAAGAGTTTGCCTTTCTCTTATTAATCCTCATAGAGGGCAGTACAAAATGATTTTTTTTATCTTGGACTATTGTGATGTAATGTCAATTTATTGGCCTTTTGGGCCTGTTTTTCAGACTGGTGTGAATGATGTCGTGGCAGCAATGCAACAGTACCAAGCTTTGTTGGTAACCAATCTGAGGAGTCGGCTACAAAGAGTATTCGAACAACATCGGGGAAGTGAACTTGAAAAGGAGGCTATGGGGGTTCCGGTGACGTCATCACACCGAATGGCAGCCTAAACTAACAGCTCCCTCGAAGAAAGACTAATTTCCCCCCGTTAAACCGTCAAATTAAAAAACTGTGATAACACCTGAACTGGCAAGTGGGGCAAAAATGGGGAAAAAGGATGGAAACAAAAAAAACACCATCGGAGAACGTGCAAACAAAGAAAACACAGAGAACAGCTCACCTGGGCAAGTACAAGATGGCGAAGCTAACGCTAATGCTAGCGCTAAAGCTAGCGCTAATCTAGTCGATTCTGCAAGTATAATAAAAGTTCTGGACTTTTGCAAAGACACAAAGGAACAACTGAACGATATTAAATCCGAACTCACCAACCTTAATCAAAAAATAGCGGAGGCAGAGACAGGAATTGAGAAGAGTGAAGCCCCAATCAAAATGTGGAACAGGTGCTAAACAAGAGGATAAAAGTGATAAACCAACAAGAAAATAAACTACTCGACCAAGAGGGGAGATCTCGACGGGAAATTTTGAGGATATACAATGTTCCCGAAGGAGCGGAGGGGTCGTCTATGGCGGAGTTCGTGGAAAAGTTACTGCGGGACACGCTGGAGATTCCCCCGACTACGAAACTGGACATTGAGAGAGCACACCGGGCACTCGCCCCGAGACGCCCGGGGGACAGGGAAGAAAAAACCACGGTCAAGAGATCCTACTCAAAGCTCAATCAAGACTACCCCCCAGCAGTCCTGCAGAAGCACAAGGAATACTCTGAAGCGAAGCGTGTGCTGAAGCAGAGAAATATTCGCTTCCACACCCCGCTAAACTATGAGTGTTTTATGGCTGAGCAGCTATCCCACTTCGCCTGGGAAACGGTGGGAGGACTGAGACAGCGGGAGACGGGAGAGGGACGAGGGAAGAACATCAGGGAGAAACTGCGAGTTTTCAGGAGACAGCTCTTACCCCCTCCGGAAGAGCTGTGAGCTCTGACTAACCTTATAAGTGTTGGTAAGTTGAACAGAATCTAAAATAGACAATGTATCAATCTTGAGAAATGCACATTTTAATGTAGATCTTCTACTTTACTTTTTGCATCCACTCCTTTCCCCCATCTAAATGAGAATATACACATGGGAGGTGTAACATCCTTACCTGTCCCCTTAAGGGACACCGTAGTTTCACATGACATCAGACTCCCGCGAGATTACTTGTATGTTCAAGATGGCGGAATAAACAGCACCAACTGAGTTCAGCGCCCGTGTATTTTTATTATAAACACAATTCAGCCAGCGGCAAGAAGTAAATATTACATGGTGTCAGAGTAGAGGCTAAAAGACTCACCTTCTGATCCGGAATGGATACTTACGGCGTTCCAGCACCCAGCATGAACTGGGACTCTCCGAACCTGCCTGAAGCATGGCGCCGCTTCAAACAACACGCCGAGCTGATGTTTTCGGGACCCCTGAAAGGTAAACCCGAAGAGGAAAAATGTAGTTACCTCCTTCTGTGGATTGGGGAGAAAGGACGGGACGTCTACAATACCTGGACACTGGGGGCGGACGATGCTAAGAAGCTAAGCACGTACTATGGCAAGTACACAGAGTACCTCACGCCCAAGTCTAACCCAATATATGCGAGATACCGCTTCCATGAGAAGATGCAAGGGGACGGCGAGACCTTTGAGCACTTCGTCACGGAGCTGAAACTCCTCGTCAAAGACTGTGGATACCCAAACAGCGACGAGATGGTGAGGGATCGCATTGTTTTCGCTACTAATTCCCCGCGGGTGCGCGAGAAGCTACTTAGCCACGGCGCAGACCTAACGCTAGACAGAGCCATAGATATTGCACGCTCACACGAGCTAGCGCAAGCCCAGCTTAAAGACATGGTCGGAGGTACCGGCCCCAGCGGCGACGCCGTGCATGCCGTAGGGAGAAGACCTGACAACAGGCGTCCATCCAGCTTCAAAGGCAAAGCGAGAGAGCCCGCTGCTGCGACCAAGGAGTGTCACCGCTGCGGAGGCACACACAGCACTATGGACAGCGCCTGCCCTGCTAAAGGGAAACAGTGTTTAAAATGCAAGAAGCCCAACCACTTCGCCAAAGTCTGCAGGTCAAGACAATACACACACACAAAGACTCCCACACACAAAAGCACAAAAGCTATACACACACTGGATGAGAATGTCACAGACGAGCAGATAGAATTGTTCATCGATGGGCTCACAACCGAACATACAGGAGAAAGCAATGAACAGGCATACACTGAAATTGAAATTGGAGCCCAGACTGTGAAATTCAAAATAGACACTGGCGCACAAATCAATGCCATCCCAGAGCACATGTTCAAAAGACTGTTTAAAGATGTTGCTGTGAAGCCAGCCACCCAAAGACTCACCACCTATGGAGGAGAACTACTGGCAGTGAAGGGCACCTGCAGCCTGTTATGTAAGCACAAAGACAATTCCATGATGCTCAAATTCTACATAGTTGACACAAAAGCACCCCCCATCTTATGGATGAGAGCCAGTTTGGACTTGAGCCTAATAAAACTAATACTGGCAGTAACCGAGGACAACAAAGAGCCCAACACAGATTCACAAAGCCTTCTCAAGGAGTACGCTGATGTTTTCCAGGGCATAGGAGAGTTCCTAGGTGAGTGTAACCTCCATGTTGACCCAAACGCCACACCGGTAGTATATCCACCACGCAGGGTTCCCATTGCACTCCGAGACAGATTGAAAGAGGAACTCGACAAGATGGAGGCCAGCAACATCATCTGCAGAGTGACAGAACCCACAAAATGGGTCAACGCCCTTGTAGTCGTGGAAAAGCCCCAGACAGGAAAGTTGAGAGTCTGCCTGGACCCGAGGGACCTCAACAAGGCAATTCAAAGACCACACTACCCGTTACCGACCTTAGAAGACGTCACAACCAAGCTGGCCGGAGCACGTTACTTCAGCGTCCTCGACGCCAGGTCTGGTTATTGGGCCATAAAGCTGAATACTGAGTCATCTCTGTTAACAACGTTTAACACCCCTTTTGGCAGGTATAGGTTCCTGAGGCTGCCCTTTGGAATCAATTCTGCTCAGGATGAGTTCCAGAGGCGGGTCGACGAAACATACGAAGGCCTCAGTGGCGTAGCTGCCATAGTCGATGACATCCTGGTCTTCGGGAGAACGAGGCAGGAACACGACGAGAATCTCAGGGCCATGCTGAGACGCACAAGAGAGAGAGGGGTGAGGCTCAACCCCGACAAATACCAGATATGTGTTTCAGAGGTCAGCTACTTCGGCCACACGCTCTCACGCGAAGGTGTCAAACCAGACCCACAGAAAATAAAGGCAATCCAGGAAATGCAGCCACCCACAAACAAAGGGGAGCTTGAAACCATCTTCGGGATGATCAACTACCTGGCCCGGTTTGCACCACACCTTTCTGAGGTAAATGCACCCCTGCGGCACCTCTTAAAGCAAGACAGTGAGTTTGTATGGGACAGCTACCATGACAACGTGTTCAAGCAGATGAAAGAACTCATAACACATCACCCCATACTTGCCTACTTTGATCCTCAGAAAGAGCTGAGACTTCAAGTGGATGCCTCTAAATGCGGCCTGGGCGCTGTCATGCTCCAGGAGGGACGGCCTGTCGCATACGCATCCAAGTCGCTCAACAGCACCGAAGAAAATTACGCGCAGATTGAAAAAGAGCTGTACGCTGTACTTTTCGGGTGCAAGCGTTTTCACGAGTACATGTACGGGCGCAGAGTGACTGTAGAATCTGATCACAAGCCCTTAGAGGCAATCCTCCGAAAACCCTTAGCCGCAGCACCACCACGGCTACAGAGGATGATTCTGCAGCTCCAAAAGTACAACATCCACATCATCCACCGGCCGGGGAAAGATATACCAGTGGCTGACACCCTGTCCCGCAAGTCCATTGAGCACCAGGATAACAGCCTGAAAGAAAGCATGGAAGCACAGGTACACACGCTCATCAGCAGCATCCCGGTGTGCGATAACAAACTGTTGGAGATCAAAGAGGCGACGGCACAAGACACACAACTCATCGCACTCAACAGAGCCATAAAGGACGGATGGCCTGACGGAAGGAGGAAATGCTCGTCCAGTATCCAGGAATACTGGAACCATAGAGATGAGATCTCTGAAATTGAAGGAATTCTCTTTAAAGGTGAGAAAATCATAGTCCCTCAAAGACTCAGAAAAAACATGATCCAGCGCATACACACAGGTCACATGGGCATTGAGAAAAGTAAACACAGAGCCCGAGATCTCCTCTTCTGGCCCGGAATGGGGAAACAGATCGAAGCAGAAATAGAACAATGCAACATATGCCAAGAGAGACGCAGGTCAAACACAAAAGAGCCCCTGTCACCACACAAAATACCAGAGAGACCATGGCAGGTGGTAGGTACAGATCTCTTCACATGGAATGCGCAGGACTTCATTATCATTGTAGATTACTACAGCAGATTCTTCGAAATGGAGCGGCTCAGAAGCTGCACATCCTCTGCAGTAATCACTAAACTGAAGTCTGCATTTGCCCGGCATGGCATCGCAGAGACTGTCATCAGCGACAACGGTCCATGTTACAGCTCTGAGGAATTCCGCCGCTTTGCTGACGCGTGGGACTTCACGCACACCACCGCGAGCCCACGCTGTCCACGAAGCAACGGCCTCGCTGAAAAAAACGTCCTGACGGCAAAACGCATCCTCGACAAAACCAAGGCCGAGAACAAAGACCCCTACCTCGCTCTCCTTGAATATAGGAACACCCCTGTGGACAACCTGCAGTCACCTGCCCAGCTTCTCATGAGCCGGCGCCTGCGTTCCATTCTCCCAATGACTGGGAGACAGCTGCAGCCCCGTGTAGCGCTCCAGACAGCTGTTCATGAGAGAAGAGAGGCCTGCCAGCACCGTCAGCAGACATATTACAACAGGACCACCAGGCCCCTGTCTCACCTACCTGTTGGCACCCCCATCCGCTTCCGGCAGGAGGACGGATCCTGGAGACCTGCAGTAGTGACACAACATGCAGACACACACAGGAGCTACTACATCCAGACAAGAGATGGACAGACTCTCTGACGGAACCGCTGGCACCTTCGTGAAAGCAGAGAGACTCCACACACTGACAACACTCAGAACACAAACACACATGCCAACCACACGCTGCCCTCACATGCTGACAATACCCAGCACACAAACACACACGTCAGACGCATACAGCCCACACACTCTGAGCTTGAAAACCACACAAAACCAGAGAGCCAGCCACAGCAGCAACAGCCTGGCTACACAACAAGATCTGGCCGTAGAGTCAGGCCAAGACAAGTCCTTGACTTGTGAATTGTAAAGGGTGTAGGCGGATCGCTGCCCTCAAAAAAAAAAGAAAAAAAAAAAAAAGAAAGAATCACTTACCTGTTGTAAATTACAAAATGATATTATATGCTTGTTGCACACCTGTTATGAAGTGTTGCCATTGTATAGGAAGAATATACTTACCTGATATTTTGAAAGTGTATTGTTATTACTGCACTTACTTCCTTGTGTTTCACATACCTGTTGATTCATGGCCTTAAGAGACATCAAAGTGACTTGTGACCCTTTCATATGTTTATTAAGACATATTAGTGTGTGGTTGTTGGTGTGATTTATCATAAGCACAGTTTGGTTTAGCGAATGAATATTTTTATTAAGAAGGGAGATGTAACATCCTTACCTGTCCCCTTAAGGGACACCGTAGTTTCACATGACGTCAGACTCCCGCGAGATTACTTGTATGTTCAAGATGGCGGAATAAACAGCACCAACTGAGTTCAGCGCCCGTGTATTTTTATTATAAACACAATTCAGCCAGCGGCAAGAAGTAAATATTACAGGAGGAATGCACAGGGAAGCCCTTTCTGTGTAATGGAGAGAGACTTTTTTTAAAAAAATTTGGACGCTGCAAAGGGGGCCCTCAGCCCACGGGTAGGAGAGGCTTTCCCCCTCAGGTAGATGTTTCTTCGAGCTCAGCCCAGGGTCATCTAGAGACCCCAGCATTGGAATCGCATTGAATTATTATTATTTTTTTTTAACTTTTTTTGTTCATTTGTATCTCTTGGTTCTTGTTTGTTCAGGGAGTAGATATGTTAAGTTTTATTTCACTGAATGCAATGATACATTGACAGGTAAATGGCTAACGAGAAAGTAAAATTCATCTTGTGACCCAGTAGATAACAGAAAATATTGTTGTTTCCCTTAAAATATTATTTTTTATTAATTAACCCTCTTTAGTTTATTATTCTGTCAATAATATTAATTTTGCACACACTCAGTCCTTAATTGTTGCATTATAAAAAGTAGACGCATGATTTGTAAGAGAAAGTAGTCCCACCCTGTTCTCGCGAGAGTTACAGTGCGGAGTGAGAGTGCGGAGTTAGTGCGGTGCGAAGTCAGAGCAGAGAGTCAGAGCAGCGGTACGAGCAGATGAGAAACACGGAAGAGAAAGTCAATAAGAAGTCACGAAAACGGCGGTTGTTAACTCACTTATCAACACAGAATAACCTTGGAAGGTGTACCTACCTGAAGCAGAGAGGTGGTCGAGGACCTGTGAGTTATTGTTTTCGGCAGAGACTTGGTGAGTTGCTCGAGCTAACTAGCGCTAACGCATGCTAACCGTAGTAGCCACATCGTGATTCAGCACGTGAGAGGGCAGAACACTTGTTGACACATGAACGTGACTTGCCGCTACTGTTTACTGTGTGTTTTAAGAGTTAAAGCTGCATATGTTGCTCTGATAATCTGATGAAAACAAATGAGGTGTGCTATTTATTTTCCTGTGTGTGTGTGTGTGTATTCATTCTGAGATGCACTGTTTAGGGTGTGTGTCTTGTTAAATACTGCTAAAAATGTTCATTTATCAGAAAGCCAGAAACTCTGAAGCCCTGAATTGATGTTCTGATGTGTGAAATGGTTAAAGGATTAAAATGAACAATATTTCATGTGGGAAAATGAGTTAAAATTATCATAATTCATGGTTAAATAGTTAAAATAATTAATGTTGATTAAAAATGTAAAAATGTGTGGAAATACTTACCTTGAGAAAAAAAGAAAGAACTGTACAGTTAAAAAGATAATTCATTTAATCACTATTGTGTTCCAGTAGTGTGTTGAGATTTATGTATTGAATATGGCCATAAGAGAAGTTTGATGATTCTGTGTAGTGATAGCCCTGTCTTTATAGAGGCTAGGTTTTTTGAGAACCTTCAGAAACCTTTAGATGTGGATCTGGATTCTCCTGGTTGATGGAGATGGCGAGCTAGTGAAACTCTCCTTATCCTAAGGAGTAGAGAACCAGAACCTGAGCCTGGAGAGGACATCCAGCCCCTTCTTCACCTTAACTGAGTGTGTCTGTGGTAGGACCACCACACACACACCTGACTCCTGAACCCCTGACTCTTTCAACTTCCTCCTGACTTGACTTACACACATTTGACTGAAGCGCGCTGACATTCAAGAACATTCAAGGACATTAAAGAACATTAAAGGAACATTACGTTTCCATTTGGACACTTTTATTTGGTTCTATGTTAAAGAAAGACCGTGAAATATTGAGCAATCAGATGTCATTGCACTGAATTTTATTTTTATTTTATTTTTTATTTTCATTCAGTTTAATACAGTTAACTTCCAACATACTTCGTGGCTCCATTTATTTATTGTGTCTGTGACTTCCTCTTTAAACCCTCCTCTGCGAACCTAGTCTCTGGTCCAAAACTCTGCAGTACCTAGCGGGTTACAATCTCTTTTAATGTCAATGGGCTGTTAAACCCAATCAAACGCAACTAAAATGAGGAAAGAACAGGAAGAATGGGCTTCACCAATCTGTTTTTCTCTTCATATAAATCAGGACATAGGAGAGGAGTCGCTATTTTCATCTCAAGCAAGTTAAATTTTGAAAAAGTATTTGAAATGGGGATAAGGACGGCAGATTTATTTTAGTAAGGGGAAACATAGATGGGAACTCAGTTACTTTATTGAATGTATATGCACCCCCAGGAAGTGATATTAATTTCTTTCAGAAAATCACTAATATCATGGTAACAGAAACAGAGGGTCTTTTGATATGTGGAGGAGAATTAAAAATACATTTGCAACCAAAGCTCGACTCTTCCAGTAGAAAAACTCATGATACAAAGTCTCTACATAGGAGGGTTAACACACTTTTTGGAGAAGTAGGGCTAGTCGACATATGGAGGGACCTTTTCCCTAACAGAAGGGATTACACTTACTATTCTGCCCCCCACTCCCTGTATACAAGAACAGACTATTTTATAACATTTGGAAAAGATAAAAATAAAATAAACACCTGTGGAATTGGGACAATAGATCTAAGTGACCATGCACCTATATACCTATCTGTTGATCTTAACCTGCGACCAAAGAATAATAATTGGAAATTAAACTGAAGTCTAATTAACGATCCCTACTTTAGAGAACAAATTAAAAAAGAAATTAGTCTTTACTTAGAGTTAAACGATAATGGAGAGGTCTCACCTCCCATTTTATGGGATACTCTGAAGGCTGTTTTAAGAGGGCAAATCATAGCAATATCCTCATACAAGAAGAAAATGAAAAATTAAACAGGAATTACAAAACAAGCTGAAGGAATTGGAAGAAAAACACAAATTGAGTTTGTCTCAGGATGTATTGAGGGAAATTAGAAAAATTAGGAACAAAATTGATAATTTGACAACACATGAAATCAAGAAAAGCCTAATGTTTCTGAAACAGAGACACTAGTCTATGAAAATATTGTCGTGGAACCTAAAAAAAAGGATAGCAGAAACTACAATTCATAAAATTAGGGATCCAGGGACAAAAGTTATCAAGAATAAACTAAGTGAAATTAAAGAAGCCTTTGAAGTGTTTTACAAAACTCTATATTCAAGAGTCCCAGGGGGAAACATAGCTCAAATCGACACTGTCTTGAATTCCCTGGATTTACCCACTTTAAATGAGGAAGAAAACAGAACGCTGACTGCTGACATACCTAAAGGTGAACTAACAGCCGCAATTAGAAGGCTTAAATTAAGCAAGTCACCAGGATCAGATGGTTATACAGCAGAGTGGTATAAGGAGTTTAAGAATTAATTAACATCTGTTATACTCCCCACACTAAACTGGGCACATACGCCTCCCAGTTGGAAAGAGGCAATAATCTCAGCAATACCAAAAGAAGGCAAAGACAAAATGGAATGTGGGTCATTTAGACCGATATCTGTTCTTAATATAGATTATAGATAATTTACCTCCATCATGGCCAAATGATTAGAGGAGTTCCTACCCAAACTGATACATAGTAATCAGACGGGTTTTATACAACAGCGCCAAACACAAGACAATATACGAAGGACGTAACACATTATGGATCATATACAAAAAAATCAAATTAAGGCAATTGTGATAAGCGTGGATGCAGAAAAGGCATTTGATTCAGTTAGTTGGAATTTCCTCTATAGAGTTCTACATAGATTTGGTTTCCATGACACAATTATTAAAACCATACAGGCACTGTATGACAATCCCACTGCTAGGATTAAAATCAATGGATATTTATCAAATAGTTTTACCCTAGACAGGGGGTCGAGACAGGGTTGTGCATGGTCACCGCTACTCTTTGCATTATATTTGGAACCATTAGCCCAATACATCAGACAAAATGAAGATATAGGGGAATTACTACTAAAGGGACAGAGCACAAATTGAGCTACCTAGGACAACCAACATACTGTCTACCTAAATTGATGCAATCATTTGAACAATATGGTCAACTATCAGGATACAAGATCAACATAAGTAACCCAACTCCTTTTATATAGCTACAACCCACGGGGTGCAATTACAAGCAGGTACCCCTTGGGATGGCAAACAGAGTCCTTCAAGTATTTGGGCATCAATATACCAAAAGACCTGGCAAAATCAGAATGCAACTATTTGCCCATACATAAAAAAATCAAGGAAGACATAGCAAGATGGAACCTAATTCCTTTCTTTAGTCTCAGCTCGAGAGTTGAATATGTTAAAATGAATATATTACCCAGACTGTTATATTTATTCCAGACCCTACCAATAGCAGCCACCCAAAACCAATTTGATGAATGGGACAAAATGTTATCAAGATATATATGGAAAGGTAAAAGACCCAGGGTTTCGTCTCAAAACTCTGAAATAAGTTAAAGAAAGGGGGGGATGGGGCCTACCTTCTCTTAGAGATTATTATTTTGTGGCACAGATGAGAGCTATGATATGCTGGTGCAACCCATCATATGTTGCTCAATGGAACGGCACTGAAGAGAAAATATCTTCCATTCCCATACAAGCAATCCTAGCTAATAATAACCTACAAATTCACATAAATACTATTGATAATCCATGGGTGAAATTTACTCTTAAAACATGGAAAACTAATATAAAAGAATATAAACTAGAGGGAGATATGGCAATCCTTAAATGGTGCGCATATGACTCAGACTTCACACCTAATAAACTGGATACTAGATTCAAGGACTGGACAGCTAAAGGAATAACAGCTTTATGTAATGTAATGAAAGACAGAACACTGCTCAGTTTTGAAACGCTTAAAGAGAAACACTCATTAGAAAAGCAAGACTTTTACCGGTATCTGCAGATGCGGCATTACATTTATTTAAAGATGAAAAACGTGACTGAGGCAAGTGCGTGTTTGATAGAATTATTTAGGAAAGCTGGTGGTAAGATTATTTCATGCTTGTATAAGGGTCTGTTAAATCTTAAAATGCATTCAACCTCATATATTAAAACAAAGTGGGAAAAGGAAGGAGGAATTATTATATCCGATGAAGACTGGACAACAATATGGAGATATCAGTGGAAATGCACCAGTTCACATAAATGTGATGGGAGGGAATTTGGTTGGAAAAATCTCATAAGGTATTTTATTACACCCTCACAGAAATCCCACTATGATAATAACCCCCCTATTTGCTGGAGAAACTGTGGAAACCAAAATGCGAACCATCACCATGTTTTCTGGGATTGCCCTGTTATTAAAGACTATTGGAGAGGGATACACAAGACCTTACAAGACATTTTTGAATGTGAAATACCCTTTATGAGTAAAACCATATATTTTGGGTGTATACCTCAAGACTGATCAAAAGGAGATGAACTCCTAATGAATGAACTGCTGGTTGCTGGTTAAAAAAAACTCTTACCAGGAAATGGTTGTCACAGGAGAGCCCAACTTTAAATGCATGGATGGAAACTATGATGGACATTTATAAAATGGAGAAGATAACAGCATTTGTCAATTATAAGTCAGAACAATTTGCTTCTCGCTGGCAAAAATGGGTTTTCTATGTAACGCCCCATAGGCCTGATTTTACTTTCACTAATCAATAATAAGGTTAAGAAAATATCACTCCCTAATGGTTCAGGGTTCTCTTTTTCTGTTTGTTTGTTTGTTTGTTTGTTTGTTTGTTTGTTATGTATATATACAAACAAAAAGACTAAGAATTGTAACAAACATGAATATATGATGTATGTATATGATATTTGGAATGCATCTTGTGAAGATGAATGTTTGTTTTGATGATGATTACCAATAAAAAATAAATTACAATAAAAAAGAAAAGGAGGCTATGGCAGTATTTGACCGGTTGGAGGATCCGTTTGCCTCTGTTTCAACAACGTACAGGCAGGACAGTGTGATTAAGGACCATGTCCATTTTGTAGAGTCAGAGGAAGTTTCTGTTTGGTATACTGCTTGCTTGCTAAAAAAAGGAGCAAAAAGAGTCCTCTCTACCATACCCAAATGTTTTCATTATGTACCTCTGATCAAAAGTCTGGAACAGTTATTGTCCCATCCAAAAGTCCTAGCAATGATAGGTGAGCCACAGAAATACAGAAGTGGGTATTTATATGACATTGCAGATGATACTACTTACAGATAATCCTTTACTCTGATGACATTGAACCTTGCAACCCGCTTTGGTCTCATGCTTCCAAGAATAAGTTGGTAATGTTTTATTATACACTGGGAAACATTAATCCTAAATATAGATCGAAACTGGCTGCGATTCGCTTACTCGCCATCGCAAAGAAGAGGGAACTCTCTGAATGTGGAGTTGAATTTTGGGAAGGTTGCATGAGGACCTAGTAAGGCTATATGGAGGTGTTAAAATTCAAATTGGGAATGGTGAACATGAAATATATGGAGCACTAGTTTCAATATGTGGGAAACTTTAGCTCAGCGTGATCTTTGTGGATTTAAAGAGGGTGTTGGTTTTGCTTATAGAAAATGTTGGCAGTGTAAATGTTCATTTGAGGACATGCAATTGCATTTTGATGAGGATAACTTTGAGGAAAGAAGAATGGAGAGACATGCCCGGCAGTGTAGTGACATTGAGAAGGCCAATACTGAGTATCTCAGAAACAGCATAAAAACTACATTTGGGATCAACAGGAGCAGCAAACTGGTAGAATTCCCGGCTTTTAACTCGATCCAACCAACACCCCAAGACATGATGCATATAATTCTTGAAGGCATTGCTCCATTAGAAATAAAGTGTGTGATAAAACACTTTTAGGACAACTTGACTTGGATGTTCTCAATAGTACATTACTTGGATTTCCCTACTCTCCACTTGATGTCAGAGATAAACCAAGCCCTATAGCCTACAGCACATTAGCTTCTAGTGACAATAAATTAAAACAGTCCTCAGGACAAATGATTGTTCTACTAAAAATTCTGCCATTTCTGATTGATACAGTTAAAGGTAATGAATACTACACAATCACTCTTGAGCTCATAGTGATTATTCAAATTTTGTTTGCTCCTGTTATTGGTCTACAGACTATTAACAAATTGAAAACACTCATTGAACAGCACTTAAAACATATGAAGAACCTTTTCCCAGATAACATCACTTCAAAGCAACATTATTTGATTCATGTTCCAGATTAAACTGCTGGGACCAATAGTTCATCACATGTGCATTTTAAAAATGGAACCAAGTCTTTAATAAGGCATAATCAAATGTATGAATGTTGTCAGAATGTAAGTACTTCTGAACACCCCATTTTTTCAAATGATTGTACATTAGGACCGACGTCAGAAATAAGCACCTGTGATACGTAAAAGAAAAAATGAGAGCCTTCCATGGAAATGATGAGGTAAACCATGCAATGTCTGTAAAATGGATTAATCTAAATGGCAACAAATATATAGGGGAGAAGTCATTACTTGTGAGTGCTGTTAATTCTAATTTGGAATTTGGACTTGTGGGAAATATCTATGTGATAAATTCATCATTGTTTTGTTCTGAGTTCCAGCAGTACAATACCATTTGTTATGATAGAGATTATATGACATATAATATAGAGATCCCAAACTTGGCACAAGCAACTGAACTGGTATCTGTTGATAACCTTGTAGATTTCACTCCGTATTAAAGCTTTACTCACAAGGATATGGTATATGTCCCAATGAAATATTAACTTGGGGATGTGATTGGGCTACACAAAGCCTCATCTGATGAATTGTAAAAGGCACACTGTCTCATGTTGTGTCATCTGATGGGCAAACTGTGGTTGAAATAAGAATATGCATTTTTCACACTTTTGCATTGAAATTTCTTGTTACTTATTGATTTGTCATGTGATTAAATTCCCTTTTCCCACTTTTTGGAAAGAAAGAAAAATAGTTTGTCAATCTCATGAACAAGCTGAGTGCCTGTAGCTTGTAATTGCAAATTACTTCTAAGAGTTTGGAATACATCTTAAGGCTGATCTTGCACTATCAAATTTCTTCCTGTTATTACAGCAGCTGTGACTCATAAATGCAGATATACAGTTGTGGAAATTTGGCAAAAAGTTATAGAAATGTCATGGAAAGTTTTGGAACTTATTTGGTAAAAAGGGAGTGGGTAGCACAGAACTATGCATGTTGTCTACTGTCTGTTTAATACATTTTTTCAAATTAGTCAAAGGTCATGTTAAACTGTATTATCATTTTTTGTCATGTTTTTAACCCTGTGAATAACAGTGAATAGATGGAAAAAACTGCAATTGCTGTCATTTCTCAAGGTTCTTAAATTAAAGTTGTGCAAGTGGTCTCAGTCTTAAAATAAGGAAAAAAACTGATAACTTGAAAAATATTGCCACACCTTGTTAATGATTAAATCCAGCTTGATATTATCTGGAAACTCTTATTAAGAAAAAGTTAGATAAATGTTTTTTAAAATGTAAAAAATGCTGGACAAGATTATTTTTCTATTTAGACAAAAAATAAGACAAATTTTCTAGAAACAAGGCTTTTTTTACTTTCTTAGAAATCAGTTTTTGCAGTGTGTTCACATTCAAGTGACAAAGCTCCTTAAGTTGACATAGTAATTATGACTTTTGTCTATCAAGAGAAAATTAGGAAATATTGTGACATTGTTTTAGAGCCACAAGGTCTGCAGTGGAGGGGTTTTGGGTTTCCTGTTTCTGACAGCTTTACTTTTTGTGTTAGTTTTTGAAGGCACGGACAAGTGATGTAATCCTGCTGATAGGGTGTCAGATCAGAAAAGACATGTTATACTGATGAAAAGCATGGTTTGGCAGTTAATTTGAAAGGCCTTGTTGGATTGAGAGTAGTGAAAAACTGTATTTATCAATGTTAAGAAGGGGAACTTTCATTGTTGTTTCATTGCATTTCATTCATTCACACCCATGACGGCACTCCGAGATATGTGCACTACCATCATCAGCGGGATTTCAAAAAATGATTAGAGTTCGTATTGGTAGAAATCAACCAACTGCTCAATGTCATCTCACCAAGGAGCTGATTGGTGATTTTAGAAAGAAGGAGGCAAAGACATACACCACCCCTGTCTACATCAGTGGAGCTGAGGTGGAGCAGGTAAACCGTTTTAGGTTCCTGGGAATCAACATCCCTGAGAACCTATCATGGTATTTCACACATCAAGAAAACTCTGGAAAAACGGTATTTCTTAAGATTTCTTCTTAAACTCAAGAAGGCTAAATTCCGGTGCCAAGTTCTTGTCAACTTTTACAGAGGAGCAACAGAAAGCATCGTGACTGGAAACACAGACTGGGATGGTTCATCACGGCCCAGGACAAGGCCCAGGCTTCGCAGCGGGTATTTAAAAACAACAAGAACATCATAGGTACCCATCTACCCAGTATCAGTGACATTGTTGCGGTGCTTGCACAGGTCTCACCTAAAACTTCGTATTTCACCCAGATGGGCATGATTTTGCAGGATGTAGCACTGCACGACTTGGTGAGCTCCCTGACTGTCTGAGCCTGTGATTCTAGTGTGTGTTTTTTCTTTCCTATCATTTTGAAAAACACTCACCTGTGTGCCTGGAAAGTACGAAAGCCCTGAGGGGCAAGTGAGACTTTTTTTTTCTGGTGCTCCATTTTTTAAGTTCTTTTTTTTTTTTCATGTGTCCAGTCAAGTGAAAACATTTTTTTTTCTGTGTGTGTGAAACCCAGTCAAAGCATTTTTTTTTTTCACGAGGAAATAGTGTTTCTTTCTGTAATACTCATTTTGACCACAAGAGGCTAGGGTGAACCACTACTCATGTCCTAAATAAGATGAAAAGCATCCATGTTCCTCCAGGGGAGTTTTAATTACTCTTTGCACTCTAAACACAAGATGTATCTATTACAGTACATGTCAGCAGGTTGTGTAAAATGACTGTCATGTTTCTTTTGGTGAGGAATATCTCATACTTGGCACAAGTTTAGGCAACAAAACTACCTGGTTGGTTTAAAAAGAAAATCAAAGTTTCAGTCAAAATAATAAGTCATAGTTCACTCTTGGTTTCACACGGGACACAAAAAAATCACGAAAAGTAAAAATGGTCTTAAGTCCATTATGCCCCCATTGTCTTAAAGTACAAATGATGAAAGTACAATGCGAGCCTTCAAGGGGCATACCTGAAGGTGTATGAGGCATACTACACTCTGTGTAATTCAGAACGTAAGGTGCTGCCCCCAAGTGGATTAAGAATTGGTTTACAGAGTCCTGACCCCAAAATGAATCACAACATGTAAGTTGTTTTTGTAATTTGTAATAAAACTTATTGGACATGTATACTATATACTTCTATTGAAATTTGAACACAGCGTTTCTCTGGTCATGACATGGTCTTGATCCCATTTGGACCAGCTCTTGACCCAAGCTGGACTGCACCAGGTCTTGGAAGTACCTTGACTGAATGGAGGTGGTCTGGACTGGGCTGCTGGTGTTGACCTGATTTGACTTTCAGAAATGCAGAAACAATGTTCATCCAATTTAAGTATGCTAGAGATGTACTGAGAGTGCCTAACCTGTATAATAAAGATGAAAAGAGGCTGGTTGGGACTTGTAGTTGGGATGGTGGGGGTCATGGCAGGGGTGGGCCGACACAGCCTCTGGGCCAGATGATAGAGCTATAATTTCCTTCTCAGCAATGATAACAGTGGATACCTGCCAACGTACGGGAGCAGAGGGCTGATAACAGTAAGACTTCTTGAATATTTAAAGCTCCTTACTTCTACAGGAGATAAAGGTAAAGAATGAATAAATGCAGGGTATTATGTTTCTTTCTGCTTAGATTTCAGCCTACAGTTGCTGCTTTTCTCAAGGTTCAGCAGGAACCATTTTTTTAAAAAAGAAAAAAGATCCATGGGCGTCAATTAATTTCACTTTTAAGAACTAGACATGTTAGAAATCTCATTAAAGAGGCCGTATGTAAGATATGGCCTGATTTTTTAGATGCACGCGTGTGTGTGTATATATATATACATATATACAGTGTTGAGTAGGTTAGTTTCAAAATGCAATATTTTACATGTTACTAATTACCTCCCTTTTACATTTATATATTACGTTACAATTTTACTGTCTGCGTAGAGTAATACGTTTCTTATTACATGACGTTTTAGTTATTTTCAACAAAATGTCTAAATAACCTCTATAGATGTTACGACTGTTGTCATAGTATTATTGTTGTTGTACAGGTGTGTGTGTGTGCGCAGGTGTGTGTGTGTTCTTTTTGCTCTCGTCACATGTGAGTGCAGCCTGCTGACTGGACTCCTCCTCCTCCTCTGAGCTGATTGGTGCGGCATCTTCCAGGCTGGGAGCTGATTGGCTGTCGGAAATGGGCCACGGCTATATAAGACCCAAGATGGCGTCGGAGACGGGCAGAGAGGCAGGAGTCCGCACACTCCTCAGCATCCAACCAGCCACACCAGAGCATTTTGTACTCTTTCTTAGTAAGGGTGGACTGCCATTTTGGTTTATCTGATTTCTCCTGTTTGGTCAGTCAGGGAGGTCAGCCTTTGTTCTTGAGTTCTTTTTGTTTCTCGGCAGGTCAGTTGTTCTCCTGAGTTAGATTCCTCTTTGGTTTGTTGTGTTGGCCTGGGTCCACCCTGAAGTCCTTAAGTAACCTTCAGTTTATGTTGTATCAATAAATCCTTTTTCTACTTCTTTGAGTTTGCATCCTGGTGGCTGCTTGGGTCTTGGGGAGAATGGGGCTTAATCATGTTGCGTCCCAGTCACCCCTGGATGGGGCGTAACAATAGAACAATTAAATAGCCTAGATCTTTTTAAATAAAGGAATGATCTTGGACACAGTGATGAGCAGGCAGACAGAGGATCACAGTCTGATAAAGTATGAGATAGGAATAAATATTTTTAATTGTAGGCTCAGACATATGAAACACAATAGACCTATACCTTCTATAATGTAGTCTATAATTACATGACAAGACTAAAATATCTTCTTCTAGGCCTTTTTATTTTAGTGCACAGATAAAAGAATGCATGGGCATATGTGATTCAATAATATAAATTAAAGTGCGCTCTGAGGATTAGGCTTCATCATTAGGCTCATTTCAGTCACACAGAGACTGAACAAAGAACTTATAGGCTCAGCTATTTTAAACACATACAGCCTATATTAATAAAAAAAGTGTTCTAAGTAGGTTCACAGAAGAACAAGGCATGGATATTTTTCAACAATGCAAATAAAAGTGTGCTCAGAGGAGGTCTACACAGCCAGCAGATAGGGCTTATTTTGCAAACCAACATTTTACAAAAAACAACAATAAACCTGGTGGTAATACATTATTATTACATACAATATTATAAGTAACGTGTTATATTACTCTGTTACCACTAAACCACCGCTAACATATATGTGTGTATATATATATATATATATTTATTAGGGCTGTCAATCGATTTTATTATTTTATTTTATTATTTTATTATTATTTAATCATGATTAATTGCATGATTGTCCATAGTTAATCGCACATATTTTATCTCTTCTAAATATACCTTAAAGGGATATTTTTGAAGTTTGTAATACTACAAATATGCTTGTTTTATGCAAATGTATGTTTATTATTATGGCAACAATCCAAAACAATGACAGATGTCCAGAATGTTCTCCAGAAAAACCTCAGGCACTGCATGCTCAAAAAATATACGGAAAGCATTACATGACAAACTCAAGCCCATCAAGCAACAACAGATGGGCGTACTGACCTGAATGTAACATTCCTTAGTAATACTAACACAATGTAGTGTCCAACTTTACACCTGTAAAGGTTAACTGAACAATGTTAATCGGCCTGCAAGCTGCAGCCACACATTTAGCTATCGCTGTTGACAGTTTGTCTCATGTAGAGTTGGCCAGGTGTCTGCATTGCAAACTATACAACATGGTCTGCCTTTTGGGGGGGGGGGGGGCTCTCTGCATCAGCTGTGTGCTTGGCCAGCAAGTGGTATCTGAGACACAATGTACTCCGGTGGTAACTCAGTTCACATCGCCAGTAAATGCAAATAACTTTGTTCTTGTGGAGAGAACCATCTGGCAGGGCTTTGAAGCTGAACCTGCCATTCAAAAGAGCCTTTACTCTATCCTTTTCTTTTCTTTATTGTTAAATCTTGATTTGATGAGTGTCTTTTCATAGGCTCTCTGGACAATAAGTAAAATAAAGAAAAACTGAATCAACAGGTATAGTTTTCATCCTGTTTTACACAATAGGATGGCTCCTGCTATGTACAGTCTTAGGGAAGCTGGAAGACTGCTGTGCAATGGATGTGATCCAAAAATAAAACTGAAGAAGATGTTGTAAATGTTTTATTAAATCACTTGTTTTTGTTCAATAAAACAAGACAGTATAACCTTCACTACATAGAGGAACCTCTATATTCCTCAGTACTGGAGACAGGCAGACTAGGAGGGTCACTGAGGGGTCTGAAGGGAGGACTGATGGATATTCAGCAACCTGTAGAAAGGCTGACAATCTCTGTTGTCTGATTTTCTTGGCTGATTACTGTTTGGCCCTCTGTTTCTTTCCTTGTGAGGGAAAGAAACAGAGGGTATTCTGTTGTATTCTGTTACCAAGATAAGATTGATTTTTGTTGTCCAACATGTGACAACATGCATGAAGATGCTGCGGCTGGTAGCTCCTCCAAATTATGCTACGTTTTAGGTTTTTACTGTCATTTTTCAGCTTCATTGCTGCAACACATGCTGCCCATAGCAGAAATACTGTCATCATCATCAGAGAAGAAAGCTGGTGTTTTGGATTGAGAGCAGCAGACTTTGAGACATCACGGTCCATGAGGTCTTTTGACCATCCAACCTGACTTGCTAAGGTTTGTTATTGGTCAAACGCTCTAAAGCTTTTGACTTTCAGGATTTTAACTACCGCAAACGGATGCCAAACTAGGCCATAATCTCGTAATGTTTTTATCCCAAATGGGAAATGATGAGATAATGAATAATGAATGCTGATGATTATTGCTGGAACCAGTATCCCTACAGAATTAAATGGAGCACATCATGTGCAAAGTATTTAATTAAGAATATTAGCAAATGCCATTTAAGAGCTATTTCAGTTAAATGTCTCCTTGTTATTTTTTTCTAAGCAGCAAATAAATGACGATACGGTCAACATGAGAAAAGGAAGTCATTGTTCATCCAGAAACAATCTGCTGCCTTTTAGAGCCTGGCAGCCGACTTGTGACCCATAAATACAAATGCTACATAATTGCATGAATATTATTTTTTCACGGGTGAGCCAAACAAATCAGTCTGTTTTCAACCTTCAAGGTTGTGCTCACCTCTGGGGGGTGCGGATACAATTGCAGAAGCACTTCCACCATTAGATCTGTTCCCTTTAAATGGCAGTAAACATCGTCTTTGAGTAGAATGCAAATGCTGGGCATAAAGGTGGATCCATCTGTTTTAATGACTGTGTTTATAGGACAGTTAGTGAATATCAAGATGATGGTTGAAGCTACAGCTGCCCCTAATTGTGGGGCTGGGAGGCCGGCTGCTTGCTGGATGAGGATTAACTTCAATAGGACCCAGTCAACTCCCTTTCCATCTATTCTTTCCACCCCTTTCTTCTTATTTTCCCACCCTCTTCCATCCATCCTTGTTCCCTTTATTTGCTTTGTCTCATCCTTTTCCCTGTCTTTAACATTCTGATACCCTCTGTCTCTCCTCCTCTCCATTGCTCTTTCTTCTTTTCACTTCAAACACTTTTTGCGCCGCTATTCAGCTGTGTTTGTGGAGCTTGTGTTGATGGTGTTAATATTGATTGACAGAGGCAGAGTTACGAAGTGAGTTCCTCGAATAGCTGCTGTATGACCTGATTCTTGAGTTGTGTTGGTGTGTTTGTACAGCGGCTTACATGTGTACAGCTGCTACAACTTTCAAGATGGACAAACATGCGTGGGATTGCCTAAAATGATCTCATCTCTTGCCAGCTAGTTAACCTTATTATTGTAAAGGATTTATGTTTAAGAGATATGGCAGAGAGAACCCTCATCTTTGGTTTTCACTCAGGTGACTTTCAGTTCATCAAATTATTGCCTGAAATACATATGGTAGTTTGTATGTGTGTGTGTGTGTGTGTGTGTGTGTGTGTGTGTGTGTGTGCGGTGTGGCAGGGGGGTGAACACCACTTTTATGATTTTTGAAGGATAAATGCAATCACCAGAGGTAGAAAACTAACGTTAGGCTATAAACAAACTACATTACAGTAACATGACTTAAATGTCACCACCACGAAGCTTCTTACTACACAATGCTATACACACTTTACTATTGATCAATGCACAAGCTGTAAAGTCAGAGTTAGAATAGTTTGTAACTAAAGTGGGCCTGTAAAGACAGACTAGTAGATGTAGAGTAGATGAGTCTCCGTGTTTGCTGTGATGACGTTTAATGTCCCCGACAACCTCTCTAGTCTCATTTAGACACTTAGCAACCGCCTTTATTTAGACATGTAAATGCTTTATAATTCAAATGTAGGGTATAAACTGACTACACATGAAAATGTCTTAAGCTTGTGCTAACCAGAGACCTAATGTCAGGCATCTAACCGAAAACCCATTCATAAAACCCATTGACTTGAAGATGAGGGTGCAGAAGTGATTGAAGTATTTCACGGTCATATTAGTGCAGCACGGCAGCACAATGGTTAGTGCTCTTGCCCCACAGCAAGAAGATCCTGGGGTCGAGACCTGGCTGGTCTCGAACCCAGTGCAGAGTTTGCATGTTCTCCCCCCTGTGTCTGCATGGGTTCTCTTTGTCCCTACATGTCAGCCCAATGATGAACTGGTGACTTATCCCGCTCGTGGGCCTGAAGAACCTGGATCCTGCTCCAACATTTTACCAAAAATTGCTTCTTTAGAGTATATCAGAGAAAATGCTCAAGAAATCCACAAGAAATCCAACAAGTTTTTTCGTGTTTTCTCGGACAGCAATCCCCGTAAACTCAAATAAAATCGCCTGCCGGTGCTGAGTGTGGGCACTGCAGGATTTCAGGAACATGGAACTCAGTTTGCTGGTTTGTTATCCGTTAGGGGGGTCAAACACACACTTCTCTTTGCTATTGGTTGTGGCTAATGGTCGACGTTCACAAATGTTGAACTCTACGTCAAGATTTGCTTCGCTACCATATGCACAACCTTTATTTGCCCCTTCACTCATATAGAATGGAATACTCGCCACTGTTGATTTCACGTATGCGTGACAGCAGTGACCTGTTGTGACCCTGTAGTTCATTCATACATAACACTACGAAGGGATCATTTTTTACAGAGATATTAATATATATAATAACAGACTCATAACTAGAATACTTAGTGTGCAGGTGCAACCTGGACTTGAATCATGTAGGAGTCAGTTAAACAAAAGGCCTGCCACCGACTGACCCAATGCATCAATATTTTAACGAGTTGGGAATGAGACTCAACAATCAACTATCTTACAAATTGGACCTTTAAAGCAAAGTTTTGTGAGGAAGTTAACTGGGTTTATACTTGACATAGGTTGACAGCAGCTCTGTCTGACAGACTGGTTTTGATGACTGATTTATAGTATAACATTGGATTTTATCTGTTGACATCACCACCATGACACGCAATGGATGTAGGTGATCAGGCAGTATTGTGCTTTAATTTAATTTAATTATATATATATATATATATATATATATATATATATATATATATATATATATATATATACATATATATATATATATAGAGAGAGAGATAGATAGATAGATATCTATATCTATATATATATATCAGAGAGAGAGGCCAGTCTCAAGATGACAAGATTTTCTAATTCCTTTTGGTCTTTGTGCTGCTTCTTCATGGATCTGAATCTCTGCAGACAGGAAATCAGATGGAGTTGTCCAGTATTCATTCCCAAAATGTTACAGTGACCTCATTGTTATTATTCTCTCAACTATTTTGTGGATCACGAATGAGAAATACCTCTTCTTTATATTTTGTGGCAAATTAAAAAAAAAAAACTGTAAACATTATTTTAAAGAGCATATTATTGGTATATACTCAATTCAAAGACATGTTGGGCCTTTGTATCTTTTCAACTATTTTATACAATATGGAATCTGTAGAACATACAGAAATTGTTTTTCAAAGAAACAGGTGGAAATCAAAATGGCATTTTTACAGCTTTCTTCCCTGTACAATCACTAAATTTAAAATGAATTTGGCTGGCTCAAAAAAGAAGTACCACTGTGCTCCTCTGCTAAATGTACTTGACCAGAAAGGTGATTACAATGTAACTGAAAAATAGTTATTCTAGAATTTTCCCTATGTGTCACTTATCTTCTGTTGAATTCTAGTTCAGTTTTCCTCTATGTGTTGGCACTGACATTATTTCTGTGATTTTAACTCTCAAAATGCATTAAAATGCATAGATTTATAGTACAGTCTTGCCCCCACATATCCCTAGCAGGGCAAAGACACATGACCTCAGTATTCCTAAAATCCTGGCCGCGGTCATGCAAGGGGTGTATTGGGGTTTGGCCTTATTGCGAAAGGGAAGGTATAGTGTATATAGGCTTTGGCAGGCAGGCAGGTAAAAGGTCAGAGTTGGGTTCACGTTCAGGTTCCAGTAGCTTGAAATCAAAGGCACAAAGCAACATGGCAACTTTGCCAAGCAGGTGAGGAGTGATTGTAAAGGGGCTGGTTAAATCCTGCGGGGCTGAGGGGGGGAAGTAAAAACAGGTGAGCAGGTGGGCTGGGACTGATGGGACAGTCAGAGGGCATCTGGTGGGTGAGTACACAATGGCTATGAACGGGTTTGGGGAAGTAGCAGTGTGGCTGTAGGAAGGGACAGAGGGGCAGCATGGGACTATAATAAAATTAAACAGGGATTACTCATGTCCCATATCATAAATATTGTATGATTTAGTCTGATAGGGTCCTTCATTGAAAGACTATGTGTTAATGTGATGACACACATGACATAAGTTGATTTAAAATAAACTATCATGAAATAGCATAATTATTATGAAGTTTTTATGAATTCAAATCCCCTCAGACAACTATTGGATGTCTGTCTTTGGCACAAAAATGTCCAGAAACAACCCTGGTGGTGTGTATGAAAAAAACTGAGCATGGTGGTTCTTTGAAGTCCATATATGTATAACCTTTCCATCTGCTAATGTGTAGAGATAACTCTCTCTGTGATCAAAGATATTTATCACACCCAAAACCTCCTTCTAATTGGTTTGGTTGATTTGATTCTTAAAACATAAAACAATCCATGATGTTTTCAGCTCTTTGAATCCCAGACAGGCGTATCATTCAAGATAGATTGCAGGGAAATGGCACTACAGTGAATAGCAAATGATTCCAAAGGGTTGTTGTAGCCTCCGATTATAGTTATTATCAAGTCTAAGATGAGCCTCTCCATCACTTGTGATGGTGATCTGATGTACAGTGGAACTAAATACATCAGACGAGTATGTTCTCAAGACAGGCCCTTCCCTACTATTACATGATAGATTTGAGCACACAAAGGCAGAAAAAAAAAAACATCTGTAAAAAAACATTGCTGTTCTGTCTGAATCAAACTGCTTTTGTCTTCACAACTGCACTGAACAAAAGAATAAACGTAACACTTCATTTTTGATCAAACTGTCACTGCGCAGACGGAAGCGTGCATGTACTCATGGTCGAAAGGCTCGTGCTTGCAGGATCCAGCGCAGGACGTAAACATTAAAGGTGTCCTCCTCAGCTAAACTGTAATATTAGCTAGCTTAGTTAGCTAACCTCTCATCCATGATGTTATGGTTGGCAGGTGTAGTTTGGTAGAAAGACAGTTCCTACATGAAATGACAAGGTCTGTAAGTAACCAGGTCATTGCTGTTGAGTCCTTCAAATGTATTTGTTAGTAATTTGAGCACCACAGTCCAAGTGCCACTTAGTTCTACTAATTTTGGCGAGAAGTCGGACATCTCTATGGACGACAACTCACACCAAAACAATTTAGATGGAAAATAACTGATGATTTTGGGGTGAACTGTTCCTTTAAGACTCAACTCATTGACAACACTTATTAGCCTATCCTTGATCCCTCTTAATATGTTCCTGGTGTTCTCTGATGACTCTTCTTTGCTTCTAGACTTGTTTTGTGTTTGCTTAAAGGTGCAATGTGTAAGAATTTGAATTGAAAAAAAAAGATCTCCAGAATGTGACAAATTAAGTAAGTTTTGATGTTGTGAATTATATTCATTGTGTTGCAGACATATCTCCTGAAGTTAGAATGCTAACCAGCTAGCCCTGTGCGAGCAGTGTAAGCACCGACACTCCCCTGGTCCACAAGCTCTCAGTCTGGACCGCTAACTGTATGGCTAACTGAAACAACTACCTAAAGTTAGCAGGAGCTGATAGTTACTCTGGTGGTATGCTGCCCCCTATTTGTTTTGAGTAGGAATTCGACAGGGGGCCACTTTTTACATACTGCACCTTTTAATCCTCAGCTGTGTAAGCAGCCTCTCATGTTCTCCAGTAGCCCAAATTTGCAGAAAATTGTTGAACGAGGGGACTGCAGATTTGAAGCTTCCCTCTCTTAAATTCATTATAGACATTTATCAGTCTGTTTCTACATTGTCTTAAATGTTCATTTATAATCTTATAGATTGGAGCTTTAATGTATTTGTTTAGCCTGAGTTTCTGTCATCAGTAAACCTCTATGCTTGACAAAATGCAGGAATCAAACATACAAAAAAGCCTTTTCTCCCCTTTTTCTGATCACAGAAATCCAGAGCCGATTTCAAATGATATGCTTTGATGGTTCTGCTGCCCAACCTACAGTTCCTCCTCTGCACTGAATCTGTCCTGGTTGGCGTATAGGTGGAAAGCACAAGGCCTAAGGGGGGAGAGGGGAGAGATTTTCTGATTTGCAGGTGGAGATGAGGCAGTGTAGAGAAAACAAGGCTGGATTACCTCATGTAGCAGTGAGCACCAGGGAGAGGGGAAAAAGGCCACATCCTCGAGCTGTGCTTCTCCGCCCATATAAATAATACATCCAGAATTCATAATGCATGATCAAAGTTATGCGAGTTATCCTGCCTGTCACTGCTCCTTACTTTTATTCATCTGGTTGAGTGAAGGTGCAGCAAGCCTCCTCTTTGCTTTAGTTCATAGGCTTTACTGACTGTAGACTTTCTTGGACATATGGAACCCCAAGATCAACAAATATCTTTGTTTAGAAATTCTGTCAATAAAGGTTTTCCATGTTTTATATAATATGCAACCCCCCACCCCATTGTCATCGACAATGCTTCATCTCAGTTACAACTATTCACTTGGATGTATGTGCATGTTCTGTTACACCAATCAGCTTGGTAGAGGTTCACATTTATACAAAATGCAGATGCCCATGTACATTTAAACAGGTTTTACTTGCTGTAACCATTCCTCCTGTTCATACTGGCCTCATTAAAAGATCTTTTACTAATGCAAATGTAAAGTGATGGGGAAAAAATCCACAGTAATCCACACTGTTTACGGTCTTAAAAAAAAGTTATGTGGGGCTTCAGCTGTGTGAGGTAGGTAAATCAAGTGGGTATCTTCTAAAAAGTGGATTGATAGTAACACGAAAAGGGATATTAATACTAATAAAAAAGATGAAGATTAAATTTGACAAAGACTGCTTAAGTCTCACCTTCAGTTAAAATGGAGTGTATGCTCAACACAAATATAAATGCAACACTATTTTGCTCCTGTTAACTAAGTTAAGTAATAGATGTAAGACTTTTACAAGCATTCAAAAGACTTATTTCTCTCAGATTTTGAGCATAATTTGTTAAAAATTCACGTTAGTAAGTACTTATTTCCCAAAATGTTCCATACAGCTGAGGTGTGACTAGTCACAATAAAAGGCCACACTAAAATGTAAATAAACTAAATAAAACTAAAAGTTTTATCACAATACAATACCACAGAAGTCACAAATTTTGAGGGAATTTGCATTTGGCATGCCGACTACAGAAATGTCCACCAGAGCAGTTGCCTATGAACTGAATGTTTAGCCATTTTCACACAGAGACTCCGCATTATCGCCGCAGCGAAGGCACGCTATTTGTCTGCCTTTTTTTCTTCACACTGAACCAAGCGGCTCCGGCATAAAGCCGCACCAGCGCGTCAATTCATACAGCATGCCAACGCTGCAGATCCAAACGAGGCGTGACAGTACACATCATCATGACATTGAGATCTGCGTGTTTTTTTTCCAAGGCATTTTACCCGGTTTCCACCTGTTAAGGCGTCTTTAAGGTGAGCCTTTGTTGCAGCAATAGTGCGGAATCTCTGTGTGAAAAGGGCTAATGTTGCTTCTGGGAATTTGGTAGTTCATCCACACCAGCCCAGGACCTCCATGTCAGGCTTCTTCACCTGCATGATCGTTTGAGACAGGCCACCTGACAGCTGATGCAACATTTGTTTTCAATATCAAAGAATCTCTGTTCATCCTTAGAACTGACTAGAGTGGGCAAATGCTCACCCTCGATGGCGTCTGGCACAGTGTTCTCTTCACGGATGAATCCCGGTTTATAGTATACCAGGCAGATGGCACACATAGCATATAGCGTCCTGTGAGCCATTTACACTCAGACAGACAGACTTTAAAAAAATGTGAACCTATCCTTGAAGGGAACTTCCAACGGTTTCCTAAATATAAAAGGGTACCTCTTGTGTCTTGGTGTGTGGTGATTAAACTGATAACATAGGGACCAATTATTTTGTTTAAACTGGCAATAGTTTTTGCTTTCATGTATCATTATGTTGTAGTGCGTCATCCAACATTAGTAGAGAATTTCCGGTTAAATGTGGCTATCAATAATAATTAATGATCATCAGGGATAATTATTAATTATGATAAATAAATAAGATCCAATTTACATTAGATCACCTTTGAAGAGGGGAAAAGAGCCAATTCACCAAATCAGTCTCATAAAGAGGTCTGAAACTGTCAGTTTGTAACTCTGATTAATAACTAACTTAATAACTACAACCAAAATTACAGCTATTAATGGTCGGAGGATTTTGGAGTCTTTGACAGAGTAGAGGTTGGCAACATCCACTATTGTACAATATTAAATAGACAGCATGTAGGTTCAAAAGTCTTTTATTTAAAACAAAGATGAAAACACACAATCTAACTAACATATACTATAGACAGGTGTGTGTGTGTGTGTGTGTGTGTGTGTGTGTGTGTGTGTGTGTGTGTCTGGAAGAACAAAATGAAGCAAAATGGTGGCTAGGTTTCAAAGTTCCCAAGCCGCATGGCATGGAAAGGAAAACTATAAACAAAATGGCTGATCAAAAGGGACTACAAGATGGCTGATCGAAGGGTCGGACTCAGGTCCAAGATGGTGGATCACCACTTGTTTCATTAATAGCAGAGAACAAAGAAACAAAGAGAACAAAGAAACAGTGGTGGTGCTCTCACCATGTGCTCACTGATATCACATGCTCCAGGCTGAAGGAGTGTGTGTGTGTGTGTGTGTTTGTGTGTGTGTGTGTGTGTGTGTGACGTGATGCCAGGTTAAAGAAGCTGGTTAGCTGCATGCAAAGAGTCTGAGTCTGTGTGAAGCATAATTCAACTAACGTCAAATTAGCCATGTAGCAAAGCAAACTACCAATAACCTGACCTGAGATCATAATAACACCCAAACAGTGAACAAAGACATAGATTGAACACATGTGCATTACATCAACCAGAGTTAAAGTCCTGTGCTTAGCCATACTATGCTATGCTGTATGCTATCTAGGCCCAGTTCAACGTTACCATTCTGAAAGAAAAGGTACTGGTGGTTCCTTGGCTGATGAACCAAGCAGGAGAAGGTTGTAATTCCAGTGTTGAACAGTGCTGTCCTTGCTGTGCAAAGTCTGATGAAAGACAGCAGACGGAGGAAACTGGTCACTCCTTTCCTTTTGCAAGGATAGCAGCTCGGTGCTAACTTGCTTCATGTTCCTTGGATTGTGGAGTTAGCTGGTAAGCTTTACATTGCAGCTGCTGGTGTTAACTGATCTGGAATACTAGCAGGACCATAGTCCTAGGACTAGCAGGACTAGGAGGCTGGCAGCCTGGCACCATTTCTATCTGCTTTCACATCTCCATTACATATGAAACTAATGAATAACCACATTTTGTGCTCTGTTGTTGGTAGTTGCTGTTCTGAGGAAGGAAAGTGATCCGTTTGTCTTTGCAACAGCAGTACCAATGGCAATACCACTTGCAAACACTAGGGGGCAGAAGTTGTCTGTTTCCACCTGAAAAATGAGTATGCTAGTTTACTGACATCAACTCATGGAATGTATTATGACTTAACAAATATTATGAACATTCATAATCATTAGTTAGCATTGGCTCAGGATCTTGCCACAGGATTTTTGTTAAATTGACAGGAATGTGTACTCCTCCTCCTAAATTATATGGCTACCTGGGCAATATCATGGCAATCTTCAGTCCTTACTCCATTGGTAGTAAAGACTTTACTGTCAACAGTAGAGGTTTTCATTGATTTCTTACCCAAGGACCTGTAATTTAATTCCATCATTTAGTTCCTGAATTTAAGATGGCCCCAGCCATTTAAAAGACACACAGGGATGCACCAATGATGTTGCATTATATGGTATGTGTCCAGTGCACCACCCACACACCTCTTACAATAATATGAAATGGCAATTGAATACATGTTACATTGTACACCCCACTGTCATAAATACAGCTCATGTAGAGGAATGCCAAGGTGACTATAGACTGTTTACAATATTCAGCTCACAGCCACCCCCACACTGATTCCCCTGCCAAAAGCCGAACCCCCACCCACCCACCCACCACCTCCAGTACGAATGCAGCATTCCATTTACCTCAGAAGTCTGAAGTTGGAGCTGGTAATGACGTCATACCCGAGTTGACTGCTTTCCAGTACAGCACATTGAGATACTGGTTACACTATATATTGCATACAAACAATGAAGCTACATGTCTGCAGATAGAAGTTGATTTGCTAGGCAGCCATCTTGGATTTTGAGGTCAGGGTTGATGAGGTGCATCCAACTTTCTGAGTCAGAAATCTGACTTTTGCAGGTGTTCCAGTTGAAAGTGCCAACTGGAAACTCGGAAATTCCAACTTTCGACTCAAATTCAGGTGAGGAACTAACTCAGGAAGGTTGAGGCAAAAAGGCTGCGGGTCCAGATGGCAATCAGCTCCAGGCTCCTCAAATCCTCTGCAGACCAGCTGTGGCATAGTGGAGCACATCTTCAACATGAGCCTGAAGCTGGATCATCCTGTGTGGTACCAGTGCCAAAGACACCACACCAGAAGGACCTTAGCAGCTGCAGGCCTATGGCACTGACATTGAACCTAATGAAGGCCCTGGAGAGGCTGGTCCTTGTCCATCTCCACCCCCGAGTGAGCCCATCAATGGACCCGCTTCAGTTTGCCTACCAGCCTGGCATCGGGGTGGATGACACCATCATCTTTCTCACACACAGAGCTCTCTCTCACCTAAAAAAAAGCCTGAGAGCACTTTGAGAATCATGTTTTATGATTTTTCCAGTGCTTTCAATACCATATGGCCTGTGCTTCAATGAGACAAGCTGGAGCACTCAGAGGTGGACTACCACCTATCATCCTTGATCCTGGATTACCTCACCAACCTACCTGAGTTTGTGAGGGCACAGGCTGTGAGTCTGACATGTTCGTCTGCTGCACCGGGAACCATCTTGTCTCCTTTTCTCTTCACCCTCTACAATGCAGACTTCATGTACATCTCTGACAATTGCCACCAGCAAATGTTCTCTGACGCCTCTGCAATTGTTGGCCTCATCACAGATGAGGATGACAGGGAGTACAGAGAATTGACCCAGGACATTTTGTGGACTGGTGCCAGAAGAAGGGAAGACCAAAGACCTGGTTGTGGATTTCCACAGGTACAAACACTCCCCCCTAACACTGGTGATCATCCAGAGAATGGACATTAAGATAGTGAACTCTTACAAATACCTGGTCACCTGAACAAAAAAAATGACTGGACCAACAATACAAATGCACTTTACAGAAAAAACGACTTCCTGTTTATGAGAAAATGACCCCACTGTTCACTTGATTTGCCGACTCTGTAAAGCAGTCATTTTTGTCTGACTTCACGCTCGAGATGGGACGCTCAAATGCAGTACTGCTGTGTTCCAGATTGAAGTATTACAAACATAGGAAATTGGAGAAATCATTACAATTTCTCAGCTTCCAGATCGATCAGCAACTGAAAAGACACTGGATTGTGAAATCCCAGTAACACAACATATTTGATAACCCATAAGTGAATGTTACAGCTAACATCGGTATTCAACCACTTAGCTAACATGACCTTTTTCTAGTATTGCACAATATGACAGAAAAGGCGTAAATTTATTCTGAAATATCATCACACACCTGGGACACATTTATTTAAGCCTGGAAGTAAAAAAAACTTGATGTAATTAAGTTTGTAAAGTTACGTAATGTAATGAAGCTAAGCACACTCTCTTGCAAGCCTCTTCGTGCCACAGAAAACCCTCACTGCTAACTTTTGTGTTGGATGTGTGAACAGGCTACACAAAAATGCGTGTCCTAGTGAGCATAATGTCATATAACATTACTGACTTAACCAGAACATTTCTGAGGTCGGATGAAGAGACAGGAAGACGGTTAGATAATGTTACATTATGAGCTTGATTGACATTATACCCATTGTGCTGGTGTAAATAAATGTGTCCAAGATATGTGTTGATATTTCAGAGTTAATTTAAGCCTCTCTGATCATATTGTGCAACACTATCAAATTATTAGCTAGTAAATAGTTAGCTCAGCCACAGCTATGTCTTACCTTGCAGTACAGCTATTGTCTTTAGAGTTGCTGATCAATCATGAAGGATTCACTATGTTTATATGACTTGCAGCCTGGAACACAGTAATACAACACTATATCCTCTTTGCCGGTGTGAATATGGCCTATAAAGGAGCGTATGCATTAGAACAGAGCTCCTCATAGTCCAGATTCCTGTCCGCATCCGGACCAAACAGCAAGTCAATCCAGACCCAGCCCACACATTGTGTTATGAAGATTTCAAAACCTTATGAAATGTAACATTTTGTATTTTTAAATCAATTTTCCATTGATCAGTAAATGGTTAGTGACAATAAATACACAGTGTAGATGGAGATCATTTACAGTGATCCTACAGTGAATGTGGTTTCAATGTGGCTTATTTCCCTGACATTTATCTCTTTCTCATGATGATGTTAACAGATGGGGAGAGAGAGGGAGAGAGAGAGAGAGAGAGACAGTGTGTCTTCTGATATTGCCACTGAGTTCATGCATAATTGTAACACCTGAGAATTTACTTTAGCTCCTAAATCGTAGACACATAATGTGTCTTGCTGATCCAGTGCTCTCTCTCCTCCTTCTCTCCTGTGGACTCTATTTCTGTTGCTAAGTTGGTCTCCCAGGCCAAAGCCTCCACCTGTTCTCTGGACCCATTGCCAACAACTCTGGTGAAGTCTTGCCTGCTTGCCCTTTGCCCCCTTATGGTGGACATTATCAACTCGTCCATAGAATCTGGCACGGTACCGTCCATCTTCAAAACGGCTTCAGTCACCCCCATCCTCTAGAAGCCAGGTCTGGATCCAGATGACTTACATAACTACCGGCCGATCTCCAACCTTCCTTTCCTAAGCAAAATCCTGGAAAGAGCAGTTGCCGCCCAACTCCATCAGCGCATGTCCAACCATGAGCTCTATGAACCCCTTCAGTCTGGTTTCAGGGCATGCCATAGCACAGAAACGGCCCTCATCAAGATCACCAATGACCTCCTCATCGCTGCCGATTCTGGCCACATCAGTATTCTGATCCTCCTGGACCTCTCTGCAGCCTTCGACACAATCTCCCACACCATCCTCCTCACCCACCTCACCATCTGACTTCCTTGGCCTCACCGGTACAGCACTCTCTTGGTTCCAGTCTTATCTAACAAACAGAAAACAGTTTGTTACCATTGGAGACTCCAGTTCCACCCCAGCTCCAGTCAACCAATACATTCCTCAAGGCTCTGTGCTTGGACCCCTCCTCCTCACCATCTACATGCTCCCCCTTGGTCAGATAATTTGCAAACACGGTCTCAACTTCCACTCCTATGCTGATGACACTCAATTATATCTCTGCACTAAACCACCCACCCAGCTACCCTCACAGTCACTCGTCAACTGCCTGCACGATATAAAACTCTGGATGACATCAAATCAACTCAAACTAAACACCAATAAAACAGAGCTCATGGTTGTGGCCTCCAAGGCGCTGCTCCAGAAGGTTGGAGATCTTCTCCTGGACGTGGACGGCTGCTCTATCTCCCCATACACGGAATTCCGCAACCTGGGTGTCATCCTTGATTCCACGCTATCCTTTCAAGCACACATAAAATCCATCACCAAATCAGCTTTTTATCACCTTAAAAACATCTCCAGACTCCGGCCCTCCCTCTCCGAACCTGTGGCACAGACCCTCATCCCTGCCTTCATCACCTCCCGCCTGGACTACTATAATGGAGTCCTGTCTGGGCTCCCTTCCAAAACCCTGGACAGGCTCCAGTATGTGCAGAACTCCCCTGCCAGGGTCCTCACCCGCACCAAGCCCTGGCAACACATCACCCCCACTCTCATCCGCCTTCACTGGCTCCCAGTCAAATCACGCATCACTTACAAAATTCTCCTCCTGACCTATAAATCTCTCCATTCCCTTGCCCCCAATACCTGTCTGACCTCCTCCACCCCTATACCCAGTCTCGGAAGCTTCCCTCATCAGGCACACACCAGCTCTCCATCCCTCACACCAAACTGCAAACCCTTGGCGACAGAGCCTTCTGTGTGACAGCCCCCACTCTCTGGAACTGACTTCTCTGGAGAACTTCAAAAAAGACTTAAAAACCTATCTCTTTAATAAGGCCTATCAGCTCTAGGTCCAGCCCCAACAATCAACTTTTCTAGTTCTTTATCTTATATGTATTTTTGTTTATCCAATTATTCTTTGTTTTGTATGTTCCACTTTGTTAAGCGTCCTTGGGTACCCTGAAAGGCGCTATATAAATTAAATGTATTATTATTATTATTATTACAGATATTTCTACATAGGCAGATTAAAAGAAAAATGCTAATTTCTACATAATATTGCTTCAAATACCTGAGAGCTGTGATGTTAGATAACTGATTAAATGTTAGCCTATTTTGTTATCACCAATCGTTCCAGATCCCTGACCTTGATTCAAAATTAGATGCAGATCTTTGAGTTTGAGAACCCTTGTTTTATGGCGAGGCAACTATCTGATGAACAAGTCACCATCACGGTGAGTGTCCTTTGGTTCTCAGTCAGATTCACCCCTTCGCTCCTCTCCAGCTCCTCCCTTTATTTCAAATATGGTCGCTTCTGGCTCCAAAAAAACAAGATGGGATAAAACCAAGATAATGTTAGCGGAATGCCTGGCAGATTAGATAATGTCACCTGTCTCTGTGATGTGTTATCTGTGGTTGTTGACATGCTTCAAGATACTCAATTCTCCTGAGTCCAATTCAAACCTCATACATGGGACCTATGGACTGGGGTTTGGTTGGATCGTTATAGTTGCAGGCAGTTTATTTCTTGGGAATATTCTAAGATATTCACAATTGTATTTAACATAGTGGGGTCAAATATAATTGTCATGCCCAAATGGTAAGATGACTATAAATAAAATAAACCCATCATATTGTACCCAAATTATTCATTTTTGAAGAAATATTAAAAAGTTAAATATTGAGTTAAGATTGAGTGTGCCTGACACTCCCAACACACTGCACACCGGATTTCCCTCTCTGTTTACCCCTTTGAATGTTTCTTACTTCTGGTTTTTATTTTTATTCTCTACAAATCATTTTAAACTTTTCATTATTCCACTAAGGCTCAGACCCTATTAGTGTGGCATTTTCTTTTATTGTGGAACAATTTGTCCATCCTAAAGCCCTATGGGACTTTACCTGTGATTAAGGGCCATACAAAAATCCTCTTAATTCCCCAAAAAGTTTGTTGTGAAGTTGCGAAGTGCTTTGGCCCTAGACTTATTAAAAGTTGTTGGTCTAAGTTTAGTTACAGTGATTTCAGAGGTGACTTGAGCGGAACTTTTTGTAGGAACCTCTGTCCATCGCCTCTGCATTAAATTGGGGCCCTGTTGTTCTTGTTAATTCTTTTCATCTGGATGAAGACGATTTACATGAAGGAGGCGCCTTTCAGGCACATCTTATCTCCTGGCAGAGAGGACAGTGCTTCTCTGGACCATAAAGACTTCAAATGAGGACAGTTGTAATTAATTTACAACCCAAAGCCTTTGGATGAACTTACTCTCCCATTTCTGAACTCTCTCTCCCCTTTTGAACAGATAAAACTCTTCCCACAGGTCATGTGAGTCCTGTGACAGTTCACCAGGAGGGACGAACGAATGTCCTCAGAATGTGTTAATACAATGTCTTTACATTTGCAGATTAAGTAACACGCCTGATCACTTTCTACCTATTTCTCTCTCTGTCTCTATGACTTCTGATCCACAAACATTCACAGAGTGGACATCGGACACCTTCTGACGTGTTTTTCTATGCTGTTACTCTGTCTTCTTTAAATTTATGACCCATCTGGATGCTATCTGGCTCACATTCCATTCAAATGGCCTCTGTATTCTTCCAGATTTCAGACCATGTCTAATTAACCATTAAGTCAGTATCTCACAATCTTATTTCTAACATATTAAGAAACAGTAAGAGAAGCTCATAAAACTGATCTTTCTCCCGTTTCTCTACGATTAAGATTGACTGAGATCAAATTTTAATGTTTAATCTGTACTGTGTTCGGTGGAACCACAGCACCTCCTGATGGTGAGTCCTGATACAGTTGGACGAGAAATATTCTGTTTAATATGTTCATGGTTATAACCAGTAAATGACTCTGATATGTCTTTGTTTTAACAAGTATTAAGCTGAATATGTATAATTAATGTTTAATCACGTCATAATCATTTTCATGATAGACAACGTACATCTATTGAGCCATGGTGAGAATCTGTGAGAAGGTGAAGCACTGTTTTGTAACGTTTAAATCTTGGAGACAAAAGCCGGTAAGCCCCGCCTAGACACGCCTCGATTTGCAAGTAATAAAACGGAGAGATCACGTCTCTCGGTTCAGTTTTTTTTGTTTTTCAGTTTTACAGTTTTTGTTTTAGTTCAGTTTTAATTTTGTTTAAGTTTTTCTTTTGTAACTTATTTTGAAGCTCTTTACTTTACTTTGAAACACGCTCCAAGACAGCGATCTCATCAGAAGTGCTCACGCGTTGATTTTTCTCATTTTATATTTTTCGCAGTATTGATTAGCTTCTTTTATTAAGTTTGTACCAGAACGAAGTTCTGTTTTAATTTGTTTTATACCGTTAAGTATCGTAACCCGCTTTTGAAGAAGTGAACTTAATTTAGATTACCTTGCATTAACTAACAACGGACGATCCGCCTGATCAACGTATCATCCTCAGTTATTTTATTCAAGAAGTTAAATCTAGTTTACAAAGTCAGAGCCTGAAAACCACTCGAAGAAACGAAGAAGAACATCTTTATCACAATCATCATCACGACTACAGCAACTTGCTGTGTCCGAGACCGTGCAAGCGGTTTCCAACGAAAGACAGACTCTTTGACAAGCCCCCAGCGCTCGCTAGCGGTACCATCCCGCTGGGCATTGAGCCAAGATCTGCACCGGATCGGTACGGGACCAGCTGCCCTCTTCCTAAGACAACGGACCGAGGTGCCCAACCGACTGATACCGGACGAGCTGACCCTCGGCCATCGGACCGCCAGCTAGAGTCGCAAATCACCCGAGGGAATCCGCTGCCGCAGCCCCGCAACTCGGCTGAGAAAGTAGGCTCTCCATCACTCACAACAGCTGGATTCACACATGATACATGAGATGGTGTATAAGGCTCTGATTCATATCTTTTAGCTTAAGAGAAATTCGGTTAGGGTCTCGTTAGTATTAAAAATTACTACCGTAATATTTAAATGCTTCAACCTAACCCATGATCTCACCATCAGCCTATATTCCACTAATAACCCATTACTTAGTTATTTCACATTTCCTGTTACCTGTGTTATTCATTTAAATTGCCATTTCATTTATTTAACCTGAATTATTTAGTCAATAAACATATTTAACCGTACGTCGTTGTCTGTGCAGGTTTGTTTTTAATGTGGAGAACCGATGGATATGTGTAGAATTCACTGCTTCATATATGAGATGAATAAATTGATCTGAAATTGATTAAAATTGATACAAGTTAAACTTGTCCAGTCGAATTTGATTAATTACCTCCGGATTATTCAAATAGACAAAATAACGGAGGTGGTGCCCCATTAACGAGTGTTTATTATTAGTGTATCTCCTACATTTTTCTCCTTTTGTCCTGGTCCTATATTTACAGTAACGCTGCACCATGCAGTATTACATGTAGCCCTATTGATTTCAGCAGAACAAAGACAAGAGTTTTTATTTTTTGTGTCGTGTTGTTTTGTGAGCTGTATCCTGGGGAGGGATTACAGATGAGGCGCCTTGATGGCTTTGGCGTGTTTTCATTCAGCCCACAGCCGGCGGCAGACTGAGCTCATTGCTGCAGTAAAGGATTATGAAGAAGTGATTTACACATGGATTTCCCATTTTTAGTAGCTTTGCTTGTAACTCTGCTGTTGGCTAATAGAACAAACAACGTGAGGCTGCTGCTATTTGTTGTCCCTGTAGCACGGCACCTGCCACCCAGTGGGACATACAGTATCGATGACTGTGTGCTCCACAGCACACAAACCTGCAAGAATTTGGGTATATTAGAGGTGTTTTACAGGGGTGTATGTGGCACACACAGACAAAGTCATTTCACTCTGATTCTTATTATTTTACATTTCAAGTTAAATCAGTTTTATTTATATAGCCCAGTGTCATAAATGTGCTTCAAGTGGCTTTACAATTTGTACAGCATACAATACACTCTGTCTTAAGACACTCAACCCATGTAAAAAACAATAAAAATAAATTATTCAGTCCAGTCATCTGAGTTAATGCAGTAGTGTGCAAGTTTGCCTCAGTGTTCACATGCTCATACACAGTGTTTCAACTGTTTGTAAAGAAATACTTATATTGAATTTGTCTACATACAATTTTTCCCATAATTTTACTCGAAATGGCTAATTGGTAAACTTATTGGGTGTTTTTTTCTACCTGAACATGGTTCTTTACTGTTTTTGGAGAGTAGAAAAAACATGTTTTATTAATGTACTGGCAGCTACATCACATACATAACTGTAGTTGCGTTCTTAACTGAATTTACACAAGTACCATAGTTATTTTAACCTAGAGCACAATGTTTTCCTAAAGCTAACTAAGTTTTATTGCCTAAACCTAATCAAACTGTGAGCATACGACAAAGCTCCAGTACGTCTGTCACTGGTACGCTGCAACGGTCATGTTGTTTTGTAACAGTCATATATGTTGTTTGGGAGTCGCTGGCATTCAACCTATTCATTTAGGTATGAGGATGTGCTGGCAAATTATGCAGTTTTTCCGTCACATCTGCCGGCCTGCCTCTACTCGGTCTGACTTGGCGTGGCCGGGGTTTTGCTTTTCCATCACAACTGGGCAATCGTTCGGTCTGACTCGGTGAGGCCTGAAACGCTAGTGGACAAACAACATTAGATAGATAGGAAAACTACAGCAAAAATGATTTTTTTAGTGCATAATTTAGGTATGAGGATGTGTTGAATTAATTATATGACAAAAAGGCAGGACACTAAATCAGACACTGTTTTCAATAATTTCACATAGATTATCTACCCCTGATGCTGTCGCACCACAGCCTACCAATATTTTTTCCTATTATGATATTACTTAAAGGTAGTAGTTATGGGGAGGAAATTTTAATCAGAAGAGAAAAATCTTCATTGGCTGAACTTTGATGCCTAAACAAACTAAATAAACAAACAGCTTGTTTATTCAATTGTATATTGTAAATATTAAAATTCCGAGATTGAATTTTTTTCTCCAAAACTACACAGTACCCCTTTAATTCTTGGCAACTTTTAAAAAGGAGAAATGGAAAGCATCCTGACTGGAAACGTCACAAACTGGCATGGTTTGTGCATGGCCCAGTTCAGGAAAGCTCTCCATTGGGCGATTATAACTTCCCAGAACATCAGTGATATTGGTGAAGTGAGACGTCTGCACAGAGACCACAGGATACCAAAAGAGAACACCCACCCAGCCACAGTCTGTTCACCCTGCTGCCATCAGGAAAAAGATACAGAAGTCACCAGACTAAGGAACAGCTTCATTCCCCAGGCTGTGAGACTCCTCAATTTATCCTCAGCACTACATTTACAATTATTTCAAATTGTATTCTAGAAGTTTTATTCCTGACTTATTTTTCATTATAAAAAGAATAACACTAAACAAAATCAAATAGAAGTGAGAATCTAAGACATGGGACATAAATATAAAAGTAAATATGGGAGAAGAAAATACTATGACCAACTGTTTATTGTCATCTTCAATACACAGTGCAATAACAATACAAGAACTAAACAAAAATGAGAATGCCATAAATTGTATAATCATGAACTTAAGTTAAAAAAAACATAGATAAATAAATAACAATTAAAATGGTAATAATAATAAATCCTAACCCTAATGAACCATCAAATAAAAGGACACATGGATAACATTACACTGGCTGTAGACATACATCAGAATACATCACATGATCAGGTAATTGCAGATTACATCCAACATCAGGAAGGAGTTTATGACATCTGTTATTGACCATTCACAAAGTTCAGGTATTTTACCCATTTCTGAGCATAACTCTCCACTTGGTTAATAAGACAGAGACAATTGTTCATATGCTGCTACAGCCCTCAGTTGACCATGAACCATGAATATCCTCACTGGTGGCAAATCAGATTTACATTCATGAACTAAGATTTTCCTGCCCAGCATATGAGCTGTACACATCCGATCTGCATCTGACACTGGGAGATCGTTCAGTGGTAGAGAATCACCCAAAATGAATGAACGAGGAAAAAATGGAACATCCCTACCAATTAAATTTTTACAAATGGCTGTTCAATAACCATGCACTTTTAGGCAGGTCCACAGCAGCAAGCGCTTCAAAGTGTCCTCATCGTCATGACACGTCCAGCTCTCATTTTAGCTCTGAATTATTTTGAAGGAGTCAAGTAAAGTAAATGTTATTTCTAATCTTACAGGACAAGTCTTGTTTTAATCTCCCTGGATCACAGACTGTGTAAGCAAAAGAACAAAACTTGGTCTTAATTTGAGCCAGGAGATATTGGTCAGGATCGGTCAGTATACAGTCATTAATAACCATTTTTGGGATTGTATCGTCCATCAGAGAAATGGTAACATGCACCACTTTCATAAAGAGTCTCTGTACAGGCACAGGTGGATCTCAGATGGCGTAATCTGGTCACGCTCCATTAGTCTGCCGTGGGTCTCAATCTGTGTAATCTGGTCATGGTTTGTAAGGTCTGTGTGGTTCTTCCTCAGTGGAAATTGGGATTATGTCTGTAAATCTCCTGTGGTGGGGATCAGAGGCGGATAAACGCCTGTGACTTTCCCTTTTCACTGCTCTCCCCTGAACCATTCAGCCCTGTGTTTACTGGGCCAATCATTTCCAGTAGCACACAAGCCAAGAAAAACAACATCCTAACCCCTTTTATTTTTTTCAACCTAGGGAAGAAAAATGTCTTGTCATCTGATTCAGTATCATACTACACATGGTGTGATTTTTTCACTTATTTCTGATCCATCCCACTTTTTCGTCCCTTACATCTGTAAAGCTTTGTGTTTCTTCTATTCTTCCAAAAATGCTGCAATTGTTTTTGTTGAAGCTTGGCTAGACCTTCTGAATTTTACCTATGATTTAACACACCACCACAGATTGGATATGTTTCTGTTCCAGCAAATATAGTATGACTCTTGCCAAGTCCCTCCTACCACAAACAATGGCCATTTTCCCTCATCAGTATGGCAACTGTAACATTTCTTGTTCTCAGTTGTTTTTCTCAGGGAAGATTGAAGCACTTTCTTTTTGCAGTTTTCTTTAAACACTTGAAACATACAGGCTTTCTTGAAAGTCTAGCTGCCAGGTTGAAAAGAAATGATTTAGCATGTTGGGCTTATTTACTGGACCTTTGTAGACTTAGTACTTAGTAGACTCAGCCCCAATCCCAAGACCAGCCTAGAAGCCATTTTCAAGGCTGAATCAATTTATTACCATACAAACCAGGCCTAACTCTCCTTACCTTTGGAAAAAGACAATCCAACAGTCACACCAACTCTATGTAGCACTTGGCCAGGTGTTGGAAGATGCTAGCCCATTCTCACTGGCAACGTAACACATGTCCGGTCAGTGGCCTTACACTTATAAGTTTGACACTTTAGTTACCCCTTTAGTATTACTTCTTGAAGCACCCCACTAGTACAGTAGTATAAGCCCCTTTCACACTGCTTTTTCAAGGCAGGAATATTGTGCCGTTATGCCCCCAAAGCAAAAAACTTTACCTCACATGTCTTTGTCGCCTTTCACTATTGTGTTATTTTAGTCAATGTCTTTGGCAACTCTTCTGTGAACTCTTTGTCTGAAAAGGGCTTAAGAGTCAAAGGTGAGTTAACATTTAAAGTTAACGTACGTTAATGTTAATGATGTAACTTGTGAGTGACATACATATATAACGTGATGTGTCACTTGCGTAACTTATGTTACAAAACTAAAAGTAACCATTTAAACCGGGATGATTTTTTTCCTAGATTTAACCATGTAATTATCTTTTACCTAATAAACGTACCAAAATTCAAAAAAATCATTATATGTATTATCATGCATTGGCCATGGACAATTTCATTTAACAGTGAAAAACAATTCAGTTCGAATCAAGGTAATTAAAACAAAGTCTAATAACTGCCCATTTTCAATTAAATATGACCCACTAAATGCATGCACATAGACATGAAAAGGAAGTTCATGTAACCATGTTTGCTATATTGTTTTATATGTTTGTATTTAAGCATTTTAAATCTTCCATGGCTCATGCTGAGCAAAGCTAAACACACCCTGCATCTGTTATCATTGCAGGACATTTGACTCATTTGAATTAAAAATATAGACTGTTCCTTTAAAAGCAGAACAGACCGCTCTCTATCAAAAAGACTTATTTAGAAGAAGATGGGAAAACAGGGTCCATGTTAACAAAGATTGTTGATGTTTTTTGATCACACATAAACTTGGACTACAGAGGATACCAGACAAGAACCTATGTCTTGAAGATGTGACCCTGCTGCAGCTCTGTAAAGGCTTCATTTTAGGTGTTGATTGATCAACAGGATGTGACACTTGAAATGCAAACTGCAGCAAAGGACACAGTGTCTGCTTCCCATGTCCAGATCAGAGGCGCTCTGCACCAGCCATGATAATTAGCCAATTAATGGGATGTGGCATGTGAGTTGGTTATCTGCCCCCCAACACAGCTGAGACGCCAAGGTTAGTGTCCCTTCTGAGCGCACCTATGTGTGAAAACGTGTGTGATAATGGAGGGCTGACACCTACACACACATACACAAAGGAGACAAACACCACAGGCTACATTGTAATGATCTACAAAATAAGTGCAGCAGACAAAGACAAAGAGCACGTTTGATTTATTTTTTATGGATTGAGCATTAGGAACCTTATCTGTTTTCTGTTGTTGCCACCTTTGGGCAGGAAGGAAGAGGAAATAGCTACATTTGAGCTCTGTGTAGTAGTAGAGACTGCTGTCTGGCATCGTAATTGTCATTTTTCAACCCGAACATGACTGTTTTAAGCACCTCATGAAAAATGTTATATAGTGTATGAGCTGGTCGGGGTCTGTGTAGGTTGGCTTCAGGAGACAGAATGTGGGGGGTGAATAGAGAGGAGCCAACCTGTGTCATACAGCAGGCAGCGGTGAGTACATTTTTATTGGTCAGCAGTGGGTCAGGAATAAAAACACTCCACATGGATCCCTTCTCCACCAGACTTACAACACACACAGCTGGCATTTTGAGCTTCAGACAGCGAGACATACTCTAAAGGAAAAGTCTGCTGGTACTTAATATTTTTCTTGCTGTCAACAAATCCCACATGCAGACTCAAACAATGAATGTATCCTACATGTAACTTGTATCATAAAAAGCATTGCTGAGTCACACTGCCTACATTACAATCAACTGAAAATCATCCCCAACAAATGTGCATTTTCCTCTTTCTTGTTTGATTAACATTTCCTTAGTGTCCAGCTGAGTCCTGAGCCTTTTTTACAGAACAAAGCTTTATATTTGTGAGGAGTTTTAAAAGATTCACATCTTCTTTAAGCTATGGGCAGAGTGCCACAGACGGGTTAGAGATGTGTGGTGAGAGACGTAGTTGCAAATTTTGAGTCTTTTAGCCCGGTCACCAGAATCAAATGTTGACAGTTAATGTTTCAAAAAAACGTTAACAAAAAATGTGTTAATTTGTACCTGTCATATGTACCATATTGACATTTCTGCAATACGTGTGATATCACGTTCACATGACATGTATATGAGCTGACTTTCATGTTGGGAGGTGGAGGGGATGGTGTTGTACCACAAGGTGTGACAGCTGCCAAGCCAGAGACCACTGTTCAGACTGCTTTTCAACATTTGTAAGTGTTAAACCACAGGATACTTTTAATATGTTATACCACTAATATGTTGACTGTTGCAACAAAACTATTTTTGATAAGATGTGGGGACATTTCCAGCCATATTTGTGGCAACAACCAGGCTTGTTAAGCCAAAGCATGATCTTTTCCTAATTGTAATCAAGCAGCTTTTGTGCCTAAACCTAACCAGATCATAAGCACAGCGTTGTCAAAACAATAAATTGGAAATTGTACCTAAAGAAAGTTGCAACATAAAGAAATGTAAAGTTTCAACTTTTGCATGGTTTGCAGAAAGGTACATCGCCAACATCTATTGTAGTGATTGGCTTGGGTCTGTTCATGGAAATGTCGACAATAAGACAACTTGAACTTGGTGAAGACCTGACAATCCATAAAAAGCAACTTAACACCCCCTTTAAACAAAGGCCTATTCCAAAGTTTAAAAAATGCATTAAAATGCTGTGCATGTAATTATTATTCTATGAATTGTGGATGACTGCCAGAGTAAACATGTTACTTTTTACCGAAATATGGTTGGTTGGTAGGATGTTCATTCATACCTTGTGTCCAGGCTACAGTATTTTATAGGAGGAATATACTTTGCACCATGAGAAGCATTTGCTTCTTAACGGGACCACACATACTGTTTATCACTTAAACTCCCTATTAAAATAAATCTAAAGACTATGTTTTAATCATTGGAATTAACTTAAATAATGTGGGTTTCAATGCTGCAAGTCTGCTTCTTAAACTTTATGTACGTTATGTGATACAGGTATGTCTGCCCTTGCTTCGGGGTATTGTTTTAATACGTTCAATACGTTTTTAAGTACAATTGTACAAGTACAATTATTTAAGAGTTATATGAAACTACCAGAAAACAAACACATCATGAGCGGTTACCACCCTGTCAATGATAATAGTAATAATAAGCACTTTTTAAAAACAAATTAGAAAATGCTTTAAAACAACAAGAAAAGAGGAGAAATTACCGATAAATGATAAACAGTACAATTCATACCGTTATACAACAATAAAACAAGCAAGGTCAAAATTACTCACAGACATTAAAAACAAATGAAAGGAAGAGTGAGCATTTCAAGAAAAAGACATTCTGAAAATGTGTGTTTTTAAGAGTGAGTTAAAAGGGGAAATTAAGCTAGCCTTCCTTACATGCTTGTTTCAAAGTCTGGCCCTGACTCCAAAGGCTCGTTCTCCCTTGGTTTTTAGTCTTGACCTAGGGATTACTCTGCCATAGGATCTCAGGCTGCATTCAGACTCATAATGGGTTAGTATGGCCCCCATGTCCCTGTATGCAACGTCTGGGCATGCTCCTGATGAATCGCCGGATGGTGTCCTGGGGGATCTCCTACCAGATCTGGATCAGGGCATCAGTGAGCTCCTGGACAGTCTGTGACTGTACTTGACGGCATTGGATGCTCTGATACATAGTGTCCCATAGGTGCTCTATTGGATTTAGGTCAGGGGAACAAGAGGGCCAGTCAATGGCATCAATGCCGTCATCATCCAGGAACTGCCTGCCTGGCCACATGAGGCCGGGATTGTCCTGCACCAGGAGGAGCCCAGGGCCCACTGCAACAGAATAAGGTCTGACAATCGCTCTAAGGATTTCATCCAATGTGCTCAGTGTGAACCTGCTCTCATCTGTGAAGAGAACAGGGCGCCAATTCTGGTGTTCTCACTTGTGGATGCCGATCGAGCTGCACAGTGCTAGGCTGTGAGCACAGGTCCCACTAGCGGCCGTCGGGCCCTCATGCCACTCTCATGGAGTCAGTTTCTGGTCAGAAACATGCACACCATTAGCCTGCTGGAGGTCATTTTGTAGGGCTCTGGCAGTGCTCCTCCTGTTCCTCCTTACACGCTTAGGTTTAGTAACAGTTTCATCTTGTTTACATCCAAGAATGTTGGTTGCTTGGGATCCAAAGAGTTGAGAGCCTCCATCTGCTGACAATTACCCCTAAATTCCACCGGATCCATGTTCGGTCCATCTCCGATCCGCCACGGCAGCGGAGCTGATAGGTTTCACTCTAGTCTATGTGGGTACTTCCACTGACCCTGCTGCGTTGCGTATCTACTCCGTCGCAGCTCCGGCAGTCCGGACGCTTCCGCATCAGATACGCAAGGCCTCTATTTCTGCCTGATGCCAGACCAGGCACATTAACTAAGCCAAATTCAGCACAGAGCAGACAGGAAGTCAGACACTGAAACAACAATATAACATCTGGTTCATTTTCATGATAAAACAGCACAAAAATCTAAAAAAAGAGACAAATCCAAGCACTTCTTCTAATCCCGGGGTCCCCAACCAACGGGCTGCGGACGGGTACTGGTCCGGGGGTCATTTGGTACTGGGCCGCACAGAAAGAATAAATAATTTATTTTATTTCCTTTTTATTGACGATCACACTCTGAAAGATGTTTTATTTCGAAAAACTGGATTCTCTTTTAATAACACGTCTTTTCCTCTTGACGCGCTTGACACATTCCTGTTTCAGTCATGTTATACCAAAAAAAAGCCCTCAAGCTAGCTAAAATGAGTAAAAAAACAAACGTCTTTTGGAGAGCTACTTTGCAAAGAGCCTACGCCTGCCAAGAAAAATAAAGCTACATTTAGGGAGAATGACACCTGTCTTCAAGTTGCCTGAATTCAATGCCAAACTGGAGCTGTGGGGATGGCGAGTGGACAGAGGGACATTGACCTGTTTCAAACATAAGCAGGGATTTTGGAAGAGACTGAGCCTGGGCCCTCATTCTCCAACCTGGTGCAAGATCACCTATCTCTGCTTTCAAAAGAGTTGGAGCGTTACTACCCAACGACAAATGACCCATGATCTGCGACCCATTTATAAACATGCCTGGTGCATCGAGCATGTCCATGCTGGAAGAGGATCAACTGCTGGAGACTGCAAATGACGGTGGCCTTAAAAGTATGTTCGAGTCAACTGCAAATCTGCCAGTGTTTTGGATTAAAAATCAGGGCAGAATATCCAGAGATCGCCACTAAAGCAATGAAAACACTGCCTCCATTTCCCACATCCTATCTTTGTGAAGTGGGGCAACAAAAGCAAAGTTACGGAGTAGACTGGATATAAGAAACACACTTCGGGTGTCATTGTCTCCCATCACCCGTAGGTGGGACAGTCTCGTTGCAGAGAAACAGGCTCAGGGATCCCACTGATTCTGCATTATTGGTGGGTGGTATATTTATGCACTTTGTTATTATGCTTGTTGTATAATTTTATTTTATATTTCATCCCCCCCATTGCTGGACTGTGAAATAATGTCTTACATGAAACCTGTCTGTGGTGCAAAAAAGGTTGGGGACTGCTGTTCTAATCCTTTGGTTGGGAACACTAACCTTTTGTCTGTTTGTTGTTGTGTTTATAACACATACGTATAACAGTCGCACATGATTCTGTAATTATCGCAGGAACTCCTCGGTCTCGCAACTTCAGCTGTCCAGCAGTGCTGTGCCGTGCTGCCCTCAAATGCAGTTTTCTGCCACGTACATGCAACCAGTGGAATTCACTTCCTCAACTACATAAGCAGCAAGGGCAGGGTTTGTTGTGTGTCCTTTCTTGTTTGGTGGGACTGCCACGGCTCCATTGCAATGCACCAGAAGTGCCAGGAATTCTGTCTTGGAGAGGAGACGCTCAACGCATGTGCAGGCTGTGCTGATGAGATGCACAACTAGAATGAAATAGAAAGCAATCCTTTATGGTCATTGTACAGAATATAATGAAAGTAGGAGGGCTGCAGTGTGTTAAAAGGCACAGGGAAAGAAAATAAATTAAACCTCAGCAACACGTTACAGTATGTGTCATTTTTAGCTTAATTATTGCATTTTCGATCTTTTGTGATCTTCCCTCACATGTCAACAGATCCATGTCTTTGGACTGTAGCATTGTGTTTGGGGGATTAAGATAGGACATGATCTTGTGCACCATCTCTGCACTGAACTTAATGCAGGGCTCAGACATGTTCCAGAGCAATCCTATCGCTTCAATGTGCAGATCTGCTCCAAATGCCTGGTTGCTGTAGACCCCTCGGAGCAGTGAGGTTAATCATCAAATGATCGCAGAATAACTTAGACTGTAGCAAAATATCCAGAATGCGCTTGAGTGTCTCTCCTTTGTAATGAATGGCAACAGTGGACTTTCTGTAGAACTTGTAGAGCATGTTACGCAAAGCAAAAAAGGCTACCATGGCCTGTTCAGCTACCAGAGCATGAGTGACCACCAAATGCAACTGGTGGTTAAAACAGTGGACGTACGGTATCTCTAGGTCCAGTTTAGCATCCATCTAGCATTGTGTGGGATAGTCTGTGCTATCTTTGCCAACTCCGCATCTTTCCTCAAGGTATACTCAAATACGGACAAAAATAGCCGACATCCATCTTCACCCATACACCTGAGCATCCTGGTCTCCAAAGGTCGAGCAGTTTTTTTAAAGAAACTTATTACATTAGTCTGACTTCAGGGTTCAGTCTGGTCCAGACAAGTTGAGGGCGGGGCCAGGCACAGGTGACTCAGTGGGCAGGCCAGGCCGCCCATTGCCCACCTTTGCTGCCGGATATGGATGTGAACATGAAATGCAGCAGCTTTGTATCTCTTCTTTACAGAAGGAGCAGCTGTTCACCAACAGCCAAACTTCATCCATAGAGGTCAGTGAGCCCCTTATGCTGTAAACAGCACTGATGTTGCTCAAATGCAAGGGTCCCTCTGCTGCCAGACACACATGAGGTTAGCAGATGAGGGCACAGTCCTCTTCACATGCACTGAAAACATAAATACAAATGTGTTTAATGTAATCCTGGCTTCATCCCCCATAGCTTCCTCTACTCAGATCTGTACCCCCTTGAGGGTCAGGGCAAGGAGGATGCTTTAATCTGATTGGCTGCCATTCTGCTGAGTCATTGTGGCTAGCTTCGACTGCAGTCCCTGACAGAGGTCAGGGATTGGTTACACAGTGACCTTGTCAAGTGGTTGTGCCTCTGCTGAATCTGGTGGTTTTATAAGAGAATTTCTAACCAGCAAAGTTCACAGAGCTTACAATATGCTTTAACAAGATTAGATGATGATGGAATACATTTGGATGTTAAGATTTTTATTAAATTTAGCAATCAATAAATCTCAACATATTCTTGACAAATTAAGTGTGCAATAGATACAGTGTAACATATTGTGATGTCACATGAACTGTGATGCAGTTATGGATAAAGAAATATACACAACCAAACAACAAAATGTGTCTCAGGCAAGCAACACATTGTAAATGTACAATTTGTAACTTCTGCTGCTAAGGGTCCCTGTTTCAAAACTAGATATGCTTGCAGAGTGTGGTGGGCTGGGTGGAGCGGGGGGGCAAGAGCCGCTGCTCAGCTTCTTAGAGCAAGAGATGCTGGGTTAGAGTCAGACCCTCTGGAGAATAAACACCTGGAGTCAATTCGGATTCTGCTCTGATTCGGAACCATTTACCAATGGGAAGGAAGTTCAGAGATTACTTTTAATGTTTTGGATTAAAAGGCGGATTTATCTTCACTCCTGTAATCAACATAAACGCAGCAGCCGACCTCAGTTTTCAGGTGTTTATGTTCTGTAATGTTGCCTGTCAACTGGAGCTGGAGGGGAAATTAATTGATTTCATGATTTACAGAGTAGAGGGGAAAAGAAGAGAGACAAGCAGAGTCTCTGGTGAGTAGGTGACTGAATTCAGAGAGTTGTCCTGAATTTAACCACACAGGCACTCAAACACTAGCTTATGGCTAGTGCACAGTTAAGTAAGCTGGCTGTTTGGGGCACATAAACACTGCATGAGTAACACAAACAAACACAAATGCTCCTGCCCTCAAACTCACTTCACTGTTGTATGTGTCTTCGGCACAGATGTTCACATATGAAGAAATGTTTTCAAGTTTGATTCACTTTAAATTTAGTCTTGTTCGCCAACTTCACCATCCATGAAGTAGTGTAGTGGCTTGCAATCTTACAAAACACACTGTTAGCTTGAGTAAAGTTGTGGATTTCTCTGGTTGGAATATTGTTGGAAACATCTGGGATAATGTAAGTACACAACTCAAAAATTATATGACAAAAGTTGAGTCGTTTTTAAACATTTTAATTCAGAATTAATACATATTACAGTTTTAAAGCTGCAGTGGACTTAGTTGAACCATTATTGACCATTAGTTTTTAGTTTTTTCCCCCCAGCATTATGAAATAAAACATAAATAAAAAAGTGCCAAACTGCCCATGACAGTGTAGAGGATACTAGTGGGAACGATATGAGCAATCATCCCTAGTCCCACATGGGCCCTTTAGATATTCATTCATTAATGTTAATGAATTGCGCCACAGGCTCATTATTTAAATTTGTACACAACTGAGAGATATCCCTCTTTGGACCTATTGTCCATGTCGACCCAAGAATTAGCTCACCCACAGTCAGTGAAAACAAAAAGGGGCGTATAGTTCCTGGAAATTGATCATATGGGCTCCATTTTGTTCCACCTTGGTGTTGAAAGATTTAAGGTCTTAATTTCATTGGCCTGTCAAAGTTTTTTTTGAATAGTGAAGGCATAAGCAGAGGGTTTACTTGCCCATCGATAAATCCTATAGGATCAACATGGCTCTTTTTGTATGTCATTTTTCCTCTTAAATTATCAAGAAAAGTTTTTCAAAGGTCAACTCTTATTGATATGGAAATGATTTGCTCCATCAGCTAAGAAACCTGAATAAAATATAAAGAAGAATGGGCCGCAACAATACAACTAACAGCATTTGCATTTGGGCCAATGTGCTGCCCAACTCGGTCCAATAATGAATATTTTGACTGTAAAAATAATAATGGTTTCTGAGGATGACTAATCACATTGGCCCATTTTATCACTGACACTTTAATTGGCATGTCAAGAATTGTTTGAATGGTAGAATCATGAATATATATTATAGTGAAATAATATAGTATATATATAATATAGCAGATTTGTCAAAGAGCCTGCACACCCATACATGTTTTCAGTCATTCTGGCTGATCAGAACGTTGCGCTATTTGAACATGGTTAGACTTACACTGGCATTATGTGATGTCATCATTGACTGTAATAGATAGTGGACAGACCTGCTGTGACGTCACCCATAGAGCCAGCGTGAAGCTCAAAGGTGGTTGCTCTGGCCGACACTATCTCTGCAGTACCTGGCTTCCAGGTTAATCAAAAACAGGCAAAGAGGTGGAGCGTGGGTGGTGCTGAGGCAAGCTAAATTAAGCTTGGTTACATGCTGCCATTCCGACAGACCGCCATTACGACATACCGCCATTCCGACATTGTACTATTCAGACATGTCACCATTCCTACATACCACTATTCCGACATGCGAACGTCCCGCCATTCCGACAAAGTTTCGTCCCGGCATTCCGACAAGGGTAACCCTAACCCGCAACCCGTAACCCTAACCCTTTTAAAAGATTTGTCGGAATGGCAACATGTTTAAAAAAGAAATAAATACCACCATTCCGACCTTAGGAGGCAAAAAATGTCGGAATGATGGGACGTTTAATTAAAGGTTTAAGTGTTGCCATTCCGACAATTAGGGCCTAATGTCGGAATGGCGGTATGTCGGAATGGCGGTTGCCTCCCATTAAGCCTGGTAATTAAAACACATCCAGCTAGCTGGGAGCTACCAAGCTAATTAAGGCTAACAAGCTAGTTGTGGTCACACATAAAGGAAAGCAAATCTGGCCTCCAGTTATTCAGCTGAGTTTGATCGCTGGATCATTTGCGTTTATTCAAGTTGCTTGTGACTGAGTGTTTTTGCACTCCTAACAACCAGAATACTAAGTTAGCTGTAAGATAGTGAGCCACAGCAGGCATCAAGGGTGGTTGTATTCAGTTAAGCCTTAGACCAAAGTAGCACTCACCACAGTCACGATCTTTCTGTTATCCTGCAGGGTCTTATTTTTTCCTATGTACGCTCATGAAGTAAAGTACATTTACCCTCCATTCAGCAGTCAAATAAGAGAGAATTACATTGATCAATCTGTATGTCTTCATATACACTATACATTATGTAGAAGTTGAACTTAATGAAGATGCTAAGACATGCCTCTAACTCATTCTTAATTTGACACACCCCTGAGGTCCACCATCCCAACCCATTATTCAAATGGCCCATGTGGGTATTGAGGCTGGCTTTATATTCAATAATCAGCCACTTCTAATAGCTTTAAGAAGCTGTCATTTTCATTCTGTTCTTGCGATAATCTAATCATGCGCTAACATTTAATAAAGAGGCAGATGAGGTCAAAGTTGTGAATACTTTTTTTTATTTTCTTTAAACTTGTGCAGCAACTTCAAAGGGTAAACTGTGTGCACTCCATTTTGTTTTCACAACAAGTTCAAAATTAGTTAAGTGTTCATTATTTTTTTTAAATACATCTTTTTCCTTTTTAAAACCATTTACACACGATTGCTCAGCACTGGATTCTAGCAGTCTATCAGTAATCGGGGGTGTAGAATGATAAGCATCATCAGCAGTCTTCCTCCCTTCCTGTGTGTGTAGACTATATATTTGCTCTAACCAGTATTATCGTTACTCTTCTTTCATGTGAAGTAAAAATATCTTTCTTTAAATATGATTCCTTTACATGATAAAAATAGTTTTTTTTTTTCTTCTTCTCCAAAACAACATTATGTCACTAATGTGTACCAGAATGCTCTGTACTAACAGTAGTACTAATAGTACTAATTGGTGTGAATCTGCTCCATGGAGGATGGGTGCACCCTGCACTCTTGGGTGTGTGTGTGTGTTTATGTGTGTGTGTCTGTGTGTGTGTGTGTTTGCTGTGTCTAGTGTCTAGGAAAGCCTTACTACCAGCCTGGAGTATCACCCCTCTGACATGGATGACACTCCTCATGGTGCGTTTTGTGTTGATAAAAATCATTACAAAATTTTGATTCTCTTCGTACAAAAACACTTTTTCATAGAAATTGCATTTGCACAAGTAAATGTGGAGCTTTGCTGCCAAAGAAAGAAAAAGAAAAGCCACAGGAATACAAAATGAAACTGGAGACTTGACATTGAGCAAATGGAAAGAAACCGTGTATACCCATAAAGGGTTGACATGAGGTGTATTTACGGCAGTAGTGAAAGTCCAGTCCATAGAGATATAAATAAGGAGTTTTATAAATAAAACAATAAATACTTTGAATAAATAGTTTGTGTGTTGTGTGATTGCTGTGAATTTAGACTTGGTGAGCCATGCTCACGTCATTCCATGGTTCCTCCTTATTGATATTCAGGGTGTGTACCTCCATAGAATCCTCTTTAAGTTACTGGCTGTTACATGGACAGTTCATTATATTGCCCCTACTCCTGCATTCTCTGTGTGTATTTCACCATATAGTCTGCCTCTAAAAATCACCCCGTAGTACATTAAAGACTAAAAGTGTTAGTACTCTGAAACACAAATAAATGATATCACTTATTGCCTGATGGATGATATACAGTATATCCATTTTTGATGTAATCAATATCATATGTGACTAAGCAATGCCTCTCTATACATTTGGGAGCAGCCAAGCTCGCCGTCATCTTCAGGGCTTTGGGTTTAATTTAGTCGAGAGCCCATTCAGTCATTCTATTCACAAGTTTTGAAAATAAACAATCCTTCACAAACTTTCCTTCCTGTTCCCCCTGTTAGAATCTGTGTATTCACTCATAATCTCTGAGATGCTCTTGATGCTGCTCAACCAGCCTCTTTTCAGCTGTGCAGTGAAAGACTGACTGAGCAGCAACTAAAGATGATAGGTCCAATTCTGTCTATTTTTTTTTTTTTTGTGAGGGACCACCTCTGTCCCACCTTAAATTTATTTCCAGACTCTCTCTCACTTCAACTCCTGGGTTTTGAAAATCCTGGCACCTGTAGTTTGCCGCCTTGCCAAGGTGGTAAGAGTAATGAGGTAACTCGCTGAAATTTCACCCAGGTTCAAGTTATTTCCACAGGAAATATTGTTGAATCTCTTATCCCTAGCTATTTATAAAGTAACAAGAATGACATTTCGTCAATATACTCCCAAGCACCTCGGCTCTATATTCAAAAAACCCAACTGTCAACCATTACAACCCCATTACAACCCCCTTACCATTTACCCACACCCGTTCCCCCAGTGTCTCTGCACACCTCCTCACTGCAAGAGAGAGGCTGAAAAAGTGATTGAGATTCCCATTTTAGGCCATGGTCTCTTTCCCTGGCAGTCTGCGGTCGTTGAAGGTGTGCATGTTGATGACCTCCTCTGTTTTCACCATGACAGGCGGCTGGGGCTTGTGTTTGAGCCGGCGCTGGCACTTGAGGGAAACCCGCAGCTCGTCCACCATGGCGCTGCAGAAGGACCTCTGCAGAGGGAAATAGAAAATCAGAAGAGAATGGGTTTCAGACTACTTCCCCTGTCCAAATGTAATGGGCAAGAACACAAGCCTGTTCTCCATGTGTGCAGCCTCGTAACCCCCCCCCCCCCCCCCCCCCCCTTTAACCACCCACCAAATCAGCTCAGTACTGCCACAAGGGGAAATCGTGAAATAAACAGTGTAGCAGGCTGGGAATGGAGAGAATGCTGGATGGGAAGGAGATGGAGGGAGGTGCAGGTCCATAGGCTGTGAAGTAGATTGTAAAGTGTAAAGGCATGGAATTACTCAACATAGTGTGGGAAAACATCAGTGGTGAATTTGTGATTGTTGCTGCTCATGCAAGGTTTTTAAATCTACGTTTTAAAGCTTTACACTTGTATTCTTTCAAACTGCTCTGCATTATCAATCAGTAATGTCCAATAAATGTCATGTCATTTTTCTTATGAAGTGTTATTTACAAATATCGCTGAATGCATTTTCTTTTCTACTGCAGTAATTGTTAGTGACTGCCACTGTTTACCATAATGCCTTTCCGCAGTGTCCGAGGACAAAGCATCAGTATTGGAGAGTTCTGGCAAAACCTTAACATACAATGAATGACTTTTCAGTAATGTTACTGGCATCGCAATAGCGGTCTGATGGTTGACAATGTATTATTATAGCTTAAGTGATCTTCTGATTTTTCATATAGCACAATCATTAGGGCTAGTACAACATGCTTATTACCCTCCCACCCTTATCATTGCCATACTGCATATGAAAGTGGTAAATAAAAACTTTGTGAAGTAAGATGTGAAGTTTATCTGTTCTTGCTCGTAAAGCTAGTGCTATAACAATAATAAATAACCCATTGGGAGTTTCGTCCCTTTGGGGTTGCTGTAGCTGGTCAGTTTGGTGAGTTAACAATTTGAAGTCAGCAGTGTTGTTTTTACAGAGCATATGAAATACTATATATTACCTTTGAGTATGAGCACATGCAGTTTTTTGTAAGGCATGTGACTTAAAATGGATTGTTTCTTAAGATAATATTGTCAAAGTTGCAATGCTAACTTCCTTTAGCCCATTATTGGTAATTCCTATTATGTGTGAGCTCCGAGCTTTTGGACCAATATCTGAGATATCTGACTCCCAATGGGTCAGATATCTCAATATAGCCTACACTAGCCTACCAAAATTGTGGTCATGGCACATATAAGCTTATTACAGTTAGTTACAATTAGTCACACTAGTTAGAATTACAAAAGAGCCAGCCCAGTTGTCAGACTAAAACGTTTGCATTTTACGTTTTTGCAAACACGTTTAATGTATAAGACGTTTAAATAAGAACAGCTCTGGACCAGATAATAACATTGATATTGCATGATGTTCAATGACAATGTTATATAAGTAATTAAATTAATTCTTCTCTTGCTGCAGAATAAATATGATTGAGCTGCATTTAAGATTCGGCAGCTGGAACCCATTATTGTTATGGCCTTTAAAATGATTAACTCTTGGACTGTGACAGGACTCAAATTGTGGTCGGATTTCCTGTATGCCCATCTAACACCCCAACATTGCTACATAAAGGAAACAATACCTCATGCACTGGCACTGAATGCTGGTGCTGGACATGTGCTGTAATAATAAAAAAAATGAAATTTGTACGTCTCATACGCATTATATAAAGATTTCTGCAATACATATCATATGATACTGTGATACATTACATGTATATGAGCTGACTTTCATTTCAGGAGGTGGAGGGGATGGTGGTGGCATGACAACTGGGTGAGACAGTGGACAAAACAGAGCCACTGTTTGAGGCAGCGGTTCAACATTTTCTAAGAGTGAAACTACTGGATATTTATAATGAGATGTCAGGACAATTTCTGGGATTTTGGCAACAAAACCAGGCAAGCCAAAACATGATCTTTTCTTAAGCCTAACCAAGTGGGTTTTATGCCTAAATCTAACCAGACCATAAGCCCAGCATTGTCACAACATAAAATAGAAAATTTAGCCTAAAAATCTCAAGTTGCAACATAAAGAAATGTAAAATTTGAACAAATCTGTGGTTAACAAACGCATATTGCCAACATTTATTCTGGTAACTGGGTTGAAAGAGCAGGCCCTGTGATTGGACATAGACTCATGAAGGCAATACTCACTAAATTGTGAGGTGCAGAATTGCCCAGTGTTAATATAATTCCTAATGATCCAGGGCTGTTCTTCTTTCACATACAGATACGGACAGCAACTGGTTCAGACATAGTGGTATTGAAGCACTAAAGCAGAGCCCTCTTCAATTAAAGCAAAGCATGATTCCTCATTGCAGCCCACTCTCACTGTTGGACAGTGGAGGGTGTAGACAGGAGGTGGAGGAGTGCAGATACCAACCAGTAAAAGTTAATGGTGCAACAAGGACTTGATCCCCCACTGGCTTTCCACCAACCAACACTGCCTGATGTATTTGATAGTGTTAACTGACTAGACACTGTGATCAGGCTGAATTAAGTGATATAGAGAGAGTTCCTGAGACTTCTCAGGATAATATAAAGACAAACGGTCAAACTTTCTTCACTGGTGAGAAACACACCGTTATACAACCACTATTGCTGATAAAAATCTATCTGAATGATGTGACAACACTGTGGTTTAAGTTAGTTTAGGTTTAGGAAAACGTGGTGAGGGTTAAAAGGAGCCATATAAAGAAGGGAGGGTCACACTCAGGAATATGTCTTTTGATGAATTTACTTAGTCATCTGTTTGGCAGTACACAACATGTTTACACACACGCACACACACTAATGAAGGCTGGATGGCCAAAAATATTTTGTGTACTGCCAGACAGATGATTAAGTAAATTATGGATACAAGTATCCAGGATAACGCACCAGCTAGGGGGAAGATTATGGAACAATTGTGGTCATGCTTTAAAAACACTGACTGAAGGAAAAGAACAGCAGTCTGTCAGATGTTTTGTTGACACATTCATCCACCCTGACCTCCTCCTTCTGCTGCCTTTATCGCTCAAGTATAATTACACCTGACTTCCTCCTTTGCCTATCTAATAAACACCACGGTCAATAGAGGGCTTTGTCACTTGAACATTTAACAGATGTCATTCTCGGGAATATGCTGAATCTCATTAGAGACAGTCTCAAAAATGTACATCCATTAAATCATACATCAGAGAACATGCTTATGTTACAATGCTAAGACATCGGTTAGCAAAAGGTTAAAGGTTAATGTAAAATGTATGTTTCTCTGGATGGTTTGCTGACTTGCTGAATTTTGGAGAGCATTTTGGATTACAGTAAATATAGCTGGTTAGTAAACATAAATCAGGATCCTGCATTGCATGTGACTGATGCATCACTTTGGAAAAGTAAGCTAAATCCTCAGTGGGGATAAGTCACTTGTGTGTGTTCCAGCTTCCCCAATTAAAAAAAGCTTGTAACTTAACTTGATCAGACAGCTGTATTTTAACATACTTTAATTTAAATACTGCCTACTGCAGCTTTATTCCCATACAGTGATTATCATACTGTAGCTGAACATCTGGACACTGTGCCAAACAGTTTCACTGTATAAAACCTGACTGGATATGAATACGTAATTAATGCAAAGATTCATGCATAATTGAATGATTAAATGCATCCACATATTGTGCGATCCTTTAAGGGAAAACTGATAATCAAAAAGATCGCTATAGCTAGGATGTGCAGACAGTTACGTCTAAATTATTCCCATCAAACATACAGTAGAAGCATGAGAATGAGATGCGTCCTTTAAATGTTTTACTGACAAGATTTGAGATTCGATAATGACTATGGAAATAAACAACCGTCTGCTGAACAGTCTGGCAACCTGCCTCCCTGAATATAATGTTTACACTGGCCTGGAATGGCCATTCAAGCTCCTGGTGGCCTGACCAGCTGATTGGCTGATTATGAGACCAGTGTTAAAATTACAGAATGAAATGTGTAATTCAAAGTGAAAACAACACAGGCCAGCTGCAGTTGCTCACAACTGTACCACCAGCCCTCATGCCTGCTTGTAACCTGGTGGTATGATCTCTCTGACTGTCAACACACGCAGTGAGGAGAAAATATGGTTAGCACAGGAGAACCAGAGGAACAGAAAAAGTGAAGCTGAAATTCAGAAAAGCCTCGAAAGAAGGTGCAGCTAAATGCTGCAACATTACAGAATATGTATACAAGGAAGGGTTAGTGTTTGTAAAAATTAAAAAAAAAAATGCTATGAGGGTCAGCACATCATAATATCACTTCTATCTTTCCTGAGTGATTCCAAGTTTTAGAAAACAAATAAATGCAACCAAATCACTAGAATAGTTGTGTCTGCAAACCACAGATAGGTTTAACTTAACAATTATTTATGTTGCAACTTTACGTTTCTTTACGTTCAGTTTTCAGTGTGTGTGCTTGTGCTCTGGTTAGGTTTAGGCACAAAAAACACTTGGTTAGGGTTAAGAAAAGATCACGTTTTGGCTTCAGATACCTATTTGTCACCACAAATATTGTTTTCACGCTATCAAATGTTGAAAACCATCTCGAACAGTGGTCTCTGGCTTGGCAACCATCTTGCCTGGCTAGAACACCAACAACTCCCCCTCCTCCCACTGATCACATGTATATGAGCTGACATTAAAGTTAATTTACATGTAATGTGAACGTGATATGACTCGTACTGTAGAAAAGCAACAGGGTTCGTGTGACACATTTTTACGTTTTCTGTAATAAAACTAACATACTATGTTACTGGTACAAACAGTATATAGTATGTTTTTCAGCTAAACAGCAACAGTAAACGTGTTCTGTTCTGAATGTGGGCTGATGGTAGGTTCCCAGTCTGAATTATTATCCCAGTCTGGTCCTGTGTTCATATATTACTGAAGGGTTTTCTAATTCGTTTTGAAGGACGGCTGCCTGGATTATGTTTATCGGGAATGCTTTTTCCAGTCCATGGAGAGCTGTGTTCTTAAATCTGGTTATGGTTAAGGAATGATCATAGCTGTGATTAAGTACTGAAAAAAAGGTGTTGAAAGTCTTTATAATCAGCCATTAAGCTTGACCAAGAGGTTTGAGTTGGCTAACATGATCATAATGTTTACCATGCTGCACCATTAAGACAGGGACCCATAATAATGACCCATTTCATGTCATTATCCGTCTCTCTACTGTAATCTGTGTGTTCTAAAATTAGGTCTAGTATAAACATTTTGCAACATACGTTCATAAAAAAGTTATCTCATTAATTGAATTGAAGAAACTTTGATTAGGAGAAAGGGTTGTCCTCAGGGTTTTACATTTGACAGAATTTGCAAAAAACTTGCTTTCTAATACTGACTGTGTATCTTCTTATAGGATAGGACATTTAAAGGCCTTTTCATGGAGAAACCAATGCTATGACCAGATAAGGAGTGTTGCAATACCCCTATATTAACGTGAACAGTAATATTTAAAAATGAAATATTAATATTATGTTAATAACATACATGTAATACCACATAAATAATCCATCTTTCTATTGACGTTACAATAAAAATGTAATTAAAATCTGATACAACAGCCCTGGACCAGAAAATAACATTGACATTGTATGATGTTCAATGACAATATTATATAAATAAATAAATAAATTCCTCTCTTGCTGCAGAATAAATATGACTGAGCTGCAGTTAAGATTTGGCAGCTGGAAGACTTGGTCAGAGTTAGGGAAACATTATTGTTATGGCCTTTAAAATGATTAACTCTTGGACTGTGACAGGACTCAAATTGTGGCCGAATTTCCTGTATGCCCATCTAAAACGCCAACATTGCTACATAAAGGACACAATACTTCATGAACTGGCACTGAATGCTGGTGCTGGACATGTGCCGAATGGTCCAATATGAAGATAATACTGGGGTTATTTACATAATCCTACCCTGTCGCATACATTTTGAGAAGCAAACATGCCTCGACTTGCTCCTTGTAGTTTCTAAATTAGCTGATACGCTACTCATATCGTCACCATCAGGCTGTTCATTCTGTTCATCCAGGAAGTGAATCACAACTAACAGTTGTCAATGGAACAACATTCTCAGTCACATGATGGATGAGTAATACACCACAGTATTAGATTACTGAAATAGTTTATCTTTTTTCACTGCACTTCATAAGGCTAGGAAATTAACAAAAGCACAGTCACAAAATTCTTCAGAAGACATTTTTCTCTTAAAGATGTTCTATTTAATTTTTTTTTTAAATTAAATAACATTTTGGTTGAACATGTGGAATGTAACCAGGTTTTTCCATTAGTCCATTAGGTCAATCTGCTTTAGTCGTGCCACTGTGACATAGATTTCGGCCGATGTTGCAGTGTATGCTGCACTGTCTGCACTGGGCGGCATTGTTTTAGTGACTAAACAAGCAGAACAGGCATGGAAGTCCATCTGTGAGAGAAATCACTCTGATTGGCTGTTCAGCTTAGCAAATCAGTGCACAAGATGAGAAATGAAGAAAGAAAGGGAAAGCCCCTTGAGACAGTCACTGTAGTATCCATGATTTAATGTATTTAGAGCTGTTTCGTTCTTATTTTTTTCACATCAGCCTCTTCTCCAGTGCCATCAGACATGTTCTTGATTAGTTGTGGCCATATTAGCAAGAGTGTGTTAAACTGATGGCAAATGCTGCCTTATCATAACAACAGTTTGTATATCTGCAGTCCTGGTGGTATGGAACGTTATTTCCTCTGATGCGGGTGCAGAACATACAAGCTAACTGGCTGTTGGCTGTAGTCCTTGTGTGGTGTTCAAGTGCAGCTTTTTGGCTGAGACACAAGCGATGTAATGCAACACAACAGTCTGCTTTTGGTGCAGCGAGTTCTTTGATGTTGGTTTGGTGTGTCTGGGCCTGTACAGCAGGTGAACCGCACCAAGCCACATTGCTGTGGTCCTCAGTGTTAGCTTACTATGGCCAGCCTGTGACTGTCTCCTCTCCACCCACAGTGAGCTGAAAAGGGCTGCAGGCCTGTGTGATTGTGACTAGCACAGCTCTGACACGTCATCAATGTAAACAACTCACATCCCAGTTATACACAGTGCACAAACACAAAGCCGACAGGCACTTCCACATGTGCGTAAACACAATCTTGTGAGCATGCAGGGTTTTACAGGCCCATAGAGCATCATCACTTATTGATGCACATCATCAGACTGGAATTCCGTGTTGCTGCATGCCCAATTAAACTGCTGCTTCTTCACATTCTCTCCTCCTTTCTCATAAGCTACTGTGGCATCTGCAAATACTGTGTGAAACAACACCGGCATCTGGGAATGGAACAGTGCTGTTACTGGAGACGCTACACGGAGAAACTATTGTGTATGTGCTCCCAGCTGAAAGGAGTGACTGTGATGAACAAAGTGTTCAGCTGTATTTGAAAGCGTACATTAGCCCCTTGGCACTGTGTATAGTTACCAATATTATATTTACATGCAAGTGGGAGGGAGACACAGTGAATATGACTGCCGTGTGAGGTCTTCCTCTATTATAATTACTCAGAGGCTAATTCAGGCACTTACCTAAAGGTGAGCCTTATTGTTACAATAATCTCCCTCTGTGACATCCATGATGTCATTCATGGATAAAGCAGTGGTGAAAATGCTGCTGAAAATGGACAGATTTTCCTAATGTCAAATCAGAGACGCTATTATAGCATTTTACCATCAGGAAACGTATACCACATTGATTCTGAGACTTTAGTACGATTACAGTAAAGTGTGGCCACTCCCGATTGGCTGCCATGAAACTTTCTCCCACTGATTGGTTGAATGCAAATGATTACATCATGGTAGTTGCGCCAGGATTTGCTGATATAACCCTTAGATAACATTAACAAACAAAATAAAATCACCATGATTATTTTAAAGGTTTGTTGAGTAAATTCATAAAGCTGCTGCTGTGAATTACAAGTAGTGTGAATTCTATTTTCAAAGTGTACTTGCCTTAACAAGATTTTTGCTTGCTAAAAGTGAATAATTCCACATCTTTCAAATCACTTTTTACTATCTGTAATGCAGTAAAATTGGGGCACTGTGAAACATGTGGAAATCTAAAGGATCAAGATCAATTGTGCTATTTTTTTCAAACCTGGATGTGCATTACCACATAATTATGTTTGCTTATACACGATTAAAGTAAAATGTAATCGGGGGAGCAAGTCTAAAATGAAAACATTTAGACAGCCAACCCTGCATTGGAACTATTGTATTCTGGTCAATCTTGTGATAGATGTGACTTTAATAGGTAACATAGTAGGGACAACACATTCTCATCCCCAATTCGTCAAATACAGCAGCTGGTCAGTGGCCATAACCTCCAAACTATGACTCTCTACCTCCCCCTCTAGCATCAGTTTTACATGTGACGAGCTCCGCAGTCAAATTAGCAATAATAAATATTCAAAGTCTGTTTAGACTTTCAAAATAAAGCCTGTTCACAGACATTTCACATATTATGCCATATCAACAGTTTTGGATTTTTAGGTTTGGTTAAGTTTAGGCACCAAAACTACTTGGTTAGGTTTAGGAAAACATCCTGTTTGTGTTAAAATAACAGTCATATCACTTACTGATGAATGTAATACCTGACTGATACATTGTTACATTATTTACTTAAGTTTACTTTCTTATGCAACAAATCAACATTTACACTTGGTCTTACAGGGGACTTGTGTATGACCCACCCAACCAATCCGATCACCAACAGACTGACTTTTCTTGCTCTTTATACTACTGCACCGCAGGGGGTCGCCTCCAGAAATTAAGTTAGAGGGATAATTACAGTGTCATACTTAAAAGTGTATAGGGCCAGTGACCAGGCTGCTGTATTTGATGCATCAGGAGTGAAACCAGGCTCATAGGGAAGTCAATAATGGCTAAAAGCATCCGTCTATCAGACAATTTGTTCTCCCTGTCATTTATATGCTCCCAGGCGCTTGTTTAGTTTTAAAATCTGCATTTAGACTCGGAAGTGTAAAGTTATGTAAAAATAATGGTATCAATTTTGAAACCACAGTAGCATTAACAACTACAAGTAAAGTATGTTTAACATAATTTGTTCTGTTAACAAAATTATTATCTTATTGCACAAAATCAGGGTTAAAGCTGCATTAATAATTTACTTTTTTGTCCACTTGGGGTCAACAGAGGAAGTTGAAAATGCAATACTGACATAAAGTATTATTATCTTATAAAGTTGTTTAACTAAATGTGTCAGAAAGCAGTCCAATATTCGCTCGCCTTGTATCTCTCATTTGGTCTCCACCATCTCCTGAGAAAGATATCCAACCAGTAGTGACAGTGGGTTCATCAGAACATTTTTTACTGAAAACAGCTGCCTGCTTTGGCTGAAAAAAAGCTTGATGGAGTAAAGTTTGTTGGCCAGAAAATCAAAACAATGACTTTCAAGAGGATAAAAAGCTGCAGGTGATAATTCTCTGCAGTAATTCCCCTTTCACATTACACATAATCATATGATCCATTGTTAATATAATGATGAGTTGAGATTTAAGAGTAATCGTGCCAATGGTGTAGGGGTGTCCATTTGTCCACAATAATTTTTACAAGTTGTCACATTTAGGTCTGACAATCTTCAATATTTTTAACTTAAAATGCTACATTTAGCTCCATTTTACCATAGTGTGTATCATAAAACCCCTATATCTGCTGTCAGTATAGGCGTCTGCTGTATACTGCTAATAAACCTGTATGTTATGCAAACACATGAAATATCTACAAATATATCTTTTTTCACATGTATTTCTCACAGTGTACCGGTTACCAGTTTGTCTAAGCTACTCTGAACGAGGCTTTTCATGGCTATTGATCCCCCCCTCTGTAAAATTAAATGGCATGGCAGTGTTTTCACCAGTAACAGCCATATAGCTTCAGGCTTTGGGGAACACTGGGCCCACTCTGCTCACACTCAGGGGACACATTGCCATTATGGCTGCCTGCTGGTGGCATGTTGGATTGATGGTAGCTGCTTAGGGTCATTGGATTACAGAGTTTTTATGACGCTCAACAATCAGCCGCAGCTGTACCGGTGCATGGCACTGTGGGATAGCTCAGAGGAAGGGCCTGCCCACTTTGAGGAGAATGGAGATGTCGTAAATCTAATGCTGAGAGCAGTCACTGAAAGGAAAAAGGTGCATTTAGTCCATATGATTATTTACACAGGCCTGATCGTACGCATGAATAATGGTTAATAAAACTGTACTTCAAAGGGACATTTCCAGGGGGATATTATTATTGTAATCTCATTCTGTATGGATTTTATAGATGCAGTAATCAAAAATTAATCAGAAAAAGATGATTTATGGACTTAATATTTAGCAGGTAAATATAACTGCACAGTAGACTCAATATAAAAGGAATTGTTGGTCTATTCTTCAGCTTTCTCTAAGTTGAATACAGACCTTTCACCTGTGAGAGTGAACTAATGGGCCCCGTTTAGCTTGAATGGGGGAGAAACAGATGTGAAGCTGTGATGCAGATGGGATGGGGCACGGCTGTGCTGTAATCCTCAGTTTACTCTGCGTCTCTGGCCCCTGGTGGGCACTAAATGATTAGCTGCTTTGAGGGTTTGCCTAATCTGTGGGCTCCTCTCAACTGTCATACACATTTGGTGCAGTGCAGTCTGAATTTTGCTCGGTGGATGAACTGAGTCCTGATGGTTGTCCTCATGTTAAATTATTTTCTTGTGCACATGTCCACGTATGCAGATTTTGTGTGTGGCGATGAGTGTAAGAAGACACTCAACAACAACAACAAAAAAAAACACTGTCCACACTAAAGGCTTTTGCCATCCAAGTCGATTATTTGTGACCTGAAAAGTCAGGAGATACACTATGAACCTGTCATCCATCATAAATAGTTTCAGAATCTCTCAAAAGGCTCAAAAGATATGAAACAATATTCATTTATGGATAAAACTGTGTAAAATACATGATCTTAGTATTTCCCAAGCTTCAGTATCAGCTCACTCTTTTTTCCCCTGAGTAGTAAGGGAACCATCACTATGTGATGGGTGCATGTTTATTATGTTTTAAAATGTAAAATTCAAAATTAATAAAAAATCAAAGAACAGAAGAAAAAATGTCACTTCAAAAATAAGTAAAAAAGAATAACTTGACTACAATGTGTTTCCTGCTTGTAGTAAAAAAGTACCAACCAAATGGAACAAGTGATGATCTGACAGCATGATCTGATTTAGTAGGAAGGTAATCTATACTTAATGGCAGACAAATGTAAGGTGTTGATTCTTTTCATCCATGATGACCATACTGTATGTTGCTGTATAGATGGCTATGGTCAGCTGGCTCACCTACCAAAACTCAAAGGGAAATATTACATAATCATTCAGAGAACAACACATAGCAGGTATTCAGACTGAAAGCAGCCCTGCATTAAAACAATGCAGAGGCTGTGTTGGTGAGGTTTAGGTGCCAATGAGAAAATGAGATGAATCCAGGAGGACCAGTTTTAGCAGCAGATGAATGAGTTTAAAGGCTTCAAGGAGTTCCCATGGCAGCAACTATTCTTGGTTTCCATAAGACTGCCGCTGCATCACCGGACTTGCTCAGTTTAAATACATGAAGGGGCTCTGTTTCTTTCCACAGGACTAATGTCTTCATAATGATGTGGACTTCGAAGTAGCAGCGCTCTAAGCTGACGCTGCACCTTCGCCCCTAATGTGACAGGCTACATTCTAACAGACTGAAGTCTGTTTTGTGTTCAGTTGGTGACTCATATGGTGCGGTCGAATAGTCACCTCAATGGAAAACGTCATGAGGTCAAAGAAGGACCCGAAGGAGAATCCATAAGCACTAAGGAAAAGATAACTGCAGTGCTAAGATAACTGACTACACTTACACTAGGCGGATGTTAGCGATGTGGGTCTGTAATGGTGAAACTACAATTTCTGAAGATGATTTACGAAAAGTGCATCTTAGATACTTGGCCCTATGCATTCTTACCATGTTGTTTTATGCAGTCTATATAAACCTGGACAACTCGGTGAACAATACTTCTTTATAACGAAGGTCAGAATTGAAATACATTTTTTTTTAAAATTATAAAAAAAAAAAACAGAATATGTATGAACACAGTTAGTAGGGGTGCTGAGAAGGCTGTAGCACCCCATAAAACCAGCCAGCCGAGAGAGAGAGAGCTCATGGATGAGTGAGAGAGACAGGGTGTGAGGTTATAGACATAAGTGTTTACGCATTATAAAAACTTTATTTGATCATGGAGCCTAATGTTACTCTATTCTGCAGTTTATCAGTGAAGTGTTTGAGCTACAGCGCAGACTGGAGTATCTATTAACAGTGACAAACAGCCAAGTCGTCTATTGTAAATATCATCATTCAACCATCCTACTTAAAATGTTTCATATCCCTTTTGCTTGAAAGACAGACCGTGTTATGTTAATACACTGCTTATAATGTGATTATTAACCTATAACTATGATAGCCTATAGCAACATTATTTAGAAATTGGCATTTTGAGCAATTTGGCGCCCCCCACATTTTCTGAGTGCACCACCTCTGTCGTAAATACAAATCCTAGGGTTGTAAGAATTTGTCAGATGTAAACTAGGTGCTGATTACAAACAAACTCATAACATCATAACAATGTTATGAGATGTATGTATCGCTGTGATCCTACCCTCTCACTGAAGTTACACAGTGCAGAGACAAGTGAGGGGGGGGGGGCAGAGTGGCTGTGACAGGGACATCATTCACCCTATAACAAGACACTGTACCATCAAAATAATTTTAAAGCTGTTATTTTAAGGTAAAAAAGTTACATAATGTTGCTTTAAGAACCACTACACAACTCAGTAAAAAACCTTGAAATGTTGACTCGATTGTGCTTTGAATAGGTTTGGTTGATAGAGGCTGTGGGTGTGTAAGCCAAAATGACTTGATGATTGTTTTCAAGAACAGCTGAATGATGTGTGATTTTAAATGTTGCTGCCTCAAGGAATTGTGGGCCTGCATTATTTCCTTTTCTTTTGTAAAGGAAAATAAGATAAGAAAGGAAGCACCAAATCAAAATTTATTAGGGCTGTCACTTGGATACTTCTGGGTCATTTGACTAACCACCAGAATCCACCGGGCCAGTCTCGGCTGTGTGACTACCATGATACGGTCGCCGGAACCGATCGTGGCCGTTCTAGACAATGCTTGTGTTTCCAGCAGCTGCACCACGGCACGTTTTTCAGCAGCGTCCTAGAAGCGTCTCTCCGCTCTGCTCCCAAGTCAAGTTTTGATGGAAGCGGACCACAGCTGCATCAATCAGCACAGAGCAGATCGAGCCAGACAGGAAGTCAGACACTGGAACGGCAATTTTTAAAATAAAACATTGTGTGCAGGCTTGGGATCGACAGCACAACAAAGTCGGAAATATAAACAATCAACACATTTAAACAGACAAATAACAAAATGATTTAACTACGTAGCCTACTCAACCACAGAAAAAGCACAAAAATGACAAAATAAACACAATCTGTGTAAGTCAACAACATCAGGCAGGCATGGCGCTCGGCTTCTGAAACGCTCCCAGTCGGATATGATGTCGCGTGGAGGACGGACCAAAACAGCTTTGCACACGCCAGGTAACAGATACTTGCCCAGTGGAATCAAGGGGTTAGTCAGGAAATAAAAGAAAAAAAGAAACTATTCAACTTCAACCTTAATCTTTCACACTGCAAGTTTAGCTCACAGTGTTAACCTCATGTCATGTGAGTTGTCATTGGTCCCTGTTGAATCATATACTAGATTATTGGTAAATAAATGTCAATTTTGGGCCTTCCTCATCAGAAAAACAACTGTACTGGTTAACTGTGAAAGCAGTAGCACCATATTGCTTTTTCTTGTTAGGCGACAACAAGGCAGCATGTCCATATGAGAAGGAGGTTGGGGCAGATGGTTGGGTCAAACAAACACAGGACTTTCATCCAGTAGGCTGCTTTTTTTGTCCAATGCGAAGACGAAAGCCAACAGTGAGTTCTTTTAACTTTGTAACGTAGTAACTTAGGTTAGTTTGTAACTGAAGTTACATAAATAATGTAGATTTTTTAAGCCAAACCCTGATGTTTTCCTAAAATTAACCAATAGCTTTTTTGCCTAAACCTAACCAAACTACAGTCTGGTACGCCTGTCACTGGTACGCTGCAACAGTAATGTTGTTTTGGGAACAGTGATATACTGTATGTTGTTTTGAGAGTCAGTGGCAATCGACCTATTAAGTTGTTTAGGTGTGAGGATGTGTCGGTCAATTTAAATTTCTCAAGAAAAATGTATCCCAGTATCTTATGAATTAGCTTTATATTGGACAATTTTGCACATGATTTACACAGATCAGCCACAACATTAAGACCTCCTGCTTTATATTGTGCAGTTTCCCCTTGTGTTGCCAAAACAGCTCTGACACATCGAGGCAGAGACACAAGACTTCTGGGTTTGTCCTGGGCTGTCTGGCATTGGGACATTGGCAGTGGATCCTTCGGGTCCTGTGGGTTTAGGGGTGGGGCTTTCATGGGTCGGACTTGTTCCTGTACATCCCACAGATGCTTGTCAGATTGGGTTCTGGGGAATTTGGGGATCAGATCAACACCGTGGGCTCTTTGTCACAGTCCTTGGGTCATTCCTGTACAGTTTTTGTGGTGCGGCAGGGCACACTGTCCTGCTGGGGGGACCCTGCCATTTGGGAGTGCCGTTGCCAGGAGGTAGTTTAAGCAGTCTACATCAGTGTTTAGGTGGATGGTGCGTGTCAAGTCGTATCTACATGAATGCCAGGAACAAGGTTTAACAGCAGAACATTGCATTGTAACGAGATGATCAATGTTAATCACTTCACCTGTCAGTGGTTTTAATGTTGTGGTTGATTGGTCTACATCCAGTTCATGTCCATTGCCAATGCAGGAGGCCAGACTTTGCATCCTATCACTGACTTTCAACTAACTTTAATCTTTTAATCTTTTTATAAACTGTAGCCTCAATCTTTCCTTCATACTAACCATACCATTGTGGCCTTTCGCAGATATTGCAGACAGCCAAGTTTTTTTAAAAATGTGGGCATTGTTGTAAAGAAAAAAAAAGAAAAAAGTGTTGTCATTGGAGGGTTTTGCAGAATCTTCCAGAAGGCTATTGACATTCTTGCCGGGCAATCGATATACAGGTAGCCCTCTACTCCCCAAAGATTTGTTATGACATATGTCAGGTGGATGCTAATATGGGACACAGCCATTGATTTCTGGAGCTTATTTGACTCCACCCATTGATATTTAGCTGAACCAATAAATCTGTTTCTGCCTGAAAAACAGCTCTTAATCAGAAAAATCTGGAGTTCAGAAAACCCCAACCTGCGAGCATCCACCTGAGTCATTAGACATCTCTACTTGTGCATGTGTGTGCGCATCCATATGCATGCAGGCATGTATGTGTGTGTGCAGGGATGATGAGATGGGTTCCTCACACACAGCTGGTGGTCCCTGCACCCCGAGTCAGGTTAGTCTGCGGCAGCCTCAGCAGCAGGCAGGAAGAGAGGAAAAAGCAGCAGGAGGAGGAGGAGCGGGAGGAGGAGGAGCGGGAGAAGGAAGCGGAGGAGGAGCTGAAGGAGGCAGGGACAGGAGAGGAGAGAAAGGAACAGGAGGCGCAGGAGGAGGAGAGGGAGGAAGGGGACAACCATGGTAATCATGGAAATCTGACAGACTAGCATGGAGATGACAAAGAAATGCTCCGTTGAAAGTCTATGAGGCATGTGATTCAGTGGAAAATTATGAGTCCAAAATTAGTTTTCTGAAAGATTTAACTCGGCCAAAACTAGCAAGAATAATTTCTGAAGCATATTTTAACACACACTGACATCTTCTTTTGGGAGCAAACTGTATCCTTTGCCTTGACTGTGCTCTGCTTTGCAGGAATTAGGAGAACAGTGGTTGATATTTCCATCAATCCAAAACTCAGTAGTCAGAACTTGGAAATCAACTTTTAGAACTTATTGTACACTGGACTATACAGATAAAAGAAGATCTCACATTGACATTTAAAGAAATCCTATTGTTTGCCATCATACCCACAGTCAGTTGAGAAGATCGATTTGGATGTTATACACAGAGGTCCAGGAAGTGTTTACAGTAACCTAGCTAACATAAAGGCGGGAGGAAACTACCAGCTTAGCTCCTTTAAATGTGAAAAAATATTCACAAAAGTCCTCATTTGGACAGGATCAACCAGTGGCAATGAGGGTAGTTAAAATGACAGCTGTTATCATTTTAATTGTACAGTTATTATTGTGTTACAAAGTTTAGTTTTGACGTTTATTTAGGTGAGGAATTGACTTTTCAGATTTTGAATATATGGTCAGTTTAACAATTTATTTTATGATGCCTAAAAATTGCTTAGACCTCTTCTGAGATGAGATGGACTGCTAGCGGGAGACTGATCAACTCAAGGGCTGGCCTGTGAGGTCAAGAAATTTTACTTTAGTAAGCTCTAAGTCTATGATGTCTCTAAGCTTTGGTTTCAGACAATTTCAGTTGTTCTATTTCACACAAATCTGTCCTCTACTGGACTCTGTGGGTATAGCACTCCTCCAATCACACATGTATTCGCCCACTAAAAATTTGTATATGCAGGCCAATCAGGGCCTGGCTACCAAGTACATGTGTCATCATTTATAAGGCAGTAAGACCACTTACTGTTATCTGGCAATGTTGAGTTTGCCCACTGATTTAATTTCTGCTGGGATGAAGTCTCAGCTTCAAGAAGTTCATAAGTGTCTGGCCTGATTGCCGTCACAACTGACCCACATTGTCTCTGCTTTTAGTTCCCCAAAAGAGACCATGCAGAGGGCGGCGGCTGCATGGACTGCAGAGCACTTCCCAAGGTGAGGTGATGTGGTCAGCAACAGTGGGAGAATTTCCAATGCTTTGCTGTGCTGCCCTGTTGTGATGAAAGCAACCTGGAGCTTGAAATTGCTGACTTTCCCACGGAAGACGACCCTTCTGCCCAGCTGGTGACTCACTGCAGCCTCCACTGCTTCCCATGCTGAGATGATGGCGGCGGATGACAACATATCATTGGTATCCTATAAGCACATACCCACATGTGGCTACCCACATGCAGATTCTCAGTAGGTGAATACATGAGTGTGATTGCAGGAGTGCTATACCCATAGAATCTAGTAGAGAGCTCTGCCTATGCTCAGAGAACTAGGGTTACCATATCGTAACCCTTGTTTATTGCAAGCCAAACTGGCTAATTCACTCATGTTCTTCAACAGGTAAATGTATAGCACAGAGGTGTGTCCTGTGTCTAGCTGACCTTATGAAGCCAGAAGCACTGCTTTGGCCTTGACTGCAAATAGTGCACATTTTCCTACTATTGTTTGAGTTTGTACTCTGGACTTCATGTTTGAACTCCGAAGAATGAAAAATCAAACTTAACGTACATTATATTGACAAAGAAAATTATTTATGTGATGCCCAGACAGAAACCTTAAAACCTTAACACCAAGTTTGAGTTTTGCCAATTGAATATCCCTGTCTACTTAAGATCCACCTTGTGTAATTACTAAGAGACATGACCGACACCTGAAGCAGATTTTCTTGATGGGAGAAAATTTGCACCTTTGTTTCTAGACTTTGTACTAGGCTAGGCTAAACAGTTCCCAGACCTACCTCTGAAGACATTGCACAGAAATTAAACTGATCTTCTTAACAGCTGTAGATCTGAAGGCAAACAAGCAACTTTCAAAAGCTTTTTGAGAGACTCTTCAAAATGAATATGTTGCTATGTAGCAATGATAATGGAATGTACAGAAATAATGTGAAGGGCAGACACTTGAGACAAAGAAAATGAAGAAAAGAAGTCTCAGAGTCTTGGTAGATGAATCAAAGGTCTATAGTTTATAAAGTTATCAAATGTTTATTAATACTTTTATTAAAATTTTTAACAAGTGTATATTTTCTTCTGACAGTGCTCTCATCTTGTGGTATTACAATCTGTTTAGTAAATGCAGTAATCTCAAAAACACATACTTATGGCGTTAACATGTCTATTTAACCTTAAAAAACACTATTAACAGTTCCTCTATTGTATATGAGAGTGTATGGCTCATCCCATTATATAAATGACTAGCTGCTATTTTTACTCCTTTCTAATGTTACAGAACAGAAGTAATTATAAAATGCAAATTGCAGGGTGTGCACTGTCAAGCATGTGAAACACAACAAAGAGATGCTTAGCACCACATTTTTCAACTTGACACTTTCAGCATCATGGTGAGAAAACAACCCCATATTGTAAAAGTCGGTGGTATTCAATTATATGAGGAGCCTAGAGCAATGAAACAAAATATATGGTTGATTTTCACAATGACACAAAATAGATGGTTCATTTTCACAAATTAGCCTGATACTAATTAGCACTGGACTGTGGGATGCACAAGCTACACATTATAGTAGATATCCATGTTTTTAAATCAATATTTGGACAAATAAATTAAGCTGTGGTTAGGGTTGGACCTGTATATTGGTTTTCAAGTATTGGCCTTTTATAATATCTCATATCAGCAAGTCTGAGTCATAAGCCGCCATTATTATTAAGGTTCCTTCCTGACAAGAACTGTTCGAAAAAAATGGGACGGAATGGAATGCAAGTTCTTCTTTCTTTACACATTATACTTTTATGATTTTATGAATGACTTCTGTTGCTGTTCTTACTTTTATGATTGTTTTCATGATCCATTTATAAATGCATTAATTTAAATACATATATTTAAATATATCCCAGAGTTTCCACTTTTGCTAAATAGGCATGTAGTTTACTCTATCATTAAGGAACACTTTGCAGGTACTCAAACCTATTTTTTATGACTCAGTAATAGAGGTTGCATGTCTTAATTGTCCATAAGAGTTGCTAATGTAGTAATAATCATTAGAGATTGTTTTACCCAGCAGTGGCAGTCTAGGTTGCTAAAAATATTCACAGCCACTACACTTATAATTAAACACATACAGTGGAGCTGTAGTAGTAGAGTGTTTGTTGAACTGGAGCTCAGGATTCTTATATGGCCAGAATGGCAATTCAAATTTGTAGCTCTAGTCGCTAAAATTAGCTCACAAAGTTATTGATTGGATGTGGATAAGGACGCATTGATTGGACATCAATTAGAAGCAGCCAAAACCATTATATTTTAAAAATGCAGCCAAATATCATTGCAATTGTTTCCATCCTGCTGCTTACAGTTTACATCAGTGCCAACACTGAACACCAATGTAGCAAGCAGTGTGCCCTTCATGGAGTGAAACAGAAAGTAATGATGTGGTGGTTGGCTCTCACATTCCAACAATTAATGCCTGCTGTTTGAAAACCAGAATCATGATCTCTCCCAAACCTCAACAAAGTGTTTGGCAAAGTGTGTCCTCAGCCGTACCTTAAAAATGGTTTGTTTGCTATATTGCTTTATGTTAACCTTACCATGGCCACGTGCTGATATCAACATTAAAAAGGAGCCTTGTGCTGATTTGGTCAATATCAACTTTCTGTATAGTCATATGGTTATACAAGGATTTCATCAGTGGTCCCTGAATTCACTTATCAGAACAAAAAGATGGTAACATGTATGTATGTGGGGCAAATAAAAATATCCATCATCTATCACTGACCTTTATTATTATTATTATTATTATTATTATTATTATTATTATTATTATTATTATTATTATTATTATTATTCAATAAGTCTGTCCTCAAGCTGGTCTTCTAGTGCATCACAGTATCAGTAGGCACTGAGCACTAGGCTGTTGTAACAGAAAACTAAAGGTTCCATTATGGATTACATGAAAGTAAAAGGATTGTTGACTATAGAGACCACCAGCAGAGTCTGCACACTTCTTGATCATAAACAAAACTTACATCAAATAGCTGATAAAGAATTAATTCTTCTGGGTTTCAGTGGAGAGTTTGGTCCTCCATAATAGTCCTCCTAAATACAGTTTCAGAAGTGTTTTCATTCAAAGAAGAAGTGAAAGAATATCACGCCATAATAGCCATAGGCAGCTTTAAAATGGCCTTGAAAAACCAATATTAGTCAAACCCTATTTTATTCTAGTCCAGTGATCCTATATTGTCTGAATAGTAAATTGTGTGCAATCCCAAGCAAATGAGTCACAGTGTGTCAATTATTGCACACTTTCATGTGCTCCAATCAAGGGAATGTCCACAAGGCAGAGTGTAAAATATGTGACAGTAGTGGCATTTGTGCATGAAACATGAGTGCAAGCAATTCATTGTCAAAGTAAGTTGGTATGTTATAATTTGAATGGAGAAACCTTGAGTTTCTTAAAAAAAAAAAAAAAAATGCCTGTGAAAATCTGTTTTTGCCTGTGAGGTTCCTGATAGGTCTGTTTATCATGTCTGTCTTTATTTAGCTTATACTAAAAAGATAATTTAACCTTGTTTACAGATAAATGTTGTGGTGGAGCTGTGCTGCTGCGAAGCTCACACTGTGTACATATTATTACTGCATATGTTTCATCATAGCTTGGCATACTGACTCATCACATTGTTATGTATACAAACCTTCTATCAAGTGAATCAGTGGCTCTGAATGTGTTATCTGAATTAAAAGCAAGATGAAATGAACTTTCAGAGACAGCACACTGAATTCAGATAAATCAGGTGACTGCTTGTTAAATAACTGAAAAGGGGCACTTTGAACTTATTAATCCATCATCCCAGTAGCTGTATTTTGATTTGATTTGATTTGGAACACTGAACACAATTGCCTGCACCAACCTGAGGAAATACCAACTGTAGTACAGACATGCAAGTTGATGTCAGTAGTCACTCATATTTTGCTACCTACAACCACATTATGTACCCCAGCCAAGGCTACCAAAGGTATAAACTATAACCCGGGCAGCCTCATTGTTAGAGGTACATTATGCATACATGCATGTAATGTACCCGAATATCCAACCTGTTCACGCATCAAATACAGCAGCCTTGTCAGTTTGATACAGTACTTACTCGAAATGCCCCTCTATTTCCTAAGTTTTATTATTTGAATTATGTACTATACATGAATGATGTCCTTTGCGTCACTTATGTAACCTACTTTATGTAAGTTATGTGACTTAACGTGGTAATTTTAACCTAAAGTATGATCTTTTCCTAAAACTAACCAAGTAGTTTTTGTGCCTAAACCTAACCAAACCATGACATTTGCACAGCATCAATAACAGTCAAAAAGTCCCAATATGTCATAATGTGACCTATTTGTCAGCAAGCTTTATTTTGAAAGTCTAACCATACATTGCATATTATGTATTATTGCTAATTTAACTGCTGAACCCTTCACGCTGACTGTGGGTGTGATGGCAAACAAAGAGGATTTCTCTCAAAGTGAGTTCTTCTTTAACTTGTATAGTCTAGTGCAAGTGAAATAAGTTCTAATTGTTGCTTTCAAAGTTTGGTGTTTTGGAAAGATGGAAATACCTACTACTGTTGTTACAATGCCATAAGGTGATCCTGAGCACCAGATAATGTACCCCGGTAGCCTTATTGCTCAGGGTTCATTACCTCCAGCAGTAAAGCAGGGCACCAAGTAATTATTCGAATTCTATAATTATTACATGCAGGATCCTGCCAGCATGTAATGCACCCCTGGCTGTGAGGATTACATAATGTACCATATAATACCTCCTTATTGCCAGGACTTACATTACCTCTGATAATAAGGCAGAGCAGCAACTACATTACATGTATGCAAATCTCTAGTGGTCATCTGTGGGCAGGTTTGTTTAAATATTATTGCTCTATGATATGTTTCATTTAGAAATATGTCTTGTGTTTTGATGTTATTGCTGCATTTTCCTTATCTTTTATTTAGCCTCTTCCAAATTTAATTCTCAGTATATTTGTGCAATCAATTACGCAAGAGCTTTGTACCATTTATTCATTTTGTTCCCTCTAAGTAACACACAATAGCAAATGCCTAGTGTGAATGTAGAGATCTTGCAAACGGTGACATCATGTGCACACCATTTGTTGTTACTTCTAATTGTAAAGCTTTACAAGAACAATAACATCAACCCTTAGCAATAATTTAACTTGTTGAACCTGTAAGATAAACCATTTCCATTATCATTTTGTAATTGCAAACAATCTTGGCCAGACATCCCTGAATTTCAACCCAGCTCACCATTGAGGTCATATATACAAAGTCTTAATTAGTTTTTTCATCTTTTTTTAAGGGATTTGTTGATAATAATACACAAAATAAATAAAGTACCAGCACTATAACCTAACCTATTTTTGCGTCTTGTTCTATGACTGTATGTCAAATCTGTGCTATTGCACATATTCTAAATTGGAAGAATAAAATTGAGAACCATAAATGTCAGAAACAAATAATTCTGTTTTTGGGGTTGATGCTTATTAGAAAATCTAGTTTTACATTCATTAGTGATGCATCCTTTTCACTTCTGTGATGAGATATCAAGTTACTTTTCTATTTCTTTGGAAGCTGATATTGTACCTGGTCAGACACCCATTATTTTCTAGTTAATGTATCTGGTATTTCACTATACACAAATGCTTGCACAAGAAGAAACAACAAAAATAAAAACTGCTTTAAATTATTATTTTGCGCTTGCTTAAGGTTACTTGTTGTGTAGTCTGTGTTTATAATAGAATACTCTCTATGAGGCAGTATGACTGCAATATTAATATATTAATATTATTAACAGTCCTAGCCTTGTGGTGTGTGTTTACACTAAATCCATATATTTGTGCATTTATTTGTGGATGATAACAGTTTTGAGTTTTCTGATTGTATTCAATAAACAGAATAACACATCAGCTCATTACCTACAGTAATTACATACAGTGTCATTGGGCCAAGCTAAAACACACTCAGATGTTAAAGGAATGAGTACTGTACCCTTCCACTACTGAATATCAGAGAACTCGGTTAATGGATTTATGCTGTTTTAGTCACTTGAAAATTGGATATTTGCTCATTTTGACAGTGTCACCTAAAAGGAGTCCGCTTTCAAACATTTTTTGAAGGTCCAGATTTCTCTAAATGATTGAAGTTGTGCAAACAAATTACTTTGGGCATTGCTTCATTTTGGTGCAGTATTTGCACTGATAAATACTGTCTGTATATTAGGCATTTACCAAACAATGTGAAAATTATAACTAAAAACATTATCCAAAAAGTTTTATTTGTCATTTAAAGATTAAAAAACCCCAACAAAATACATGAATTTTCTTTTTAGAACAATGTACAATTTTCTTCTGTTGTATTTTTATCTTGTCTATGCTTTCTCCACATTCTACCATGTTAAATTTACATTTTATGCATGATACCATCTGTTCAGTTGACAGCATCAGGGCTGCTCCCTACTCACTGTCAGATCTTGTTATGACAATAGTGATAAAAAAACTGTACGTACAGTTTAAGTGTCACATATGCTTTAGCTCTTATGTATTAGCTAGTCATAACTGCAACCTAACTTGAGAGCTTATTCTCTCATTTTCTACATATTAGCTTTTAGCTAACTGGCTTCTACAGTAAATCTTTCTTGAGTTACTCCAGGAAGTAGTTAGCTATTGACCAGCATTCTGCAGCATGTAATGCTCAATTGCTTTAGCATCTATCTTGCAGCAGACTGGTTCCTTTAAAATAATTAATTACTGCTATTTTTGCCTGCTAATGCCAACACATATAAGTCATACAAAGCATCCAAGTAAATATATCTTTCATTATACAATGTACCACTGTGACTCTGATATAGATACAGATCCATTCAACATATTATGTGTAAAATAAATATCGATACATATATAATTATTTATTGGTGTATCTGATATCACTGTGTTTGGTGTTAATACAACACTGTAATTATTGTTGTTCCAGGAGAATCATTGTAACTGATCAATCACGCTGTTGTGATGTCATAGACATATGACTCATGTTGGTGCCGTTCCTGGAACATTATAATTAACGCTGTTCAAAGACCATCATTTCAAATTATGAAGTTGTCATGGCTGAATTGGTTAAGTACATTACACTCACCCAGGAGACCGGGGCTTGTACCCTGTTTAGAACATACAGTTTTACTGTTCACTTCTAATTACCCGCTTTTTTTTCATTTTCTGTTGCTGTTTGGTGAGGTTGAGGCAACAAAAATATTTGATAATGATAAAATACTTGCTTAGGTGTTTACCACGTGTTAGAAAGGATAACTTCAACCATCTATGTATTTTTCTGTTCTTTTTGCTGAGTTGCAAAGCTATTACATTACAAAAATGTGATTGGTCAGTTGCAATGATGGTCCTCCTGGACCAACATTAGTTATGATGTTGTAGCACCACCCCTATTCGGCGATATGAGATCGTGCTTATTTATTTCACAGCCCATACTAATGTACTGTAATCCATTTTTACACAGCTGCATCTATGCCAAAACAGACTGGTGTTAAAACTAGTAAAGCTGTTTGGAAGCTTAAGCTGAAGTCTGCACTAATATAATATAATGTTTTGTAAAGTGTCCTAAAACGAGTCATTAAATGTCTCCAGGTTTTAAACAGGACAAAAAAAATGTACTGTTCACTCAAAATGAAGTCTCTCCTTATTTGAAATGTTTATGGTGTTTATTTACTTTTTCATTAATGTTATAGTGCAGGTGCATTTGACCTTAGTATTTCTCCAAAGGTGCAGGCCATTATATCAGCAACCCTTCAATAACACAGTGTTTTCTGGGATGCTCCAGTCAAAAAACACTGTCATGTGTTGTGTTACTTCACTGATCTGTAAAGGCTATGTATGGGCTTAAAGTCATGGATATGAACAGTGGGAATAGTTATAGTGTAAGCAGGATGGCAGTTTGCAGGGTGAAAATGGACAGTAGACGTGGGGAGGTGTGTGTTAGTGGATGTGGCTGTTGAAGATGTGGGTCATGCAGCAGAGCAAACCTTCACTATAAATGTGCCTGTGATGCAACTGTGTAATACTGCCAGCACTCCAAAGGTTTTATTAAACTGGTCTTAGTGTTCCCATTCCCTCTGAAGTGTCAGGAAAAAAACAGTTCAGTAGTTTTGGGAAATTTTAGATCATGTTAGATTACAATAGAAAAAAAGTTTCTGAAGTTTTTCTTGAGGTCATTTGAGATGGTGGTTAAAGTCTAGCTTGGATCCATGGTGACAGCAGAATTCCTCACGTTTCTTATCTCGTTGTCGCCATTGGGCCTAAGTGAATAAATGCAAAGAAACCAACCCTTATCTTACTGCATATGACACAGCACTGTCATTATAGTGAGAGTTTCCGCAAATTGGCAAACAGATGATTTATTTAAGTTATATAATAGAAATTATGAAAAAAAATAGATATATTTAGCATATATTTTGTTTCATTTTGTTAGCATTTATAGATTTGTCTATGCCATGAGACTGCCTTTCATGACATACGTGGTTACGGTAAGAAATTCTGCTATCATTGTTTTAAATAACAAAGCATAGATGAATGTCAGAGGTATTTGTTACCTTTTCAAGTTGTGCATTCTGTTTGGACTTGTAGAGAAACTCTCCTACGGCCACGAACACAGAGAGGACAAGTCCAGCAGCCAGGACAATGAAGATCCCTCCGATGTTCTGCACCCCGAGGGCGCTGGCCTCCTTACTCTCCTCCTCTGGACAGCCGTTTCCTCTCCACCATTTCTCCTTCATCATGTGCAGCTTCCCTTCCTCCTGAAGCTGCAGGATGGCAATAGTGATCTTATCTCTGTACGGAGAGCCTGAAGGACCGAAAGACATTCAGGTCAGCCTGAGCAACCAACATGACTGAATCAGTGCCTTTATCTTATCAAGCACAGGGTCCTATCTTATGCCCAGCGCAAAGTGGTACATACTGCATCACAAATGTCATTGCTAGTCTCTGTCCAATGCAGTTGCCATTTCACGTTGTGTAAAAAACAAACGTACTTGCGGCCACGGGGGTGTTGGTCTAAGGTCAATGCCGCAGTATTTCTCCTGCTATTGAATTTGATTTAAATTTTATTAGGACAGTAAGATGCACCTACACAGGCAGGTTCGCAATATGCGTACACTCTTATTTTATGATTAAAGTGCTTTTGGTTATTTTAAACATTTCCATGCATGCAGTAATGATTAAAAAATGGAAAATAACTAACACATATTGTGGCACATTTAAGCAGCGAAACTAAAAGCTGTAGTTCTAAATACAAAAGGACAGAGGAAACTCTCCAGGGGGAACCGGATAAAACTGCTAGCTTCTGAAATAAATATTTTTAGCCAGGATCTCAGGATTTACCAGGAGGACAGCTGCTTCACTTCAAACTATTTTACCGTATGAATCTGGACTGTGTGTGACCTTTTGATGTGTAGACGAACACAGAACATTAATTAACATGAAATACCAACTGATCCGCTTGGTGAGTGAGGGTGTATTTTACCTACCCACTACTGATCAGAATGATCATTTTTATGAATAGTCAGGGTGTCTACAGATATAAACAAGTTAAATTTAAGACTTTTTAAGACCTCTTTAATTCCACTTTATATGAAATTTAAGGCCAAACCTGCCATGGAAATACATACCAAAAGTAAAACGGTTCTTTTGAAGGTGAAAATGAACAATTTCAGCAGTTCTTGAACTGCAAAGAAGCCACTGTATCACATTTTAATCAATATCATTGACCAGCTGACAATAGCAGCTTAATTTCTGTCCTGGCCTATATTTCTTTTACATGCCTACCTTATAACAATGACATATAACACATATATATGACATATAACAATGTGAATGAATAATTTTCATCTGAAATGTGGAACACAAATGTTCATTGGGAAGGTAAGGGGGAGAAAATGTCTGACTGAATATCATTATAAGTGTGAATCCTTACTGGCCTCACGATTCGATTCAATTAAGATTTAGCTGTCATCCATGAGAGTTTGAGTAATGTATTATTCACTTAAACAATAGCTTTTAAAGTTGCCTTTTCAACTGAACCAGTACAATGAGGATCCCCTTTTCTTTTTGAAATAAATTAGTTGCAAGCTATTTTCTCCCAACATGCCCTCACTTCTCTCTGTGTGCACCATGCAGTAGATAGATAGCAGCAGGAGGCTTATGACTACATCAACAATGGATAACTGAATGGTAGATACCTTTGGGTCTGGAAGAAATCAGCGACTTGTTGAGTACACTGTAAGTCATTAAAATCTACCATATGTTATAGTTGTTAACCAGACACACATTGTAGCTTACACCTGTACAGTTGGTAATATTATATCTGATAGTATATGATTTAATTTTGGCTAAATCAATCGTGGCGCTTGCAGTGAATAGGAGACAGGGTTCACACATTTTCATTGGTCATGGCCTTGTTCTTTAACTAACACAGAAAAGATAGCTTCTCATACATCAGGGAGCATTTTAGACTGAGGAATAGATTGCAAAATGAGGTTGCCAAAACAAAGTATCATGACTAAAAAAGGAATGTTTAAAACCAAATATTTGAAGCTTTGTAAATGGTTGTAAAAAAAATATGGACTACATTGAATGAACTAATGAACAGTTATCCAATTCTCCAAAGTACAAGAAATTTGCAGGCCAGTTCATCACTACACCATATATAGTAGCTATTTCCTTTAACAGTTTAAAACTGGAAAAATGAATGCAATCATTTGCTAACAAACTTTGCTTACCGACAATTGTTTCGCAACGCATTCCTGAGCCCATATGTTAATAACCATTATACATACATGTATTTCACACACAAGTGGTGAACAGGGTGAAACAGGTATTTTTTTCAACCCAATCGCCAGAATACATACTGGCAATGTAGGTTTCTGCAAACCAAGGATATGCTGAAACTCTATGTTTCATTATGTTGCAACTTTACGTTTCTTTCCATTTTCAATGTTATGTTGTGACAACGCTGTGCTTATGGTCTGTTTAGGTTTAGTCAGATAGCCACCTGGTTCGAATTAGGAAAAGATCCGATTTTGGCTTAAAATACCTGTTATGGTCACCACATTCAAGGCTGGAGACGTCTCGAGGTCTCGTCAAAAACACCCCGTTTTGTCTCCATAAACACAGTGGAAATTGTCCTAAAGTTTCAATAAAAATATATATATATTTTTTTTAAAATCCCTTCTAATCCCACAAAGGGATTAGGGGTTTCTTGAACTGCGGTCAATGGCTTGGCAGCCTTCTCTGCTGCAGCTCCACCATGGTCAGGTCATAAACATGTAATATGAACGTGATATGACACGTTTTGTAGAATTGTCAATATGATTAGTAGCCAATGACACATACAAATGTGAATGTATCTGTGGTTTGCAGAAACATGTCTCCTGTCCCAGCTTGTTTGAAACCTATTGCTGGCATCAAATTTAGAATAAGAATAGATTTAAATAAATGAAGTTGACATAAAACACTAAGAATTGTCTTTGTACTTTTTTCCATTCATTAATTGTGAAAAAGGTTTAGCAAATCATTACATTCTGTTTGATTTATGTTTTACACAGCGTTTCAACTTTTTCGGCATCGTGGTTGTACTCAAATGCCAATTTTTCACAAAAACATGTCAACTTAACACCAGTTAGTTAAAACAAATGGTCATACAATAATCAGAGGAAAACAATTCAGTCCAATACCAAAATTTGTATGAAATCAATATAATTTACAAACTGTACCTGGTGGCTGTGTATGGGCGTTGCTTTAACTGACCTGGGTTGTGACTGACATATGTAATGTAAAAGTGGTGGCATTTTTCAGAATTATGTACAGGCTGTACGCAACTGTCTTGGCTGTCACAGTGCTCCTCAATGCAGATAATAGGAACAACAGATTAAACCAAGTTCTGTGTAAAAAGTGTAAACTATATAAAAAAAACCCTAACCAACATACAAAAAAGGGCAAAGTTCAACCTAATAATCCAGTATTGTAATTTACAGTACAGTTTCGTTTTTATTGGAGGACAGTGTGTTCATACTACTTGAAAACTGTGTTGGCTGTTCTGATTACCAGACTGCTAATAGCTGACAAAAGCATATATGAATGTTTGTTTTACTCATTTATTAAATAGAATTGATCGAATAGTCATTAGCCGTTTTTATACTGGACAGCAACCCACCAATTTGGCTGTCCAATTTGCGGACTGCAACTGGAAAGCCGCTGAGATCCGGGAGATGCTAACCATCACAGCCGAGAGAATCGTCAATAACCAGATCACTCGCCACTGTTCACGCCCAACTTCGTGCTTCACGTCACGTCACATGTTTACACCTACCCCAGTGGCGGCTTTTTTGCAAAGGAGGAATATTACACCTCCGTTTCACATAGACAAGATGGCAGATTGCAGCCTTTACCTGGCTGCAAATGTGGCGCATTTTCTAACTAAAAGGGGCTATTGTCTGCTGCTTTATATATTTCATGGTCTTGTTTTAAAGCATTCCTACCTCTGGAAAACATTAATTTTTACAACTAGTCTACTTCTGTGTATTTGAATTAAAACCCCATGATATTTCACTGGGTACTCAATTTCAGTCTACATTTCAGTATATTTCATTGTAGATGTTAACATTGTAAAATATTAATTCTAATGTCTAGCATTACCATTCATTGTCCCCACGGGCCCCACTACACTAATCTAATAAATCCAAAATACATCCGTAGGGTTCATATTTACCTGTATAGCTATTAAGTAAAACCTGTTTCCACGGTTGATCTGTGCTAATGTTTCATTCTGAGCTGTTACCTTGCTCACAAAGTTCAGGTCCTCAAAGCGAACCTTAAAATGTTCCCTCCTGCCCATGTGAGTCTGCAGAGCACTCAATGAATCCCCCTTCTCTTTTGTTTTCCCAGCAGGCCCTGCACCACCTTCTCCTCCCTTTCTCCACTCAGGTACTGCACTCCACCTGGTCTGCTGATAAAAAGTCACATGTCCACATCCCTGATTAAAGTTAAATGGTGAAGCCTTGTAAAAGAGGAACAAGCCTCCCACTCCCGAAACCTCCCTGTGGTACTCCCTGTACACCGCAATCAGGGTGTTAATGCAGCTTGAATTATTTAAAAAAACTAATAACACCCATTATCGCAAACACTTAGAATGAGCTCTCCCTGGAGCACAGGGTTGAGAAACATGTTTAGATTATAAAACGTTATCAATTGGCTAGCTCCAGTGGAATAGCGATCTCTGTGATTAGTAGTTAGTATGCAGAGAAGGTTTAGAAGCACTATTATGTAGTGGACCCAAAAGACCCTAAACAGTGACAATGATCAGCCGCACTTCCCTTACTGGAGAGCAGGTTTGAGCTGCAGCCCTCAGCCTTGTGGCAGAGCGGCTGTAGTCACAAGGCTGTGATCACACTCTTTAACATGTCTTCTGTCCTTCATCTCTGTCCAAGGGCCTTTGGTATCTGACTCTTTCTTTCAGAGCAAGCGGGCCAGCATGTTTCAAAAGCATTTATCACCATGGTGATGGCAAACGTGAATCGTGCTCCGGTATTGTTGCCATCTACAGTTGATACCTCCCTTCAGCTTCGGAGTGGAACAACAAGCCAACGTGTGTCAGATAAATCATTCGCTACAACAAAGAAACAGGCAGCCTTGAAATTGAGCCAGCTCTACCCAATCAAAACAAATGGAAAGACCTCTGCTGTGATATCATGGACTAGATGAACATGAACACTGTGTCATACAGTCAGGACCTGTGCTGCACTGTGCCAGCTGGGTTTTTGGCAAGTGTCATAACCCAAATTCACACAAGCATAAAATGGGTGAACAATATGATGTCTTTTGATCCACTGAGATGAAAACAGAGCAACAATGTGTCCTTTGTAAATTAGTTTTTTGTCAGAATTGTAAAATATACTGCACACCAGTAGATAGAGAGAACCAGATGGCATTACAAGCCTGGCCTCTGCTGTAACACTTCAAGGCTCCACAGACACCACAGGCCTCTATACTCAGTTACAGATAACTGCTCAAAATTGATGTTTGTCCAGAGGTCAGGGCAGTGTCACATGATATGATCAGTCGCACTCCTTGGTCCAGAGCAAAACGCCTTAACAGCTATTTATATTTATTCAATAAAGCACTGGCAATTCCTCTCCTGTGCTTGACACATGTATATATTAATATATTACATCCAGACTCCATTACTACAATATCATTCTAATTGGTACATCATCCAAAGTACTTACTTAACTCCAGTACATCCACCTTAAATTCATAATCCTTCTGTTCACTTACAAAGCACTCTAAGTCTCCTTCCTATATCATGTGAAGAATCTGGGTATCTTGAAAAAAAATAAATAAATAAAAAAAAAAGTAAAATGTAAATTACGGATGTAAAATATTACTATCATTACCATTTACTTTGGGGGGATTTTAGTCTATGCAAGTGGTGTAATTTTTAAAAAATAAAATAAAGTTGTGTAATGAAAATATTGAAAGTGTTTATGCTACTCACAAAAGAATATATATATATGTATATATATATATACATATATATATACATATGGATGAATAAACTAGTTGTACAAATAAAATATTTGTGGTAGAGTGTAGAGGATGAATGTGCATGCCATGCCAGTTTATGATGTTTCCAGTCAGGATGCTTGCTATTGGTCCTCTGTAAAAGTTAACAAGAGCTTTGCAAGGGAATTTAGACTTCTTACATTTACATAAGAAATAAAGTCATTTCTGAGCTTTGTTTAGAGTGCAAATGTATGATGTTTATAATAGGTTCTCTGTGAGGCTGAGTCCCAGGAACCCACAGCTGTTCACCTGCTCCACCTCAGCTCCACTGATGTAGACAGGGCTTGTGTCTCCTTGATTTTTTATTTTTCCTGTTAAAAGAATTTTGCAGTCCTGCTGCACTATTCAGTTTATTTGTTGGAAAATACTAATATGTATAAAGTGATGGTTATTGATGATTTCCTATGTTTACAGTATTGGTTTGTGATGTACTATGGGTATTTCCTTGAGTGAGTGGAGTACATGTGACTGCTACCACACATGTAGGACTTCATCCCGAGTGACTATTTGACTATTTGTTGATTTGTCTTTATTACCAAAGACCAATTTTTATTTAAATTACCAAAAGCTATTTTGTCCTTAAAATGTACTTTTTAATGTATCCATAAGAAATTCAAACAAATGATGGTGCTTAGAGGCTTTCTGACAAACTCAAACACACATGTAGGTGTCTAAAGCAGTTGTTTTTGCTCAGAATTGATTTCAGTGATTATACCCTTGTAGTCCTGATAGAAATGTATTTTGTTTTAATGTTCACAATAAATAATCATGAACAGGTGTGACCACACAAGGAAGAAAAAAAACTCAATTAGGACACTCAGGTAATGTGTGAAAATAAAAATGATGCTGCTCTGTTAACAAACAAGGGGAAGTTTACTGGAAGTGACATCAATCAAATCTCTGACGACTGTAAATAAAGGATAATTTTCTCCTGAGTCTGGTTGGCTAAGAGATGGACAAAGGTGTTGTTATCCTTGTCATGGCTAAACATAATATGCTAATTTGTTAGCTGAAAACAGGCCTCTGCATGTGTTCCATAAAAGAGGCGCTTAATCTTTCCATTCAGGGAAGAGTAGAGAGTGAAATGACAGGCCATGCTGAATCCAGAATAAGACACATAGATCTAATCTGCCACATCAAAAGAGAGTAACAGCGCAAAAATCTCTCATGCATTGTCTCTCAATGAGGAGAAAAAACTAGAAAATTCAAATGTGCTGCAATGCCCGACACTCTCAACATGAGTATTTTTGGCCCACCAAGAACAATTCAGCTCTCTTTTTAACACATCAAGAGATTTGTTTTGCATGTTCAGACTAGAGACAAGCACAAAGAACAGCAAATAAATATGTGTCCGTGTTTAAAATGATTATATTCTGGGGACTTTGATAAAATGGGTTCAGTGTGTTATAAATATATCAAGCAGCTGCTTTTGATTTGAGGTTCTTCTTACCTTGAGTTCATATTCAAAATAATAATACTCTAAAACTCAACTAGATGCATTATGGTTTACAAGCAGTCCTTCAATTTGGGCACAACTAACTGATTTCTGTAAAACTGATAATCAAGTTTGGGACATCTCCATCCATGTTTTTGGCGACACAAACAGATATTTTAAGCCAAAACATGATCTTTTCCAAACACTCGCAACCTGATTTTTGTGCCTCAGCCAAACCAGACCATAAGCAGACTGTTGTTACAACACAGAAAATGTTACCTAAAGAAATGCAAAGTTGCAACTTAATGAAATGTAATGTTTCAATATATCAGTAATGTTACAGAAAGGTATATTACCAAATCATTCAGTCTGGTGACTGGGCTGGTATAAGTTTCCAAAGAGTTGATGTCACTACAGCATCTTTATTCTGTGTGAGCTCTCTATCTAATATCCTTTCTCTATCACACACATCCCAGAGTGTGCTCTGGAGGTGGTGAACGTGGTGGGGGGTTAAGGGTTGGGGGTTGGTTGGGGGTAAGTCACCATAAGTCACGCTGTTGGAGATCTTCTATCAAAAAAGAAATGCATTCCGGACGCTTCCTGTTTATGAGGCAAAGCTGAACAGCCCGGCGGGCAGAGGGAGCGACGACGTGAAGGACAGCAGCCTGCTGACAAGCAGCACAGACACTTCCCCCTTACCCTGTTTGATTAATGCAGCCTAATGAAGCTAAATGAAGATTGATAGTCATCAGGGAGAGAGGCAAAGAGAGAGGAAGGATGAGGAATAATGCAGAGCCTCCTGAGACTACAGTCAGGGCAGAGGGGGAGACGGTGGATGCACCAGCTGCCTGTACAAAATGGGCAGATAAAACCTGTGGTGGTAGTACAGGCAGTGACTGCCTCTGATGACCTATTGGAATAACTCACACAGTCAAAAAATGTATAAACACAGCGAATGATCACCAAAGATAAACTAAAAGAAGTATCCTTGTAAGTCCTTGGTTGGTAAGACCACATTTTAAACACATCGTACCAGCTTTGAGAGCATCCAGTACAGGGAAAGGGCCAAAACACAAGCCTCAAGAGAAAAAGAAGGAATCTAATCATCACACTGTGAGAGCGTGGAGGGCGGACATTCCCGAGCCTGGTTCACAGCGGGCAGCCACTGTACGGTCACCAGGGCAGGTGCAAGAGATTGAAACTGCCATGATGAAAAGGGAATATATTTTCATCTTAGCTATTTTGTTTGTGTTCAGTCATAATCAGGGGGGGCTAATATCACTTTCTCATTTCGGCACCACAATATGGAAAAAAGACCCTGATTTTTTTTTATGTTGCCCTCTCAGATATCTGTATAAATATGATATCATGCCAAATGCTTAAATCCCCTATGTGAATACAAGGATACACGTCTCAGTTTTGCAATACTGCTGCTTGTTATTATTGACCCATAAACTCCCCCAAGTCTTCCATGAATTTGGAATGGATTTACTGACTTCTAGTACAGACAGACAGATACACAGACAGATTAAACATAATCCCAATTCTTATATTTTTTTCATTTTGTTGCATTTATATCATTGGGTTACATAAATAGAATGAGAGCTAGACCAGAGATTTAGACCATTTTACCACTGATACCCCAGTGGGCCAGTCACTGTAAACGTGCCCACTGGGGTATAGCTTATCGTTGAATGTGAGCTCCAAAAGTTTCCAAGATAGCTAACATACTGACAACACTGTCTGTAAAGAAACACAAAAGAAAACAATACACTATACAAGAAGACTATGGGTCCATGGCACTGGTCCGACCACCCATTGGTCCGACCTCCCATTAGTTCGACCTCCCATTAGTTCGAACTCCCATTGTTCCGACAATCGGAGTAATGAGAGTTCGAACTAATGGGAGGTCCTCATTAGTTCGAACTGGACTAATGCATCTGTAATCTAAACAGACAGGTCGGATATTTGAGAGCTGCCAACTTGCACGAGCACGCACTGACCAGGTTGAGCACGCCACCAGATGCGCATTTCTCCGGCCCCTCAGTTGTGTGTCTGTGGGTAGCTCGTGTGTGTGTAGCCTGTGTGAATGTGTGCATTAATCCCTCTGTTCAGCATCTCTGTTAAGATGAATAACACAAATCTCCCCATAGAGCGCGAGCCTGGCACAGAGGTGCGCGCTCTGGCGCATCTGGCACAATCGGTTAACGGCACCGAGAGGAAACTGGCTCCGCTCCGTCCGTGTGTGTGTGTGTGCGTTTCCGAGAGCTCTCTCTCTCTCTCTCTCTCTCTCTCTCTTTCAATTTGCTTTATTGGCACGACTGTGATATACAATGTTGCCAAAGCATTGGGACAGCAGAGTTGAAACAAACTCTCAGAGAGAGAGAGACGCATGCTCGCAATGAAAGCGCTTGTCAGAAAGTAGGGATGACAGGTCGAACTAACGGGACCACCCATTGGTTCGACCTCCTATTGGTCCGACTTGTGGTTGATTTTGTCGGAGTAACGGGAGGTCGAACCAATGGGAGGTCGGACCAGTGGGTATTTTGTCGGAGTAACGGGAGGTCGAACCAATGGGAGGTCGGACCAATGGGCAGTTCCCAAGACTATTACCACCTGGTGGAATGGTGCAGACACAGTAAACATGGAGTCTTGAGTTTGAATATTTCTTTTTGTGTAAATACATATGAAGCTTGGCACTTGTATTGGTTGCTTGCTATCAGCTGTTTGATATGCTTCACAATCACTTGATCTTTCACAGTTGTGTGGCTAGTAATGTCCAAGCGTTTTCATATAAGGCGGACATAATAACTCATGCCAACATTGTTTGCTGCCACACCAAGCAGTCAGTGCCTTGATGCAGGTTTCTCTGACTGAAAACACTTCAATAAAGAGTTGAAACAAGCTGATCCAAAATACACACTGTCAGACAGAATGGAATAACATTTTTTTAACAAACCTTCTGGCAACTTCAGTGGAAATGAAAGGACAAACTGAAACAGTTTTCGCTGGTTAATTAACAAATTAATAAGCCTATTTTTAATTAAAGCTCAGTGAAAGGATGACATCAGACATGGTACAGTTGTACTGTAGTAGTTGTATGTGACTTGGTATTAAAATTGAAACATAAATTGACCTTGTAGTTTGTCTTCTGTATGTGTCAACTCAGGAACTAAAAGTCCATTCTGCAGGCTCTTGTTTGCATTTTTAGTGCATCTGAAGAAAAATAAAGATGCAAAACACCTGTTTGCAAATGTTTTCTCTCACTAACACACACTATGGCTGGGTTGCACCCACAAGGATTAATTCAATCTAAGATTTGCTCTCATCAGAGTTTAGTAAAACTAGATTTAAAATGAGTAAATCCAGATTTAAAATTAAGCAGAGCTCTGTTGCACAATTACAAATGAATCTCTGCTTAGTAAAGCAAACTTTATTTATATAAACCAAAGTTAAACAGAGTTTAATCAATGTGGAGATGCTATCAAATAATTAAAATAATGTATGTATGTATGTATATAAATTATATATATATATATATATATATATATATATATATATATATATATGTATATGTATATATATATATATATATATATGTGTGTATATATATATATGTATATATATATATATATATATATATATATATATATATATATATATATATATAGATACATATATATATATATATATATATATACATATAATGGATACAAATAAAATTGGGCCGAGTGAGTATGAAAGATGGGTAAAAAGCTTAACTTTTGGCTGCTCTGTATTCCTTATTAATGCCTTATTTTCTAAGGCCGTTGGCCTAAAAACGGACTTACGATCAATTTGGACTTAAGTACCATGACTAAGCAGAAAAACATGTATAAGGTATTTATAAAACCTTACTTTGATGTGAGAATTATCTTATCTCTGTGTGTTTGGTTCTGTTTGTTGACCGACTACTTAATCCAGCAAATGATACGTGATGCTTGGCTTCAATCTCCTCTACCATCACTGTGATCTTGTTTGATTCTCACTTTTGGTCCATGGTTATTCCTGACAAAAACCTCATCTGTGCTGACATAATATGAGGGAAAATCACAAAGCAGGTGCCGTCAATTTAAATTGATTTGAGATTTATAGATCACAGGTCCGTAAATTACAAATGGCATTCTTAGAAACTGCAAGGTTTTTTATGCTCAGTTTTACTGTGAATTAAACGTAAGCACCTGTTGGAAATGTTCTGAAGTATAAATCTAAGAACATGGTCTATGGTTACAGAGCTGACTTTAGACTTTCAGTTGAAATGCACGTAAATAGTAAATGGACTGCATTCATGTACAGCTTATATATAAAGCGATTTACAATTTACCTCTCATTGACCCTTTCCCACACATGTTCACACACCGATGGCTGTGAGTTACTATGCAAGGTATTGGCACCATTATTGGGAGCAGTTGTGGTTCAGTGTCTTGCTCAAGGAAACTTCTGTGTGTGGCCATGGAGCCTTAAAAGAATGCTAATTAAATAATGCAAACCCTAACCCTGCCAGCTCCACAGGTTCAGTAAAGTTTCTGTTTTCCTAAAATACATTCTGGGCAACTTCCGTGGACAGACACATGGGATCCATATTTGTTCTACAACAGCTCTTCAGTTATTTAAATGTTGTCCTGAGAATCGACAGTATTTGCCAGTGGAGGTTTCATGTAGTTAACACGCCATTAGCGATGACTAACAGCTGGGAGGTGAACTAAGTCTGTCCATTACTGAGCAGAGGGAGCTGCCAAGGGGACGAGCGCTGAGTGCTGTGGCTCTATCAGGGCCCAAGTACTAATGCAGGCCGACACCTACTCTCCATTCAAGTCAATGAGATATATGCTAAATGGCCCGGCTACATGGGAATACAGGCTGCATATGGTAAAGGGTACTAAAAGGGTAGGATTAGCAATTTAAATACCTTGTTCTGACTGCATGTGAATGGGCCACCAGGGAGTAATGATGCTAACACCCCTCCTTTCTTCAGTACGGACAATCTGTGTGGTGCACAAGCTGCCACAGGCCAGCACTCACTTTCCCTTTTTTCTGTTCACACTCTTTAGCTTTGTATTTTTCTTTCAGTGACACAGACAGACACACACACACTCACATAAGCACACATACAAACACACACACATGTACAATATGAATAAATGCATATATTGATATGTACATATTCACAGTAAAATATGTGCAACGTGCACTTTATGTTATAGTCAAGTACACAGTCACCTAGGCATGCATGCAGACACACTAAAGCAAGCAGGCAAACATACACGCACACCCACACACACTCTCACGCACACACACACACACACACACACCCACACATACGCATATACTGTAGCAAACCATCAGAAGGAGCACATCAGTCAGGAAATGCAATCACCCAAAGCAAATATAGTCTACCTCCACTGTTTTCAAACACAGCAAAACAGTCACTCAAATTACCTTCTGTGGCTGACCAGCAGAGCATACACAAACAGCAGCAAACGACCTTGCCAACATTCACAGTCCCAGAGGACATCTTCCTGATTTGTCAGGAGGACATAGCTGTTGGATATCATCTATCCTCCATAGAGTGAGCTTTTTGAAGGTGGATGCTGATGATTTTTGCACCAGAGTTGCCGATTACAGATATTTTTTTTAAAATGAAGTAGTGGAGGGGGGGGGGGGGGGGGTCTGCAACCTGCTGGGGATCCTCAGAGTTACCATGGGGTGGTGGGTGGGGGTTATTTTCATATTTTCTAAATACACATTAACATGAAACAACACAGCAAACATACATTTGTAAATACAAAACAAAACAAAAAACATTAAACATATAATTCACACAACATTAATGATTAACATTAACATTCATTGTGCAATCATGTGGGCAAGCTAACCAAACGCTATGCTGAGTCTCAGCTAGATATGTATTATGAAACATATAGAGTGCTGCAGCGATGACGTAATAGGCTAATCTGGGAGTTGGCATGCCCTGGTTCCCTCGACAAAAACAGTGTTTCTACAGATATAAACAACTTAGTTAGAGTTTTTAAGACCCTTTTAATACCGCTTTATGTGAAATTTAAGACCAAACCTGTGATGGGAAGGTGAGGAGGAGGAAGAAAATGGCTGACTGAACATTGTGTGAATCTTCACTGGCCTCATGATTCGACACAATTAAGATTCAGCTGCCAGCGATTTCAATGCAAAACGATTCTCGATGCATCTCAGCATATGGCATCCTCAATGATCTATATTACTGCACATGGCTACTTTTTCATCATTTAAATTCCCCTTTTATTCAGAAAGTCCTTCCAATAATCAGACTACAGTCTACAAAATAAAAGCTGCATCTTTTCAATACATAAACATTACAAAAACAAAACACTGATCCATCTGCAGTGTCTTACACGTTTGTTGTAATCCACAATAATATTGTTTTCTCATGGGAGCTTTAAGATAAGGCATCTATTGACTATCTGCTGCACACACCTCCTCAGATCTTGGCTGATTAGCTGGGCTTGCAGTAACAGTTATTATTTATGGCTGCAGACAGCAGCTTCAGGTGAAAATGGCTAACGTGATAAGCAATTGTTGCGAGGCAGAAGTCACGCTCAGCGTGGGTCTTGTCCATTCATAAAATCCAACATGTGCCCCAAGATGTCAGTTTTAAAAAATACTCCAGGTTTTTTTTTAATCACCTGCAGATGATGTCTGCCTCCCTCCAACATACCTCCTACATAAGTAACCTAATGTTACAGGGTCAGTGTTAGCCTAATGTCCGCCCACAATTCAAAGCATGGGAGCAACGTCGCGACAAAACTTTATTGTCCCACTGAGGTTGGACAATCAACAATCAACATAAGGTGTAAACTCTCAATTATCACCTCAGCTCTGAGTATTGGCAAAGAGCCAAAAGTTGTTCGTAGGGCAGATGATGGCGTTGAAGGCTGTGGATTCGCAACATCCAGGCTAACATCTTTGCTAGAAGCTTGGCCAGCTAGCTATAGTTTGACCTGTATATTGCCTCAATCCTCCCTGATGACACGGTGCATGCGGGAAAAACATTCTACTTCTTTGGTCTGTCAGACCCATCGAATCTGAATTTAAGACAGTTAAATACTTAAGTCCTTATATAAGAAAGACTTTAAGACTTCTTAAAGATGATGTCTTATTTCTGGATTTTAGGACTCATTCCAGTTGCACTCTGTTGGCCAGTTAGCTGTGATATTACCACAGGTGTATGGATATTTTTGTGAGCCACAATGGATCGTTTTGTAGCTTATCAAGCAAGAGAGTCTGACACACCCTCCACCTCAGAAACCTTTGCAGAAGCTACAGAGGGGGAGGCTATCGTGCCTAACATGAGCCATGCCACAACTGCCGCTAACTTTGCAGCTACAGGTAAGTGCAAATGAGAGAAGGTTGCAAATATTCAGAGACTTATCTCAAGTTTATATTGACCTTCAGGGAGATTGAGGGTGTTGAATTGCCAATGCGTGTTATCTTCTCTGCAGTGCTGTCAAACAAATCTATGAAACCATCAAAGCTGCAGCATCACTCCAACTGTCCCTTCCACATCTATGTTTAAAATTATAACATGAATGTAGAAATCAGTCATTAATTATTATTTGAGTAGCTTATTAATGTATACAAGATAAGGTATGTTTATACACATTGGGTGTTTATACATTGAAGACTTAGTATGCAGTTTAATATGCAAAAAAACACATTATACAGTAGGGGGTCCCTGCTCTGTCTCTCAGCTAAGGTGTCAATGGCTTGTAAAGGTTGAAGATCCCTGCCCTCAGAGTTTCCAAATATACCAAATATGTCAGGCTGAACTTTGGGGACATGCAGGGTACTCTGTTTGATGGAATGGAGCAGCCATAAAAACATGGAGTCTCAGGTTTCAATATTTAACTCAGTGTTATTACAAGGTGGCTCAAGTCAAGAGCTGATTTTGACTACCTGAGCTGTCTGAAGAGAAATATAAGAGCAAAACTGTGTATTAAGGATCCCACAAATTATTTAGTGAAACCTTGATGCCTTCATGCTACAACTCCTTCAAAGGACAAGTATGATGATTTTTTTCATTTCTGCTAAAAAGTATTGTCTGTTTGTCCAAAGCTTAATATATGATATTCCTCCATGCCATAGACTTCCACACTGTTACACTGCGTGACATGTTCCTTCATTACTATGACTACACATAGTTTATTTTGACTCAACCCTACATACATTATTCCTACATAAGAGGGAATATATTGAATATATAATATTGAAAATATACTGTGTCCTCAGTAGGATCCAGTGGGTTTTGGGCTGAGAGACAGATGATGGATGAACACATTCTTGGTTTTGGTCTTTACATGGGACTAGTTCACAATGTGAAAAATAGAAAGTAACTTGAGCCTTCTCTTTTAAATGGTTGGAGAAGCATTAATAAGGTATGCATAACTGTACAAAGCTCTGACTCAAGCCTGGAAAATACCCACTGAGAATCTACTGAAACTGACCAGACACAACAATCAGAAGATGATGTGATTTGCCTTTTGAATTTTTAAAACGTTGTAATGATTTTACAACTCACTGACTATTTCCCATCTCAAATGAATCCAGAAACAAATTTTTTTAAGATAATTTCACAACAATTTGACAACAATTCCTCAGCATTTGCCATATAGTTCAATTTTGACAGTCTGAGGCAGAGCGCAATGAAAGCCCACTGAATGATGCTTTCATCCAGGAAAGTGTAGGAAAGGTCATCTGTTGTAGAGTCTGCTTACAATGTAAGATTATTTGTAGAAACCACAATTAACCATGTGTAAATAAATAAATAAATAATGTAGATATGCAAGGACATATTGCTGTTAAAGGCTATAAAATGCTATCAAATTAAAATAAACGTTCACCCAAAAAATAAAATCCCAAATTAATTTGCAAAGGCGTTATGTACATTCTTCTGAAAGCCGAAACTTCCTCGAAGCTGCAAAGCTAGAAGTGTTAGCACACACCCTGTCTGAAGTGGAGACTTGGATTTGTCAGATGAGCTGTATGGAGCCATTTTATGTTTTCTTTCACTTGTTTTCTCCAGCTACTTCAGTTGTTTTGGAGAATGCTGCAACCCTGTTTTGCTGTGAAGCTCCAGAAATGTTTTATGGACTATGGAACTTCACCCGAATCTTCATCAGCATTGGGGGGGTGGGGGTTGGGGGATAATAACTGAAAATTACTTTTGGGTGAACTGTTCCTTTAATACTATCAATCTGCATCAACATTATTAGTCTGTCTTTGACATCATCTTCTATTTAATGTAGTATGTCTGATATTTTCCAGGCAGATATTGAATAAAGCAGAAGCATCCTTCAAAATAACAGGACATGTCATTCAACGAGTCAGTTCAGGTTTATCAGACTGGCATTCAGTGAGACAGCATGTTGCTCAAAAGCCCTGTTTGCATGAGGCATAAACACTGTAGGAACAATCTTAAAAACTCCTCTCTGTGAATAAATATGATTAAAATCAGCCCTTTGCATGAGGTCATCGTGTTAAATTGTCTGCCAGCTGTAATTCTGCTGGTACTTAACCAGAGTTTTTCTTCTCACTGCGTTTTGTAACAGGATTATGACAATCTGCTGCTGAGCCCCGTAATCAAATGTTGCACCTCCACACACACAACGTGTAATGTGCCACACTCCCTATTCATCCCTCTATTTATGTTATACTGTTACACTCTGCCTGCTGGAGATAGCCCCAGGATTTTCCCCGCTAAGTAGTCCTCCACATGGGTTACCCTCAGGGATGTATTGCAGCAGGATACACTTTACACAGCTTGGAGCTTACAACATTTTATAGAAATGTTCATGACCTACATAATGATATGAAGGTAGGATCATATTTTTGTTCCACCTTATGATCTACTATTGGTTACATTTGGAGACAGCTTTACCAGGCAGGATTATCAGTCATCACCACGTCACTTATAAAATATTGTGAAATGATATCTAGAGTGAAATAAGAAGACTTTGGAAAAATAAAGGTATAAATCTCAAACTTCTTGTTCTGATTTGGAAACAAAATCCACCTAAACACAGACATCAACAGCATCAAGCTCCGACCTCTACACCCTTACCCTCCACTGCAACGTCAGAACACTACCTGTTTCTACCTTCTTTCACATGATTCAAAACATCATTAACATTTTACAAACTTTTGGTAAAGTAGTGACACTTTATTTTATGGGTCTGTAATTTTGGAAGAGGTTCATTACAATAACCCTAAAGGACTGTGTAACTCAGTACTAATTAAAGGGCAAATAGAGACCATGTTCAATTGCTACACTTCCATGGAATTGCGAACATTACCTCGAAAGTCTTAGTCAGTTCTCAATAATAAATAATTAAACAGATATTTTTTTGGTTTAAATTGCGATTTTCTTTCCATTTAGCCTTTTAATTTGCACTGGTCTTGGGGAGTACTACTGCATATGTGAAAGAGCTGTATGAAGCCTTTTGTGGCTCCAGAGGAAGCTGCATGTAATCTAATAAATTGCCTTAAATGATGTCACTCAGTGGCTAAGCTGCATTGCAGGTAATGTAGGCACCAGGTTTTGAAGGCAGTCCACTGGTCTAACCAAACAAACTATCTTTTTTTTTATTCCACACATTCTTCTTTTTAAAATCTGGCTCCTAAATTACCCATAATGTAATTTTGCCACTAAGTGACATCACTGGAGGCAATTTATCAGATTAGCTTCCTCATACTACATTTTTAAATATGCAGTAGTACTCCACAAAACCTGTAAACACACTTGAAAGTGTAAAGCTAGTGGCATTACCCTAAGCAAAAACTAATGACAACACATGGCTTATGCATTGTAAACTCATGATATGATTGTACACACCCAGCATGCCTCAGTGACAGTGGTTGAACAACCAAAAGGACGCACAAGAAAACAGCTTCATTCTGTCATTGCCTGCTACAGACCGCTCTTCCATAACACTCCGCTGCTAATACTGTCATGTTAAGGGGCACTATGTACTTTTAGAGATTAAATTCAAGTGCATAATTTGAATATTTACAATATTTTTGAGGGAATAATACAAACTTTTCCATATTGTCAATTTCCATAACTGAACAAAATGCATATGTAGTCTATCTTACAGGCATAAGAAGGTTATGTTTTTCCCTCAGCCAGTGTGTTATTGTTGACATACCCATTGGTGTGCCAACCCCATAGGCTTTAGAATCAATGAGGCCTCCAATTTGGGTGAGGTTGCAGTTGCGCTGTGTGACAAACTCGATGGTGGTGGACTCCATCAGGAATGCGTAGTCTGAGGTGAGCACACGGTGAATGCCTTCTTCAATGTTCTTCACCATCACTGAGTGCCTCCGGCTGCTCATGAACTCCCACATCTTGTCATACGTGGAGATCTTGGTTTTCTGTGAGGAGATACAGAGTGGCATGGTGAGTAACAAAAGACATCCTGACTGCTTAGACACAGAACAATACACAAATAAAAGTCACAATAATTCACTATGAAAGCAACACCGTGTTTTGATGGATGTGAAGGTCTAGGTTGGAGGTTAATGAAGAACAATTTTTGTCCCGGCAGTTACGATGTTCTAAGCGACTAAAAGAAACGATGACAGGCAGAGCACTCACATCACTCATTTAAATACCGTCAATGTACACAGCTCTATCAAGGCCTGCAGAGCCATTTACATTCAATTACTTTCCAAATTTCATCAGGAAAACACGTCAATGCTTTAACAGAACTTTTTTTTTGCAGCTCCAGCAGAGCTACATGCCTTCTCGCTGCCTCAGTCATTATCTCTTGTGAGGAGAATATAGGCTGAAGCAGACGAGCATGCTAAATAGCAACAGCAGTAGTGTGAGTTTGTGTGACCGTACATCTCTGCTGTCTGCGTCGCTGCTATCAGCTATACTTAGGAGCAGTGTTGTCAGTAGCAGTGTGCCTTACTTTCTACACCTGTAATCATGGAGAAAAATCCAGGAGCGCATTACTCTCCAGGGTAGCAGATTTGAAGGCATTTTTGAAGCCATTTGAAACCTAATTAAGTCACATCTTCAAGGTCTTGCCCGCCATTATTGTGTGTAATGACTTTTTGTGGCTGGTCGATATTTTAGATCAACTGGGTGATTTGCGGAGTGCCTATCAGAATCTTTCGGAGTCACCCTTGACAAATCAGGCGATTGAGCATGCAAGCTTCAGACTGCTGATAAGGCGAGAGCAGTGGCTGTGAATACACGGGGAGTCAGATAACCACCTACACTCCAAGTCAGGCAGAAAGCCAAGGTGGGCTTCCCAGAGCCTCCGCACGGGGATTCAGAGCTGATTACACTTAAACCATAGAGAGATCATGGAAAACGCTATGGTACGCACGATGAATAGCTGTCAAACTGAAATAGCAAACATGTCCACAATAATTCATCCATAACATTGCAGAATATGTCACTTCCATTTTGTTTAAGCAAACTGATTCTGAATATTCTGGCTTCTTCAACTAAATAAAACTCCAGGTCCAGACTGCTCTCCATGGTCTGATTTTCTCAAGTCATCACCTGCATGCCTCTGTTGAAGAAGGCTGTCTCTTTTTTCGCATATCTGCAAAAACTGCTGCTTAATCCCTTCATCATGTGGCTGTAGATTAGAGATGCTTTACAATCTCCTCCTGTATTCACATCTGTGCTGTACATTTTAGTCATGCATTCTGTTCTGTATGTCCTTAAATCAAAATCACTGAGAGCGGAATGGCCCCCAGCTGTATATGTGAGGCAACAATGAGTTATGTGGGGTGATGAGGAGAAAAGAGGCAGCCAAAACCACTATCAGCCTTAGTTATGTCAACATGTTGAATGAAAAATCCTCTCTATTACTGCATGAGTGAATCTTTACATTGTATAGTAACTGGTTTATATCAAGTAATTCTTTACACTGAGACACATTTAAGATTGAAAGGAAATGACTTCTGATCCTTTCGTCAGAAGTCATCTTTGTCATCTCAGTATGGGTTTATGGATGCAAATTATACTTTTACTACAATTTCAATACCAAGTGAGAAATTTTGGCCTTTTTTCTCTATAACTCATTTATATTTGCATGGAAAATCACTATAGTAGGGTGTTTCATACATCCATTCAATTCAAAAATCTTGCTTTATCATGGCTGACATAAAGGAGAAGCAGAGGTGTATGATGGGGAGTCTTAACCGCACTCGGATGGACGCAGTCAATGCTTCATCACAGAGCATGATGAATGTGGCTAAGTCAGACCAAAAAATGATAATATCTAACTCAAGAAAAAAAAAATCAATAAACAATAGCTGAATTTGAAAAAAAAATGTAGCATAACGCTAAGCGCAAACAAAACTAGATAAGCATTGTCACAGAGCCATACATTAAGGGAAACGTTCCTTCCTCTGTAGATGCTTGACACAATCAATTCAGAAACTCTGACAATAGCATAGTAATTATGTTAAAAAAACTAATTACATTAACCTGTAGCGTCATTGCGCACAAGCATAGACATGAATGGGATTGACTTGAGGCAGGAAGACAAGCCGTTCATCTAACATCAAGGTTCAGAAATGGTGAATGAAATAAAATTCCTTCAGGCATTCATTCTGGGAAAAATAGACTGTAATATTTAAGACTTCAGTAATGATAGATACAGAAATGTTTCTACCCCCAAACCTGTTGTTTTTATCTGTTTTGGAGGGTCAAAGTCACAATTAGCGGGGTCACACTCCTCCAATACCCACTGTAAATCCAACTCTGCCTTCATTAGGTCTATCTAGGTAGTGTTCTTAATGCAGAAACAAACCTACAATATGCAAACCTCCTCTTCACAGTCCATCCATCACAGTTTAATAAAGTGATTATACATGTAATTTATTACCTAAAAGAAGTAACTGTTTTAAGAACTTTGCAAATGTTGACAGTCAGTGTCAGAGGGCCATGCAGTAGTCTGCGCTCTTCTTGATGAATATCATGAGGTAAATATAGCCTTGTGTCTCTAACAACATTATTATGTTAAATTAGTCTGCCCTCTTTATGTCTGCTGTATGATTTTACAGAACTGGGATGTTTACTGTGCACTTTTGTTGCCTTTTCCCCAAGGTCCTACAGCGCGTCTTTAGTTTGATTTGTTATTTTGTTGACTCTGCACTGTTGGCCAGAAAATAGGCTCCATAGCTACTGTAAGCTGTTACGTGATATTTCAAGGCTTGCTGACCCAAACTCACTCCTCTCCTTCACTTGCACTCAGAGAAGTGAAGCAAATAGAACAATTAATGTCTTGCTTTCAGAGGAGAAGCTGAACTTTCTGTGGAAGGGTGGTATAGCTGTCTGACAGAGCCTGTAGGGTATTTCTCTGAATGGGAGGCTGACTGCAGGTTCGTGTTAGGAATTTAAATGTACGTTTTTTGCAAATAATAGAAACTAAGCAGAATGTTTTGTCAAGACCTCGTGCTCTGACTGCTTCATTGCTCAACAGCTATGACACAAAGACATTTATATAAGGTGGACAAAATAACAGAAAACCACAGAAACATTAAGTCACTCAGTCAGAGTTAAAAAACCTCTTTTGGTTTTAGATTTTCTATGCAAACTGAAGAAACTATCACAGCAATAAATGGGCCAAGTAATCAGAAGTCCCTGATTTCCAACAGAATTTTTACCAAATCAGCTTTATAACTGTTTAATCTGTGACAGAAGAAAGAAAGACCAGGGTGAAACATGACGATAAATGTCAAACCACATCAGAGCGGCAAGAAGTTTCAACCTAACAAAATGGAATGATCATAAATAGCCTGACTGACTCGAATGGTTGTGTTCAGTTCAATTGAAAGTCATAGTCATAGGCTGTTATTAGTTATCTATTCTTATGCTTACTATTGACTTGTCAAGGCAGATTAGTAATTGCTCACATCAGCATTCATAATGCTTTTGAAGTCAACACTGCTTCAGACTGTCTTGAGTTAAGCAGTTATGTTCAGTCTCCTGCTTGTGAAATTGTAAAAGAATAACAACAACACTGTAGTGTCAACTTTAATAGCTCAGAAGTCATGAACCCAAACAGACATGCAAAAGTTTCAGCTGCATTTTGCAGGTGAGCCATGCTGTTAAATTGCTGCTGCTGGCTGAACACTGCATTTGAACTAGTTTGCTGATGCTGGGGATGAAGGGTGGCTGTACTTATTTAAATATAACTACAATGTTTCTTCTTTCATATAACGTGTTTGCTGCTCCGTTACCGCAGTGATTCCACAACGGTAAAAGGGGGGCTGCACTTGATAACTGTAGATGCTAGGTGGCAGCAGAGTGCTTGAATCCTGATGATGACAGTAAAATACTGATGACAGGATTTTACTTTATACCCCGTTTGACCACAATGTGCTCAGCAATGGCAGAGTGGCGCTGTCCTTATTTTAGCTGGTTGACTCCACAGGAAGCAGATGTATGTAGTCTAACGCTATGTTAATTTGACTGCTTCAGCTGATAATTAACTTTAACAGCTCTTCTGTGAACTAAGTTAAATGAACTTAAGATGTGTAATGTTAAGTTACTGTTTGTACTTGCAGAGGCCTACAAGTGAAACATACAGTCTGAGGTATATGTTTACGCCCAGCTCGAAGGCAGTGTGGAGATCGCTCTTAATTAGCTGTGGCAGAGTGCGGTACACCCAGATTAACTTATGATATAACTTTAACCAGTGGTGCAGGTACACAGCATATAACTACATATTTTTCAGTCGGCATTGCGTATACCCACTTCTAAATCCCTTCTGTTGCACATCTTCATTACATTGTTTTGAGGGAACTGACTGCATTCTTGCGGACACAACCGTCACTAATGCTAATGTAGCTCCATAGGGATTTAAGCTGTTATTTTTCTAATTTTGACAATTTAACCCGTGACAGTTAAGGTTGTAAGGACTATGGCTGTAGGTAGCTGTTGATTTTGTTCAAATACGCGAAATTGTAATTTTATGGGTTATTGTTCTTCAGACGATGGGGCTAAACTAGCTAATATGTGCTAATGGCAGCTGCCAGTTGTTGCCATAGCAACGGTAAACATCACGTGAAGGTATAGGCTGATGGACTGTAAATACTGTAGAGTGCAGGCTCAGGCTACATTGTAAATACAGATAAGAGCCCTTGTATTCAGCACAGTATGTATGATAAGTAGTTAGTATACCTATAGAAAAGAATACCTTTTGATATATTAGAATGAATAATGATAATTTGGGATACTGTGATTTTGATACCATTCTGTCATTGTTTTATTTCTGTTATTATAGTGACTAACTGAAACAACTAAGAGGTCATTTGCATGTGTATAAGGTCATGTTATCCATCAATATTCATTTTCCTAAGCTGCTGACACAGTTGCGCAGCGCATCCTTGGTGCCGTTGTTGTTCTTGTTATAGCCTAGTTATTGATCTTGGTGTGGATGGCCCCGTACAGTCGCTTGTCCGCAGAATGCAGCGCCGGAGGTTTGTTCCCCGGCTCCTCCAAAAGTAACCTTTATTCAGTGCCTTGTTAGATTAGTCAGCTGCTCAAACAGTTATAGAGGAATGTTTTTTTTTTTTTTTAAAAGTTAACAAAACACCTAATTTGTAGTGTTACGAAGGCTCTTGCTCTCAGTGCGACAATGTACCTTGTGGGGGCTGGGAGACCTGTTGGACGATGGCCCATTAAGTGAACAAAAAGATCCACTGTAATCCTAATTAGGTATATAGTCACAGTAGCCCTCCTGGCCCAGCCCTGCTGCTGCTGTCTGCTACACACACACAGAATGTGAAGAAATAAAACATGTCATTTTATTTGACCGTGTCCCTGTCCAGGGAAATGAATCGAGGGGAAAACCCCTCTTCCCTACTTACTACATTTCACAAGCTCAAACAATTCTTAGTTTTAGTCTTACTTGTGTAATATGTCTTAGATTCTTATTCTATTTTGACATGTTGTTGAGCAATAAAGGACACTGAAATCTTGAAACAGTTAACACTGTAAGATGTAAGAATTATGTGCAATAAACTAACCCTAACTTTAGATAGTCCTGAGTAACGCTGTGGATGCAGTGCGCTTCGAGACACACTTTGATACGGACTGAGTCAATGAGGAAATAAAACAGTGTGTCTGGTTCCAGAAGCAGGAGCGAGAATCTCTGGGCCCTGATGTGTTCACTGTAGGGCTCCACCTAATTATTATTTTTATACAATTTTTTATCGATTAATCTATTGATTATATTTTCGATTAAATGATTAATCTATTGATTATTTTTTTCGATTAAACGATTAATCTATTGATTATTTTTTGATTGATCTTTTATTGTTCGCTTCATAGAACAACAAATTTACCCAAAACAACATAAAATTTCGGTATTTTATTCAATCATCTTCAATCAACAAACAAATATGACAAAGTATGCACTGCAGGTCATTATTCTCCAACAAAAAGGAGCCCAGTTTTAACTGGTAATCTGTGTAATCCTAATATATATTACGTTTGGGTGGGAACAAAAAGTTAACAGGACTTTTTACATGTTGTGGTCAGCAGGACGTGTTATTAGCATGGATTAATACTACAGAGGGAATACAACAGACATTTCTCTGTATAGTGTTAAGTTTCACTTTTACTTTGGTTCGGTCTTGTCCCCCAGTTTAAAACATAGCGATGATCTGCCTCATCTTGGTTGTTTACTGTTATATTTAATCCGTTGACAAGGACAAACGATCACTAGTAGGACCAGCATGCCAGTAGCATAACAACATAGCAGCTTCACCTTTTGGCAAACTGATCAGTGGGGGTTCACGTCACATGGACCATGAAGTGACACTCCCACACCTAACGGTGCCATCTTTCTCCTGCTGCTGTCTTGAGAAATCGCCCCGGGATGCCTCTGCTTTAAGTGTTCGAGCATGGCGGTAGTACTGCTTACATCCTCCGCTTCGACACACGTTACATACGTACGTATTTACGTAATCAATTTCGTCGATGCGTCGCACTAGCCCTAGTTCACTGTAGTCTGGACTGCTGACATGTGCCACCTGGTGGTTGTTGGTGCGCATTGCAGCTAATGCAAAATCAGTTGGATAAAATAAAAGTCCCCCTTCCTTTTTTCTGCAGTGTTGCAGCACCTTTAACGCCGCGACAATGGTGTCCTCTGAAAGGAGAAACATCTGTATGTGTATTTAATGTCTGTGACACATAGACATTGAAAGTGTACACTGTCACAAAAGAAGGTTTATATTTGTACCTTATGGGGCACATCGGCTTGGCACTGGGGCAGTACCCTCCAAGGTACAGCTGTTGTAAACTTGACATTGGGTACTTATTTGTACCCTTGTGGTTTGTACCTTAAAAAGCCAAGTCTGGAACCTATGGTGGCAATTTTGTACTTTAATTTAAGGGGACAAAAATTGACAAAAAAGGGTACATTTAGAAAAAAAAAACAGTACATATATGTACATTTTACTGGTTGAGAACATATATGTACCTTTTTGGCCCTCAAAGGGTACACATTACCTCAAGGTCCAATATTTAGCCTTTGGGGGTACATTAGTGTAGATAGTACCTTGGGGGACAGAAATAGACTCCTGCTGTACCCCTATTTCTGATAGTGACACACTGGTATGTCAACACGACTGTCTGAAGATCATTTTCGGGACTACTTTGGTTAGAACATCTGCCCACTCATGCCGCAGTGTGGCTCAGGCATAACACTTCCTGCTTTAATGCTCCCCCTAATGTCATCAGTGATATCATGGGATGTACCAAGTATGGGGGAATTAACTCGTTATCTGGTTCAATATGTTGTGCTTGTTAGTGTTTGTTTCATTTGTAATGGTCGAGTTTCTAGGTACGATACAAATAGAATTGCCATTCTTTTAGCTACCACTGTAGCGTCTTGCTAATCCAGGAAGACCCTTCAGCATTATTTGCAGGAGACAATATCTTGACAGTTTCCTTATTTACTGACAGTCGTCACCTCATGCTTCAAAGTCATGTTGTGGTTTAAGGATTATCACAATCTAATAATCACCTCTCCAAAGATGAATCAATAAATGTTGTTTTCCTGCCTTCTTTACTGCCAAAACACAATCAAAACTCTAGCCCCAAGATATTCAATAGAAGTGCTAAAATAGCTGCTGTAAACACCAAGTATCTGTCTTTCTGCAGGAGAAAAAAATCCTTTGCAACAGGAAGTCATGTGCTTTACATTTCCAGTTTCTTTAGAGTAAAAAGGAAAGGAAGTGGATTACTAACAGCATGTGTGTTGGTGCGTGTGATCACATCTGTGCAACTGTGTGTATTCCTACTGTAGATGTGACTATGTCTTAGCTTATGTGTTTCTGAACACATTTTATCTTTGTGAAACTGAGTGAGTACACACAATGTGGTTTAGCTTTTGTGCAAACAGCATTTAAACTGTATGTGTGTGTGTGTGAGTGTAGCCTTGAATTGTCATCAACAACACACACTCTGTTGGTCCTTGTCAAGACTCGGTGCTCGCTGCTTGCAAAAGTGGTTTGCATAATTTTCAAAGGACCCTAATCAAAAGAATCCAGAGAGCGGAGGGAAATGGCGCACAGTTTTTGTCAGCACAAACAACAACTTTGCTTTTATGAAGCATTCTCTCATGCCATACGAACTGTTTATGATACACTGTTGACACTAAACACAAGTGGCTATAAAAGGAAAACCAATTCTGCACTCATAGTCACATTTGTAGCTTTGTCAGCTCGACCTGCAAGAAAGTTGACTGTAACAGAAGCAGATCAGATACTAGAATGCAGTGCAGAAAAGGAATCATGTTGTTTTTGTTTTTTGTTTTTTTTTAATCGGCTATAGCGTCAAACTTTACATGACATGGATTGAAACCTTAATGATCCTTGCAGGGAAATTTAGAGAAAGACATACAAATACCTGAATTTCCACTCTAGGGATCAATAAAGGATTATCTCATCTTAAAAATATGAATAAGGCCAGATGATACTGTAAGAATAGACACAAAAAAAGCAGGCAAAGTTATATATAGAATAACACAACAAAATCAAACAGCAAAAACAGACTAAGTAAAAACAGTAATAAATTAAAACAACAATAAGCAGACAGAATAAAAACAACAATGTATAACGACAAACTAACAAATAACTAGGGCTGTCAAGTGATTCAAAAATGTATCTAATTAATTACAAGCTTTGTGATTAATTGATCAAAATGAATCGCATATGCCAATATCTTATTAAATGGACATTCTAAATTTTAGTAGGTGTGTGATATTTTATTATTATCAAAATTATTTAAATATATTTATTTTTATGATCTTTCCTGACAATGTTATGACAAATAACTTATTTTTGTGCTTAAACTTGAAATAAAATTAAGCTATTGCTCAAACAGAATGCACTGGGATTTTTAAGTCATCCACCAAGCTTGGCTTCTGGTGTTATAATAAAGGCTGATTTATGGTTGCACGTTGGCTCTATGCAGAGCCGACGCCTTAACCTACACAAGTGTCCTATGGCGCAGGGAGCATTTATACATGAGCGCTGGCATGTCTGCATTGCTGGCGGTGGTGAGCGGATTGTCAGCTACCTTTCCCCTTCAAACACACTGCCCCGTTGAGCTCGTAGCTGTGTCTCTGGGCTAGAGAGAGCAGACAGGTAGAGTGTCTGCAGAGTGGGCCGCTGCTCTATACAAACCCAATTTGAACGACTTGGTTTCTGCAAGCTGGCGTTTGCCATCAGGCTGCTCGTTGAGGGGCAGCCCACCCTTCAGACATCCAGCCTGTCCACTCTCTCTCGCCCAGAGATTCTCCGGCAGCACAGCGAGGCTGCGGAGGAGGAGTATAATCCCAGAAGTGAGGTAGCTGGCCGCTCAGGAGGGACAACAATGAGCGATGAGTGTAGTGTGTTTATTGGGGAAATAACAGAGGAGAAGCTGGAAAATGCAATGCTTCTAAGTGAATCAGTCACATTCCTGGCAGACCGTGTTGCTGCTATGTGCAGCTACATTTCTGGAGAAGTGCACATTGGGCTTAGGCATAGGGCAAGCACCTACGCAGAGGCTATTCTCAGCAGTGTGTAGTCATCTACCTGCATCATGTTTACAAAGCTGCTTGTCAAGGGGCGTCATAGAGTGTGACTACTCTGCGTTTTATTTTTTTAACGTGTTCTTTTTTCAATTATTAATTAATCAAAATTAACGCGTTATATTGACAGCCCTACAAATAGCATTTATATAAAAGAAAATTAAACAAAAGCAATGGTAAACAGGTAGGTCTTTAGCTCTTAAAGTAGATTTAAAAGTAGTTGGCACTGACCACTAGCATTCGTTCCACATTTGAGAGGCATGGAAGCTAAAGGCAGCTTTACCACACTCAAAGTATTTTGATTATATGTTGAGCTTTATTGGTTCTTGTTATAAACCTGGCAGCAGCATTCCAGATCAGTTGGAGCTGTCTGATAGATTTCTTCGAGAATCTGGAGTGACGTAGTGTTTACCTGCCACTTGCAGCACATTATCAGGTGAATTAAGTTATCTTTGACTTTCTAAGACCATTGTTGACCGGATGTCATTTAATCCAATATGTGCAATGACTTTGGAGATGGAAGGGTAGTCCTGGATGCATTTTGGAATTGCATCATTGATGTCCTGAGTGGCACCAAAGCCAGAAGACAAGCCTTTATTTGGAGTCGGAGAAGATGGACATGTTTTCCAATGCCTGAAACTTATTTTCAAGTTGCAGGACTTCAGAGGGTCGAGTAGCCAAAAAGCCACAGGATCATCTGCCCTTCACCAGACTCCAGATGGAGTGGGGCAGGATTCTCTCAGGTGTAGAACCGATGCAGAAACCGGCTCACCACCAGCTGCCCTTGAGCCCGACCAAGAAAGTTGTATTGTCATTCCCACAGACTAGAGAGCGAGGCAGGAGCAGATTCCATGTTACCGCGAAGGTTAGTAGAGGTTGGGATGGAGATACGCTTCAACTGGGCTGCTGCAACAGTGGAAAATCCCAGGATCAGTTTATCCCTCTCATCCAGTTTGTTTTCAGGCAAGATATGTCCAACTTCAACTTGGAGATGGTAAATTCACAAGAGCCAAACAGCACCATACTGAATGTAGTTTAGGCAATAGTCTCAGTAGCCACTCAGTAAGATGTGTAGGAAAGATAGGACAACGGCTGGAGAAAATGTCCTCATTTTCTGTGCTCAAGAGGTAAAATCCAAAAATAAAATTGCTTAAAATCCTCAGTAAAAGGGACATGCTAGCTTTGCCTCCAGGCTAAAAATAAACTGCCTTTTGATGACAACACCTTTTACTTGATTAAAACATGTAGGTAAAATGACAAGCTTATAAAAAGTCAATCATAAGTCATTGCTTAAAACTGGATAAAATGCTGAATTGTGAAAGAGCTTGAAAGAGAGTCTCAAAATTGTCATTCTACAGTTATTAATCTTAATAGCCACAAACAGATACATCACCTCATGCATCGTGCTTAGTTTGAAAAAAAAAATATTAAAAATAAGTTTTGTTTGTTGTTCATTCGCTTCCAAAACAAATGGTGCTCATATGCTGACTGCTTTTGTCCATAGGGCTGAAATTCAAACAAACAAAAAACAAAAAAACAATGACAGTTATTTGTAGTTTCTTTTATATAACACTACTGATTACTGCCACTTTAAGGTTTGGTTACACCTAGACAACTTACAGTGTACCACTTGTTTGCCCTTTTCAACAGCAGGTTCTGCTGTTTCTGTGATTCCAGCAGTAGGCTATGTGTTCTGATTTGTTAATGTTATGAGCCTGAGAAGAGGAGATTCAACTTCCAAAACAAATTTACATTGAGATTTTGGGTCAATAGACCACGACGGCCATTTTCCTCTGATGACACACTGGGAAGCTCGAATGCTGGTATAATGTTACGGATGGAACACATATCCTGCGTCTTTAGTGCGTGGCGGCTGCATTACTGAGCTGCTGCTGCTCACTTGCGTGTGTCCACACAGGCAGCGTTGCTGCTGCAGCGCGGCTCCTGCCAGCCCTATCTGTTTACATGGGTTTGCCTTTGATAATTATCAATAAATATGACAATGTCACTTTTCTTTACCTTAGCTAAAAAAGGGGAAGACAGGGAGGGAAAGAAAAAAAAGTGTGCTGGAAAGGTACTGCCCTTCACCTGTTGTGTGTATTCTCTTCATGTCAGTGACAGATTCTACAGATACAGGCAACACTGTAGTGAGACATTGGTATGAGGTCAATATGACTGTCTAAAACTCTTTGTTTGCCCAGAACTGCGCATGTGCTGCGGTAAAAACAGGCGAGACTCTGAATCTCTAGATGACACATTGCTGCAGCCTCACCTGACACGCACGAGCCACGCTACTCAAGCTGGCAGTGTGTCTGCTCTAACCTGTTAACATGGACACTGAAATAAAAAGCAACACTTCATGTGCTGTTCATGCGGGGAGTGTTTGCACATTATGCTGCTGAATTCCAGGTTGCAAGTCATATAAACATAGTAAATCTGACAAATTGCACTTTTTGCACTTCCCGACTGACCTGCAACTGAAAAGACAATTGACCATATTCACACAGCGGCCTTTTTCCTCTGACTTGTCAACTGTGATACTGCTGTGTTCCAAATTGCAAGCCGTATAACACAGGGAATCTGACAAATCATTATCATTTCACTGCTTGCTAAGCAAATGAATGAAAAGACAATGGATAGTGAACATTTATCAAGGTAAAACAGCATTAGCTTCTGTTAGACAACAGCTAACATTCCACTTCCAAACTAACATCACTGTTTAAGTGTGTTGTACGATATGAAATGATAAGATAGGAAAGGCATTGTCATTGTCCGTTTGTGTTTCTGTGATTTCCTGTTTTACTTTGAAGTTTTACCCTCTTGTGTCATGTGTTGCTTTTCAGTTCCTCCCTTTGTGTGAATTTCCCGCCCTTTTTCTATGTTCAGCTGTGTCTTGTTTGTCAGTCTGTGTGTATATAGTCTGTGTGCTCCCTGATGTTTTTGTCCATTTGTCCTGTGTTACTCTCCTGTGTCAATCACCTGTCTGTGTGTCACCTGAGCCTGTTCCTGAGTTTTTCCAGTGTCTCCACGTTTCTCCACATGGTACTGTATGTTCCTGGTTTTGTGTTTTTCCTGATTTGAACTTTGCTTTTGGTTGTACTTCGTTTTAGCATTTGTGTTGATACTTTGTGTTTTTGACATTTTGCTTTTCTTGGTTTTGGGGATTTTATTTATTTATTTATTTTCAGTTTTTGTGAAATAAAGCTCACCTTTTTGTTTTTAATCCTGTCTACCTTTTTCCTGTCTTGGTGTCCGCTTTTGGGTCCAACTTAACAACCACCTACAAATTGTAACAGGCATAAATTAGTTTTTAAGTATCAACCCATATCTTGGACACATTTGTTTAGGCCTGGGACTAAAACAATGGATGTAATCAAACAGTGATGTTAGCTAGGAAGTGGTTGAATGCTAATGTTACATAATGGGTTATCAACTATGTAGTTTTACCTCAAAATATGGCCCAATTTCCCTCCAGATTTTCATTGTCCAATAAGTTTTAAATTTCTACTGAACCACTAAGTAATAAAATAACAATTTGTCAGATTCCCTACATTTATATGACCTGCAACCTGCAACACAGGAGCATAACATTATTCCATCATTAGAGCTTCCCATCCTGAGCACAAAGTCAGAGGGAAATGGCCAGCATTTGAATGGGGTCAAGTTTGGACAAACATTTTATTATTATTATTGTTGTTATTATTATTATTATTATTATTATTATTATTACTATTATTATTATTATTACTATTATTATTATTATTGTTATTATTATTATTATTATTATTATTGTTCTTCCAGTTGAAACGACAAACCATTCTAGATTTGGTACAACATCTGTGACCAGCTTCTTCTCTATAGCAATGGCGGCTGATGCTCCTGGGTATTGTAATATTTAGAGCCATGCACCAACCCAAACTGACATGTTTTATCAGGTGTAAAATTGAAATAGTTATATTTCATGGCCATAACATCAACTGATCCAGGAGACTCCTGTCTTTCTATCTTGATTAACATTGACAATGCAATTAAACAATACTTACCGATAGTGTCAGTCCTTAGTTAAATGTTATGAAAAGCGGAATGACTTATTAAATGTAGACTCATAGAAATTGCAGTTGGAGAAATATTCATCCATTATTATTAATATATGCAGTATGCCGGTCTTTCCTTGTGGATTTTATTCATGTGATCATAAACACTTTGGATCACAGAGCCTTGAGTTGGAATAGTTAGAAAAAATATGATTTTTCCTCCCCATCTTCTCTTCCATACCCTACCTCTCTCCTCTCTCTGGTATCAAGCACATCATCTCAATAGGTTTTATCTGCTTGATTTAATCACCATGCTGGAGTTCCTCCCTTTTGTCTTTTGGCAAATGCAAAACAATTCAGGCTTGTATAGCCTGGGGACATGGAGCTCAGTGCTACGGCTATGTAAAGGGCTACTGTCTCTGCCGCTGACTCTGATGGCCATCACCCCGTTACACAGACAAGGTGAAAAAACAGCACTGCCTTTAATAAGATGTGATTTTATTAGCTAACAAGCAAGACACAGCAGTGGTGTGTGTTTGCTTATTAAATTATTCAGTGTTATTGTAGTGATAGTCCAGAGGGAATGTCCCTGCTAGGAAGACAAGTGACACGCTTCAATGCTTCAGAGACTATCCTGTGCAGACATTTACATAATTAGCCAACATTAGACTTGTACTTTACAGCAGAAGTCAATAATTACCCAAACAATAGATATTTTGTCAGTTTTTTCCTGGGTTTGAATAGTGATTGTGATGCGTGTGCACAGAATCTGAGACTGTGCTGCACTGAATCAAGACTGATGATAAGTCTAATCAAAACACCCCATCCATCATCTCAACAGTGTGTTTCAAACACCTCAGACAGGATGTGTGGACAGAATATGTTTACGCAGTGGAGGATAAATTAAAATTTAGAAAAAGATGAGCAAGGGATGATGCCAAAACAGGCATCTCATTTTAAAAGCTATGGTTTTGTAGGCTTAAGTTAAGTTAAGTTTGTTATACATTGTATTTTATCTTTATTTAATGACTAAACAGATAAGTTGATCCTGATTGGCTGGTGGGGCTCAAACAAAGCAGCATTAACACCTGAATTAATTTTCATTTATGACAACAACTATGTATTTTAGTTGTTTTTTTCCAGATAAGATAGTCCAACACACAGTTTCCATGAAGTCCATATTACCCCATAAACACAAAAAACTATTTAAAAAGTCCCTGTTGAGAACCAGGCAAAATTACTTTACCCTATTAAATAGAGGGTTTAAGGGTAGAGTGTGTTGTATGCTGTACAGATTATAAATCCCCTTGAGGCAAATTGTGATCTGGTGGTACTGGGCTATATATTTAAAAAGGGACTTGACTTGACTTTCGAATGTGTTAGATATTTGTGTGGATCTGGACCCCCATACCAAATATCTGAGATCTGAGGGAAGAGCAGCTGCAAGGAAGAGAAAACTTGGCCGAAAACACACAGAATGTAAAGAGATGAGAAGTCACAGGTAGAACTGAGAGAGAGAGAGAGAGAGAGGGAGAGAACTGCAATTAGTACATTTCTAATTCTTTCCCAATTTGAAAAATTGTCAGTTGAAAACTGAGAACTTATCACACCCATGTTTAGTTAGATGTTGCCAAGCAACAAAAATGAGGATATGAGTTAACAGAGTTATGTTTGGAGTATGGGGGGCACTGATTCTCCATAGAGATATTGTTGAATTTATTGAGTCTTTTTTCGAGTCTATTCACCTCCATTGTATAGGACTTCCGCCCAAACTGGAACTAGCGTTTTCCATGGTAACGGCTAATGCTAGTCCTCCTTTTTGACATGATCAGACACGTCGGGACACCACCTATCACATCTAAAACGGGGTGACATTATCGTACCGCTGCCTTCCACTTTCCAGGGATGGGGGGACGACCCAAAAAAGTGGCCAAATATGAATTCATTCAACTTTTATTTAAATCTCGAAAAATCATTGAGGGCAAGCCCTCATTTTCATTGATGTCGAGAGCACAAATAAAAAACAGACTTGTACATTAGACTTGTACTTGTATATAACATACACTAGTATATTTAGCTATTTCATTGACTCTGTTGCAAACGACGGTGACACTATGAATAATTTTAAAAGTCCTGGGGCATATCAGTACCTACACAGCAATAAGTAGGTCACGTTTAAGGCCAACATAGAACCTGGTCAGAGGCGTCAAGTCCCACATCACCAGGCCTGGGTTTTAGTGTCAGCGTCAGGTGAAATACAAACAGCTGGGTAGCAGGACAAGGGTGATCTTGCAGCCATGCAGCTGCAATACTGTTGAAGGTAAAATGTTTGTTTTCTGATAGTTGTATTATTGTAAGAGAATCCTGAGAATTTCAATTTTGTGCAACGTTATTTTTCAGCGTCATGAAATTTCAGGGATAACTATATTAGTTAATTTTCAGGTTAAGATTTTAAAACATTATGATGCTATGAAATACAATGCCTTGATACGATGCATCTTATAGCCTACAGTAAATTATGCCACCATACAGTTAATAATACTTTGAAGCGTACCAGACTTTTACATGTACCAGAGCACAGAATTGTCAAATTGTACTACTTAGTACCTGAGTAAAAGATCTAAATACTTAATCTGCCACATTTTAAACTGCACAGAAAGTAATATTATTAACTACAACTGGCTATTACTGGAAAATACAGCAATTCTCTATTTCCTGTACACCTGAATTTATACCTGATTGTCTCCTGACACTGCTGTCACTCCTTTTCAGGACCCACTTTTCTTCTCTGGTGGTCTTTCGTAGCCAAGCCACAGAGAAGGATGCAGGTTTTTTCCTCTGTTGGCTTTTTGTCCACGAAATGAAATGAGCACACATACAAACTTTTCGGTGGTCTCTTCAACTTAAGGTTTTTCAGCCATGCTCTTTTAGTTTCGTTGTTTGTAGGTAGACGATGGAAACAGTAACGCTGAATACAGGAACAATCCCTTTTTGTGCTTTTGGAATGTTCAAAACACTGTTGGTCGAGCCACAAATTTAGCTTGGTTTAGTTATTTGTACAGCCACGAACCACGCAACAGGTGCCAGAACTCCGCAAGGACATTTCTGGAATAGTTAACGTTTCGTAAAAAGCCAGTACACAAAACATAGATGTACGCTAATTGCAACGTTATTTTAGAAAAACAATGCTGTTGATGGTTATCCACTGATTTAAGTCTTCCTAGTTTACCGCTACTTAATAATAATCACCCATAATCGTATCTATGGCAACAGCCCTAAGAATAAGGTGGATATATATCATTTCATTAAAATGAACTTCAATGATTTTTTCTTTCACTTTTTCACAGTTATTCCATGGTCTTCTCAGAAACAAGCTTTTATGGGTGGGCACTAACTTGGCTGGAGATTTTCTGACTTTTCATCGAAAAATATCCTGTTTTTGTTGTCATAAACAGCTAGAACTTGTCCCGAGGTCTCGTGACAAACAAACTGTTTCATACTTACAAATTTTAAAACAAAGTCTTAAACTGTAGGGACCAACTTTGCAGTCTTCACACCTAGGTCAACTCCATCACCATCCCCTCCACCTCTGCCTCAAAAGCCAGGTCAAAAATGTGAATGCAACATGGCACAGACTGTACAAATGTCAATATGGTATATATGACGTGCAAATGCGAACAAATAAGTGGCAACATTTTATTCTGGCATCTGGGCTGAATATGTGAGTCCTCTGCTCATAACATTCTCAAGAGTTATGCCTTTAGAGTTGGATTTGTCACCCAGAGCTTTTTGATGCAAGGTGTTGAGCCAGGGAGGATATTTGGGTGTAATGTGGATGAATATCAGGCACCTGAAATAAAGATATAAGGCAGTATCCAGTCTGCCAAAAGCATTTTTCATGACCATAATAAAAGCAGGTGTGAAATTGTGTTAGTATGTGTTGAAAATGACTGTCTTTTGTCCATTTTATAGATAAGCATTTTCATATTAGTCCACATTGTGTGATTGTGTTGAAGGTATGAAATGTTTGCAGCACATATTTTCTATTTGCAAAATGGAGTTTCTCTCTGAAACTCGTGCATCCAAACAATTGAGAATACCTATAATCCACACTGGTATAATCCTGTGTATGTATACCAGCCTAGCCCATAATACACAAATGATTTGGACTAAGGGTGCCTGACCCGAGGCTCTAAACTGAATGGCTGCAGAGGGACCTCAGCATAGGCAGGATGATTAACAAGCAAATATGCTGCTTCTTACACCAATTGTTGTTTTTATTAAGTTGCAGTGTGAAATGATAAAGAGACTGTGCAAATATTACCACAGCAGTTTTGTAATTAATTGGTGCAAGTATGTTTCAGTGTGAAGACGAAACACACAGAGACATATTAATCACACAGTTACCTGCGAATCCATGTGTGCTTGTTGCACAGATGGATGAAAATGAGGTGTGAATAAAAGCTAAATCTCAAAGCTGTCCGAGTGCCAGCGACAGACTGAGAGAGAGAGAGTGAGAGAGAGAGAGAGAGAGAGAGAGAGAGAGAGAGAGAGAGAGAGAGAGAAACTTAGAGAAACTTTGACAAACTTGGAGCAAAGACATCTAATGCAGGGAAGTTTTGAAACTTGGCTGGATTAACGTGACATGATATGCAGCAGGTATTCTATATGATCCTACACTGAGGGGATTACCAAGCAGAGCGTTGGCAGTGGCAGAACTGTCACTGCTACATGGTTTCAGGCTATTTCACTGGCAAAAAGGTAGTATTTGATCACGGTGCCTCATAGCAACAACGTTCCGGGTTGAACATGACCCGGCCGCCCAGGACTTCTGTTATGGAGTTTGCAGTCCAAAGACATGGGGTGAGGTGATGTGGAAATTGCCTGTAGGAGTGAATGTGTTAGTATATCTTCAGTATTTGTGGCAGTCCAGTGATAGATCGGTGACCAATCAGGTACACTTTAGGCTCCAGCCGCTGAACAGGATAAGTAGTTACAGAAAACTGGTGCATACTCATTTGATCATTTGAAACTAGTACAAGTATAAAATAATGAATATAGTGTTAGATTTGTTGCCCCAGAGGGAGATATGTTTTTACCGCCAGTACAACCTAGAATAGATTTATACCAATATACACACAGCAACACAGAGACAAAGACAATACATAAAATCATCATGTAAACATTCATAAATCCTAGCTCACAACATTGCCAGTCGGCAGAAGGGACAAAACTATAGCTGAAGCAAGCTTCTCTCTATTTTAAAGCCCTGTATCGCTGACCAAATGGTAGTAATGTGAAATGTTTTTTGAGGGGTTGGTCAGTACTATTGTGAGTGCTATGTGTGATGGCTTTGTGGTTCATGTCTGAGAAACTGGATGTGCAAGGGCAAATGAGCTGAGCAAAATCTGTGCATCATGGGCTAGGTTGATATACAGCTCTGAGTTTACGAAATGGAGTTTTTTCATGCAGTATTTTATAGATAGCAGTGCTCAAAACTGAGTTAATTAATGGGTCAGAGATATTTGAAGCTGCTCACTTGATAAACTACATTGCCATGGATGGAGGTGGGTATCTGCTGTATCTGTAGTTATCACTGCACCATTATATAAAGCGAGAAATAGAGTTTTGATAGGCTGTAAAGGAATTATTGTCATTAGGTAGTGCAAGTGTGGCAGTTTCATCAGAGTATTTGAAGTATGTGATGAAGGGTGAAGGGCACGTCCAGTCATTTGTTTACAGGGTGTAAAGGAAGGAGCTGAGGACACAGCCCTGAGCAGCTGCAGTGTTGGTGATGAAACGTGATGATACGTGATGATGGGTGATGATGGGTGATGATGATGTGCATTACAGCCTGTGGTCTGTTGCTGAGGAAATTTTGAACCCAGTGGATGAGGAGTGGAGGGATGTTGAGATGGTGAAGTTTCTTGATTATGTGGTTGTACTGATTTGGGTTGAAGGCAGATGACAGTTGAGTTAAAGTTAACAAAAGAAGCCATGTTGGCTGGTGATTGTGGTTGTAGGATTAGGGAGTGGAGGAGATACGGCACAGCATCCTTTGTACACTTGTTTGTGGTTGGGTTCTGAAAGGTGTTCTTTGGAGTAGTGGTATGATGGTGAATGGATTCCAGAAGGTGGGTATGGATGCAGAAGATAGAGTAGAGGATGGAAGAGAGCTCCATGGCACAGAGCTTGAGCACCTTAGCTGGGATGCCATCTGGTCTTGGTGCCTTGCCAGGTTTGCACCTGCCCTGCAGCTGTCAGACATCCTTTAGTGTGAAGGGAAGGGTGCATAGCCTCTCGAAAGGGGAGAGCTCTCAGATGTCAAAATGTGTGTAGAAAGTGTTTCGAATGTTTGCAAAGGTGGTGGGGTTTGTTATTGTGGGAAGTTTTGTCTAGATTGTACTCATATATTATTCCCTGAACACAGGAACTTCTTGTGTTCCAGTCCCACCTGAACATGGAAGTACCTGTCCTTCAAGTTATTGGTAGTGAACCTGCCAGAACCAGTTCCAGCAATACAGCATACAGAAAGGGAATCAAGACACAGACACCATTGTTCTCCCTGGCTTTAGTGTATAGGTGTAAAGGTGCATTAACTCCCGAACAGGGAATAATGTCACTGAACACCACACTCAAAGCCACAGAAAACGATGTTAGTCAGCCTGAAAAACTGTGCGCCACCATGCACGATGGGAGACGGACATGGCCAGGGAGAGTTTTTAACTCAACTCACATCTCAGATTTTTAACTCAACAACATGATGTTGGGCATAGTGCCCATGAACACTTACAAATGAAGCCTCTTAAAACTTCCTGTTCCTCCGTGATGGGGCCCTAACCGATGGGTTGTAGGATTTCCCAAACTGAATAAATACTGCACATATAAACACAGAAATGCTTAGCTAGCTTGAGGTTGTTATAACTAAAATACCTGCCGAAGAATAATATTTTCCACTGACAGATTTAGGCTACTACGTATCTGCAGACTTTATGTGAAGTAACCAAAAGCTGAAATGTACGGTAAAAATATTGATGTAATCATTTCCAAAATCCACAACATGTTTTTACCTAAGGAAATACTCCACTTCAATATGTGTTTAATCAGAAAAACGATATTTTCACTGTGGCAAAACACAGTTTGCTCTCAGATTTCTGCATGCACCTGACGGCGTGGTATAACAGTAATTCTAACACCATAAGAAATTACATTTATATAACTACAATAACAAACTAGAAAAAGAAAAAAAAAAGAAAAAAAAAAGAAAAACTTTTTTGGCTCTTATACTGAAATGGTTTGTCCCATTGTTGTTAAATCATAAATTTCCCCTGCCATATTACTTTCACTTCCATGCAGTACTGTTGAAAAACAAAAAGCTGAAGCATAATATTGATGACCTCATGATATGGTAGATAATCTTTAAACATGCTCGGTCCGTGATCATATTTGTATTTGAAGTATTTGTTTTGAATACTTCACTGGGTGTGGGTGGTTACAAGATGCATAAACTATTACACTGACACATTTTCAGCAGAAATGATTGTCACTGTGCTGTATCATTTTTCTGATATCTTTATCAGAAAGTCCTCACGCAGTGGTGGATGATAATAGAGATGCAATCAGTTTATAAAAGTGTGTTCACAAACATCCTCTGCGTATCTTGGGAGGTGACAGAGGCTGAACACATCATTAGCATTACAGTGCATCTCTTTGTTCTTATTCAATGGACATCCCAACAGGTCTCCCAGCCCCCCACACTCATCTGGCGGCTGCAGGGCTGTTGAATCAACTAGAGAATTTCATCTTGCTTTTTGTCACTGTGCGTCTACAGACACAAAGCGCACAGACTGATCAAACTGTCTAAACCTGGCTGTGCTGATAACACATAAAGCAAGAATCTGTTACTACACTGCCTTTTCATCCCCTAATATGCTATGAGGAACATTTTTAGTCTAGTACTTAGTTAAAATAGAGAAAGCTTGTGAAACAGAAGTTCTTGCCATTTTGTTTATGTACTATGAAAATGGAGACTAAAAAATCTCTGATGAAACTGTACAACAAGTCGGTGGGGGGAGAAATGTCTCACTTCTCTTGGCGGGGGGCTGGGGAGATGACGGGAGGCAGGGGGATGACATGCATCAAGAGAACAGGGGTCGGGCTCAAACCCTGGGTCTCTGCAGGGTGTCTGCATTTGGGTCACATGCTCTACCAACTGAGCTACTGGGAAGCATTCGGGATAGATATTTCAATCAGAACAGAACAATCTTCATTAACTTATTTCATGTGCTTAAACACACACATATTATCCATTTCAGAATAATATACGTATAGTATATTCTCGAATTATAACTATTGATGCATTAATGTGTTCATAACTTTAGGGCTGCAGCGGGTAAAGGATGAACTCATTTTAATAACTGTATATACTGCTGGGTGGCTTAACCTATAATTACATAACCTAGCTACAACTTTAGATTATTGATATAAATAAATAAAGTAATGTACAGTAACCAGTAGGGCTCATGCCAACTAAACCAACTAAAGCTTTAAATAAATATAGTGGGATAAAAGTGTAATATTTGCCACTAATATGTAATGGGGTAGAAGAATATGTTTGAGGTTTAAAGGGTATCTAAGCTGTATATGTTTTTTGTGAGGAAAGTGCAATCTCATGGTGACCCCCTGCAATTGAATTAATGGTCATGTCTACAGTGGAATCTAGGAACACCCCCAGGAGGAGGGGGGGACTGCCAGTGGCTGGGAAACAACTGAGAACCGAAAGGCAGTCGGATGGGAGGGGATAATCCAGGCGGCTGTAACTGTAGAGTGCCATAATGAAAATGGTCATTACTACAGGCTTTCCCCTGACACACGCAAGCTGTCAAAGGGTCAGAACCGGAGCCCTTGTCTTCAGGGGTTCTCCCAAAGGTGCCTCACAGTAATTAATGATTGTATTGTGTCTGTTCAGAACATGGTGGTTTATGTTGGTAATTGTCATTTTTTGCTGGTTTATGCTTTCAACCATTAATGAAGAGGCTGTTACATTTCTTCATCCCAAGTAGTCCATACTAGATGTTCACTGGCTTCTTGTGACATTACTACCCTATACATCCCTATTCCCAGTGCCTTTGGCGATCGGATTACTTATCAGTGATCAAGTAATGATGAATAAACAATAAGAAAATAGAAACTCCTACAAAGTCACACTTTTCTAGACTAGAAAAGACTACTAGACTTTAGGCTGAGACACCGAGACGGACATGCACCGCATCTTCTGCAGAATGAGATGTATGATACAAATTATTCCTAAAGGCAAGGCTGGAATACCAACCGGGATAAGTGGATAAAAGTCTCTGGGCCACAGACACAGGCCTGCAATTCATTTTATGTGAATTGATTTTTGGTACTTAATTGTTCCTTGATTGGTGCAAATTCCATTACTAATTTGTAATTAAATAAACATCATCTCAGGCAGGTTCTGCCTGCCCCGACTTAACACTAAATACAATATGATATAGATATGGCTGTATATCAAAAACTAAAAGGATTTCAATCGAATGCTTGGTACCATTGGATTCAGAACAACTTCATTTCAATAACGTGTGCTAGCTAGAGTGAATCTGCTATTTATCATGTTAAATAAATGCGTGTTTTTAGAAGAATACAATTTTGTAGACCAACTAAAGCATGCTAAATGTGTGAAATCAAAGACGCCACGTCTTGACAGTTTCCACAACAAACTTTGCTTCCACCTCTAACAAAAAAAAAAAAAAAAACTCTTTTTCAAAAACTACATACAAAATATAGCCAGGCCTATATCCACAGCAATGTACTAGGGACAGGGATTTTGAGAACGCTAACATGCAGACAGCAGAAGGGAGGATAATGTTGAACTGAAATAGTCGACCTTATACACACAGTTCACATCCGGTCCACCATAAATGTGGCAAATTGTATGGGCTGCATTTTGAAAGGTTTTGACAAACAACTGAGAAGTTTAACTGCTGACAAAACCCGTAGCTATTGGAATCTGACTCATGATACTGTTACGTAGTTGCCTACCATGCTGTGAATGACTCAGGCCCATCCTACATCAAGGACATGGTCATCACAGCTCATCCAATAAGTTCTGCTTCTTCCAACTGGCCTGCCACTCCCTCACCATGAGGGTGGTTCAGCTACCACTCAACAAAACCACAAATGTTTGCTCTCCTGGCTCCACAATGGTGGAATAAGCTCCCCATTGACATCAGCAAAGCAGAAACTCTACACTTCTGTCTTCTGTTGCAGAATGAAAACTCATCTGTTTGGACTGCACCTTGGCTCATGAAGAATGTACTTGAGGACCACTTTTATAGTTTTAGAGCACACCATGTGAAATACCTCTTTTTTGACTCGCATGTCCTCCGATAGATGTCTGTGTGGGTATTTAGATGATATATGAATGCGCTGATTTGATGCCTTAGTAGTGTCATGTGAGATAATTTACAATGCATTCAATTGGTTTGTGGGTTTCCATGGGCTGCTAAATCCGGTATCGTAAAGGCTGGAAAAGCGGCGTCAGTTAATATAGAAATGCTCCGTTAAAATTGAATAATTCTCAATGATTTATTGGTTATAGGTCCAGGTCTGGATAGGACCCAGACTGCGGCCTGCCTATTAGTGACCTCTGTATTAAAGCATCAGCTAAATAACTGTAATGTAATGTAACACAACATACTCAGGAGGCATAATATGTAATCTAAGTTTGGACTTGGAGAGGTGAATTGTAATGAAAAAGCAAGCCCATGTCACAAACTGGGTGCATGGAATGTGAAAGACCTAGGCTTTTTCAATGAGGGAGATGCAATATGGGAAATATAGGACTCAGTGAGTCCCCCAGCATTATTGAAGTGCAATACTCAACCACAAGTGCTCTTTAAACTAAAAACTAAAAACAAATAATGAAATAAAAACATGAATAAACTTTAGGAACAACAAAAGTTCCTTCAGCACAACCCCCAATGAAGGTTATTTGTTGGATTCGAGTATTGTTCTTACTTAATGTCAGACATACTGTAGTGCTCAATATTTCTGTATTGATTATGTTACATGGAGTTGATAACTCAGTGGGAGCTAACCCTCTTCATTTTCATTTGTAAGAATTTGAGTTTTTCTGTCTTAAAAAAAAGTGTATTTCTCATTGAAAAGGAACATTACCATTTACCAATATTTGCCATGCAGCTTTGACATGTTTAATTTCACTGCAAAAATAACAACCATCTCAAACTCAAGCATAATCCTGGATATACCCATATTTTGTATCTGTCTATCACTGTGTGATACAGAGCAGTAAAACATTACACTAGACACTAGAACAGACTGTTGTCAGTTTAATTATATCTAGCTACAACCAACCTTGAAGAAGGTCATTGTGGAGCCATCCTCCACCACCCCGTATTCTATCTTCGTCTGCTTGGCCAGGTCGTCAGCAGAGTCGATGGGTGACTCCATCCTCTCGACAGTGAGGAAGGCAGCCAGGTTTGCCGTGTAGGAGGAGATGATGATGAGAGTAAAAAACCACCAGATTCCTCCTACAATTCTGGTGGAGAGGGCTTTCGGCATGAGCTCAGATCCTGAACGAGAGGAGCAGAGGAAGGCGTGAGGTCTGGTACAGCACTAGGCCAGAAAGGGGGCAGCACCCAGGCCAAGCTAGGCCTCTGCATCTGCTGCCTGGATCACACACTCAGACACAAACACACAGTGGGCAGAGTGGGCAGCCTCATGGTTGAACTTGATGATTGGTATTTAATACTTAATGGTGATGTAATAATTAATAATTACTGGTGATGTGAATCACACTTCTGTGTGCTCTGGACGGTCTGACGGTGTGTCTTTAGTTTACTGTAATTTTTTCTTCTACTACTAATGTTTCCAACATGATTTCTCTTCAATTTTTAAATATGACAAACAAAGTACCATCAGAAAGTGGCACAGGAAAAATAATTTGCTCCTATTTGCAACATAAGATCTTCTGGAAGCTACATAGAGGACAAGCTATACTGTAGCCATAGATGTATTAAGGAGAACTGGATACTTCCTCCGTAAGTTGCATCGTGGCACGGAAAAGTCACTTCCTGCTGTAAAGAAATTACTTGCATGAATGCATACTGCGCATCCTCTATGAGTAATTCTCAAAGTGAAACGGGTCATTTCGCAGGATTGTGACTTTGAAAAAAAGGTATCCACCAATTTTCAACTAGTTCTTTCATGATGTAAGCGTATGGTAAAAGCTCTTTTTGGGCCAATGTGCATCACTTGGAGTCGTAATTACATGGTTTGGCACTATGTCAAATCTGCTTCAAAGCATCAGGGCTTAATGTAGCTGGGAAGACACGAACATGCTAGCTAGTTGGAAACTAGTTTGAAACTTTTTAATTCTGAAAAGGTTGCTAATCAAAGCACCTTGGTCAACACCTAACCAAACAAACATTTAGAGCAGTATTTGTCCAATTTATGAACCATCTTTTGAGGAGCAAAGTATTGTCACAGGTTGTCGTTTGCCATTTTTGATCGGTTTCCAAGCTTTAAGGGAATGGGACCATATATAATATGAGCTGGCCAGAGTGTAGACACTAAGGGACTGAGTGCTAAAGTAGAGGTGTAGATGCATAAGAGAGCCGTGTGGCTGATATCTGCAAAAAGCCACTTTTTATTGAGACTGTGATGAAGTCTGAAGGTTAACTGTCATTCCTGAAGTATTATGGTTTAGCTTTTGTCAGCAAATACAGTATTTGTTAACCTGAATGAACTTGAAACAGACTCTGAGCTCAAGAAGAGGACCAGAGCTACCAGGGAGAGCCGACCCATTCCACACTCTGGTGAGCGTCACTGCAGAGAAAGGGTTGAAAACTAACTGAGCTCACCAAGGCCTGCATCCTTTTGTTATCCTAGCAAGTGATGCCACTGATTGCAGCAATTTCTATGAAATAAATTGTGTTTGTTCAGAAATTTGGTTGGTTTGACCCAGCCCTCACATTTTCTACATGGAGTTGTATAGCTTAGCACAGCATCAATTAATTCCATTCCATTTTTGTATTTCTTACAGTAGAGTGCACTGAATCTTCAGTTCATGTCTGTTTTTCATCCGAGATTTATGCAAAATGTATGCAGAGGACGACAGAGCATATGTGCGTGGGTAGAGTGGGAGTGAGGCAGGGAGGTTTGTTGTCCGGGTGGAAAAAGGTGGGCCTGGGTTATATCAGGACCATTCTACTCAAGCGGCTTAAGCAATTGAAAGCAGGGATTTTGCACATTCACTCAGAGGGAAAGCTGATAAAGAGTAAGAGAGATAGGAGGTTAAGAACTCTGTGCTCCACTCCCTTTGTGAGAGACTCAATCTGCACTCTCACTTTTCATCAAACTTTCTTTCTTTCTTTCTCACAGTCCCCTGAGTGAGCTGTCTAGTAGAGTGAGCAAGCAGAGAAAGACATGACAGCCAACGGCAGCTCAAGCTACTATTGATACTGCAACGGAGAGGGAATGACAGGCTGGAGGGGGCACATGCTTCCAGGGTTCCTCCCAGGAGTACTTAATGGTTTTGCAAGATTATCTCATTGGTAAAGTTCCCGTTAAGTGATAACAACTAATGACTTGTATACACCATTCTGAATGTGTTTATGGTTCACATGGAGCAATGAGACTACACCTATACCTCTGTTTTAACACCACGATAAAACTTGAATGGAAGATAAATTCTTATTTCATTCAATTTTTGCCTAGAACCCAAAATATGTTGATATTACATTTTTAAACTGACGGGACGAGTGGACATCTGCATTATCATTTACTGTACATTGTTAAGTAACACACAGCTTCTGCTAAACTGCAGCATATTGTTACTACATGTAGTGAGTAAGAAGAAGACTTATATCACTCAAACTACAGTAGTTTGTGTAAATGTTAGTTTTATTATTATTGGATCACAGTACTGCATTCCACACAGTCTGGCAAAATATATTACTATATGATCAATAAACTGTAGGACCTTCTGGCACACTCCTATATTGGTCTGAATTTAATTTGAGGAACCATTCATTTGAAGGACTCATTACTTTGTGTTAAGTAATAACACATTTAAGTGAACAAAAAGTGTGGTTTCCCAAGGATCTGCTGTCTTGACCTCATCTGTTTAACATACACATGCTACCAGTAACTAGGTCATGAATTATGACCGTAATTACTTAAAAATATATAGATTTACATTACGCTTGATGTTTGTCTTTGGTGCTGAAGAGGACTGATTTAAATTCAGCACTTTTGCTTAGAAAGTGGTTCACACCAGTCCATGTCACATCTCCCCAATATTTAAAGTGACCCGTAATCAAATGCTCATCAAAACCTAGCTAAATTCTCCCAATATTGAGTGTTCCAGCACACTGGATGGTCAGTGCTCCCAGTGGACTTGTCCATGTTTGGTCATGTTTCGATTGGTCATTTGCTGCAAACACTGCCAATTCATGTAAACACGCTCAGGGCTAGATGAGAAAAACTTTGGTTGATTTTTTGAGCTGATAACCACCTCTGCGTGACCACTTAGCGTGATTGCCACATAACAAAAACATATCCTGGGTATTTTCCTGTTCAGAACATTCCACAGGTAAACAGGTTCATTGGTGACAGGTGACAGTATCGTGATTGGGTGTGAACGGGGCATCCTCGAAGGGCTCAGTCATTCACAGGCAAGGATGGGCCGAGGTTCACCACTTTGTGAAGCACATGATGGTATAAAGGATATTACTACATGGGCTCTGGATAACTTAAAAAAATTGTAAAATTTTTAGAATTTTGTATCAGTCAGCATAATGAGCTTTTTCTCCCCTCTGTTTCTCCCCATGTGTATTCATTAAGAATCGGGATAGATAGATAGATAGATAGATAGATAGATAGATAGATAGATAGATAGATAGATAGATAGATAGATAGATAGATGACAAAACACTAGGTGTTATGTTATCACTTAAAACAGAAGTTACGGAGTCACATGGTCTCCTAAAAACACATTTCTCTGTTTACCCTTTATTAGCCACAAGCCATCCACACCGTCAGGCATGGTCAACCATGCACAGCCTCCAGCCACCCACTTTGCCCATTCATCAAACCACAACCGAGAACAAAAGTTAAAGTAGCAGGCATGAACACAAACACATATTCATCAGTACTTTTAGCAGTGGATTCTGCTTGTTCTATGTTGGACCAATGACTGGCTATAAGACGCATGTTTTAAAAGTGGAACATGTTACCAGCTCCGAGCTTCTTATCCTGTTCCACCTCAGAAACCAGAACAGAAAATAGGGGTGACCCACCCAGAGGAGTGAGTTCACCCAAACAGAGCCTGGTTGGGGCTGACTGTCATGTACCCAAGGTAACGTCATGACCAAACAGCACATCCCACAGTTTTCTGGGGGGCGGGGCAAGCCGCCTGGCAGGGGAGCCTCTCTACAGTGCAGACCAGCACGGTGCCATGCAGACACTGTGTTCATCCAGTCTAATCCCACAGCTTTCTGGCCCTTAGCCACATCTTCTCAACTGGTCAACCCTGCACATCTCATCTGCTGGCTTTTCAAAGAAACAACACTACTCTGGACAGCAACTAGAAGCTAAAATCCACATTTAATAAATCTAAAACAGTTTATTGTTAGTTACACACGTTTTTATACTCAGTATAGGGGTTTGGGTGTTTTTTTTTTCTTTGGTTGGGGGGGGTTAACTCAAACCAGTCATTGTATTTTGATCACAAATTAATTAAATAATTATCTTTGGAGTCAAATACATAAAAACTTTGAAAAAACTTTGTTGCTAATTCTGGGATATTAGTAAGCATGCAGTATAAGTAAGCATGCAACCAGCCAACTAGGTAATAGTTATCAGCGACTAACTCTTAGGAAAGATTGAGATGCCTTTGGACTTAAAGGGTCACTTCATTAAAAAACACATTTCTCTCTCACCTCATGTGGTATCTAGTCGTGCACAGTCTTGCTTATATTCGTCTAAGTTTCAAGAGCTCTCTCACCGTGATTTCAGCCTCCACCCAAGACAATGTTTTTTGTTTTTTTTAAGTAACCTAAGGAAGCAAATAACAGCCAAATAAGTTGAATTTTATAAGCAACTGGATATTTAGTTGTGAAATCTAAACACTACAAATAGAACATTAATATGAAATATTTCAACATCAAGCAAGTGATTTCAAGTGGTGTTCATGTTTGTAATTTCTAAAACAAAGATAGAAAATTCAAGAGTGAAAAAAATAATGAAACTACACTGATTTTTCTTGAGCTTTCAACCCCATTTCATGGTCTTTCTCCACCAATGGAGTTACTCACTTGTCATCACGTGACTCAAGTATGGAACTATGGTCAAATATTGTTATCATGATGGGTATAACTTACAGTATACACAGCCCAGTCCACAGAATATATTGTTGGCAGTTAATGTTTCTGAAAACCACTTATACATTCAAGTCATAGGACTTAGTTACATAGTGACTTTTTTTTTTTTTTTTTTACAAAACATGTCATATCACATTGACATTAAATGGTTATGGCTGTCATATCAAGAGGTGGAAGAAATGGTGGTGGAGTTAAAGGTGAGAAGGCTGCCAAGCCAGTCACCGTAGTTCAGGACTGCATTTTAACATTTGCTTGAAGCAAGTGTGAAACCACTGGATATTTTAAAGACACCTTGGAATAATTTCCAGCTGTGCTTGTGACGACAAAAACTAATATTTTTGATTGGAAGATGTGAAAATCTCAGGCCATGTTTGGTGGTGACAAAACTGAGTGTTTTGACCTCAGAACATCTCAAGCCGTGGTTTTGGCAACCAAAACAAAACATGATCTTTTCTAACCTAACCAAGTGGTTTTTGTGTCTAAACCTAACCAGACCATGAGCACAGTGGTGTCACAAGATAAAATTGAAAACTGAACCTAAAGAAATGTTAAGTTGCCACATAAAGACGTGATGATTTAAATTGTTAAATCATTGGCAGTGTATGTTTCTGCAAACCGTGGGTCAATACCCGCAGTTTGCAGAAACATACATAGATTTTTAACCTCTGTCAAGGTGGTTTCCTAGAAGCTTGGATGGAAAATGGGTCTCGAACCCGAATAGACCCCTTAAACTTTTGGTGAAGATCTGGATACAGGGGACAATCCAAGCATTTTTAAAATTGCAAAACATTGCAGGTGTTTTTTTTTGACATTTTCACTAATTTCTCAGGGAATAATGCATGGGTCTTGATGACAAAAGTCAGCCGTATTTAGATGGCTGTTATCTATGAGTACAATTTGATGTGGATTGTAATAAAATCCGGATCTAGCAGATTTAAATGTTTTACTTAATATTGGATTTGGCTCGGTTGAATTATATGGGACTGTTGGGCCTTGGCAGGGGTATGTACCATGAGTCACTTTTCAGTCTAAGTTTATGAATCCTTGAAAGTACATCACTTGAAATTACCTCCTGGGAAATTCAAAGAGGAATCAAACTGCATAAATTTAGATAGATATTTTTCAAACTAAAATATTTAAGTGCCATAAATTCAGTGGTATCTAAATTCCATTAAACATTAAATATTCATTAATGGTTGAATTGCACTACATTTTTTTCAATTGATTGTTAGATTCAAATGATTCCAGCTATTTCTTTTTACATTTCCTATATTCTCATACTGTGAGCACCAGAAAAGGAAATTATTTATTATTATTTATTTTCCTCTCCATTGTTCTGGGTGGAAGCAGTAATGTCAGAGACAGATATTCAAAATATAAAACCAAGACTATGTGCATGGACAGATACCACTCGAGATAAGGGAAGTTTTCTTTCATGTCTTGTAATTCAGGTGAACAGACCGTTTAAAGCAGCATCAACTATAGCAGCTAGTGCTTTGTGTGCTCCATTGCATTGTTCAGATGCAAGGACATACAGACATTATTATCATGCTTTCCAGGCCCTAAAATCATCACTACCTAATGTAAATATGTTGCATTGTCAACTGCTTTGGAAGAAATGCTCGTTTAAATATGCAACATATGTCCCATTGTGACATGCATTGTAAAATATACAGGCCACAAACTATTAAAGTGCTAACATTCCACTTTCTGTAAAACTTTTCTCAGTCTAAAGATGCCAACGAGTTGAGAAGATATGGCACTGGTTTGGCAGAAGGAAACAAAACCAAACAGGCAGGGTAAGCTGCTCAGTTCACATTCTCATTCAGTCTCACCCATTTGATCCATCTCAGGTATTCTGGGTGGGTTCACTTACCTGTTCAGATGGCTGTGAATAGGTTGGGAAAGGGAGGGAGGGGAGGAGTTAGGGACTGTAGAGAAGGGGAGCATGCAGGAGCACTGTCTTCATTCATCGATCACATCATTCATATCTCACTGTCCATCCTGCTGGACTCTAGTCTACTAGTGAAGCATCTAGCATCATGCACAGAGGCCCCCATGCATGGTCATGGGCCTGGTCAAAGAGCAAGGTTGACCCCCAGCAAAAAAGTGGGACTTGTGCTAGAAAAAGGGGGGCAGGCAGAGGCGTCTACCTTGCTGCATGAGAGCTCCAACTCCGAACCAGAAACTATTTAGCAGGGTGAAATTGTTTTCCACTACATCCGAGTCAGGGTTGCAAGGGTGGGGGTTATACCACTCGTAGGGACTAAACCTGTGACAGTTAACAGAGAACACACACACATATATATTTATGTTTACTGCAGTTGCATAAAGACATTAGAGAAGATAGTAAAAGAGACCAAGAGTGGTCGTCCTACCTGGGGAGACAGGGGAGAGAAAACAAAGGTTAGTTAGTCATGTTCAAAGATGAATTGCTACAAATCATGCCAATAAATACGCATTGCCTAATCTTCATGTACATACCTCAAACTGCTATGCTGCTATTAATCTGATTAGTAAATTAAGAGTTTATTACATGAATTAGTATGATGTTGATTTGGATGTCTTTATTGAATAATCTATTAGTCAAAAAAAACAAACTAAAAATGATGGCTCATCTCAATCTCTTTCATGTGTTTTTAAATTCTGATAACATACCATACTTGGGAAGTGGGCTAGAATTAACACCACTCATATTCCAAAAGTGACTCCTCGCGTAGGAGTGCTCGTATCAAAGGCAATTCCCTCAGTAATTTAATCGATGGGGTCTGAAAATAACTCCATTGTCAGCGGAGAAAAGAACTAATAATCCTTATAATCTTGGAGGAGCATTAATATTCAGCAGATCAAACGGTTCATTCCCATCATGCCCACGCCGGGCCCGGCACTCCCCCTCACTCAACGCACTCCTCAAGCAGAGATTTCTCATTTATTCATATTAAATAAAAGTGACATTACATTAGTAAAGGTTGATTGGTCTACAATTAAGCATCCTGACCTGATTTGGTTTGTGCTGGAGTGGAGAGGGAACCAGGGCCTTATCTTGACTCGAGCTATTTAACAGACACAAGGGTTTGACTAATCAAATTGCAATGCATAATGCAGACTTGTCTCAGTGTGGGCCTTATACAGTGCTGGAAGTCAAAAATGATAACCTCGAGTAGATTTAACATCTGCGTGGAGGATAATGCAGATGAAACTGCTACTCTGTCGCATGTCAAGATTTTGATCCAGTGTCCTCTGGGTAAAATACAGTAGGACTGGGTTGAATATTGCAAAACACTACTCAATATGAAGATGTATGGCTGTATTGATAAAATGACAGCGTCATAACTGTGCCCTGTCATTGACTAATGGGCTTTGCCATTATAATGTGGTTAGTGGTGGCATTCCTTTTCACCCCTATAACACACAGGAGGATATTGTGTAGTGTAGCTCAAGGACCTCTGAATGTCCCCCTTATTTCTGCTTTAAAAGAATCCTTGGCCTTAAATCAATCTGTCTGCTCACTCAATTTGCTCCAGATTTGCTTGCTTGTCAATTTGCAATGCCAAATTGAGTTCAGCTGAACTGCGACCTTGCTGTGGCGTATGTGACTATGTGACCCAGTCACTTGCGCAGAGGTCTCTGAGTGTGTTTCCTCCAATCATGTTGTGAAAAGCCAATTACCGCTCGCCATGAACATGGATGAGCGTAGTTGTCAGCACCATGCTAGATAATGGGAGTGGCTGACTGGACTGCTGCTGCTGCTGGTTGGGTCAGGGAATGCTAAACCAATGCCGTTTACGGGAGACAACACAGCTTAGCTGCTTGGCCCGTTTGCTGTCATTTTGATCCAATTACACTGCCCTTACATTATCTCAGGTCATCTGTGCTGCAGAGGGAGAAACTTTGAGCAAGGTCAGTGCAGAGATAAGCACAGGCGAAAAACGAAGGAATTCACCAGCAGCGCAGAAACAATGTGAGGCTTTTATCTTTCCACCAGGGCAGGGTCATCCTGCAGAAAACTCCAGTGATGATACGCATGATAACGCCAATGTCAGGGGAGACAAGTCAACAGAGTCCTGGTCCTGTTTCTCTGTCACTGGATGGTAGATTTAATATGTCTGCACATTTTGATCATTGTTGTTATACTGTACATTCTGCATTGTACATTAACAACACCTCCTCATTATGTTAATAGAAAACTTAATTCAGCTGGCATTACGTTTCCCTCAAAATGATTTGCTATTGAAGTTAGTTGTGTAGAAACCTAATTTCTAGAAGACAGGGCTGAATGGTCAGTTTTGTAAACTCTTTTACACTGCGCATAGTTCTGTTTTTTAAATTAAACTTGAAATAGTGATTGTTTTCACTTTAACTTATCTTTCTGAAATAATACTGATTGCACAGTTTTTCTACAGCCATTAACTGTAGAAAAATAACACCAACTGTGAATAGATTGGTTCCCTCACTTTCACTATGGTATTCGGGTGGCCACTGGGCTGGATCTTTTTTGGAATAAATAAAGTTTGAATTACGGCACAAAGGAAGCACGTCTGCCATTATGCAATCAAAACAGGAAGAAGCATTGTTTTCTCCAGTCACTATCCCCAGGTTACAGTGGAACATTTTTTTTGAATGTATATAGCATGTCTTTTTGTCTTTTTAATCAAGTCTCAGTACCCCAATTGTATTTTCAGAATCATCTGCATGGGATTCAAATGGGAATTTCAACCATGAGATGAGGGCTGTGCCTTTAATATGAGCACATACTTAAACAAAGGCTTTTCATTCAAAGACTGAGGACAGACAGATTGCACTTTGATGTAAGGAAAAACTTTGCACACAGAGAAATACTCTAATCTTTCTTACTAATCTTTCACTCTGCTTTTCTCTTATCCTAAGGAAATTCGCTTGTTGTGTAGGATGTAGGGAATTCCCCAAAGTGTAACAAGGTGATAATGCACAGGCTTTAGCAGAGGTGTGATGTACAACAGAGGTCTTGTTTTTTTCAGCTGTTTCATCACCTGCATCAGAAGCATCAGCATTGCTGCTGATGTCATTAGAGAGAACATAAAAGCAATAACAACCAGTAACATTACCAGCTGTAACTGACGATATCAGGCCAGGCGGCAGTGCAACAGAGAAATCATGTGGTTTTAGCTGAGTACCCACGTAGTAATCGGCCTACATATGGCAAAAAGAAGCTGCTCTAACTCTAGCACTGTATACATCAGTCCGAGTCTCTATCAGTCTCTCTCATACATCAGTCAGTCACACAGTACAGCACAAACACAAGCATACAGAGATAAAATGTGTAATGTGTACACACACATATATAAACAGTATATAAATGCACAGTGGAACTAAACCTTGTAATATTAAGTCTTGCCTGTCAAATGTATGTGCTATAAAGTATTGTCTCACAAAGGTTTGTGAAAAGACTATGATTTCTTAAGATACAAATGACGTATGTGAACAGAAGTGAAAGAAATACATTTTCTGTACCATGAAAGGATTCAGTGGAGGACATAGAACAAAGAAGGCTTTTTATACATCTGAAAGAAACCAAGATTTATATGATCGGCAGAAATAGTCCCAAAATTGATATCATCTGGTGTTTTTACAAATATCTAAAAATTACTTTATGTTTACATTTAACTAAGAGGAAACCTCTTATGTTTGTATGAATTATGTCCCGTCTTGGTAAGGTGGTTCAACAACAAAGCCTGTGACTTTGACATCAGAGTGCCAGATAACAAAAGTAAATGTTAAGAAAGAAACCAACAGGAGCTTCTTCTTTAAACACTGAGCGCTCCAAGACCTGAATGAAGTAGTTGTTTTTAATCCAAATCATGTTCTTTCTCAATGCTTAACCGAGAAGCTACTTATACCATGTCAGACCACAACCTTTAAATCTCTGATCTGTCCCTAGTCTATCTCATTGGATGTTGATGAGAAAGAAAAGAAAAAAAAGGTTGTTGCTGCGGGAAACAATGAAAACCTCTGAGCTAGCAACCTAGACACTGAAAATGGCAAGTTACCCTAACACTAACGTAGTTGCAGTGATGTTAATGCCAGGGGTCGCCTCCCCGAGCACAAAACAGTTCGACAACAATATTTTGCAGGGGCACCATCACTGCATCTGGGGTATAGTGGCACAGAGACTGTTGTGATTGGTTTAAAAAAAAAAAAAAACAGAGCAGGTTTTTTAACCAATCATAACTGGTACAGCCAGACCCTTCTCCAGTGCTATGGATGTATGTCTGTCCATGTGAGACCCACTGGTCTCTAACCCTGACCTAGATGTCCTTCTGCCAAAACCTCACCAAATGTTTACCACAGCGGTGACAGATGAAGTACTATAAACTGTGATTTGGAAGTCTATAGAAAGCACTTTTCCTCACATAGGGGTGTCATAATAGAAAACACTGATATGGGTCACAAAAATCAAATGCTAGCATACAAAGTTTTCACATTTAGCTGATCCTACGGTGACTTTCCTAAAGACTTGGTTTGCATGCTTAGCCCTCGTGGTATCTAGCCATGTAGATAGTTCAAGTTTTGAGATACATGTCTCTGGATTTTATTTTTATTGGGACTATTTCTTCTATAGAAAGTCGTTTAAGTGAAAACTGTTGGCAGCTAGGTCTGTGGGAAATATACAACATCAGGAACACTCTCTCTTAAGGTTTTAAAATTGTTGAACAATGGGATCTTTTTTTTAAATGCTTTTACTGTAATTGTATGCGCCTATAAAGCACTTTGAGTTGCCTTGTGTCTGAATTGTGCTATACAAATAAACTTGCCTTGCCTTGCCTTGCCTCTATAAAGCCTGATCAGAAGAGCAAATCAGATAAACACAAAGGTGAGTTGCTCTATGCGCTCCTTAAACGCTGTAGCCACAAACAATGCAGGACTCTGCTGCTCAGTGGTGCTAACAGCTAACTAGCTTTCCTCCTGCAACATTCAAAATCGATGTAAGATAATGATTTACTGCCTCAACATTTTCATGGTGATTTTTTCTATGCTACTAGTAACTAAAACCTATAGATGACAGTTAAGTATAGAAATGTCATTTTAATCTGTGAACGGTATCAGCAGATATTTCTTCCAGCAAATGGTGGTCAGTGATCGGCTGAATCCTGATCGGGGGAACCCTTACTCTTTCTGGCACCAAAAACTAAATTTACCTCCACTGTATTGGAGAGAAGGTACAAATTATAAAGTCAAATTAAAAAAAACTGTCTGCATGGCTACAAACCCAAACCCAAAGATGGAGAAAGTGAGAAGATATTTGACACATATTCTACTATGATAGTTGATAAAAATGTTTTTGTCACAAAATACAGTCATGGTAGAGGGATATAGTCTCCACATTTTCTATTCACAATACGTAATCTGCCTTTTAGATTTCTCATTTCATGAAATTTTGTGAGACTGTTGTGCTACACTCTACAGAAAAAAAACATGCAACTGTAGCCCAGCATGCATTTGTGTATACAGGAGAAAAGAAGGAATAAAGTGAGGGGGAAATTTATACACTTACCCAAACACATACTTATTGTGATCTTAAATACAGATAGGTGCATATTCTGAGCCAACTTAGATGACAGTTGCTGCTTTTTATTCTCTCGTGTGATCATATCGCCAGTAACATCGGAAAACACATGTGTGTTAACAATAAAACTGTCGGGTCACTGCTGCAAGAGGGCCCACGTTTCCCAAAAGTTTTAGAGTTAACATGTACTTTTCCTTCTCTTTTCTTCTTCGCCATGCTTCAAACAGCAGCCACAATCGTGAGCCACTAGATCAAGTGAGCGAGCCTTCAAAAAATATTGGCCTAGTTTCATCAACTGAAAGGATTTGTCTGAGCAGAGACACTCAAAGGAAAGACAACCGGTACAAATAATGTGTTGTATCATTTCACCAGCCAAAGCATTCTTGATGTCGGCTGCATCACCAAACTAAACTGTAGAGTAGATGGACGCAGAATCAAATGACACAATACAGAGCTTCTTATATCTGTTGGATCTGTGCTGCAGATGTAGCACCTACCAATAGGTGCAGGGTTTTCTTACAGTATGGTTAGGTTTAGGCCGTAGGTGATTTGTTCATTTGTAACAGGGTGTATGGTTATAAAAACTATATCTGTAATGTCTCCTCTAAAATATTTTGTGACAGAGGTGGTGTGGTGTGGTGAGTGTGTGTATATTCAGCAGTATTGATCATAGTAAAATAGGATTTTTTTAATAGAACAGGCTGCAGTGTGTCTCCTTCATCTTTGCTCTCCTACGACTACATGGGGCTACTTGTTACTTTGATACTATTCTCAAGGCTACAAAATAGATTATGTACTTTGGACATTTTGCTAACAAGTGAGATGGCATCCGCCTTCTTCCCCTTCAAATCGCCTACTGGGGTTAGGTCACATTAAGTCTCAGTGATACCAACAGAACAAAGGAGCAGAAGCTCTGACAAAAACCTTTTGTTTGCACTTTTATCATGGCCTCATACTTTAAAGCAGTGCAATTCTCTACTCATACTTCCCCTACCACTCTGCAAAACAACTGCATCCACCAGCTCAACATTGCCCCTACACTATTCGATTTCATGTCGTTCCATTGCCAACACCATTAGTGCAACTCCAAATGAGTTCTGACACCTTGTGCGTCTTTAAAAGTGTTTACAACAAACATGTTTGGAGGGATGTATTTAAACTCTGCAGCACCCTTACGTGGGGTCAGTTCTTTGAACAAGTGCAACACTATTTGAACTTTGGTAGCACAGATTAACTGGAGTGAGACACCTGAAATTGCAGGTCATAGCCCCACTTATACGACTTAACTACAGAAAATAAGTCTAAAGGTAAAGTTTTATGAGAAAAACAACATTGACAATCTGATAGCTAACAGTTTTTTATGCTTTGAAAGCCTAGCATTGCAAAGTAGTCTGAACAGATATATTTTAGCTATATCTTTAGAGATGCTCAGCGGCTAACAACACCTGAGAGGGTCATGACAAAGAGCACAGATAAGTTTGTCATCCAAAGCAAAGGTTACATAGAGCAGAAGCCAATTAGATTCCACTTTTTACCCAACACGTCTAATCTGGTGAGGTAAAAGCTTGAAACTCAGCCACTACTTTTGTTTTTGCCAGTAATCGGATATTGAACCAAAACCCTTGTTAAGAAAGGCTATAAAGAGACTATATCTCTGAGTCATCGATGTGTTTGAAGCAAGGTGAAGGAAACAAGAGAAAAGAAAAGACAGCATGAACTCGGAGACACTGGGGACAGTGAGGAAAAAGGTGGGAGAGGGGCAGCAGTGTTCACATCGAGCTCAACACATCCCACACACACTTGCGCGCACATATCCATATGAGTGCACAACCTTTCTGCTACTCTCTCAGACACATACACACAACCCTAAATCGGCCTACACCTTCTCTGTCTAAGGTCTGTGTTCCTGAGTATGTATGTATCTCCTGTGGTTTTAGTTACTGATACCAGTGTGAGTAGAAGCAGGCCTGGAGTAGCCTAGCAGCCTTGTCAAGTGCCAATCTGAAACAGTATATTATACAAGCAAAAAAGTATTTCTTTACAAATGTCTTATGGTGGAAAAAGCAAATATTTATGTGACCCTTCATGGTTAAAATGCTTTAAACACATGACACAGCAACGAGTCTGAGCTTTGATACAAGACCATTGATTAGTTACAGCACTGTCACTGAGTGGTAAGCTTTTACTATGTGCGAGTCAGTGTGCTCAGGACACAGATCCTGTAATTACACAGATTAGCCGGTTGTTAGTCAGATGGGCGAGGCTGAGCGATGGCAGCTAAGCATGTGTCTGACTGTGTGTGAAGCTGTGATCACTGGAAGTGACATGTTACCTGGCTATGACAAACAGCACACAACTGACACCCAAGTAAGCCAGCAGAATATACATCCAGATATCAGGCGACAGGGGGTTGAGGAAGGAGAAGACCCCAGGGTTGGTCCCGTTTGGCTTGCGGTACAGTATACTTATACCCAGCGTCATGAAGGGCTTGGAGAAGTCGATAACCTTCTCGCGCACATATGTGATGGCGAGGGGAGCCACTGCCAGATCAGCTCTCTGTCAACAGCAAACATAAAAGGGAAGAGAGATAGGCCATAAGTCATGGGCACAGGAAGCATTTAGAGGCAATCAAATTAAGAAAACAGGGTCTTTACACACTACAGAGTCTGTCCAAGGCACTTAGCAAGAAATTTAAAGCCCTCTCTCTCTTTCCACCCATCAAATATACTCCCACTACTAAACTCACCTTTCTCTCTCTGGAAGCTAAATCAAAGCATTCATTTATTATCTTTACCTACTTTCTATTTTTGTTAGGCATCCTATCATAGTACTATACTTAATGTGATGTACTGGGGTATACAGCGTCATATAGGACAAGTTGCTAGTGCTTTAGAGGACTAACACAAAAGAACAAAGTCCTCTTTATACCAGTAATTCACTATTCTACCTGATCTGAAGGTGTATGACTGTAGTTAGTGCTATTAGTTTTTTTCTATGGTTTAGCTAATATGATTAGAGTCATATAGCCAAACTTTTTACTTCAGCACATAGTCGGAGCCACACTGTTCTTCATCATTTATACGAGCCAAGTACCATTAAAGACAAAACTTGAATGCTTTGGCATAATGTTATACACAATTTAGTTACTAGTGGAACTACTGCATGTCATGTACGTGCGGTGGGCATCAAATCATGCAACACTACACAACATGGCTGGTGTGTTTTTCGCTTTAGTGCTCAATGGAACAATTGCTCAGCAATTTGTCAGTGATAAAATGGCAACTTCAACAAAAATACTGACATTTTAGATAGAGCTTTCATCCATCCAGAAGGAACAAGCACTGATTTTTAGGAACATGCCTCTCCTACCAGGCAAAACAGGCAGGATATCTCTTTTAATATCACTGTAATAAACAGCAATTCAAAAACACCTTTAGGGAAGACCAACTCAATGGCAAAAATACATTTTGGCAGTGTATTTTTCTGCAAACCACGGGTATGGTGCAACTTTACGCCTTTTTTGTCTGCAACAAACACAACCAAACTAGATCATTTTGTCTGTCTGTCTAAGGTAAGTGAAATGTTTTGTTTGACTGACTGCTTTAGTTTAACGTTACAATGTTGTCTCACACAATGCTGCATTTTTGTTGGCAAAACTCCAACATGTCTGGGATAGTACCTTTATTGACTAAAACACATTACTGGGACCACAACAAAAATTGCACATGAGCATTTAATATCCAATACCACTGACTACCCCAGTAACAAATTGGCCACATTTCCGCACCTTGACCGGACGTGGTCCAGCCACACACTAGGTTTTGACCTAGTCTTGTTATATTTATTTAACTTAAATTCTAAATTTTACGTTCTGACAATGTTGTGCTGTTCTAGTTGGGTTAAGGTTTTAGGGTTTAGGGTTTAGGGTTAGGAAAAGATCATATTTTGGCTTAAAATACTTGGTTTTGTCATCACAAACAAGTGAAGCAATGGCAATTTTATTTATATAGCCAATTAACAATAAAAGTTATCTCATATCACTTTTCAGTTGGAGCAGATAAGGACCATAATCGTTAATTAATTAATTTACAGAGACCCAACATTCCCCCCATGAGCAAGTACTTGGTGACACTGCGAGAGAAAAATGCCTTTAACAGGCACAAACCTCGGAGCAGATCCAGACTCATTGCGGGCAGCCCATCTGCCTTGATCGGTTGGGTTTAAATGCTGTAATTTGTCTCCTTAAAAATATATAGTTGTTTCACACTTGCAAATTGAAACGCTGTCTTAAACTGCGGACCCTGACTTGGCATCCTTCTTGGCTAGCTCTAACTCCAGCACGATCCCCTCCACTTCCGACATGAATGTCAGCTCACATACATAAACATGATATGACATGTAAGTGTCAGAATGATTCATATGACATTCAAATCTGAACATATATGTAGCTTATGAGAACATTAACTGCAAAAATGTTATTCTGGTGACTGAGATTCACCTGCCCACTGAGCAGGCAACATCTGTGGACGTCCAAAACAGGTTGATATCATGTCCGTCGGCCAGGCCATGATCTGGACGTCCAATGACAGCCAGAATTAGTCGATAAATGACGTTGAGAAAAGACGTCCAGTCAGGCCATAATCTAGACATCCACTGACATCCAGAATTAGTTGAGAATAGACGTTTATACTGGCTATGATCTGGACGTCCACTGACATCCAGAATTAGTAGAGAATAGACATTCATACTGGCTATGATCTGGACGTCCACTGACATCCAGAATTAGTTGAGAATAGACGTTCATACTGGCTATGATCTGGACGTCCACGGAGAGCCAGAATAAATGACGTCTTTTAGACATCTTTGGATGTCCATAAATGACGTCTAAAAGACGTGATCTAGACCACTTTTTGCTCACTGGGTGGTTTCATAGTTTCAGATTAATATCGGTCAGAACTTCCATGTTTGGTATGTTGGTTGCCACTCTTGTTCCCAAGCAGACAGGGAATAACTTATGCATCTGTGTCATTTGAAAGTTTGGAAATACTTTAGTGTGGTGTATCTGCAACTTGCAACTCCAGGGATACTTACAATCCTTTTCCACTACAAGAACCCATAACATCTAGCTTCTAGTAACATGAACTTGTGCAGCTTAAGTCCTGAGCTCTTCACTGTATTTTACAAACCAGGACATTTTGGATGTATGCCATTAAAAGGCAGAAGCTGCATCATTTTTATGCACTGTTTGATAGCGAAGTAAATGGTTATATTACATCAGAGAACAATGTAAGAAGTGGTGCTATTATTGTTATTGATTTTTTTCACACCTACATAAACATGAGACACACTAGTATATGCCAAGGAAGGGCTCTGCTGGGGATCTGCCAGGCTGAGGCTCAAAATGAAATCAAATGCCTTGCACCAATTTGTATTTTTTCAGTTCCGTTTTAAACATCTGATTCTGCTCTCTCTGAATGGCCTCCTCTACCCAAATACTAATAAGAACTTAGAAATCTCTGTTTCTCCAGCAAATCATTATTATTGCTCTTCCTTTTTGGTTGTCCCTTTTCTGCAGTCCTTACAGTTCCTTCTTTTTTCTATCCGGTCAACACAGATGCAGTAGTAAAAAGATGGTTGCTTTTATGTAGTTATCCTTGTTGTGATGTGATAAATCATGCCATACCACTTTAAACTACCACTTAATGTACCTGGAAATTTAATGTAGAATAGGTATCACCTCCTGAGTAACACCAACATGTAGTGTAACTGCTACATTTAAGGTTTAGTTCTGTCAAGAGTAAGGCCCCGTTCAGACAGAATCAGGCTTAGCGAAAACACCAGTTCTCCATTTTATCAGAATGAGAGAAATGTGTTAAGACTGCAGGGGATTCCAAAAAAAAAAAGCAGCTGGTCGGTGAAACAGCATCAACTCTAGATAAAAGCAGCCCGACATCACGTTGCGCTGGCCAATAACATAAGCCGGCGATCAGACTAGCAGCATCAATGACCAAAAACACAATGGAGTGTTACATAATGTTTCATGTGTATTCATTCAATTTGAATGTGAATGTGTTTGAATGAGTGTGCAAGTTTAAAATGCACCATAATGTAAGGCCTCACAACTGGTTATTTATTGAAAAAAAAAAGTTTTTTTTGTTTTTATATCTATCGGACCGGCATGCTGAATTACGAATTTAGCTATTTGCAGAGGCATGACCCGCAGATCAGACGGTTCATTCCCTGTTGTGCTATTAGCATGGCTTAATGCTACAGGGGGAAGACAATGGACATTTCTTTCTGTATTATGTTTAACTCGTATTCACTTAAAATCTGTCTTGTGCAACAGTTTTAAACCCACTGTAATGATATGCCTCACATCTTGGTTGTTTACTATTATTTTATAATTTGTCAAAAAGGACAATCCAGTCACTTATAGGACCAGCATGCTAGTGGCAGAGCAACAAAGCAGCTTCTCCTTTGTTGTTTAATTATGGTTGGCAAACTTCTAATGCATTAGTGCCGCTTTCTGGATCAGCAGGGGTTAAAGTTCACAACATTATGTCACACAAACAGGCCACAGACTGACAGTCCCACACCACAGCACACTCCTGTGGCTAATCACCAAAACTCCAGATTCTGTCTGAATAAAGCCTCAGGATTAAAGTTCTATTTAGGTCCTGCAATGGAAAAAGATTTGCTTACAGAATTTGTTTCTACTCTAAACACATGCAGCTGTTTATCCCACACACTCAAATATATAATTTACATGAATATGGCATTTCTATAGTTATTTTTAATATCCCATAATCCCTTGTTTGGCAAGCACAGAAGTCCTGCTTATATGTGAGACATGTGCATTTTGAAAGTCATGTTGCCATATCTGGGGTGAAAACAGTGTTCTGCTGTTGACAGTTAATAAATCTCAGGCCACATTGTGACTATAAATGCTAAACATTCACGGCAAGGTCAAGTGGTTCATTTCTCAAAGATATATCCTTTTTGTCTTATGAAGGTTGCCATATATCACTCTGGGATGAATTGACTGAGCACATTGCTCATAGCTGTGATACATGAAAAGTCTTGCTGATATCAGGCATCTGTGATTTTGTCTAAAAATACTCTAATGCAACCCTACACAGTGCAAATACATCAGGATGTGTTTACTCCACTTTGAGCATTAGACAGACCAAAGATAATTTAGTTAAATTTCTTTGACAGGACGTTTTCAACTTGTTCAGCTCTGTTCAGCATTTCTTCCTCAGCTGAACTTCATCTCTATGAGTCCACACTCCCCAGTCTTCAGAGGGCCTGTCGGCTGCAATCACCATCTGTCTAAGTCAAGCCAGCACCCTGTGCAAAAAGTGGGGCAAACCCACGCTGAACATCCTCTCGCAGGGAATTGGGCCCTTCACCCATTAAAGACCAGACTATCTGTCATGACGTCCAATCACAGTACTGATCAAGAGCAGGACCAGAAGACAAGTGTGGGGGAGTTGAGAGAGACTTGACCCCTCGTGGGTGCTTCTTCTAATGGGGTCAGATATTGACTATTGGCCGTGCAGCGCCTGGTCCTTTTCTGCCCATGCAGCTTGTCCTAACTGGGGCTTTGTCTGCTGTAATGATCTACAGCGTGAGCAGCTTGTATGTGCTTGTGTGCGTGTTTTAATAAGCTCTGTAGGGGAAACAAGTCACATCAGAATCTATTCTATCCTCGCATCACTGTACTCTCAAATAGTACTCGCTGTTGCCTCCCTCTTCTTTCTTCTTTAGTTTCTTTCCCTCTCAGTGGGTCACAGTGTAATACTCCTCCTCATTACATCTTATTCTGGTCATTTCCAGCCAAACATTTGAACAGTAACAGTTGTTGATATGACAGTTTACACTAATGTTTAAACAAGTCATAAAACTGGAGCCAACATTAAATAAAAACAATAAAAAATAAAAAATGAAATCAGATTTGGTACTTGGCACATACAACAAGAGAGCATACTTGGGATGAACTGAGGAAAACAATGTGGTAAATGCCCATCATGAGATCCCAATGTGACATCTGCTCGCAGTTTATATACTACTACAGTTTTTTAGACTCCTTCTGTTATGAATACTGTGCATCTATTTTGGTCCTCTCAGCAGTGGATCAGTAAAGCTTATTTTTTTAAATACATTTTTGAATTGCTTATATCTGTCTGACCAGCGGTTCAAAAATGACTTTAACACTTAACTAATAGATGAATTGTGTGATTGCTGTATCTCAGCACTACAACAAAGTCCCTTGAAGTACAACATCTGATGAGGTGCACAGAAGAAGGAGCAATTGTTGTCTGTTTTTCTGTTGTGAGTTTGGACAGGATTTCCGCTGGATTTTTAGTGAAGTTAAGTTTAATGTTCTTTTTGTTTTTTGTTTTTTTTTTAACAATAAATGCTATAATAGACATCAATCATCTCATTACGATGCAATGTTGTGCTGGGAAACCTTGCGTCCTGATATTCATGTGGATGCCATTTGACCCGCTCCACCCGCTGAAAACAACTTGCAGACCAACAACACCCCCTCATGGCAACAGCACTCCCCAATGGCAGTGGCCTCCCCAGCAGGACAATGTGCCCTGACACACTACAAAAACTGCTCAGGGATGGACATTAGGATGTGAAAAAGAGCTGACAGTGTTGGCCTGGCCTTCAAATTCCCAACATCCCAATCTGATTGAGCCACAATTCAGATCTTTAGAGGCCCCATCCTGCAACCCACAGGACTGAAAGGATCTGCTTCTAACACCCTGGTACCAGACACCACAGGAAGCCCCCGGAGGTCCTGTGTCCATGCCCCCAGGAGTTAGAGCAAAGTCTGATCCATGGATTGGACTAGTTCTGGCATGTCCAACAGACACTCCTCAGATTGGGTTCTGGGGAATTTGGAAGCCAGGTCAACATTTTGAGCTCTTTGTTATGTCCCTTGGGCCATTCCTGAGTATGCTTTGCAGTGTGGCAGGAAACATTGCCTGTTGCCATTGCCATTAGGGAGTGTTGTTGCCATGAGTTGGTGTACTTGGTCTGCAGCTGTGTTTGGGTGAGTTGTTCGTGTCAAAGTGGCATCCACACAAATCACAGGACCCAGTGTTTCCCTGCAGAACGTTACATTATAACGAGATGATCAATGTTATTCCATTCACCTGCCAGTGGTTTCATTGTTGTGGCTGATGGGCTTATTTTTTAAAACCAAAAACAGTTGATAATTTGTATGAGTAACATGCTGCTTGCTGCTTTTTTATTATTTTATTTGACTGTGCTTGCTGACACCACTGTATATATTAAAAGATAACTATGTTTTGTTAAAACTTACACTTTTACTTTCAGCTTACAGTTTATTACAACTATCGTGTAGTAAGGAATTTGGGCATAGCATCAGTTTTTCCATGCAAATAAACGTATGTTTACGTCCTGTCTGACTGGCACCGTTTCTTGCTATGGGACATAACCTTCATCCCAAATTTGAATCAAATAGCTGTGTGCATTATGTTCTCATAATTTAAGAACAAATGGCTTAAACTATGAATAGACTCAAGTTGTATAAACCTGAATGATCCTCTAAGAATGACTGTAAATTGATATGTATTCTGGAATTACATTGAAGCACCCCTTTACAGTTTTTTCTCCAGTGCACACAAGAAAGGCAACTGTGCACACAGTTCTGAAAACTTGAAACTCATGTATTAAAAACTAAACTTCGGACTGCCAAAGTCTAAGCACAATTCCAGTGCTTTTCAGTTAAACAGAAATTGTAAACAACATTTTTGAAAAACTCACAAAAGCACAATTCTCATTATTTAGCAAAAAATGTGTTCATCTGTAAAACACTGGCCTTCCACATGCCACAACCTAATTTGAGTAATTGGGGTGAACTGGATAGACACATGTGCATTGTATCCTATTCTGATATAATGATTGTCTGTGCAATATTTATGCATATTCAAATATATATATAGATAAATATATATATTCAAAGCATTGTATTACAATATGGCAGCAGTCTTTATACTGCATGTCCTATACAATTGCAACCTATTTTGGGAAAAAAACAAATATCCCTGTTACTGTTAAAAAAAGATAATAATAATTTACAACGATAAAGGGAGAGATAGTGAAAAGGGAAACAATTTCTACACATTTTTATACATTTGATTATGTAACGTGGTATGATGAAGCCAACAATTTCACCAGTGTTAAAACAGAAACTCTGAATCAATTTGGAAAGAATTAGTCTTGAAAACATGGCTTTGGAAAAATGGTTAACCATTTTAAATTTTGCGCTTAGAGTTTGGACAAACTGAGCGATGGTTTCAGGAAGCATGTATACATGACTGTAATAATGATGTTTAGAGACTCACGTGGTCCATTAGCTCCTTGACCATGCCGTTCCACTGGCCTGTGTTCTCGTCCTGGGCACCGTATTTCCCATCTTCCACCAGGCGAATCTCATACGTGAAGCCCAGGATGTTAGCCAGCTCTCTCAGCAGATCTATGCAATAGCCCTCAAAGCGGTCGTTCCCGTACAGTGGCTTGTCAGATTTCTTGAACATCACATATGGCTCTTCCTGTCAGGTGAAAAAGTGGAGGAGGAATGAGTCTCTGCAACACTTGGCATCTTTTACCTACTGATAAGGCCTATCTGAGAGGGTTTCTGATGTGTGAGATAGGCTTTTGAGCTGCGCAAGTCCAAACACACACTGGCTCCACTAGTAAAGCATGTGTAAAGCTGCTGTGTTTGTGTGTGTGCTTGCCAGCAGTTCCAGTCCTGTGATGTGAGGTAGGGTGGGTGCAAAGTGAGGCATGACCATAATAAGAGATAATCCCCCGTATCAATGACTCTGTGCTCCTCTCAGGCTCAGCAGGCTGGCTTTGGGCCCAGGCCCAGCATTCAGGACACCACATGCTTTGTCAATAAGATAAGAGATACTGATAGACGTACACAAAAAGAGAGAGCAAGAGCCGCCGCATCAGCTCTGTTCACACAAACAGCTGGGGCGATTACTAATGTCTTCTTTCATACTGCTTTTTTTTCTCCCTCCACCATGTCCTTCTCCTCCCGTTCCTCCACGCTTCACTCCCTGTTTTCTCCTCCTCCTGCCTCCTCCTCTGCTTCACACACCATCTGTCTTTGTTAGCCTTAGAAGCTCATTCTCACTGCACGTCCCTCATTTCTACAACTCCCCTGTCTCTCTCAGACAAATAAATCCAAAAATATATTGTCAGGCAGGTGTTGTTTATAATATAACTGTGCGATGACTGAAGAAAAAAAATCATTTAAGATTGCAAACAGCTTTGACACATTCTGCTGGCTGGAGTTTTAATAGTATGCAGGCCGTGAGATGTTTGAATGGGGGGAAGGCAGGCCAAACAAATAGGCTGTTTTTGCAGCATAACATAAATTTGCCTGTAATAGTGATAGCAGACAGATGTTGAGGATAATGATTTCACTGCACAGTATTGTGAGAAAAGAAATGTTACATTTTCAAGCAAAATAAGGTAGAACTGTGTGACAGTGTTCTCAAAATTGTATAACCAATCCATATCTTTGTGAATCCCTCTGTTAGTTTTTCTCTATAACTTTTATACAAATATATCTTTTAATATAATTAATTTGCAAATTTGTTTACTAATTTATGAATTCGTAATTTGTAATTTACTTCTTACACTAAAAATTACACATGAAACATCCAAAAAACAACGTGACATTGTTTCACATATGAAATTACATTACATGTTTGTCCCATAAAACAGTTTGTTGGTGTTTTCACAAGTCAAATACTACATCATTCTAGATCATGTCAATTTTCATCGTGTCAAAAATGTCTCTCTGTGTGAGTCTGTGATGTTAAAGTGTAGATTCACATGTGATGTCTGACATTTTTGCACATGAAATGAAAAAAAAAGCACGTATGCTTGTACTGTAATAGCGATTGACCCCATGTTAAATGCTGTTTCAAATCTTGTATTACATGTGGATTTTTTTTTTCTTTATCATGAACACCATTAATAAATGGTAAATTCATAATTATTTTATTTTATTAAGCAATTGTTAAGGTCTATAAACATCAGTTGCATCTTTATAATGATGATGTTTATAGATTAACTACACAGTGTTACTCAACCATTTACAAAGTAATATAAACATTAGTTGTTACTTTGCAATAAACAATTGCTAAATAAATGGTTTATAAAGCATTTCTTTGTTAACAATTTAATAACTATTAAATAAAATGTAACCAACCATACATTTACCATTTGTTAACAATGTTTATTATAAAGTGTTAATTGTATGTTTGCTACAAAAAGCATATGTGGAACTGTTGTTTTCACATGTGAAACAAATACAACATTTAAAGTGTGAATTATTAATACATTAGATCTCTATTAACCATGCCTACATCGTGTGAATGCGATTGACATATTCTAAAACCACATGTTTTAAAGATGAGTTATGAGGTATTAAACACTGTTTAATTTCTGATACTTAATGTCAAGATAGTGTCCTGAACGAAAGGGCCTACATGAAAATGATGTATCACCTGCGAAATATTTAGCCACATATGCCGACTTTCATTTACATGTACATTATGTACAGTGTATGCATAACTTGTGAATAAGGCTGTGAGATTTTGGTCCCTGCAATCTCCATCATGAGTTCACCATCTTGATTATAATTTGTAATAATGTAAATGTTTCCAATTGCGGCCTTCCACTTTAAAACAAAAACAGGAAATCAGACAGATTAGCAGCTTTAGCCTCACTTTAACCACACTGCAATCATCAATGTTATCATTGCTCAAAGAGCTCTGTACATAATATGTTATATCTACTGCAACTCATACACTGCGACATTATACCTAAGCAGCTGCATGACTGAAAGGATACTGATGTAATCTTGATGAAAGAGCAGAAAACACTGTCCACATACAGATCAATATCAGAGCTCCTGCAATGTCAAGACAAACAGTACAAACACATAAATACACGAGTGTATGTTGGTAGAGGCACGCTGAAGGTGAACATAAGTGAAGTGTACATATGCCTCCATTACCTCATATGCGGGTATTTGAAATAGGCTCACATACCACACCTCATTACCACTGACATATATGAGATGGTAGGTGAGCTACTATTGATGACACTAACATATAGGCATGTCAGTGTGTTGTGCAGGTGATGTGTATACTCTGTACTATACTACAAATTCATTGCAACATCTAACAATCCAAGGTCGAAAGCAGCGTTTCCCTTTCTTCCCATCGCCATGGTAACTGAAACACTGCTTCAGTGGTGATGAACATGCCAGTGTTTTTAACGTACTGGTAGTTTTCTAGAGACTTTTATTACTGTGTGCAGAAGGACTACACTTATTGATACTACCAATATGAGAGTCTAGGGAAAGGAAGACGGGTGCCATCTTTTCATTTTAAATGAGTTCACTTCAGGGTTATTTATCACACACTACCTCAGCCACTGTGTAATGTTGTGTAATAAATTTGAGTCCTGCTTTGAGAAGAGTGGGAGGCAGTCAAACCTCCAAACTCATAGTTATTATTGAAGTTTTTCTCCTGATTTTTGAATGTTTTTTGTTACTTTAAAGCGAAAGTTTAAATTGTGAATCAAATTATTATTATCATGTACCATCACTTTGTATTAGAGATTAATGATCAATGTTGAAATCAGTGAAAGTCACTCATACAAAAAGTACTTCAGTAAAAATCTGATATTAAACTTATTAAAGTATCTAAAATAATTTTCTAGATGTAAATTATACATATATTTACAAGTATGTATATACTGTATACTATGGGTTGGCTGATGATAATCGGATCTGATATTCAGCATTTTTCTGATTTTCAGAATAAGCGTTGTTTTTGTTTTTTTGTTTTCTAATTTAATTACTGATTAATAAATTAACTTAAAAATATTACTTTGGCTCTGATGCAGCTTGCAATATGCAAAATATCTAGTAATTACATTTATTATATGAATGTAGAGAGTAAAAAGTACAATATTTGCCTCAGAACTGAAGGAGTTGAAGTATAAAGTAGCAGAAAATGGAAATACTAATTAAGTAAATGTCCTTAGTTGCATTCCATCAATGCCTTTCAGCAACACACATCTAACAAAGATGTCTCTGCCCCCCACCCCCCATTACAATAAAGCATTCTCCTATTCAGTAAGTGGCAAGGTGAAACAGTTACCTGGTTGTAACACTTTTTCTAAAAGTGTGGCCACCATCACTTGGAGTCACAGTGTAAATGAAAGTAAACACAGTGAGTGTTGGGAACATTCAGTGATGAAAGCACAGTACTGTCATAGATATCTACAGCTGGACTATCGTCAAAGCATTCTCTCAAGTGTAAAACCAGTTTGCAACCAACTGACTGACTTCTGCCAGCTTTTAGCGTCTGACAGAGGTGTTGACTCTGCTGACCACTTTTTTCAATTTTTAATATGTCTTAGGCCCACTACAGACGATCACTGGCAAAACTTCAATTTTTCTTCTGTCGAGACAGCAAAGTAGCCAAACCTCATGGCAGCACTACCTTCAGTGTTGTACAGTGCTTGAATTTTACGCCTAAGTGTTTTAACTTTGACCTTGTTGGTGACCTTTCAACGCCAGCCTAAGTGCCTGGATAAAATGTTGGCAATTGACATCTCTGCAAACCACAGATACATTCACATTTGCACGTGTCAGAGGCCACCATATTGACATGTTTGCATTACATGTTTATGACCTGACTGTCATATCAGGAGGTGGGAGAGTGGTGGTGGAGTCACAGGCGAGAAGGATGCCTAGTGAGAGCATAGACTGTGTTACAACATTTGTAGGTGTGAAACCACTCAGTATTTTTTAGGAGCTGTATTTGTGGCAACAAAAACAGATATTTTTGATGAGAAGTCGGGACATATCTAAACATATATATAGTGTTATTTATCATATTTATGTTTCTGTCAACCAAACCCTCCTAACTCTAACCTAACCAAGTGTTTTTGTGCCGGAACCTGACAAGACCATAAGCACAGCGTTACCTGTCATTCAGTGTAATTCACATATCTACATCATTTTTAAAAGATCTTCGCTAGGATTGTTTTATATGTAAATTTCCCACTGCCCAGTTTCCTGTTACAATAATTGCTTTTGTTTCAGATTGCTTTTATTCTTATCTCTCTGAAAGGACCTTTTAACCATGGCGACAGTACATTTCTCCTCAGCTCCTTTAAATTATAATTTAATTCCTCTTTTATTATTTGACCATTTTCTCCCGGTCTCTGTTTGCTGCCATGTTAACTAGCGGAACAACTGTTATCTCGCATGTTGAGCACAAAGAAGCCATTGTGAGCCCATTAGCAGCTTATGACCTCTCACCTTCTGTCAACTGTGAAAGACTGTAATTATCACAAACAGTCAGTCTGCACATTAGCAAAGAGCAACTCTCAGTGGAACAATCAGCAACACCTGGGATTGTCTCTGGACATTTTAAAAGCTCTTCTCCTCCTTCTGTGCTACTGAAAATGTGGATAGACTGGCTTTGATATTTTTTGAACAGGTAGCTACAACATGAGAAAATTGTCATTTTTTCAATCTTCACACATTTTCTAACCTACTCTAGAGCTGAATTTCAAAGCTTTGACTTGTAATGTTTAACTTGGTTAAACACTGTGGTGCAAAGATTGGAGAGTAGATAACTAAGAATTTGATTCATGCTGTACTGACCCAAATCAGAGTGTTAGTCAGCCCCAAAGCCTCATCTGCCGCAATCATTGAAATTATGCAACAATTCATGCAATTTGTTAATTCTAGTTTGAATTAGGCCAACACTGACCAACATAAATTTTGCAAAGTCTGCCTTTTAAAAATTAGATCTTCAAAAGAGACACCATTCAAAAGAATTCTTAATGGCATGGTTTGATTCAACCAGCATGGTTCTCCAGCTCACATGCTTTCAAACCAATTAATCAACACAGGCCCAGTGAAGAGCATAATCTGACACATGAGCACATTGCCCAATAAGACTGTGAACAGTACATGTGTTTCTCATCGACTGTATGTGCCATCAGCACTTTGGTTTCAACACATTTTGTCACAGTAAATGATACAGTGAGTTTAATAATATGCTTTATTTAAAGGTTAACATTGCTTTCTGTTACAGTGATCAGCTGATAAAATACATTTTGAAATGTTTAATTATACCATGATTTATCTTTAATTGGATATGCTACTAACACTGTTATGGCTGTGACTTAACATTCTCTTCATATTCTCTTTCAAACAGACACATATAATCATGTTCTGTAACTATATTACATTTTATCACTTTTGAAATTTTGACATGTTTGCATGTCAAAATTAAGTCAGTAAAGACTTATTCACCTTCAAAAAGACGCCATCCATTTGCATCATAGGTAGTGAAGCAGCTCATCTAATCCGAGAAAGTATATAAGGACTAAAAGAGCAGAATACCTTTTTTATTTTCTGCATCAATCTTGATAATCTTATTGTAGAATAATCCACTGCGAGTCACCAAACTTAACAAAGTCCAATAGTTGCAAACATTCTAGGCTGCGATGTTAGACATTACTGTTGTGAATAGTCAACATTGCTGGCCAACAAACGAGCAGAAATAAATCATGTCGACATGAAAAGTAATCTACAGCAATATGTATTCAGTAAAAACCCAGCACACACTGATTTCAGTAAGTTACTTCGATGTTTTTTTTATAACCGAAACTGTCGTGAATATTGCTAAATGGCCAGTAAACCACGTATGACAACATTTATCTGTGAGAGCACAGAAACGTTAACATAATTATGAGGACAAAAACAAAGCCGATAAGACTGACAGGTCACTTCATTAAGATATTTTCTGCTACTTTCTAATAAAACAACGCCAGCCAGTAACGTTAGCCCTAGCATCGGAAACAAGCTAACGTTAGCCCGACTGCAACATCACAGTAACATCATATGGTCTACGGAGTAGTGGCTCCGGCTCTGGCTTCCTCTTTTTACTAGTCTTTGCCGTGTATGCTGTTGTTGGTAACGGAGGTATCGGTAGTTTTTTCCTCGCTGATGGTTGATGCTGTGCCGTTACTTTCTCTAAGCTCCTGAAGCCGCTCTCGGAGATATGAGCTTGACCGAGCGCTAGCATGAGCTGAGGAGGAAGGCAGTGTGTGCGTGAGCAGTGATTGACAGCTGTCAGACACTCCATCAGACACCATCCTGGCTCTGATTGGTTCTTTTTGTCCGGTCGCGGTGGATTCTGGCAAATTGCAGGTAGGTGGGGCTAAATGAGCCTGTTTTTTTTTTTTTTTTACAGATTACTAGTTTCATGTAATGCTGTCTTTACATAGTGACAGTTTTAGCAAATATGACAAAAAGTTACTTTTATAAGACTTACCAACTGCACCTTTAATGATGGTGACGTTGAAGTTATGGGACTATGGTGTAATTCATGTATAGTCAATAACAGTAGCTTTTTAACTCTGGTGATTTCATGTATCCTTCAAAAATCACAAAAGTTGTGTTCATTTATGAAAATTATCTTGCTGAAGAAAATGTGTGAGTACCATAAACTTGTGTTCACAACAGAGCTTATGTTAGGAAACTAATCCAAAATTCCATCGGCTTTTAGTATGGGGAGCAGGGTAATGCTAATCTATGGGTCAGCCTACAAAAATATGTTATCCCTGCAGCACCCTTAACAAACACACATACTATCTGTGTATCTATGTGTGAGGACTGTGAAATATGATTGAAAGGTCTGCAAAAAGAGAGAGAGAAAGTGGATCTTAAGATTATTTTGTCAAAATGATTATAATTGCTAACTACAATTCTATTGTGTGTAATAAGGAATTAAGTGAAATTTAATGGGTTGGTATGATGGTATGAGTATCAGATCCCAGACAAAGATACAAGCATGTGTAGGGTTACTCCCTACCCCACCACCCTGAATGCACAACACAAACACAAATACACACTCTGCCTCCTGTCTCCTGCAGCGAGGCCGGCTGCAGACAGAGGCCAGTGCATCTTTAATTAAAAAGTGAGAGTGAAGGAGAAGAAGACTATCTCTGCAAAGCAAACCTAATTAAAGCTATACCACTAACATGTCTCTCTGCAGACTCTCCTTAAACACAAAATAAAGCCCATTCTTCTCCAGCAAATTAAAAACAATGGATTTTGTGCCTCAGAAAAAAACAAATGATACTGCCTTATTTCAGTTTTAAAACATTTATTTTAGTATTATTGATTCCCTTCCATGCAGCGTGGCTGCAGCGGAGAACAAAGCAAATCATCCAGGTGCTCTGGGCATGTTAGGGAAGACTGCCCATTGGCTTACGCATTACATGTATTGTATAGGAGATATATACACTGATCAGCCAAAACATTAAAACCACTGGCAGTTAAAGTGAAAAACACTGATCATCTCATTGCAAAGCAATGTTCCACTTGGAAAACGTTTGGTCCCAAGGCCACTGCTCAGGAATGTGGCAAAGAGCTCAAAATATCAACCTGACATCCAAATTCACCAGATTCCAATCGAATTGAGCATCTGTCAAACGTCCTGGAACAAGTGCAACGCATGGCGGCCACATGGCAGGAGGGGGTGCATATAAATACTATACTTCTACATCAAGTTTTGAGCAAGAACACAGAAACACAAAAAATAAAGATGACCACCTCAGTTTGTTGCTGATTTGTAAAGAAAAACGTATACTAATATTGAAAATGAAATTGGTCACAGCTAGTGTTTCAATTTGTGGCCGATAACATTCTTACATAAGTATTGTAATAATTTGTAATCTAGCCTACCCCATAATAATGTACACTGTCAACTGGTTTTCTGCACTGAAGGATGTATTCAAGTCAACCCACGCATGTTCAGCTATACACGGGAAAGTTAATAAAGATAAAAGTGGATAGTTAAACAACAGACCATGATAACTTGCAGACATTTAAGGCTATTCAAAAGCTATCATTAAATAGAGGACATTTATGTATTTTCTTCTGGTAATATAATTGTGTTACAGTTTGTCTGATGTCCTTCCTATAATCAGCTGATGGCAACACTGGCTTCTGGAGACATTTTAGAAAAATTAGATGCATCACTCAGCAGATAATCGCCAGGATATGTTACACTAACAACATGCATATGTTTGATAGCTCTGTCATTTAGTTTAATGATCCTTCACAGTACTTATTTGTCAGCATGATCCAGTAATTGATGCAACTGGTCCTATTTATTCATTATTTTTCCACATCTGTCTCTTTCCTGAATGTGACATATTTGGGAAGGTCGGTGAGCACTGCCTTGTTTGCATTTTGTACCGTCTGGTCCGAGAACAGTCACCCTGAAAACTGACAATTTTGGAAATGGAAATTAGACTAAACTGAGACCAGAGGCCTTGTCATTTTTCAGCCAATGTTTTAATCAATGGACGGTTTACATTCAGTCATTCTCTCTCATTTATAAGCTTTCCACTTTCTAATAATACATTATATATTCTATATATATTCTAATATATATAATTCTAGTTGGTTAATAGAGCAGATAATGTGAAGCCAAAGGGCTTTCATTAACTGGATATGCTGGATCCACCAATAAAATAGAAGAAGAAGAAGAAGAAGACGAAGAAGAAGAAGAGAAATAGGAAAAGAAAAAAGCAGCCCATTGTGTCAAATGTCGTCATCAGTGATGACAGTTTTTACAGTTTTAGAGGAAGACAACTTGATTGCAATTTGCAGTACATGCTCTACAAGGGTTCCAAGACAGTTCTTATTATAGCTATGGGAAATCCATCATCCATATTTCTCACAACAAGCCTTTCTTACCCCTAGGTCTGCATAAAATACAGGTTAGGAACTACTTTTTTAAAATACAAAATTGTAATAAAATGTTGTATTGGTATCGGCAAAAAGAAATATCCATATCAAATGTCCCCTCAACCAAATCAATGTCATGGACTAGTAATTATTTTGGTTACAGTTTTAGGAAGACACTGAAACTGTCATTCTGCTGATGGGGACATCAGATCAGAAAGCTTAGCTTAGGTTAGGTTAGCTTTTCAAAGCAATGACAATCAATGTGTTTAGATTATTAGTTTGGAGGACTTATGGATATCAAGCATAACATAAACTAGTGTAGAGGTTAACTACAAATGATTAAACGATGATAAACATACTTTATAATATACAAGCGATGGTTCAGCACCAGACAATTATCATGAAATGTGGTGTCTCAGATGAGGCAACTGCTGCACCCAAACTGTCAGATCAGCCTCTGTCTATGGGTATCTTTTGTTCTGGGCATCTTATCTTTTTCAGCCTTCTGGTAAAAAAAATAAAAAATAAACAAACACAAATTTGCTTAAATGCATAGTATGGTATTTTGCAGCACCATTATTTGTACAGTAGTACATTTGTACATGAATCTGTATTTTAGACTAGTCTGTGTGTAGCTCTATATATTCTGCAGTGACTAATAAAACCTGGGTTGTTTCTGTGCAAGTGGTAGCAGGCCCGCTCCTTGCTCTCTTTAAGACATTACACAGTATATTATCTGCAGCTCCAGCCATTAGCCTAAAGGTACTTCATTTCCACCACAACATTACGGGAGTGATTTCCAAAGTAGATAAACTGTTGATAGGCCAAGATCTCAACGGTAATTACATCATGTTTTATAGTACATAATCCCTAAGAAAATGATGAGAAGCTGGATGAAAGTGTGCATCAATCAAATGTAACAAACCCAATTATTGTCAGCCCTCCCTTCTTTTCCTCACTGCTCACAGCCATCACACATCTCCCCATGACTCAATCCTGATATGGCAATTACAGCCGTAGAGAGTCTTTGCTAATAACTGCAATCCAATCACTTCACAGCACGAGCGGAAGGAAAGAAGGCCCACGATAAATAATGACAACCCGCAATTTACTTGATATTGTTATTTTTACGCTTGCCTCCTCAATAATAGGATCTTATATGCCTTTAATTTGGCTTGTTTCCACAAGTTTCCCTCCAGTGTCATGGTTCTCATAGGGCACATAGTCTGTGCCTACTGTCTGTAGGGATAGGAATGCATATGTTAACACACAAGTACAAGAGGTATTGTATGTAAAGAGGTGACATGAGATTGCTCAGCATCAGAAAAATATCAGCTACATTCTGCATTAAGTTTGTGATTAATTAACTGTACTTCTTTTTTTGTTTTTGTTAAATCTGTGTACACCACTATAGATTACAATAGTAAACTAAGGCTCAATTCCCACAATTCAGTCTGCCAGTCTGTACTGATGTTAGAGGAGCAACTGCACAGCTGGACTTAAGCCAAATTTCAGGTGTCGTTGCCATCAAAGGGAGGACTAACCCTAACCCCTAACCCTAACCCACTGAAATACATTAAAATATGGGACTGTCATGCACTAATCAGCAAAAACAAAATAACTTTAGTAAGCGACCGAGACATCAGCAAGCTTGTAGTGATTGTTTTATGTTTGTTATAAAAAAAAGGCCCATTATATATATATTGAAACTAAAGACATTTCACACTATAGTATCAATATATCCATGCTTAACATGAATGCGTAAAATTGAGGGTTAGGGCTAAGTGGTAGGGGCAAGAGCTGCTTTGGGTTTAGCCCTTAGTTGTATCTTTTTGAGGAGAAAGGGACCTTGAAGGAATAGCTTAGCATTATAGAAAATATGCTTATTAATTTTGTTGCTGAGAGTTAGACATGAAGATCAATATGACTCTCATGTCTGTGTGTAAGTATAGAAGCTGAGGCTCAGGGTTGATTAGCTTAGCTTAGCGTAAAGAGTGGATGCTGGAGGAAACAGCTAGCCAGCTAGCTACTAGAGTCAGTTGGATAAGCATTCATGCAACATTCTTTTGATGCCTGCAGTAGATAAATATTGCTGTAAAAATACATATCAGAAAGATTTTTTAATTTACAGCTTCTTCTCAAAGTTCTGTTTGAATTCCTCTGCTTTTTGCACCACTGGCAAAAGAAACAATAAAACAATATGCCTGATAAATTGGCTGATGGGAGGCAGAGCCGTAAACCATGAAATCTTATTGGACAATCAATCAGTCAATTTTCCCTGCCTGAGCCTGCTCCCACCAAATTGGAGTCCTCCAAAGTGGTGAAGTCAACTGGCAATTTGAGAGTGCAGTGCTTTGGGGTACTCTACTTCAATTGAGACGGAGAGCAACATCCCCAGAAAGTGCTCTAAACAGAAAGGGCAGCTCAGGCAAAGCACTGAAGGATTTTTCAAGAGGAAAAGCTTAAAAATAATGACATCTTTGGAGGGAGTGTGTTATGGCTGAGAGCTGTTCTAGCCTTCTATAATTGGTCCCACATAAAGCACCATTACAATTTGATTTGGCTATAAACAACATTTAAAGTTGCAATATTTAATTTGCATTGTCAGCCCAAAATGGCAGCTAGAGGTGAATGTTTGAATTCTGCTGACTTCCTTGCTGGGAAATAATGTTAGATAACATAAGTGAACTGCAGAGAGCAGGTTTAAGTTTACTAAATGGTCAGGGTATTACTTTTTACCAAAGATCTAATTAAATGCCGGTCTGACTTAACTGATGTGGAGGGTGAGATAAGCCTCCCATTGGTTAACAATTTCATTATCTTGTCTTTTTCACTGTGTTAATTGTACTGAGTAAAACCCATCCTGACTTGGGCCATGAACTTTCTAACTGGCTGCAAGCTGAATTAAGAAACCTTATTCTTTTTCTTTGTTCATGTTTTCCTTTTTCTGTATTTGCTTGCAAACCGATTAACTTAAAAAAGCCTACTCAAAGTGAAAACGAATTAGTATTTCAAAGTAAACTGTTTCAACTGTATTCCAAACAACCCATTTATTTTAGTTGGTCTAACTAATGTGACATTTTCTGCAACCTAAAATTTCTCAGTTGCATTTTCTTGTTAAAACCATGCATTTCCTTAAAAATACCAAGTTAGTATTACTCATGTAACTGAAGTTCACAGTTACACACATTTATACCTCAGTGATGGTTAAGAGCTGAACTGTCACGTTGCCCTGCTGTTGCGGAGGATTGAACTGACAACCTTACGTTCATCACTGCCTAATTATGTGATGCCAAGTACAATTCAGTGCATTTTTTTCATTTTCTTCTTAATTACAACAACTGAACCTGTTCCATTGAAAGTGTTTCACAAAAATGGTGTGGGCCAGTTTTAGGCACCAATCTTTGGGGAAGAGGCACAGTTATGACAAGCCTTCCTTTTCTTCTTGTTTGTGTTCTTCCTCTTCCTCCCCCTCCCCCTCAACCTCCTCCATTGGTGCCTCGGACTGTTGTAGAAACATCATTGCCTCCTTGGTTGTTACTTGACTGCTTTCAGTTAGTGTCATTAACAACAATGAGTACATTTCTTTCTACACGAGAGAACACAGCAGACTAGACAGACTGCACTACACGTGACTGAAGTTTGATACTGAAGTTCACTGAATGAAACTTGAGCCTACTCTATTTACTTCACAAGACTTTGAGATGCAGCTGAAAGCTCCACAAAACTAGTAAGTGGACCTTTGGGTTATTAGTTTGTCGTTGATAGACACACTTTTGTCACACAGCACAACATGCAACTAAAATGCAAACGCTGCTTAACAGCTGAATGAAAAATATGAACAGTGTAGCAACTTCAGAAAACAAACAGATGCATTGAAATATTAGAGTAGGCTACCAGTATGGTGGAGACAATCAGGGATCGATTGGATAAGGAATCGGAGACATTAGTCGTCTTTCCCTTCTGGTTGTCTGTCATGTTCAGGCCGCTTGGAGGGTCCCAGGTACCAATCTGTAAACAAAATGCACATTTAGTAATACTTTCATAGTAGATAGACACATGTAAATTCCAGTTATACAGGCATTCAGAACAAATAACATGACTGGTGGTGGGTTCAATTACTCCACATTTTGTTAATTTAAAAGCTGATAAAAATTTCAGCAATTTAACATGAAAGCAGTGAGAATACTTCCAACCAGAAACAGCCAATTTTGTGACAAGTTTCTATTTGAAACTTGCTCATTGTGAGAGGAACAGCAGATCAAATTAAGCAGAGGCTGAAGGCAAGTTGTAATTCTCATACATTCTGTTTCAGTAAATACCAACTGCAAAATGTAATAACTGTAGAAAAATGAAACCACCCGCCTATAGATTGGTTCCCTATAAGCCTCACTTTCAACATGCTATTCAGTCTGCCACTGGGCTTGATTTTTCTAGGTAAAATAAAGGTTGAATGACAGCACAAAGGAAGCACTTCTGTGATCAAGCAACAACACAGGAAGAAGCATTGTTTTCCTCAGTCGCTATCCCCAGGTCACAGTGGAACAACTGGGTTAACTGTGAAAACTCTACACTGCAAAAGAAAAAACCGTGCTGATGGAGGACCCAACAAAGGTGAAGAGGGAGAGCGACAGAAACCGAGCTAAAACAAGAGTAAACTGACGGCCATTCACTCAACGGAGAGCACCGGAGTCTGTTCCCCTGTTGATGTGTTTCACCTTACCACTTGAACTCAAAACCAGCATTCTTTTTACTAGATTATTCTTGCAGTTGTTCTTTTTTTTCTATGAACAGTAGCCAGACTTCTAACAGTAGTTAGAAGTCTGGCTAAGCTAACGCTGTCTTTGCAACAGCTACGCCAACAGCTAGGTGGTCGTGGTGACAAAATTTCCCCACTAAGTCGTTTTATGACAAAAGACGCCCACTATCCACATAGCCAAAACCACATTTCTTACTGCTGCATTTTTACATTGAAAACATTTAACTGGGGAAACTAGTGAAAGTTTTCACTATCGTTTATCAAAAATGTGTCTACAGAGCAAAATATTTGCCATTTTGGGCATTTGTTGACAGCAGATCAGTTTGAATTATGTCATGGGGCATTTTTATACACTCTGTGGAAGTAATGTATCAAGTTGCAGCCTCAGTTAGCTTTTAAATGAAGAGCTGCAGGCGACATGCTGCACACCTCCAATTTCTCAGTGAGGTAACCAACTTCTCTTCTCTCAGTGATTTTATCAGGTTCCCTGTTAGCATTGGGTTTAAATCCAAAGAGATGCCAAATTGGCGCTTGTGTTTCTTGCTTTTACAACAAATCCTCCACCATCACCTTGTCAGTCAACTAACCTTACAGCCATTACGTATACATTATAAGTGAATGTGACTCCTGCTTCTGCAACTATCTTGCTGCTGCATGGAGCACAGGAGTTTGTAACTGTAGCATCTGTCGTCTGACTAAGTATTGATTAAACAAGCAAAACAATGGTGAGGGCAGTTGGCAGTAGGGCTGCACGATTTGTTCAAAAAGTGCTGTTGCGATTATTTTGACAGATATTGCGATTGCGATATAGTTTGTGATTATTATGGATGATTAAGACGATTATGGAGTTGTCTATTTCTGCTTTAAATTCAGTCTACCGCAACTACGGTATGGTTAGGGTTGGGCAACTTAAACAACTGGTCATGCACGCTACACAACCATCTGCCACTCAATCCTCCACACTCTTCACGCCTGTCATGCTGCACGAAGGACACAGTACTTCCTGCTTTAGCAATACACATACATTTCGAGGGACACAACCTTCCAATTAAAATGTTTATAGCTTTCTTTTTTTAATTGATAACACTGGCATGTACAGTACCGACATTAAACTGTACTCAGACTCTCCCTCTTTCTATTCTGGATGCGTACAGAGAAAAAACATATAGCACCCTGAGGACACAGTTGACAGGCATGTGAACCCTCCACAAAGTCAGGAGGCACTTTCTTCTAGAGTCCCACAGGGAATAATATTCAAGATGATCTAGGATCTGGATTGGCCCTGTGGCCTTTAGAAGGGTCAATAGAGGGCAACACTGAGGAGGGCTAAAAGGAGGAGGGGGGCATGCTGGGGAAACAAGGAGCATGGTGAAGCTATTGGATCGTGCCTCAAGGCTTCTCTTGTCGTTTCTCAGCCTTCCCTCAAGTCTCCACACCAAAACATCCCCATCAGCAACTCTCCGCACCCCATCCAACCCCACTGCCCAGAGCATCACTAGAAGGGACCACAAACACTCCAACCCACACCAGCCACACGCTCCTCAGGGCTCCTCTGATGCCCCTGTGTGAGGGCCTCAGATAGGCTTTGTAATTGCAAATCAACTCTTTAATTCAGGCTTCATGAGGCTGGAGGGCTTCTGAAGGGGTTTTTATTAATAGAGTAAATTATTCATGGAGGTGCAGGCGCACACAGCACACAGACCAGAGGTCAGGAACTGCTGAGAGGCGAGCACCAGTGAGGATGCTGAAGTGTGAAGTGTTTGCAGTTTCATTTGAGAATATTATTTGTATTGGCGGTGTTAGCAGCTTCTCTTCCCACTGATAATCTCATGAATCTTAAATTGAGTGTGGAACACTGAAGAGATGTCTTTCCTATGAAAAGATGTAAACCATAGATGCACCTATTCATGTGAGACAGGTGGAGTTTAGATTTTGCTTGGATGTCAGCCAAATCTTTAAAAGTTACAATCCAACAAGTTTCCATGTTGAGCAGCACAAAATTGTACATTACATAAAAGTAAAGTAACAGGGGCTACACATACAGAACATTAACGTCTGAACTCCTCTTTCAGTGTATTTATATCCACGTGGACAGCTAAGACACATTTCTGTCCTTGCTGAATTCCTCAAAGTAAATTGATGGAATTTAAGCCACAGCAACAGCATTATTCTGCTTTTTGTGATCATTGTGATTAGGCTTTGAACTCTGCAATTGAAATTGTGTGCCAGTGCCTACAGTTGTACCCATGCTTATTGGGATGTCATTCCTGGGAGTATCTTCAAATGCTTCATATCCCTAAAATCTGTACAAGCTAAAGGTTATGTTAGTCAACAAACAGCAATAATTAATAATAAAAATAATAAATTGTGTAATTAATTACAAAAATTATTTAACTAGACATGCCATCAAATTTTACTAAGTGAAAACACAACACATATTGATAAAAAAAAATCTAGATGTAGTAAAATGCACAAAATATTTTTACTAGTCCATATTTATTTTAAATATGTAGATGAGATGTGCTTACTTTTATGAACAGAGCACAAAAAAATATTTCCCCAGTGCCTACATTAGCATTTTGCTTTTTGTGCAAAAAAGTATCTTCAAAAGCTCAATATGCTCATGACTACAAAATAAACTACAATCAAAACTACTGACTGACTATTTCTCTAAATCTCACAGCTCTCATTAATTACTGGCACCACCGCACATTGTCACAACGTTTTGTTTCTATGGATTTAATCATGTCAGCACGTTCTCCCGCAGCCAGTTGAGCACCACCTGCAGGAGGTCCATTTTCATAGGGATGAAATGATTGTCACCATGATAAATAGACTGCACCGTTCTACTTTAATGGATAGGGCACTTTACAATTTACATCCATTCACACACAAAGTAACACATGTATGGTGATGAAGCTACCAAGGTGCTCGCCTGCCCATCTGTAGTAACATGGGGTTCAGTGTCTCCTAAGGACACTTTTGCTATGTGGACAGAAGGAGCTGGGGATCAAACCACCAACCCTGTGATTGGTGACCACTCTACCTCCTGAGCCACAGAGGCTAAATACGTTTCTAGAGTTGTAAAACCTTAACTGTGCACAGTTTCTGCATTTGATAAGCCCTCATACTCATCCATCTTTTAGTCTAAAGGACCTTACTGGATCATTTTTTGTCACTTCACTGAAACACACTGTCACCACTGATGAAAACCATCTTCTGTGTCTTCTCTTATTATGCAGAGAGAGAAGAGCAAAAATGAGAGGGTTCTGAGTAAAATAAGAAAAACAGCCTGAGATCCTTGCAAGCTTTGAAATCAGTTTGATTTGTCGCCTAAACACACAGAGTCAGATTGTATTGTTAGCTAGCTGGATCTAACATCTCTACTGTTACTTGTCACTTGCCATTTGTGTTAAAGGACACTGGCCTGCAAAAAACCTTCCAGTAGACAAATTCACAAAAAAAGGAGGCAAAATCTCCTTTTCTGAATAGTGAGCCAGATGCGGCAACAAAGAGGAAGTATCCCCCACCATCGCTCAGTAAGAAAACACTGTCGAGGGACACACTATCATGCTATGTCACACTAAAAAAGATTGGAACTTTAGCAAGGGACCTCTGAAGGGCTCACACAGATGGAGGGAATAATGCAGACATAAATAACTCTTTCAATCTACACACTGTATGTATAGTATTATATTAAGACAGACTGTCAGATGTGTCTGAAAAGTGTCTCAGACCCATTTTGTGTCCTGATCTGAGTTTGATCTAAATGTACTGTACTACTTACAACTATGAAAATTTGCCCTAACATTAAAATTGTATTTCTATAATTCTTATAGAAAAACAGATTAGGTGTCACTTCCAAGTCAAAATGTTCATGAAACGGCAATATAATAAGTCAAACAGATCTGATAAAGATAGTGATGGTGCGGTGGAGTGTGACACTAGCTGCAGTAGGTTCCCATCCAAATGTATCACACATTTTAAATGAATTTTGAGAAAAATCGCGAATGAAAATGTGAATGAGGGCTTGTTTCCATCCATCACAGTGAAGCAGTTATTCAACACATTCTCACTCCCAACTTGTCCAATACAGAAGCTTGGTAGGTGGCCTTACGCTCTACCTGCCCCTCTGGTTTCAGTTTTGCATGTGAGAGGCTCTGCGGTCAAATTAGCAATAATACATAATATGCAACATTTGGTTAGACTTTCAAAATAAAGCTTCCTGACAAATAGTTCACATATTATAACTTATTATGACTTTTGGACTGTTATTAACAGTTTGGTTCGGTTTGGGCACCAAAACTACTTGCTAGGTTTAAGAAAAGATCTTAAATTGGGTCAAATTGACTACATTCAGTCTTGTAACTTATGTCACATAACCTACCTCAGGTACAGTACAGGTACTTGCAAAAGTATTCACCCCCCTTGGCTTTTTACCTATATTGTTACATTACAGCCTTTAGTTCAATGTTTTTTTAATCTGAATTTTATGTGATGGATCAGAACACAATAGTCTAAGTTGGTGAAGTGAAATGAGAAAAATATATACATACTATATACAACTATTTTTTAGAAATAAAAAAATGAAAATTGGCATGTGCATATGTATTCACCCCCTTTGTTATGAAGCCCATAAAAAGCTCTGGTGCAACCAATTACCTTCAGAAGTCACATAATTAGTGAAATGATGTCCACCTGTGTGCAATCTAAGTGTCACATGATCTGTCAGTACATATACACACCTTTTTTGAAAGACCCCAGAGGCTGCAACACCTAAGCAAGAGGCACCACTAACCAAACACTGCCATGAAGACCAAGGAACTCTCCAAACAAGTAAGACAATGTTGTTGAGAAGTACAAGTCAGGGTTAGGTTATAAAAAAATATCCAAATCTTTGATGATCCCCAGGAGCACCATCAAATCTATCATAGCCAAATGGAAAGAACATGGCACAACAGCAAACCTGCCAAGAGACGGCAGGTTTGCTCACGGACCGGGCAAGGAGGGCATTAATCAGAGAGGCAGCACAGCGACCTAAGGTAACCCTGGAGGAGCTGCAGAGTTCCACAGCAGAGACTGGAGTATCTGTACATAGGACGACAATAAGCCGTACACTCCATAGAGTTGGGCTTTATGGCAGAGTGGCCAGAAGAAAGCCATTACTTTCAGCAAAAAACAAAATGGCACATTTTGAGTTTGCGAAAAGGCATGTGGGAGACTCCCAAAATGTATGGAGGAAGGTGCTCTGGTCTGATAAGACTAAAATTGAACCTTTCGGCCATCAAAGAAAACGCTACGTCTGGCGCAAACCCAACACATCACATCACCCAAATAACACCATCCCAACAGTGAAACATGGTGGTGGCAGCATCATGCTGTGGGGATGTTTTTCAGCAGTCGGGACTGGGAAACTGGTCAGAGTTGAGGGAAAGATGGATGGTGCTAAATACAGGGATATTCTTGAGCAAAACCTGTACCACTCTGTGCGTGATTTGAGGCTAGGACGGAGGTTCACCTTCCAGCAGGACAATGACCCCAAACACACTGCTAAAGCAACACTTGAGTGGTTTAAGGTGAAACATGTAAATGTGTTGGAATGGCCTAGTCAAAGCCCAGACCTCAATCCAATAGAAAATCTGTGGTCAGACCTAAAGATTGCTGCTCACAAGCGCAAACCATCCAACTTGAAGGAGCTGGAGCAGTTTTGCAAGGAGGAATGGGCAAAAATCCCAGTGGTAAGATGTGGCAAGCTCATAGAGACTTATCCAAAGCGACTTGGAGCTGTGATTGCCGCAAAAGGTGGCTCTACAAAGTATTGACTTTAGGGGGGTGAATAGTTATGCACATTGACTTTTTCTGTTATTTTGTCCTATTTGTTGTTTGCTTCACAATAAAAAAAAATAAAAAAAAGTCTTCAAAGTTGTGGGCATGTTCTGTAAATTAAATGATGCAAATCCTCAAACAATCCATGTTAATTCCAGGTTGTGAGGCAACAAAACACGAAAAATGCCAAGGGGGGTGAATACTTTTGCAAGGCACTGTATATCACATCACATAATGTAAGTGATGCAAGTATGTAAGTCATTAACATAGCATCAGCTATGCTAATTACAGATAGCGGTGCAAATGGACGCAGCAGCTTTGCTCTATTACTGTGTTGGACAGCAGGTCTATTTATTCTGTTTTTATGTGCCACCCAGTGGATGCACTAATTTTGTTTTACTGCTGTGCAATGATAATAAAGGCATTTTATAAAATAAAATAAAATACTATTTAATTCAATTACGTATGTTAACTTACTTGCGTAACGTAACTTAAAGCTGCTGTAAGCGCTGTCATCATTTTATCCAGCTTATTGCCCCTATGACAGTTAGCAATCCCCTTCCTCAACTTGATGTCACCACAGTGGAGTGGGAATTGCCACACATAGCAGGAAATAGGAGAGTCCTGCTCTCTGTATGTTCACGAGCAGACAGGACAGCCTCGTTATGGAATTCTCATTCCTGATTGGATAAGGTGGGCAGGGATACCTATTATCAATCAGGCTCAATAAGGGATGCAAGAGGGGTAGGTACAATGTACAAACTTAGCATTGGGCCACTGACCAGGCTGCTGCATTTGAGGTGTGGGGAGTAAGAACGGGCTGGGTAATTAGGAGTTGGTTCATCGAGATGAGCAGCAGGTGGCACAAATTCTCCAGCCATTCAAACCATTGCAGAAGAAGAGGATGCAACAAGACATCATAATTAAATGAGTGCCAATCAAGTGAAAAATATGATGTACATATGATATATATGATATATATGTTTTAGTCTGCAGTTATTTTCCGTCTCTTCAGTGGATGTTTAATTGAGTTTCTATTGTACATTCTGCCTTTATCAACACACCAACTATCCCATCTCAGCCAAGTGTTAAAACCTAATAACCTATTTTTGTTGGTTCTAATCAGGTTTTTATGTGTAAATTGAAACTATAAAAATGCGTGAATGGAAACGCAGCTAGTGTAAACAAACTCTGCTAATTTCCTAAACAATAATTTGGGGATTTGGGGCCAATGCTGTATGCTCTTAAAAGTAATGGAGTCTTGTCATAAACAAACTGCTGTGACCACAGCTTACTTGGCTCTATGTTCACTGAGTGAAAGGAGCTGTTTAAGCATCTAAAGTCTCAACAGGCTCCACTCTCACTAGATAATGGTAATGTCAGTCTCCAAGTTTTGTGGGTTTTTTCTTTTAAAATGGAAAATAATTTTCCTTTTGTGCATTCTGCGTTCAAAAAATTTGTGCTTGTTCTCTCTACATGGATTGAAAGAGTCAGGTATATTCTCTTCCATTCCGGTCCACTATAAGATCACTGTAGTATTTAGCCTTTAGCAGTGAGGACTCTTTTTTTCTGGTGGCAAAGTCTAATTACTGAGTGCTGTAAAACACCAGTACACTAAGGCCTTTTTTAGTTTGTTTTGGGGTCAATTTGAATGTCAATTCAAAGTCCTTTTATGAAAAAAGGGGGTTCCTGAACACTCCAAAAGAACACTGTGGACCACATTATGTTAAACTACTTAATGTCTGGCTACACAAGAGTAAGAGGCAACTACTACGTGCATTTTGTTTCCAGTCTATTTCTGTCGGCAGGTCAAACTATTGTATTGCCCTCACTGGGATGAGCCACTTTTCAAATTCTGCATAAAAGGGTTTTAAAAAACATGCAATTAGACAAAGCACCAGCAGATTAGAAAACTATCTTTATAAATTTGTCGACACATGTGCAGCAACATATCACAAACTGTAGCAACAGCTAGCGTGTCCAAGCTGTGTTCAGTACTTTTTAGTGTCCTCTGGAAACACTTGCTTAGGTAGTTCATTAACAATTAACAATCAGATGCTAGTACAAAGTTAAAGGAATAGTTCAACTAATGCCTTCTTTTGCTTTCATCCCTGGAGTGAGATACATACCAATCACATGTTTGGAGCTATCTTAGAAGCATCTAGCATGGCTCCGTCTAAAGTTCACACATACATTATAGCTACCAAAACCTCTAAAGCTCATGAATTCAGACAATGTATCTAATTTATTTAATGCACAAACTTCTGGTCTCTGTACAGGCATGTTGGTACCAAAGCTGGCAACCTCACTCTGACAATCAGACTTGGACAGAAAGCTGTGCACAGTCACTTCACCCAGCTGTTGGTTATAGAATGAAACATTTACATTCTTTTTGTTGTAGAGACTGACAAAGGAGTCAGTAGAATTGGTGGTACAAGTATTTTTGAACATTGGACAGAACCAGGTCAGCTGTTTCTTCCTACTTCCAGTCTTTATGAGATGGTTGGCAAACCGTGTCCTGACTCTAGCTCTGTGCTGAACACACAAACATGAGGCTGATATCGACCTTCCCATCTTGGAAAGAAAGTAAACACATGAGTCACAGATTGAATCATCAATTCTTTGCAATACACAGCCACTTTTCTCCATCACTGTTTGACCTCTCTGGCTATGACCAGAAAGCCTCCCATGACCAGAAAGGATACAACGCATGTATACCTACATGTGAATGAGGTATTATGGCATAGTGTTGTGTGTTGATCTTTGAAGAATCACTGCTACATTCACACATTGATTTAATGTGTTCTATCTCATCATCACGTTGTCGCTCATAAGGGCACACACACACACACACATACACACAAACCTTCTCAAGCCCCTCCTCCTTCAGACTGATGACATCGAGGTCAAAGTCTGTCCTCAAGCCGTTGGTCCGGTTGAAAGTGATTCTCCCCGTCAGGCCATCCCAGTGGGCCTAATGAGAGAGAGATGCAGAGACACAGAGAATATCAGAGAAAACATCCAACCATCAGCATCAAGTCTGCCACTCGGCTTTCAAATATCTTTTTGATTGCAGTGTTTGAGGGGAAACAGTCAAAGAGTGTGAACAAACACACTCTTTCAGTTTCTCCCTCTTCCACACACTGTTTCTTTCTGTACAGTCTTCTCTGGCATCAAGGTGCCTACACAGTCTGTGGGGCTGCATTTGTAACAGTGGGAAGGCAATTACCCAATCTTTACAGATATTTAGGGGTGTGATGGGATACAATGTAGCATGAAAGTGGCTCAGAGCAGGAAAGGCTTTTTTCTCAGGTACAGCAAATCATCACAATGCTGCTCTGACTGGAAGCCGGGGACTTCAGGGCCTATCTTTAGTCAGATGAGTGGGAGTCACAGATCTGGAAGTTACTCACTCAGTACAGACAACTGTGCTGGAAAGCATTTGTCATACTACTTTGACTCAGAGTCTGAATGTCTCTCCATTGATACCAGTGCTGTTCACAGGAACAAGGATATGTTGCTCCAATGGAGAATTATTATGAATGACAATCACCGAGGATGAGGGGAGGCATATCTATCAACTGTTGAGGCAAGCTAACGATATGTGGATTTCTTTCTTATCCACAGACAGTCATTATATTATCATTTTATCCGCTGCATTTTGCCTGGAAATCTAGTATGGATATTTATAGTCCCCAGAGGAGGATTCCTGCAAATTTTGGTGTCTTAACATCACGCAACAGCAGGAACATACATGACTAGAGATGCACCGATTGATCGGCCAGAGACCGGAATCAGCTGTTTTTTAGCATGATCGGCCATGACCTACGCTGACAGACATAACCATTTCCACATATGCCACCCACTACCCCTGTGCCAGTCCAAACTGAAAGAAAGAAAGAAACAAAATATTTTACCTAAATATTCACCTAATTTATATGAGAGTCTTTTCTACATTTCTCGTAGCATCTTTCTCCTCTCCTCTACTGCCTGTGTGTTTCCCCGCAGGAGCGGTTCCACACAGACACGGAGCAAAAGTGGGAAAGTAAAACATAGTGGCTGAAGTTTAGGAATTACGCTTTTATAATATAAAAAAACAGAGGCTCCATTGTCTAAATCATAACTTTTTATTCCCACTCACTCACTCACTCACTGCAGCACATTACATACAGACTCTTTCTGTTTGTCACTTTTACAATTGGAGTCCTGGATATGCTGTAATACACTGTGTAAATGCTTAGCAGTCAGCTAACAGAGCACTTTATTTTGAGATTTGTGTGAGTGAGATGGAGAGAAGGTCCTGTAATCTGGCACAGTTTTCGATAAGATGTTAAGAGTTATTTAATAGTCAGGTCAGACTTTTAAAAAATGGAAATCTGAATCAACCAAGAAAATTGCAATTGGTGAAACTTTATCCATGTCAGGTCAAGATTTTGAAATTGTAAACTAAAAATATCAATGGCCATGAAACTTAATTAGCACATTTATACTCCTCAGAGGATTAACCCTTTCCATTTTGAACAATCCAGTTTCTGTCCGGGGTCCATAGGCAAAAATTCAACTCAGAGTTTTTCCCACTCTCTGTCCAATATGTAAGAGAACTATTTCCCACATTAATTTAGGAATATTGCCATTGTCAGGACAAAATGTAACTTTTTGCACATTACAATCAGAACAAATGACCAGCCTCCATGTGGACATTCATTATTCTCAGTGGATAAATCTGATGTATATTGGTGACCCACTGAACTTTCCTTTTACACCATAAGACCAAACCTTTTTTTACTTGCCTGCTTTGCATTCAATAAGTGGTATGTCAACAACTACATGACTGGTTTCCATGACATTTGGAGTATATCAGTTCCTAATGTTTTTGTCAACCCATATCTGTGTAGCACCACCATTACCTCAAAATCTCAATTGAAGAAAAGAAAGAATGGCCACCTCTGACTCTAGGGGCTGTTCGTGTTGTTTTTTTAGCTAATTGATATGCTCAATTTCACCTTAATATCATTAGTTTTATATTGGTATATATTAACAGAATTGTTATTAGCCTGCAAAAAGTCAGTCTACCACTGCTGTGAGCAGGTATTGATTTAATAATACCATCAGACTTGATTTCATGTCTTTGTGGCAACATTTTACAAGAGAAATTAACAATTAACATTAACAATTAACATTAACAACTAGGTTAGGTCTGTTTGTTCATGTCCTAAGCAAGCCCTGGGACAGCATGTATATAATGAAAGGCTGAGTTGAGAGCTATGAAGTCAGTGCTGTAGCCAAAATTACTAAAAGGAAATATTTTTGAAAAAGCAAATTTACAAATCAAAAGGAAACATAAAAGCTTCTTTTGGACAGAACCAGTAAAAGGCTTGAACATCAAGTGGAGAACACTATTTTATCACAGGCACAGAGTAACCTTGACTTTAGAGGGGCTGAGAAACATGTCACTGGATTCAAAGAAGTCACATTTCAATTGGGTGCTTTGCTGTGGGGCACATTCCTATGCACCTCAGGGAAAGCACCCAGCACCATTACACACCAGCACAGTGACCCTTTGGTTTAACTGCCACAAAATAGGTGGCTGATGCTTTTAAGGAGGTTTTGGTCTAGTTGAAGATTCTAAAAAAGAGGCACTAAGGGTAAGCGTTATACAAAAAACTTCACTTCAGCCAGCAAAGTGGTTCTGAAATAGGGGTCAGCTGACCTCAACAAGTCTATGAGGGGTTCAAAAGTGACAAAACAAGAATGTGCTGTATTTGAATTATTTGCATGCATTTCAAATGATTTCTATTAATGCTTGCTATCAAATTTCACATCCATTGCACTATGGGTGCAAAAAAGGGCAGGTCAGCTCACCATTATGGCAGTATTTTAACTTATTTGTGTGATTTTCATTGTTGTATTAACATAATTATAACCTGTGGGCATTGATTAAGTGGTTAAATGTAAAGTAAAGACATTTAATTTGACCTTTTTCTCACCTGGTCTTTTGTAAATGATAACAATAGCACAGGTGATTAAAAAAGGTCGATAATTATCTATATATCGACCTATATGACACTTCATTATCATGGTAGACATTTCAGCCATATCGCTCAGGACTAGTGGAGGGTATTTCAAAGATAGTGGCATGTAACTTTGTGCAGAGCATAGATGTTGGAAGTGGGGGTGTGAGCGTGCAACATTTTCCTTTAATAAATCCCAAATCAAGCTGGAAATGTGTGCACATGGATCAGCCCTCTCATCAATGGTCCTATATAGTGAATCAAAGCCAGGACCAAAAGCAAGATGAAGAAAATGCTGATTTCTGGCACAGAAATGTTTGTGTCCGAGTTGGAGGTTAGAAAACACTTGTTTATTAATTTTTCCATTCATGTTGTCCTTTAGCAGTGTGAGGACAGTGAAAGTCCGTGCATCCATCAATATGTTTACAGTGATCACAAGGACTGCTTCACACGCCGAAATTATTCACGACAATCAGTGGTATCCCTGACCGTCATTTGAAAATGGAAGTTTGATCCATGAACACTATTCATTTATTGAAGTTTTGTCACGGTGAACTCGGCCTGCATTATGATCAGGACTCACAATGAGGATATAGAGTTTAACGATTGTGCGAGAGCTGTCACTGGCTTTATTTTTAGGCTTTGATCATTTTTACAATCCATATGTGCAGGTGGTGAGGATGTACCAGGAGAGCTGACGAGAGAAGGCAGAGTGTGTGTGCAGGAACTGCACTGTCTCTAGTGTCTCCAGCACAGAGTGCACAGCGTGCACCTGACAGCACATTCGTGTCCACTGCAGCGATTTCACACACAACAACCACATGAAAACTAAAACCTTACTTGGTGAAATATATTCACAGTATTCATTCTTTAATGCTATTTGATGTAATCTTGGATTTCTACCATCGATGATAATAATTAGATCAGTTAGTTACCAAACAGTCCGTCCCTCTCCGCTGCGCTCCGGGGGGAGGGGAATGTAATGGTGAGAAAGAACTGACTGAGGAAGTATTGATTTAATTTTACAACTGAAAGGTGTTTATGGAATGATTATAATACTTCTACTACAAGCGCAAGTACGGAAGTGCAATTGCATGAGTGACACTGTTGGTTTGAATGTTTATGACAACGTGGATCTATAACTAACAAGTAGTGAAGTAAAATGAAATTTAAATGAGTGTAAAATAATGCCTCTCATATATATATATATTTATATATTTATATATGTATATATATATATATATATATATATATATATATATATATATATATATATATATATATATATACATATATATATATATATATATATATATATATATATATATATATATATATATATATATATAAATATATACATGTGGATCCAACACCTGCCACACAGTTTATTTTTTAGCAGTCTTCTCATGATCTCTGCAAACTAAAGGCAAACAGAGGGTTAGAGAGCCCTAAATATAGGTCGCTTAATCCCCGGCCGTTCCATATAGAGAGAGATCAGGATTAACGGTCCTAGTTTAACGAATGCAGCAAACTGTGAGGCAATTACCAAAAATTTAGATAATGTTGTGTTTTTGTTTCTGCATGGGTGATTTAGGCGGAAATTCAAAGAGCAGGCTCAAGATGGCTACACTCCTCTAGGGAATATGTATGTACACAGACAATAAAATGTATTTCATATGAATAAACCTAGATAAGTAATTTTACTTATTTATATTCCCCTCCTTGTTGACAGTCTCAGCCTAATTTACATTCTGTCTCTGTCTGCTTTCCTGAGAGGATATGTGTTCTGTGGGAAGGTGCTCAGTATGTTGAGGAAGAAGACGTAACAGGTAGCAGGTAAAGGAGCATCTACCTCTTTGATGAGGGCCATGAAGCGGTTCCCAAAGCGCCAGGGCTTGTGTCGGTTGCACTGTAATGAGCTGACAGTGATCTGCTGAGACTGCTGCACAGCCACGGCCACCACGTGCACAGCATCGTACATCAGTGCGGCGTCCGTCTGCAAGCCGAGACAGAGGCGGGAGAAACAGAGTGTCATTAACATGGAATACAGCACACGACAAATCAGTCTGCAGCACAGGTCTGCTCACATTCAGAGAAATATCGATACCATGTTGGCTGAATCAAAGCATTACATCCAAAGTCAGATGTATGGATTGGCATCTTTTTAGGCTATGGGCACAATGGCCATGAATATTTTATAATTTTCCTATTGACATATTATCCACTGATAAAAGATTTGCTGAAAATAGCTTGCAGCATGACTAGTGATTTATTTGGCAGGGAAAAAGGTATAAGAAGAAATCTAGAATAAGAAATAAGCATGAAAAAAACAAAATGAAATAAAAAACATGCCACAAACAATTTCAATCCATGTTAATGTGGATTCCAAGAGTGGGAAGAGCAGGAGAGAGTATGGATTACCGAGTCGATTTACAATATGTAAATGTAGTGAGAGAAAAAGAGTGAGAAATGAAGGAAAGAGAGAGAGGAGGGAATGTATGCACACTATATCTAGAATTCATTTGGATGGCACATGGAAATGCATTTGCCAAAACCTAAATGTATTTTTGAAGCATATTTGTTTGTGTCATTTTTTCTTGTCAAAAAATTGAAAGTGAAGTCTGAACCCTGTCAGAAGTTACATTCATCAGTAGTGGTGCAGATTTGTATGTCACAGCAGCAGCAGAGGACACGGGATCAAAGGCTAAAGAAACTCATTAACAGATATGGATAAAACTGAGATTTCATTTTACAGGTCTGGAAATTTTATGGCAAGAAGTTGGTAATAACCAAGTGTTTAAAATTACTTTAAAATAACTCCCTAATTACCACAATAATTACCTCAAAATGTAACGTTATTTAAAAGTAATATTCTGCTATTTTCCAAGAAGCAGGTAAATAGCTGGTAATGTCTTTAAGTTATAGACTTTAAATAGAATAAATAGAATTTAAATAGAACTTTAATTACAATTTGTACTTCAATTTACTGAACTGCAGAAGTTGGGCAGAAGCTAGCTGGAAATTAATGCAACAACTCACTTCAGTGCAGTGGCCTGCTGAAGGGAACTTACACCCAAACTTGTGGGAAATTAAAATGGAATGATCAGCAGAAGGGTCAGAAAGCACTTGAAAGTTTCCTGGAAATGTATTAAAGAAATTACAAGCTATTTATTAACTGCTTATGGGAAGACAGCAGAATATACGTTTCAAATAATATTTGGTTAAATTTTAATAAACTTTGAGGTTAATTATTGTAGTAATTTAGAGGTAATTTCAAAGAATTTTATTTTCAAACATGTTACTTGCTACGTACCACAATATTGGTGGACCTGTAAAATGTGTGTGTTAACAAATGAGAAATTAAAGAAATGATATTCAAACAAAAGCTATATAAATACATTTTACAAATATGTGCACACATTTGATTAGTAATTTCTGATAGGACATAAATGATGAATAATTTTTTTTTAAAATTGGATTTAAAGAAAGCTTTCTAGAAAATTACTCAGAAAAAAAAAATCAACAGCTACTAAACTCAAATAACTTTCTTAAAACATGGTCTGTAATGTACCTTTAATTTAGCCTAAATCAAACAGTTATTTTCAGGAAACAGAGAAAAAGGTTGCACTTTAAAAATAAAGCATTAGCAAACTGGATGCTACTGCTTCTACTTTTGTTACAAACAGCAGTATGATCTAATCCATGGTACTGTTGTACTCTTTGTGCTTGTTTCAGTGTAAACTGTAAATGCTCGTTAGTCAAAGGTATTTTGTAGTCCATCTGTAACAACCACTTTAGAATCCAGAAATCTGCGGGTTGGAGCAGGAGAGGAGGGAGGGTATAGGTCATTCTCATTCTTTACACTACATTGCTTTCACATTATTAATTTCCTTATTCTTGACCCATAGTCATAGACAGTATTGCTTTTAGGTTCCTGTATGACAAGAGATGACATGACATGACATGGCGTAAAACATTTTTCCAGTCATTTGTAATAAATAAATAAATAAATACATAAAATAGTATCTGCCCAGCTGCAGCTCTAATTTATAGAACAAAGGGCTGCAGACAGCTCATTAATCTTCTAGAAACAATTAATTAATTTACAAATATGTATGCATTTGACAATAAAATATGCATGCAGTACAGTGGGTGCAATCGTACAACGCCCTCAAACGGTCACAGTGGGACATTTCTAAACTACTTTTGTGTTTCCTCTCAATATATTTTGCATTCCTCTGATCCATAGGAACAGAGAGTATGTTGGTCTAGTCCAGTTATAATACACTGATTGTTTAGGGAAACACTCAGAAAGGAGAGATAATATGGGAGTTAAGTTGCATTTAAGTCACCACAAACACAGCTGGAGATGTCCAGAGGTCTCATTACACATACCCAGTGGTGTAATGCCTACAAATGTTGAAATGCAGTATCAAGCCTGTAACTACAAGACGATCCCATTATGAAAGTCAGGTCATATACATTTAGGGCCATATCTTGCGCTCGGCGCAAAGCGGCGCACAGCCCAACACAAGTGTCATTGCTATTTTCAGACCGATGCAGTACTCATTTTCACGCCTAGCGCCCACATTGTGTAAATAGCAAATGTACTTGCTTAGACTCCTCACTTCTGAATAACTACAAACGAGTATCCAATTTGCTAGTTTTAAGTAAAATTATAGAGGAGCTTGTTTTTAATCAGTTAAAGGATTTTATGAAGATCCACAATATTTCTGAAAAATCTGGTTTGGACTAATCATAGCAGAGGAACAGCACTAGTCAGGGTGGTAACGACCGTAGGTCCAGTATAAGTACTACTTGTCTTAACTGCAGCTTTTGATACAGTAGATCACTCAATTCCTTTAGGAAGACTTTGCAGCCTGATTGGCCTCTCTGGTACTATTTGGATTGGTTCAAATCATATCTTACTGATATTTTGTAGTGGGTATAAATTAATGTTCATCCAAGAGCTACAACATGAACTGTGGTGTTCCTTAGCATTTAACTTTAGGACCTACACTTTTAAATCCCTACATGCTGCCACTTGGAAATGTCATCAAGAGGCATGGCATAAATTCCCATAGCTATGCTGATGACACACACTTTTACATTACCGTGTCTCCTGATGACTCAGCACCAATAGATAAGATGACTGAAAATTTTCTACAGCTCAATCAGGACAAAACTGAAGTCTTGGTAATTTGTACTAAAACCTGCAAGCATTGGTATTAAACCCCTCTCAACAAATTCAAAATCCAGGAGTTATCTTGGATTCTGATCTGAGCTTTGAACGTCACATAAGAAACATAACTAAGACTGCCTTTTATCATCTAAAGAACATGGCCAGAGTGTGGGCATGTCTGTCTCAAGTCAACACAGACATGAATATATGCTTTTATTACATGCAGAATTGACTACTGTAATTTTACTTTTTGGTCTCCCTAAAAAAAGAGTTCACTCAACTTGAATTACTTGAACTCAGCTGCACCTTTTCTGGCACCTGACCAGAAAGAGAGCATACATTACATCAATTTTAAAATATCTGCATTGGCCACCTGGGAGCTTCAGAATCAATTTTAAGATTATTTTACTTTTTTATAATTATAAACCAGCTTTTATTCATTCATTGAATCAATGATCAGTGATAATTGCTCTCCTCTATTTTACTATCTCCTTATATCTGTATTTCTGTAAAATTTGATGCCTCTTCACTGTCATCTTTTCTGTTTTACTGCTAATTATATTGTGTGGCCTGCCCTCTTCCAGGTCACCACAGTGGAGGGGAGGTCATGTGGCTCGGGCACCACTTGGCGATGCTTAGGCCTGCTCAGTCGTCTCCTGGATCCACACACTTTACATATATTATGATTTGTATCAGATAGTCTGTCAATGCAACTTCTAAACTGTGATTTGTTGCTCTTTTCTGTACATGCAACATCTATTGCATGTCTGTCCATCCTGGGAGAGGGATCCCTCCTCTGAGGCTCTTCCTGAGGTTTCTTCCATCTTCTTTATTTATTTTTTCCTCTGTTAAAAGTTTTTTTTTCCATCAACATGGCAAGTTTTTTCTCACTCGAATCCAGGGTCTAAGGACAGAGGATGCCGTTCACTGTACAGATTGTAAAAACCATTGAGGCAATGTGATTGTGATTTGAGCTATATAAATAAAATTGATTTGATTGATTTGATTTGATTTGATTTGATTTATTGGTCTTGGCCTATTTATCAGATTTGCCATTAGCCTATGAACCCTCTAGAACCTTTTAATCATTCCTACAATCAGAACAAAACTCCATTGTGAGGCATCCTGTTACTTTCACACCATTACTATTGTCCACATCTCTGAAACAGCCTGCCTGAAGAACAGAGGGCAGCAGAGACTGTTGATAATTTTGAAAGCAAACTCAAGATTGCTGGTGCGGATGCTTCTATTTAAAATTAGTTACAGATATGAAGCTGTCTTTTTCATTGCGGATGATAATACGGGTTTGGCGGTTTGGGTGGGGAGTTGAGTCTTTGGGGGAGTGTGCATGGGTTTTATGGTGTCTTGGTGTTTGGTGTTTTCCCATTCTACATTGGTGGCAGCGTGCGCTCAGCCTGGTTTGGGCTCTGTGGGTTTGTGCAGGTGTTATCCTAGCATGATTTTGTGGTATTCTAGGGGGCTTCCCATGCTGCTGCTGGGTGCTTGGCTTTCTCTTTCTTTGGGTGCCCCTTTTGGTGTTCAGTAAGGGCCGGGGTGGGGTTGTGGCTGTGGCTGTGGGGGGGATTTTGTGGTGGTAGGAGCTCCATTGTTTTCTTTTGTCAACGGGTGGTTGTTGTGGGGCGTCGGGGTGTCTCTTTTCTTTTCCCTGTTGCAGCTAGACTAGGGGTCTCCTCGGAGCTTTGTTCTACCTGTTTCTCTGCAGACGCCTGTCCTCAGCCCTATAGAGCATTTGCAAGGACACTTGGGGATTGGGGGGGCTAGGTGCACTGTGGCATCGTGGGGATCTCAGACCTCCTTCTCCCTGGCAACACTTTCCAGCCCCTCTTCGGGGATCCCACAACCCTGCGGAGGAAACTCATTTCAGCCGCTTGTATCCGTGATGTTTCTCTTTTGGTCACTATACACAGCTTGTGGCCATAGGTGAGGGTCTGGTAGATGGACTGATAGAGATCTTTGCCTTCTGGTTCAGCTCCCTCTTCACCACGGTGGTCTGCACCAGCAGGACTGCTGACGCTGCACAAAACCTCTTGTCCATCTCACGCTCCATTTTCCCATCACTCTGTGAACAAGACCCCACGATACTTCTTCATTCGGGGCAGGAGCTCTCCCCCCAACCGGAGGGGGCAACCAGACATTTTCAGACTTAGAGGTGCTGACCCTCAACCAAACCACTTCACACTTCATACACGACTGCAAACCACCCCAGTGCCTGCTGGGGGTCATGGACCAAAGAAGCCAGCAAAATCATGTCATCTGCATAGAGCAGTGATGCAATTTTGAGGTTCCCAAATCGGACACTTTCCTCCCCACAGCTTCGCCTTGAGATCCTGTCCATGAAAATCACAAACAGGATCCGGGACAAGGGACAACCCTGGGGGAGTCCAACACCCACCGGAAACAGGCTTGACTTAGTGCTGAGTATACTGACACAGCTCTCACTTTGGTCATACAAGGACCGGATAGCCCATAGCAAAGGGCCCAGTACCCCTCACAGTACTCCATGGGGGACCCAGTCGTAGGCTTTCTCTAAGTCCACAAAACACATGTAGATTGGTTGGGCAAACTTCCATGACCCCCCCCAGCAAGACCGCAAGGGTAAAATGCTGGTCTGTTGTTTGAAAACCAGGACGGAATCCTCATTGTTCCTCCTGAATTGAATTCTTTAAGATGGGAGCCACCACCCCAGTTCCAGACCTCCAGGCGACACTGAAGAGGTATGTCAACTAAGACAGCCCAACAATGTCCAGAGCCTTCAGCATCTCAGGGCGAATCTCATCCACCCCTGGTGCCTTGCCGCTGGGGAGCTTCTTGACTACCCCAGCGACCTCTGCCAGTGATATGGACGAGTATTTCCCTGTGTCTTCAGACTCTGCCTCTACTTCAGAGGTTATGTTAGTTGGTTCAGGAGCTCCTCAAAGTGCTCTTTCCACTGCCCGACAATATCCCTTGGCATGTCAGCCGTTCTCCTCCCCTGCTGAACCAGCCTGGGCTAAGCTCTGCTTTCCCTTTCTGAGTTGTGGGATGGTTTGCGAGAACTTCCTTGAGGCCAACTGAAAGTCCTTCTCCATGGCCTCCCCAAACTCCTCCCACACCCAGGTTTTTGCTTCAGCAACCGCCGAGGCTGGCCTGTCTGTACCTGTCTGCTGCTTCAGAAGAACCCTGGGCCAATCAAGCCCGAAAGGCCCCCTTGTTCAGTTTGACAGCCTCCCTCAATGCCAGTGTCCACCAACAGGTTAGTGGTAAGTCATTTTCTGGTAACAAATGTACTTAAGTCTCAAAAGTACAAGTATGAGTAAATCATTAATACATTTAAATGTATGTATATACAGTATACCATAGGCCAGGGGTCTCAAACTCAAATTAACCTGGGGCCACTGCTAGTATTTCTGAAATTTGCATTTTTATTTATTATTGTTATTATTATTAACATAATAATACAAAACTACACAGCAGTTTGTATACATATTCATATGATTACTTTTTAACAGTTAGTGCAAATCTTTTCCCTTCTCTTGAATAACGTATTGAAACCTTGCACTGAACTGACAAATTAAATAATTTGTGGCCCGGGGGCTAGCAGTTTGAGAACCCTTGCATAGGTCAACCAATAATGAGCCTGGTTTATATGAAGAATAAGAAGAATGCCACTGCCAATGTTCCATCTTTGGATCAGATATTCTGCATTTTTTCTGATAATTGGAACCTTTTTTTAAAAAAAAAAAAAAAAAAAGAACATTTAGAAACTACCTACTTTGGCTCTGTTGCAGGATGTAATTGGCACAATAACTGGTCAAATAAATGTAGTGAAGTCAAAAGGTACCATGTTGGCCTCCAAAGCGTAGTGGAGTGAAAGTATAAAGTAACAGAAAATAGAAATAGTACAAGTTTTTTAAAATTTGACTGGACTTGATTAAATGTACTTAGTTACATTACATAGCAGATCATAATACAGCTCAGACTTTCTCTGTGGATCAGAGGGAATGCAGTAAGTACTGTGAGGTAATGCAAACTAAGAAAAAAAAAGAAAAAAAAAACTCTGACTCTTTGGGGTCTACATGCTATAATCTCGCAATGGTTCATTAAGTCATGCCTGTCATACAGGGCAAACATAACGGGACTAGGTTCAGCCACAGAATCAGGTAAAGATCTGTTTTTAGGACTGATATGGTCTTTAAAAAACACCTACAGTAAATAAAGTCAATGGTGAGATCAGGAGCAGGAAGTGGAAGTATCCATGTCAATTAAAACAAGCTGTCAATAATGATCTTATTTGATACAGCAATAAGAGACCATTCAGGAAAATTAAATAAACACCAAATAAAAAGCTCTCAAGCTCGATTTGCGCAGATGCATTTTCCCAGTCTGGCTGTGCGTTGTAAGAATTTACTGTCTCTATCTATCTATCTCTCTCTCTCTCTCTCTCTCTCTCTCTCTCTCTCTATATATATATATATATATATATATATATATATATATATATATATACATACATATATATATATATACATATATGTACATATATATAAAATAAAGTCCTGACAGCAAATAGCCGGTCCAAACAGAGGAGTGTCGCAGAAGCTATCAGAGAAGTGCCAGTCATTCACGCTTCATGAAAAAAGCCTATAATTCTGCAGTTCCTCAAAAAAAAAAAAAAAATCTAATTAGTGTTTGTCTCGCTTGATTGAAAAGCAATCAAAACAGCTCTCCACAGTTGTTGCATGGAAATCGTGCCCTAAGGTGTTTGGAAAAGCATTGTCCTGCAGGAAAAAATCACTCCCAAACCTGTCATTTTTCCCTATTTGAACTCTGATTGAGGTTGCAGCTTAAAATACCACTTTGGCTGTAATAGCCTTGTGAAGACACTCCAGTGGCTATTCAACAACATCCATGAGTGTGTGTGTGTGTGTGTGTGTGTGTGTGTGCGCGCGCATGCATGTGTGTGTGTGCGCACATGTGTGTACGTGCGCAATTGTGTTTGTGTGTGTGTGTGTGTGTGTGTGTGTGTGTAGCTGGATTCATATGCACTAGAGATGTCCGGAGATGTTTCAAAATCAATCACAGTCAATCAGAGCGGTTTTAGTGTGTGCCTGCAGGAGTGTGAGGTATTAATAATCTGCGTTAGAAGAAGGCGTTGAAGCAAAGGGTGTGTGAATTTATTACAGTGTGGTTGTCACCTGGAGACTGTTAAGTGTGCAAGTTGGGGGTTATGCAGTATCATTTTGCAGATATCAGCCGTGATTGGATAGGCATGATCCACTTTGACTGACTTTATAGTTATTATAGACTAACCAACGCTACACTGGCTGCAGAATTTCTAATGCTACATGATAGACTGTAGTATGTATGCTGTATAGAACATGTTGGTGTATGAACAACACATTACCAACACAATCGTCAGTGTCTCCCAAAATAACATATCACCATTCCCAAGACAACATGACCATTGCAGTTTTACAGCAACACACATACCAGACATTTGTTATACACTCACAGTTTGGTTAGCTTTAGGCATGAAAACTACATGCTTAAAACATTGTGGTTTGGGTTAAAATCACTACATTACTTCTGTAACTTCCATTACAAACGTACCTTCCTTACCAAGTAACTTACAATACGTTACATTATGTACGTCATGCAACTTCACTATGTTACGAAGTTAAAAGAACTCATCGTTGACGTCTGGTTTTACACTGGACACGAACAGTAGTCTCCAGTCCTTATACTACTTCTCCTCACTTTTACACTTTTAGGTTGCGGCCTAATGTAAGAAATGTAAATATGGTCGTAATAAGTTGCTTCCATATTCAACCTACTGTGTGTCGTTGTTTTTCAAATGAGGGTAGCTCTATATGGATCTCTCAAGAATATCCACAAAAAATCATTTAGATCCATGATTGCATATCTTGTGAACATGTTTTTGATCCTGGGGTGGTTTATGAGAAAAACTGATGTTATGAAGTGGCCACAATGGAGAGATTCATTGTCTGGAAGCAGGAAAGGATAACATTAATTTTCCTGGAAACAATATCAACAGGTCACATCATTCAAATTGGGGAGAAGTACTGAAGAAATAGAGGACAAGTCAAGCCAACCTCATGTAAATACTGTAAATATCTTATTTTAGTTTATTTAGTCTATTTTATTCTACCTTTCCTACCTACCATTCCTAGTACTGACTTATTTTAACATGCTGACTTGTTTTGCGTTTGTGCACTTAACATGCTGACCTAACATGTCTGTGTACAACTACTCCACGTGCCTAAATTGCTCCCCGGGGACAAAAAATTATAATTGGCAACCTTCATCACATCATAAAAGCCTACCGTATGTAGACAACATCTTAGAAAACATGAATACAAGACAATACTCGGTGGTGTCTAAAATCTTGCCCCTACATTTTGTTGAATATTTGCGTCATTAGCCTATTCATCCATTTTGACTGTGCTGGCTATTGAGAGAGGATATAGATCTGACAATAAAGATACCCTACCATATTAGCTGTGCTGCACAACTCAAATTTATATAACCCTGTTTTTTTAAAGTTTCTGAACAAGTTCCCAGCTACTTCAGTTGTTAAGGAGAATGCTGCAGCTCTGTTTTGCTGTGAAGCTCCAGAAATGTTTTGTGAACTACAAAACTTCAAATGATTTCCATCTGCATTGGGGTGAGTAGATAATGACAGAATTTTCAGTTTTGGTTGAATTGATCCTGTAAGGTTTAATTAGGTTGAGACAACTTAAACAATGTGGTTAGGGTAAGAGAAACACATGGTCATGTCTAAAAGAAACACAAATGGACCACTGACACTGGAGACCACTGTTTATAGCCAATCTCCAATCAAAATTCTAATCATCCATCTGATCTTGTCCATGTTTGTCTTTACTGTTTGCTTCCAACAGACAACAGTTATTATTCACATGACTGCAAGAGGTCCTTGTAAAGGAAGTCTAAACATGGGCTGGTTTAAGCGTATGAAATCACGACTGATGCTTTGTTTCTGGTGAGGACAGTCTCTGATATCTTTATCTTTAGTTCAACCCTCCTCCTGTGTGTTTGGATGGACATAGTTTAGTGTGACTGCCAGATTCATGGCACCCAGTCTTTCTCTCATTGCTGAGGGCAAGAGCTGCAGCTCTGTGGTGTTCACACCACCATCCATTCTCTCCGCCATGAAGCACATAGACCCGCAGGGACCTCATAATAGCAATCTGACACCCTGTCAGTCAATCACAGCACTGATACTGTGAACATGAGTCGTTAGAGAGATTTGTTGGGTTGTAGAAGTAAAGTTACGTTCATCCACATAGCTGGGACTTGGCTGGTACAGCCTCAGTTCATGATGATGTGTGGGTGGAAAGTTTATCAGAAGGCTAAATAGACAAAAGAAAATATTCCAGTCAAAGAATTCCAGTCAATACTGTGTCAAAGTTAAAGTATATTGTTTCTCTTAATTCTCTTTCATAAAGGGACTGATGCACACATTTTTTTCAAACTAGCAGACTAGACTATTTTAATGCTCTCCTTTCTGGTCTACCAAAGAATACAAGGAATCAGCTACAATTATTTCAAAATCCTGCAGCAAAACTGAAGAGACCAAAGAGAGAGTCTTTATACTGGGTTCATAAGGCACTACATGGTCTCTCGCCCAACTACCTATAAGAAATACTTTTTTGTTTATGAACAGGGAAGGCCTCATAAATCCTCTGGACCTTCTTTATAAGATGTTCCACAAAATGTTTGGTGATGCTTCTTTCACTCACAGATTCTTCAACAGTCTTCCAGAGGAGCTGAGAGGAGCTAGAAATACTGATATTTTTAAACTCAAACTTAAAAACTCATCTTTTCTCTGGCTTTTATGTGGTGTTTTATAATTCATACCTTGCCTCAGCATTGTCATTATTTATTTAATTCTATTTGATCTTATTAATATTTTATTGTTGATCATTGTTATTTATTTTGTTCTGTTTGGTGTGCATTAGTTTCTGAATACATTTTTAACATTCTATGGATTGTAAATTGCTTCTAAAGCACGTTTTAAAAAATGAGTGATGGCAATATACGCTTCTGCAAACCACATATATATTGAATTTCTTTATGTTGCAACTCTCATCACGTCTCTCTACGTCTCGTCAGGTTCAACTTTCTATTCTGTCTTGTGAAGAAACTGTGCTTATATTCTTCATCAAACCTATATCTTGTTCCTTGGGCACAAAAAACGACTTGGTCAGAGTTAGGAAAAGTTGATTTTTTCCCATTGAATACCTGGTTTTGTCACCACAAACATAGCTCGAAATTGTCCCAAGGTCTCCTAAAAACATCCAGCGGTTTCACACTTACAAATGTTAAAATGCGGACTCCAACTGCAGTGACTGGCTTGGCAGCATTCTAACATTACTCCGCCACAATGAATGTGAATGAGATATGGCACATCTTGTAGAAATGTTAATATGGCACGTAGCCTACGACATGTACAAATGTGAACATATCAGTGGTTTTACAGAAACATTAACCACCAACATTTTATCCTGCCAACTGGGCTGTGCATTTAATTTGTTTCAAAGGAGCTACATAAATAAAGTTTGACTTACTGATTGTTTGATGATTTAAACATGTTGTTCATTAAAATAGCAGCCAAATGTATTGGGTTATGTGTGCAGTAGTGAGTGAAGATGAGTGGTGGTTTGCTGGAGGAGTTCTGGCAGCAGAGGTTTGTGTGCCTCTCTGCTTCTCCCTGGTGCGAGCCTCACAAGTACCCGTCAGGCAGCCTCGCAAATGATTTAGCAACACCGGCACTTCACTCTATAAACATCTCATTAAAATCAATTATGTCACTCCTGAATGAAATTAAAGCTAAACGCTTTAAAAGCTGCTTTTCCCTTGTGTCAGCCAATATGAGCATTACCCCTGACGCTGTCTATTTTTCCACCTTATTGTTGCCTCCTCGCGCTCTCTCTCCCTCTCTCCCGCTCTCTCTCTCCCTCTGTCGTTCCTGCTCATCTCACGGAGAGAGAGACAGAGAGAGAGAGAGAGAGAGAGAGAGAGAGAGAGATTTATAAAATCTCCTAAGCTCAGATTGATTTCAACAGTTTTATGAATTGTTAAAATGCCCAGGCTGACTTGGCGGCTGCAAAGCCGCCCCCCGACCCACCCCCCTTCTAACCAACCAGCTCATCAACATTGCCATGGAAACAAAGTGGCAAGAAATAGCTTTTCACCAGACTGGGGCTGGGGTTATCATTTCCGGACGCTGGCTTGCAGCATTCTCTTTTATAAATGCACTCTGCAGAGAACAGTGCCTGGTGCAGAAGAATCAGAACTAACTTGAGAATTAAGGTTCACAACCAGCTTGGAAGACTGATTTAATGCCAATACTGTGAATTTAAACTAGGCACTGTCAGTATTTGTGCACTATTCTCTAGCTTTAACCTCTTCAATTCCCATGATAGTTGTCCATGCCAAAACGCCCCAATATGCATTAAGCAAGTATCTAAAGCAGCATCATGGGATGCTTAAATTGCGATACAATGGCAAATTAATTATTCTCAGGGAAACGCTGGAGATAGAAAAGCATGGACGCTTGCAATTCGTTCACAACTTCACACTATCAGTCAAGTCAATAAATAAAAAGGAGACACTGCTTCATTCATGGCAACTAACAGTGCTTCATAAGCTAGCAACAGCAACCCATGCTCCTACCCTGCCAGTCTGCACTGATATTAGAGGAGCGGTACCAAGTGCAACAACTTCACTGCTGAACTTCAGTTAAATTTTGTCATTTGCCATCAAAGGCGGAAAATGCAAAATTGAAATATGTCAAAATGTAGGACTGTCTTGCACAAATCAGCAATAAAAATATAACATTAGCTTATGAATTATTTATATTATTAGAGACATATAGTAATATATAATAGTGATTGTTTTATGCTTATATAAAGAAAGGTTAGGGTTAGGACCATAAGACCATAATACATTAAAATTAGTTCTCATAACCCTAGGTTTGAAGCTTGCCTGTGAAAAACCTTCATTTGGAAGGACATGTAGCCCTAATACTTTACCCTACCCCTCTATTCCAACAAGAATCAGGACACTAAAAACTGAAGGGTAGTACTAAGTGGTCGGGGCAAGGGGTGTATTGGGATCAGGCCTTTGTCTACCATTAGCCATACCTATCCTTGTGGCTTCTGAAGCAAGTATGATGGTCAGCCATGTCAAATGCACGGTTATAGTAAACTCCTTATTATAATGAGCCCTGTGGAGTTGTTCAAGAGCATATGTTACTGCCATGGATATAGAAGGAGATTTCATAAAAACACATGTCGGGGTGAAGTACATTTTCTTCAGTAAGAACACTTAAAGATGAAACAGATATACAAAAAACAAGCTATTTTTAGCATGATATATTTTTTTCTGTATTCAGAGCACCTTTATTATATTTATAGCAAACCTGCATTAATTGGCTTATAAAGTTAGAAATCTGATTCCAATTAAAACTATCCTGACCCAATATATTGATTTAACTCTACTTGAAAATCACTGGAACTCAGTAATAAGATGCATTGCTGCCCGTGTTTTGTAAGAATTGCATCAGTGATATTACATGTGACAGATATTCAAACAAAAGGAACAAACAGACAGAGGTCGATCCTAGCCCCTCTTAAAATCTCGCCATGGGGGACAGTGATGGATTTATTTTGAAGTTTCTCTCAGAAAGCAGGACATAGGGCCAATACCAGGTTTCCAGAGTCCAGGCTAGTAATAGCAGAAAAAAGTGGAGAAAGGGGATTGGTGAGGTGGTGTTTTTATGGCTGATTCCTAAAGCGGTGAAGGGTGGCAGCTGCAGCCACAGCTCTGCTGGTCACGCAGAAAGCTGTGGTCACGCTGCTCTGGCTCTTTTGATTGAAACATAAACACCTTGAGAGATGAGGGCGCACTTGGGAACAAGCAGGGAAAAGTAGGTATAGGAGGAGTGTGTGTGTGTGTGTGTGAGGGAGGGAGGTTTAACACTAGACCGACTGCCCAAAGCAGCTCTGTCCCGTCCCTCCCTCACAGCTCTGTGGCTACTCGGCCCCTCCTCCCTGCTACTTGAAGGGATTAAAAATTGAGCATGTTTTGTACTCTTGGAATCTCTCATAGGCCTTAGTCATGACTAGGTCACTCACTGCCATCAGCTATTCTTGCTATTCTCAGCACTCTACTCACAAGCTGTACTGATATGTCATAAATTATTTTATCCTGAGCAAACCAGTGTATTCTCTGGTGTCAGGAGGGACAGCAGAGCTAAAAAGTAGTAGTTCACCTGTTCATTTTACTTACATCCTGATTAAAGGAATAACACCAAGTCTGGAGATATTGTGTGTCATTTCAATGAAAAATAAGTCTAGTTCATCAGCTAATAACCAAGGCAGGGATGCAGACTTAAACTGGGCCTCCTTCATCAACTGACAGCTCATGGAGGTAAAATTACATCTAATAAACTTGCCAGATTAAACTGGCAATGGACAACTTTTTTTGCTTTAACATATCATTCTGAAGTAAATACTGATTGCAATGACATCATCCATGTAGAATGTTTAACTATGAACCTCGCTTTCACTAAGCTATTCAGTCTGCTACCAGGCTGGATTTTTCCTGGAAAAATGAAGGTCTCATTCTGGCACAAAGGAAATGTGTCTGCCATTGTGCAACCAAAACAGGAAGAGCCATTGTTTTCCCCGGTCACTATCCCCAGGTATTGGTAGAACAACTGGAATAACTGTGGAAGCTCTACACTGTAAAATTAAAAGAACCCTGCTGATGGAGGAGGCAAAGAAGGTGAAGAGGGAGAGTGAGAGACACCGAGGTGAAAAAAGAGTGAACGGACAGACATTCGGTGGATGGAGAGCACTCTGGTGTTGTGTCAAAGTCTGTTCCTCCGCTGATATGTGTTCCCTCTTACCACTGGGACCTGAGACGCTTCAAAACCAACAGTCTGTCCACTCAATCAGTAGGTAACAAAACCTGCCTACTTGTTAATACAACTGGCTGTTTTACTCTGCCCTTTTGTAGCACTGAGTTCAGGGTTTCTCAGTAAGACTGGCATTCTTACAGTTGTTTGTTGCTTTGGACCAGAGATGGTATGTAATTACCTGCCTTGCCAATAGTGTGGCAGTCAGGAAGAATGAAACAAAACTGTCAGCAAAAACTTGAGGTTACTCTTTTAGGTGTCACAGAGTATTCTAGATAGGCATTTATATCTTTATATCCATCAAATGAGGAGGTTTAAGAGCTCTGACTGTATCAACATCCATCCAACCATGGGGTCCCATGTCAGTGCTGAAGTTCTGTTAGAACAGAGCGGGGCATGCAGTACTTCATTTCTTGCTATGCTCACTAGCACAAAGATTTTCATTTACAGAAAAGTCCAATTCAATAAACAGTCAAATGAAATTTTGTGAGATAAGAATGACATGTTAAAATTGATACAGCATTCTGTCACTGGTTAGATGCCACATGAAATGAGAAGAAAAAATGAAGTGACTGTGATAAACAAAAACCAGCCTGAAGAGGGACTGCACACCTTAAACTGCTGGAGAAAAAGCTCTACAGGATGCATCAGAGAGCAGCTGTACAGCAGGTTACTAAGCGGAATGGCATATATACTGTATTAGGAAAGACACTACTGTAAGGTAAACTATGTAATCTGTATGTATACAAACATGCATAGCTCTGGTGACTGAATGACATGTAAACATCACTGTTCATATTTGGCCATGTGATAAAGGCAACAATTATTTACAATAAAATTGGAAAAAATCAATAAAAGAGGTGTTAAAAGACAAGACATGTTCCACATGTTGTGCCAGCTACTACTACCTGAAAAAAACTGTCCAGCAAGTATTTGACTTGAATTCAAGCACAAACAGACTGACTTCTGATTATTTTGGAGAAACAATAGTAGGAGTGTGGAACTTCACAGCTAAGGTGTGAAGATTCATAGTTATTGAGTTTGACAATAACAGAACTCTCACTTCTTGAATTAAAAACACCTACATGTGTAATAAATGCAATATGTACAAATGTGCTGTAAAGAACAAAATACAGCATGCACACAGTCGATACTCTTTACTGTTACTTCACTGATACTGTTTGAGTGAAATAGTTTTATTTATATGAGTCTTCACTCTTTATTAGGATCCCTGTTAGCTTCCATAAAGTGGTCGCTAATCTTCTGCGGTCCTTGTAAACACATAACAACAAAAAAACACAAAATAAAATTGCATGGTCAATTAAACAAGAAAAGCAATATTAACCAACATGAAGATAATGTGATAAAATTTGACACTCGAAGCTTCATTCAAAAACCTAAATGAAGCTTTATATGTAAAAAAAAAAAAAAAAAAGGAAAAAAAAAGAAAACATTAGCTACAGCCCTACTTTTAACAACGTTTTTTTTTTTTTAATTCAAATTAGGAACTTATTGTTCCTCTTACCTATCTCTGTGCTGTAACTTGCTACTCCTTGTAGGCACGAGCCCAACATATTGTCACATATGTTCATAGATACAAAGATTAGACTTCAACCAATAAATGATAGGAAACATCCCGCACAAGCAGAGCAATAGCCACACCCACAGCATGGATTGCTCTTTGAAGGCATGAGGATGTTCACTATTTATAGAGCAAAGAAGTCATTTCTTTTGTTGAATCTTGCCCTGCTCTGACAGTTAATCTTTTTCTAATAGTCTATTTTTTTTCTTATATTTCTATATTGATGATAATATATGTTGTAGTAGCTATTTGTGTTCATGCTAACAACCCTGTTATCCTTTGTTCATTCCAAACAAAATTCTACAGCTGGTGCTGCTATGAGGATACATGACTTTTTGTGATGTGTTCTGTATTGACGGCACTGCAGAGGTTTTACACCGTATAAGTCATCAAAACCCCATATACACATCAAGCACTGCTGGATCATCATGGAATCATCATGTGATAATGACTTTACTGCACTTCAGATTGCATTGTCTGAACTTACACCAGCCACATGGTGAACAGCTACAACCACATAGGCTAATCATGTCTCTCCTCTCCATCTTTCTCCTATCAACTGCGGTAATAGACACAAATCAGGAGAGTCAAACAATGCAACAATGTAGTTATATCAATTCTACAGGTAAGAACAGAACAAAAGGACACAGAAGAAAATAAAATGAAATCAAATTACCACGTTTGTGAAGTTGGAACATCCTATACGAGCCGACAGGATTTATGGGATATGAGTGAGCAGTTGTCAGGGCTATATTTGATGGACAGTTTTAAGGTTACATGTTAAAATGAAAACAATAGTTTTTGGGTACTATGTTAGAGATGACATTTGTTTAGGTGTCAGCTTTTAAATGATTATATTTAGCTGTATGGTCTGAGATGGTTAAAGGTTGAATGTGTAGGATTTAATGGAAGGGAATATAATCTTCATACTGATGAATAATAATTAAAACATAATTGTTTTCATTAGTGTCTAATCACCTGAAACTAAGAATGGTTGGTTTCTTTACCTTAGAATGATCCTGTTATATCTATAGAGGGGGCAGGGTCAGTACCCAATCCATTTTGCACATGCTAAAAAATGGTCCTGCCAGTCAAAAAGGTGACCGTAAATATGCCCGTTAACAATTATTTGTGGTGTGAATGACTGATCATAAAACAATCCTACTGCAACTAAATATTTCAAATGAAGGTAACAAGATTGTTTTTAATCATGGTAAAATGAACACTTCACTATTATTTGAAAAGCAAGTTATTTAAAAAAAACAACAACTTATGGGACAGTCCCAATATTAATAATAGATAGAATAGAATAATAGAAGATAAACTTTAATAGAAATTAGATGAGTTTTATATAGAGAGAGCCAGAGGTGCTTTTATACAATCCATTATTAAGTGGATTGAAGAGAGTGAAAAATACTAAGTAGAGAATATAAAAAAGAAACATAGAGAGGAGCTCAATATCTAAATTGAAAATAGAGAACTAGGTATGATTACATATGGATTACATTGTTAAAATAAATTAATATTTTATAGGATGATGGATATTTACAGCAACTATCATAATCTGCAACATGCACTTTTCAGATATTGAATTACTACATGTATTTATATAAAATTATACAGATCATATACAGAACAGGAATACATTTGCTGCCAACGTTTTGCATTCACTTTTTCAGAAGCCCAGAAGAGACAAACCAAAAACTGGTTCTAACAAGGACCTTTTGCATTTTTGCATTACCAGCGGCTGCTGTAAAAGGCCAGGGGTATTCAGTTGGTTGTCATCTAGACCTCACAGCTAGGCACCATTAAATCCTACCAGAGATGTTCACAAGTCATTTCTTGGAAGTCCAAGACAAGTCTCAAGTCTCTGAGGGGCAAGTCCAAGTCAAGTTTCAAGTCTCTGGCCATCTGATCTGTCCCTAACACTGTATTGTTAAATCTTATGAATTCAAAGCATGTCCTGTAGCTACCATCCATACAGTACAGTATATATATTAATCTTTAATTTACCCAGCTTTCATGGGAAAGCAGTCCTACTTAAGGTGGTCAAAAAGTAAACAGCTATGTGCAATAGATGAATTTAGATGTCTATCTGAAGACTGAGTGTGAGTTATATCCAAGCCATGTGACACTAATAAATAAGTAATATATTATGTTATGCATATTGAATTATATTCAGATATATTTTAAATGTCAGTCCAAGCCTTATACTGCTACGGCATATTAATGTTAGTATTGATGACATTTCTATTTGTAAAACATGATGATATGCAGCCTTAAGCAGATATCTGCTTTGCATTTTCATATCATTATTCTTTTTCATGTTCACACCCCAAAAAATAAACACAGGCAGGTAAAAACAGTCAGTCTTACCGACATCAGCGATGATGCCATTAAAGAGATGACAGTGATAGAGAGAGTGAGAGAGTGAGAAAGTGCGAGAGTGCAAAAGCGAGAGAGACAGAGAGAGTGAAAGAGTGAGAAAGAGAGAGATGGAGAGAAACAGACAGAGAGAGAAGAAAGAGCATGTCACTTATTCCCTCCATTAGCTTCATTAGTGCGGGAGGATGAAGCAGATTAAGACCGCAGCGGGTTGGATGATGATGCGATTTGGCAGGGTTATCTGTTATTTCAGGCCCGGCCATTTTGGCGCCTGTGTTTGGGCTGGGTTATAATGTGATGTGATGCCCGGGCCCTCGGGGGCCACGCTGCTGTTGCTACCAGTCTCTCTGATTAAAATCTGCTCTCACCAGCCAGCCTTAGTCTGGATGCCCTCACACTCCCCTCTCATTTCCATTCAGCACCATGTAGCTTTCACTTCCCATCCCACATGATGTTTCAGCACGGTGCCATGGAGTTTAAGAGACAAATCCAGCCCAGACACTTCACATGCCCACACCTGTACACTATTCAGTGTTGGTAAAAAAATTGAAAAGTTCAGCTTTCAAAATGTCTCTCATGTAAAAGAATAGAACTATTAGCTTTAAAATGCACATAATTATCCATCATCAAAAGGAAATAATGGTCCCTGTCAGTTTTAAATTACTGATGCATTAACAAGTGAGGGTTATAAAGCTGCTCTACTTTTATCATCTCTAATAATGCCATATGTCCAATGTCATGTGTTTTGCACTTCAAGTCCAAAAATGAAGAAACAAAGAAAAATGATTTTCTTTGTTTGGTTTTGCTGTGTGTATGTTGGTCTGCTGGATGCTGTGTCATACATTGTTGTGCGCACACCTTCATGACTCTGTTAGTCATTTTAGATTCTTTACACATATAATTGATAAAACATGGTTTAATAGCAATTCACATCATCACTAAGAGTACTGACATGTGCGTGCATGTGATGGCTACCCTGAATGTCTTTTTGTTTCACTGTTTTTTTGTTGTGTGTGATAACACAGCCAGTTCTCACTCCCAAAGTGTCAAACACAGCAGCCTGGTCAGTGGCCCTACACTTTCGCTTGACACTGTGGGTGCCCCTCCAGCGTCACTTCTGGAAGTGTCCCTCTAGTGCAGTAGTGTAAAGACTGAGAAAAGTCCAGATGTTTGGGGTGGTTGGATGGGTCATAAACTGCACTTTCCCCCAGGAGGCCATGGTTCATGTCCTGTGTGTGACCAAGAGTCAACATTGATTTGTTTTAAAATTATGTTACATCAGTAAGTTAACATACATGAATGACGTAATTTGTGTCATGTTTCAGTTATATGACAGAATGTAGATATTTACCCAAAAGTATGACCTTGTCCTAAAGCTAGACAAGTAGTTGCTGTGCCTTCACCAAACTGTGACAGTAATATAACAATTGTTGAATTTACAAGAATGCCCAAATAATTAAGACTTCGTCAAAGACATTGTTTCACAAAGTTTATAAAGTTTCTCCTAATTCACCAACTAACAAAACTGATTTATTTATTAAGGGAGTCTGTCTTTATCTTCTTGCGGTGATGTTCAAGTTTGCTGTCTACTGTAGTGCAACTAGCAGAAAGCCATACAAACAACGCTTTGTCTGTGATTGTTAATAACTTTCCCCATTTCCACTCAAATGATCTAGCTGCTGTCTGTAGCTTCATACTTTAGCCTTCTATGCGGACAGACACGAGAGCGCTTCTGATCTATCATCTAACTCCTGGCAAGAAAGTGTATAAGCATATTTCCTAAAATGTCAAACTATTTCCCTGAGGTCAGCAGCAGATCCTGAACACACCGCACCACAACAATGGCAGAAAGTTTTAAAAAAAATGACTTGTTGTCAGTATCATCACTTTATCTGCCATGACTGAGTGACTGATGAGAATCTCTGTGCCAGTTTTCAATCAATATGGCTTTTTCAAAACAAATATCATTTGAATGAGATCTTTACCTTGACAGCATTTATTGACAGAATAAAGAATATTGCTTTCCCCACAATTGAGAAAGCCATGGAAACATCATTTAGACCAGCATTAAACATTCAATCTCAATCATTGATCTCACACAGAGTATCAATAAAAAAGGGCAAAGGAAGGTAACAAAGAAACTTTCCTACTACACCTGTCAGTCACTGTGGCTGGAATAGCTGAAATGTATTCTGGGACACTGTTGAGGAAGGACGCGTGGGTGTCGAGCCACACAAGGGCTACACAAGGGTCTCCCTGCGGACTTTCTCCAGATAATGACAGAAGACTAATGTCACTAATTGGTGCTTAAATTAATGGTGTCTGCTTATTGGACAACTTCATGTAGTAAAGGTTAGACCAGTGTACTCACTGTGGCCGGCCACTTGGCACATTTGTGAAAACAACTCATTCCTACAGATCTCTTGTTACCTACAGTATAAACAAAGTAGATGTGTAAACGCTGAGCACAGGGGTGAGAGGTCCTCACTGCTCAGTTCAGTGTTGCATTGGATTTAAGGGACTGTGAATGTGGTATGATGCTCAGTGCCTCATGGGATTTTACCACACGCAGCCATGTCTGGAAAACCCAGTCAGTTCAAAATGCCTCGCTGATCAGTGAGGTCAGAGGAGAACATGAAGATGTGATGTGCAGAAGGATATCTCAGCCCAAAGCAGTCTTGAAAATGGATGAACTGCAGCAGCAGCCAAACTGGTTTACAGTAGGAACAAGACCTTGAAGCCACATAAACTGGACAAGTCTGGAGGTGCACATTTCCTGCTTCAGTGAATATTTGTTCATGGTTTGGCAATGTTTCTGCAAGCTCCTTGTGTTCATACTTAACGAACTCTGATGAACTCAGGACTGGGTGCAGTAGTTGTACGATCTCTTCCGTCTGTATTCATGGGCCCAATCACAACGTCACCCGTGAGGCCTTAAGCCCTGAACCTAAACGGACTTAGGTGATGTCACCTGGGAAGTGCTTGAGTGAGGGAGGTTGCAAGTGGGTAAAATCAGCAGTGCCAGATGTACACTAATTATCCAATTTGTACAGTACTCTGTGAAAGAATTACATGTACAGAAATCTGACTATTGTGTGACCATTAGTAGTTGGTTTTAGTCTACACTGTCTTATTTTTTATGTATTTCCTGACAGGATCAGACAGCAAAATATGTATCCTACATCTCACATGACCTCTTTTCAGCCAATCATGCTTGGTGTAACTTATGATGATGAACATTCTTCTCTCTCTGGTATAAATAGGAATGGAAGAGCATTTTATGACATGTCATTTTACCCTGTGGGATTGGGCCTTTTTATTTGACATATAAAAACAAATATAAATATTTTCAGTCGGGGGAAAAGGTTTTACAATGTTTCAAAAATTACTTCTTTGTTGTTTCATAAACTGAGTGATATCAGTAGGGAATGAGTTCAAGCAAAATAGGTGGTCATTTGGAAAAAAATCTGTTTGTGAATAAAAAGTGTTGCATATAAAATAATGACATTAATGAGATATTCAAGAGCACCAGCATCGGGCTTATCATTGTTTATTTTAAACATTTTGGTGTTTCCCCTGGTAACCCTGTGTTTAAAGCGGCACTATGTAGAAATTCAAACTTGAAATTTGAATATTTACAATATTAAGAGGTAATAATACAAACTCAGAAATAGCTAGACAGGTGGCAGGGTCCGCCACACATTTGTTTACTCAGTTTATTCAGTCAATGATTATTTAGTTTTTTTAGGCAGAAAAAATCAGTCAGTGAAGATCTTTTTCTTCTGATTAAAATGTATTCCTCAAAACTACAGAGTGCTCCTTTAATGTTACAATGCTATGAATAACGTAATTTTCTCAGTGTCAGAGTCTTGTGGACTGTAGCCATAAGTGCTGAAATGAACAATTTACAATACTTGTGTGGTTAAGAGTTTGCTGAAAATCTGGCTTTGAACACTCGTGCAAGCAAACCTACCAAAATCAGAAAGAGAGATTTAGAATACAAATATAAGCATGTTATGGCATGAGACCCATTGTATCTACCCATGAATAAAATGCATTATATAGCTTTACTTGCAAAATAATATTCTGCACCAACTTGTCCACAGGACTTTCGCAGTGTCAGAACAATGCTTCAGACTACATGACCAGATGAAGTGGAACACAAAAGGACCAGTGTGATTCTGTTAAGTCAGCATGGACGGAGATCATTGTGGGACATTTCTTAAAAATCTTGCTCAATATGCTCTGATGAATACATGCAGTAGAAGACAAAAGAGGGATTTTGTTTTTTGTTATAGTCAGTTGGGCTTGCCTCAGTACATTCTATAAGATTTCACTGAGAGAGTGCTCTGACTCAAGTGGTGGCTTTTGGCACCATTAAACCTAAAAACTTAATATAGATATCGCCCGTCAAGAGCCCATATCAGTCAAAGCCTTTCTACACCATCAACTTGCAAAGCAAACATAAAACCTTTTAGAAATAAAAGAGCAGACTGTGAGACGGAGCAGAGCGGACTGCCTCCAGGCTCTTGTTTATTTCTGCTACTCTGCCTGCGGCTAAGATTCCAGATGGGTTTTATACTCTTCACAGAAATCAAATGTTTTCTCCAAAATCTTTCCCATGGCAACCACTTTCCCTTCAACATTTGGCTCCACTGACCACCCTCTTCATATATTAAAAGCTCTCTTAAATTAAAAACTATTTTGCGTCAGGAAGATAAAATGTTCAGTCAAAAAAAGAAGCAGGGACTTACAATAGAAAAAAAGGAGGGAGAATGACAGCCCCTCACCATTTACGGCGTAGAATTGTGTCACAATAATGTGCCTCAATAGGAGAGGAAATTGACTGTGTAAAGCGGAATCATTACTATGGCTGGCTTTCCTTTGTAACGACAATATGTGTCTCTCCACATCCCATCAGAGTACATGCCCCTAAAATGACGCCAGGAAATGAGTCCTGAAGATGACTGCTGGCTGCCAATGAGAGCGATAGGGATGACAACTAGAGGATCGCTACAAGCCATTAACACACAGAGCGAGCCTGGGTATGAGCATTGTATTGAGATACTTGACAGGATCCAGGACACAAAAGGCATGAGCTCATGGGATTTGAGGCACAGCGGTGAAAATGGCAACCAACAAGATCATATCAGTCGCATGCCCCAAAAGATTACTGTTGAACAAGTTGAAACATCAATAGTTAGAGGCTCTGACAGAGAGATGAACTCAGATCTGTCAAACATCTACCACATCAATGCCTGTCAATACTACTGAGATTTAATTAATCTCCAGCATCAAAATATCAAGGCTATGTTTCTCATGGGTCATCTACCCAATCTGTAACCGAAAGACTAGCATAAATACATTTTTATTTAAATGATGGTGACTATAAAAGAACAGGTTCACAGTACAGTATATCCATCCATCTTATCTAATGCTCTAATCCTGTTTCGGTCACACTGGTCTGAAAGTCTATCTCATCATGCATCGTGACACCCTCCAATTTATGGTATTGTGAATATAGCCCACAGGACAACCATAACGCCAGACAAAAACAAAAATATTGGACTATTCTTTGCTGACATTTGTTACGGTCCAAAGGTTCCAATTCTCTCAGCAGCAAGCAATCATGGGAATGGGATCTTATGACTTCAAACACTGATCACCAATGGAAAACAATCATGTTAATAATAATAATATGTTGCAATTAAAAATACCAGGAAACTCAGTTTAATATTATACATAAATTACAAACTACCCCATATTGTAGGAGCAAATATGAAATGACTGTTCTTATGTATGTGTAACAGGCTTGCCACACTAGCTGCATGAGCAGTGCCTGTGCGTGGTGTTACGTCTTGCTTTTAATTTCAGCGTCCATGTTAACAGGTTAGAGAATCCACACTGGCAGCGTGAGTTGCACTCCTCACATGCGTGTCAAGCAAGGCTGCAGCAGCGCTTCATCTAGAGGATTCAGAGTCTCCCCTATTTTTACCGAGATACGCGCGCAGTTCTCAGCAAAAATAGACCTGAAAACAACCTGCAGACAGTCATATCGACTTCATACCAGCATTTCACTACAGTTTTAATGTCTGTATCTGTCGAATATGTCACAGACATGAAAAGAATACACACAGCAGATCACTCTTTCAGCGGGGTAAAGGAAAATCATGCAATCATGCTTACTGATAATTATCAAAGGCAAATTCCATGTAAACTGTTCGGACAGGCAGGAGCCGTGCTGCAGCAGCAACGCTACCTGTGTGGACAGACAAACACGAGTGAGCATCAGCAGCTCATCAACGCAGCCGCCACACACTACACAAGCAGCAAATGTGGCCAGCCTATAAGTATAGCCTATATATATATATGTATATGTATATATATATATATATATATATATATATATATATATATATATATATATATATATATATGTACACACATATATATATATATATATATATATATATATATATATATATATACTTAAAAATGTGCATTTAATGTGGCTCTGTCCAGAAATTCATACATTTTGGGTTAAAATTGGTAACGAAGCATCATCCATATTACATTGTCCTATTGAGCTTAATCCTCTGCAGTGTATCTTCAGCCTACATGCTGCCTCGCCTGAACTGAACAGATATCAGAAGGCTTTTTGTAATTTTACAGGGTGGCTAGACGATGACAAATTATCTGTTTCAAGTTGGCCTCATAATCCTCGACAACCTCCCCCGCTGGAGAGACTGACACATTTTCTCCAAGGAGACTTGAATGTCTGTTTGGAGCCCTGTAATAGATTTTTATTAGAGGTGACTATGCTGATGTCATATTAAAAGGTTTTGCAACTATTGGATCAAAGTGATCCCGGATGGGTAAAGACTATTTGTTCTTCAATATTTCATTGTTATTGTAGCTTCTAATGAAGATTATGATTTATGTTTGTGTGTTGTTGTTTTTTGTCTGTTAGTCTGATTGTAGTTAACTGTTGTCTGGGACGACTATTTGTGTTATGTGCCTTTCTTTCTGAAGATAAGAATATGTTTGCAACCTATATGAATTGAAAATAAAATGATTGAAAGTAAGGGACAAAAGGTCTAATGACAACTTTCAAAATTCAAGCATTAATTCATGCAAAATTACATTACGTTTAACCAACAAAAACACTTGGTAAAGTCAGAGAAAAAGGCCATAATGGTTTCTTAGGGGTTAAGGCGCTGAACATTAACAGAATGTCCCTGGTTCTAGTCCAGCCAAAACGTTAGTGGACTATTGTGGTGTAGATAATATAAAATAAAACATTAAATTCAAAGACACAGTGGATATGCAGTTTCTGGACATACTAATGTATATGGATTTCTGCATAGATGCTCCACATGTGTGCTTGTCTGGGCGTACAATCCTCACCATCATAATTTTTGGCCTGGGCACAAGTGTTCACGCTAATGTCTGCAGGCAGCGTTACTGACCCTGACAGCTACGTATACGGACAAGTGCAAGTGTCAACTCGGGTATATACATGTAGACACACAACAACATTTATATCAATACTTATAGGCAAATCAGGTGTATCTATAGGCATTCACTATGCCATTGCACCACAGGTTATCTTTTGAGACAATGATAATTGAAAAAAATTCAAATTGTCTTGATTTAAGGGTCATTTTTGGCTTTTTGGTAGTGTCAGAGTAAAGGTCAGGGTGTCATAGATCATTAAATGCGTTATTTGGATTAAAAAACTTTACCTAAGCTCTGCAAGTGGGTAAAACACTCATGCCATCATAATCTGCATCTTCTTTGACATTTGTTAATGACTGAAAGCAATAAAATATGGTAGCATGTGCACTGCAACCCCCAGATTCCATCTGGCTCGTCTCAGCCACGCTATGGCTGCGATACAGTCGCTGGAGCTGTTCAAGACGATGCTTGTGTTTCCAGCAGTTGCACCACAGCACGTTTCAGCAGCGTCCCAGAAGGGGCTCTGCTCTCTGCTCTGTGGAGAATACTCATATTTTTGATGGAAGTGGACCACAGCCACCTCAATCTGCACAGAGCATATCGAGCCAGACAGGAAGTCAGACAGCAGAACAGCACATTGCATCCGGTCAGTTTTCTAAATAAAACACCCTGCGCTGACTCTGGTTCTACAGCACAACAAAGTTGGAAATATTAACAAGAAAACACACTTAAAACAGATGATAACAAAACGATTTAACTACGTAACCTACTCAACAACAGTAGAAGCACACAAATCAAGGAGAAATGATGAACTGAACACAATCAAGCAAGTGAAATGAGTTCCGCAAGTTGCAAATGAGCTTTGTCCTTGGGTCTGGTTATTTTCAATCTCACAGTCAAAGGTGGAATAAATACATGAAACATGTCTGTGTTTCCTCTGCTGCTGATGATGAATGACTCACAGGAAACAATAAAGTCAACTCTTACTGTCTCCCTCTGCACATCCCAGCATTTACACAGATACTGTAAACAGACCAGAAATAAAAACAGAGCAAGCAGCAGTAAAAATGAAAACCAAACACAAAGAGAGTCACCAAACATAGCCAAGTACACATGCTGCTTATTGTCTCTTTCATGGTCTTTCTATTTGAAGGTGGTACAAAGAAATGTTTCTGTGGTATATATATATCTATAAAAAAGTGTTGGATATTGTGGAACATCTCATCTAAAATGAAAGGACTCTCATGTCTGTATGTCTGTCCAACTGTTCATCCAATCAACTTCACGCTTGCGTGTATTGCTCAAGGAAGAGCAGCGTCGAGTGAAGTGAAGCTGTTTGAATGAGCGCTTCTCATGAAAGCTGCAAGCTACAATACCAGAGGCCAAGCAATCGGCCCAGGGCAAACAGGCACGCTTTCAACAGGCTCGTGAGTAGAAAAAGAGTGACAGGACTACTCTGAAAAAGAAAGAGTTATTTTGACAACAAACTATATATTTTGTTTTAATAAAAAATATAATTTCATGGAGCATTCATTGGCACTGTGTTTGTTAGCAGAGTTACAGCACTACTTTACTATTAGACTTTCATCTAAGTTAAAAAGATGGCTTTTGTGCGCGTGTGACACCACTGCTATAACGGAGAAACGCTGAGGGTACCTTCGCTGCATCTCTGTTCTCTTCATTTTCCGTCATCTCTCTACTGTCTGAGATATAAATGTAAAAACCACCCTAAAATATGTCAGGGTTAGGATCATTCCCCTTTACAAGGAATTGAATTTCCTTTAAGAAATTATTTTTCACTTAAAGGAATGAATTTATGTAACTGTAGCACAAAAGTGAGCAAATATACAAAATAGAAAGCAAATTTAAAAATGTATGATCAGAATAGATTATTATAAATGATTTAATATGTTTACAACTCATATTATTTTTGTTAAAAAATTGTTAATAGGGTCTGAAGAAAATCTAAGTTTTATTATCAACCTTGTCTCTAAAAATCATGTTTGTGTTAATGGCATTTTCTTTACAGTGAAGGGAATGCTTGGTTCTTGAACTGAGAGGTTGTCTGGGTGGGTTATGAAACAATAAAAAAACTAAAATATTCCCTACACACAAAGCATTTAATAGTTCGAGCTATGGAAAAGTAATGTACAAGGGACCATAAAACACCACAAACCTCAGCAGTACAATAATACACAATAACAAGTGGCACTAACAGAGCATATTAGAGCAGAGTTACAGCCCCAGCAGCCCTGCGATCCAGCTGTGAGGCAGTGTTGTAAATTCCTGCTACTATATTATGTCTTCTTGGGTCTCTTCACCTCAGAGGAATGGATCCTTCACTCCTTAAATTCATTAGCAGTGCCTAATAGATTATTTTCTTAATTATTCCTTAATTCAGTGGAGATTTCACTCATTCTCTCTTGCCAGATTACTACAGCTAGTGATATGCTACTATATTTTTAATCAATTTTTTTGTAAAGCACGCAGTGAGAATGTCCCACTCTCTTCTCCTCAAGCATTCTTTTGTTGTTGTCAGTTTGAAACAAGCGCCTGATTAAATAGAAACAATGATGCAAATTTCAATTCACAAATTGGAAAAGCTAATCCTCTGCTTAAGATATCCTTGGGGTAGGAAGATTGAAGACTCTGCCGAGGGAGCATGGACGGAAAATACTGCTCTACAAATTTTCTGCAGGCGTATGGAGGCATGTGTTCCAGTGATCTAGGTCAGATCACTTGTGTTTTTGTGTATGCCTATGTACTAGTGTGTTAAATTACTGTTCTCACAGAAGGGCAGTTAGCATACATGTGTGAGAAAAGGGACAAATAAAGGGAGATATTAGTGAAGGTGGATAAACTGATGTGTGACTGCGCAATCTTGTGAAAATCTGACCACCCCGATTTTTCATTTGCAGTCCTTGAAATGGTGATTTATTGAGAAGGCGTAGCTGAGGGTGACATTCAGGACGGCCCTTTCTTTCAGCGTCAGAGCGGCATTTCATCAGGATGAGACTTTCTTTCAGTGTCAAAGCTGCGTTTCATCAAACTAACCGATATCCACTTCCTCCGCATGTAATTAAAGAGCCTTTTAATTAGAGCTCAGCTGAATGATCGCTCGTTGTCTGTCATGTGAGCAGTCCACCACCTTCGTGCAGCCCGATATGAACAGTAGAGAACCTACTCAACTCAGGTGATGAAGACAAAGGAAATGGAGAAACAAAAAAAGAAAAAAACATTATGTACCCTCCTTCTTCTGGAGGTGCGTAGACACTTACACATAGACACAGAACATCATCGAGATCTTGCCAATGGTCTAAGCTTTAGCTAATCTTTTAATGTGATCTCAACAAAAGAAAGTGCAGTGTCCAAAATGCTTGTGCCACATATTGTGTGCACTATGAAAATCATTTTGTATCCTCAAGATGTAATGTGATTTCCAGAATTCATTTAACAAAGGGACATAATGCTGCTCAGATGACTACAGCAACAGTATCCAAAGCAGAGGGAGCTCCCAGCTTCTCCCTGATGAAGCCATTTACAAGAGCTGATGGAACAGCTTCTTTCTGTCACCGCAATCTAAGCAGAAGGCAGAAGGAGGGAGGGGAAGGCACAGAGAGAAACAATTAGCCTAGGGGTCCTTGGGATCATAAGTAATAATTTGAGTGAAATTAAGTGGCAGGTTTAACAAGCAGGGATAATTTCACTTTTCCATTCTTCCTGGGGGAAATCTGGCCTTTAATTGAGTTAACACTTTTTGTTTGGCAAACACTCCTAAAGCAGGCCAAGACTGCCACTGTGTCTCATTACCGACACCCAGAATTGGTGTCAGCGCCCAACCATCTCCTACCATCTCTCCGTCTGGCCTGTTGCCTTCCTCCATATCTTTCTCTTCCTCATCCCACACACCCACTCCCTCGGGTTTTTAGCTGCTTTTGGATTTCAGCCCTGTCACATTATTAATGTCCTTAAACCTCTTGCATTATGAAAATACTTTTCTTAAAATCAGAAAATTAAGAGATACACAAATACTGCTCAGCCATTAAATAAAAATGCATGAGAATTTTAAATAAATACAATTATTACTGATTTATAAAACATAGGTCTGGATAACTGAAAAAAATGTTGCTGGTAGCACTGGAGGGGAGTTGGTAGCATTCATCCTCTGGAGAACATGAATGTCTGTACAAAATGCCCTACCAATCCATCCAGTATTTGTTGAGATATTTAAGTCCAGTGCAAACTGATAAATGTTACTTGTTTAATTAAAGTTAACACATTAGCTTTAGTGTGTTTGAGCCTCACAAACTGAGTGTCATCTACCTTCATTACATTGGACAGAAGGCAAACATCTCTACAACAGATAGAAACACTCTATCAGGAAAACTCACACCAATACAATCCAGATGGATTTATAGCAGTAGAGGTAAGAGAAAAATATGTATCTTTGATTAAAGGAACTGTCCCTTTAAGAATATCTGTGAATATAAGAATATAAGAGTTTGAGGCTGAAGAAACAACAACAATTTCTTCTCACTTCTCTGTCGCTCTGATGCTGTTTGTGTTTGATTCTGTCAATAAAAGTGAGAACATCCTCATCACTTTGCTGCCTGATCATTTCCACCAAAAAAACATCTGTTGACAATGCCTCCCATTGAGTCCATTGTGGTCCATTACTGGAGCTACAAAGAGAGGCGTAGGTGGTAGATTGTTGTTATTTGGACACTATCCACCCCCACCCCCAAACCCCATTTCGACCCCCCGCCCGGTATCCTGCAGACTGTCTAATAATGTCATGGAAGCCTCTATGGTGGGGATATTGAGCAGTACAGTAGGTGAACAATGGGAGGGGTGTGTAGAGGATGGTGTGTATGCGTTGGTGTGTGTGTGGAGGGTGGATGGTTTGAGGGGTTGTTATTGTGAAACAGAAGGAAAGCAGTGGCGCCGTCACAGTGCCAGGCAGGACCCAGGATAACGGAGAACTCAATGGAGTGTTAAATGGGAAATCATCTGTTTTCAGCCACAGATTTAATGTCATTGCTGCTCTCACTCTGCTGCGCTCTGCTATTTCATTCGCTGCTGTCTCTCCCTCCTGCGTCTCTTTACTTCTGTGTTTTGTCTTGTCCAAATTCCCCCCAAACTCTGCACACCCAAATTTCACACTACCCTCTCTTTGCAGTTTTTCTCCGCCTGTCTACTTTAGATAGTTTCTTTTTTTTCCTTTTCTCTCTCAGCCATCCTTCCACTATGTCCTCATCATCATGTCCCCTGCTGGCCCTCAGGTTATTTCAAATACCGTGGGCAGTTTTCCGCCTCATGTTCACAATTGGCCATTTGGGTCTGCAATGTCAGCCCATGTGCCCTCACATTGCCTCTTTCTGCAAAACGCTCAGAGCGTCTCTCATTAGGACATCTCCATTAGCAATTTGACAAGATGACCAGAGAGAACCCTCAAACTTACAAAACATCCCACCACCACTTCCATCAATTCCGCCTCCGCTGCGAAGCAGACACATTCCTCCATCTCTATCTCCCTGACCAGATTAATTCATCCATTTACAGCCTCAGTTAATGGCTTAACTCATGAAGAAAGTCATCAAGTGTTATGGCTTTAAATGAGGGTGAGCTGATTTAAAAACATTCCCGATTTGTGATTGTTTTTTTGTGTTTTTTTTTTAACACAGTGTTGAATTAAGCAGATGGCCGTTAAGTCGACACTTTCTCTTGCACAAAGCGCCAGAATGAGTTTGTGATTCAACCAGAGGACCATTTATTCTTTCAGAGGAGCTTCATGACCCTCCATACTCTCCCTTTGCTTTATGAAGAGTGGAAGAAAATAATACTGACTCTGTCCATGTGCTTTACTCTTAAAGAGGAAAAACAACTTTTTTATTCTCTGATAATGTTACATGTAATAATGAACGACAGAGGTTACCTTGTTTTTAGTGTGGCAGTTGTAATTTTTTGGTGGGGCACAATTTCCCTCAACCTGCCTCATCTATTTCTACTTTAGCTAGTGATTTCATTTCCCAGACTACAGAAAAACATGGATCATATGACATCCACAAAGAAAATCGTTTCATCCTGGCAGTGAAAGGGAAGGCAATAGCTGAAATTTCATCTTGTAGTAAGGAAAAAAAAGGGCAGATTGTCACATAGCTAATCGACTGCAGATGGCGTCGTTCTCTCGAAAGGATTTGGAAAATTAAAGTATAAAATGCTTAAATGGGTCGCCAAATATACCTGGGTGGCCGTTAATATACCTGGGTGGACCACCAGAGTAAAGTCTGCATGTGGGAAACAGTGGTATGTACTGTGTTGAGAGATGTCTACTGAAGTTAGCATGCTAAACAGCTAGGCACAGCCCTAGTCTAATAAGCCTAATAAGCCCCCCATAGTTTCAGCTGGGAGATAAATGTCAGCTTTTAGTGTAATGAATAAACAAAATTAACTCACAACTCACAACTTCAGCCAAGTATAGTTGTCATTTACTTTGGTGATATGCTGCCCCAATTATTGGAGCTACCTTTGAATTCTGGCCTTTTTTTACAAATTACACCTTTAAATGTAAAAATTTGTAGTCTTTAATGGTGCAAAATGTAAGTATTGGCCACCTACCAACTGGGGGCAGCATATCACCACTAACTGTTGCAAACTGTAGCTACCCTTAGCTAGTTAGTTCTGTTAGCCGTGCAGCTAGTGGTTTGGACTGGGAGCTCGGGGGAATGTTAGTGTTTACACCACTGGCAGAGGAGCTTTGGACCTTTGGACTGCTATTTATTCACATTCTGATTTAAATATGCATAAATTATGTGTATATAATCATGCAGCAGATTCACTCTAGCATATTATCATTACCGTGTCCAATTCCTTATCACATTATTTTTTTTAAATGAGATCTGAATAGTTCCCAATCTAATCTGACAAATTGGCAGCAGTGAGAATGCAAAGAAGGGAATCAAAAACCAAAACTTAATGAACACAGCCATACGAAGCCTCACCTGTCACAAACCTCACACTTCTGTACAGTTTAATACTAAAAATAACACTATGAGTTGAACCTATAGGCAGCCAATCCAGATAGATCAACACTTATCATCTGACCTGGTGTCATCACTGGACAATAAGAGGGAGGGAGATCTGTGGGACCTGCAGCTGAGTGTGTGTTCTCGGCTGTTCTCCCGTGTCACACTCCCCTGGGTGCCCTGGTAGTCCTACTGTACAACCAGAGGGAGGGATGGACTGCTACTGGCTGCTGGCTGCTGTGTTGTCTTTATCTTGTACATAGTCAAGTCATGTGTAGGTTGTGGCCAGCTACTTTATTTTACTATAGAAGGAAAGCAGAAGGACCTCAAATCAAAAGTAAAAACAAATTGTATATTAATAACAAATGCTGTACACATGAGATATATTATTAAAGGACACTGTTCAGGTCATCTTTTTCTTTGTTTTTTAATATTGTGATAAATATCGTATCGTGGATTATTTATGGTGATATCGTTCTGTGAGGTTTTAGTATCGTCCCTACAAGTTACATCTGATAACTAATACTGGCTACACTAACCTTTTCATTGATGTGATAGCAAATCTCAGGCTTTGATTTTAAGACTGGCAAAAATCCACTTTTACATACCACATATCCAACTCTCCATGCTTTCACCATCTGTAAACCTGCATTTTAGTTTGACTTTACCACAGCAGGGATGGCTGCATCGCTAAATAGCTCAAGACATATACCAGGCAGTATATTATTCAACAAACTGAAGTGACATACTTGGCTGGATAAATACTGAGAATTAGAAGTGGTGATGACAGACAATATTAACAGCTCTATCCAGTGTTAATACATTGCTGTGACCTTGTTTATTGTGTTCCCAGCAGACAGAATGCCCAGCTACAGTCCCTAAGACCACAGACTGAGGAAACAGCTATTTATCTGCTTAAACAGCTTCAATAAACCTGTCAGGGAACCATTTGATAAGAGTCCCTCACAGTAAAGGGATGAATAGTTTAAAAAGGGAACAAGCCGCCAGAATACCTTGACTGCTTGAAGTCCTTTTGATTTTAAGGTAAGAAGGCGGCAGCCCTGGGGCCTTGGGTTTGAGCTTCCTTTGTGTTAAAGTATGCCTGCACATCTTTAGGTCTGAGTCTGACTCATGCACACTGTTTGATCTGTCTCCTGACAATGCACTATAACTTGAGTAATAATGAGCTTTTGTGAGTACTGATGACTCAATGTCGGCTATGTTATTAAGTGCATCAAGGTACCAAATGAACTTTACTGTGGCTTCTGATAAATAAACTGACAGCTGTATCAACACCGCCTATTCTTTACATCACATGTCCTTAGCCAGGAAACCGAACAGCCTAATTTCTGTTGTCAATGCTGTAGATAGTGACTTTAAAGAGCCTGACAAGTGAACAAGGTAGAGGCAAATAAAAGGTCATCTTACTAATGCCAGACATTGTTCATGACTTTTTCCTCAGTTTCAGAAAAACCTTCGCATCGCTCAACATTGAATCGTTGATCATTGAATCGGCATATCAATCTAGATAGATGGATCATTACACCCCTAGTTTTTTTTGTTTATTTAGTCTCTAATGGAGAAGGGAAATAGATAGAGATGGTGCCAGGCGGCCAGTCTGACTGGATCGCCAGTCAGCCTTGATTTTAGCGACATATTATGTGCCTGATGGCAGACAAATAGTGGAAGGTGAAACCAAGGTTTATAGAGAACCAAATTAATGCCAATAGTGTCATTATTCTATAAGCATTAGATTGTTCAATCAACCTTTACTTCATGATGATACGTTAAAGCAAAAAAGCTGTCTAGTGCCAGTATAATCTCAGATCCTTTTATGCTTTCAGTTCTCCTCAGTGTGCTAATCACAGGGAAGATCTACAAATGCTCTTCATATTTAACTTTTACACAATAACACAGAACTGAATCCATAATGTCTCCAGCTGCAGCACTCAATAAACTGTAAGGTTGTGCTGAGTATGTGCTACACTGCTATGCCACATTCCATTTGATCATGGTTTGTGCAATTATATGGCTATCAAACCTGCCTGTCTCTGTCTGCTGTGAGAGTATACACTGCCAGAAGAAAAACACCCAGAGTGTTGTATTTGATCTCGCTCAAAACAACACAAATGAGTTTTAAGTCTTTAAGCGAAGCTTTGCTAATTAAAAACACTCCTACTCTGTCAAGCATACTAATGCCAAGGCCGTGAATGGACTGTAGACATGACTATAAGGGGAGCTGTGCCATATTGCTTTAGAAGCAGAATCCACTGTCCCATGACTAAGACATACTGTCAAGAGGACTAATAGTCTTAACACTCAAGTGAATCTGATGAGTTTTTCCCAGCAAGCAGATAATGAGCAGAGAAAGGAATCTGCTCTAAGGAGCCTCTGAGCACTACTTGGTAGAAACTTTCTCAGCCTGGGTGGGATCAGGATGTTGGCACGGTGCGATGAGATGAGTTTAGAATTAGCTGTAGGCTTTAATATGGTGAGTGCGCTGGAATCTGAAACAATATACTGTAGTGTATAGAGGCAATTGATAAGCTGCCAGCACTGACCTAAAGCAAGTGTAAACATAGTGCTACGTAGCACAGCAGCCATTCATCAGTTTCCAAGGCTCTCAGAGGTTGTGACTAGCAGACTGGAGGTTAGTCCATCTAGTGTGCATCTAGCTGGCACCAAAACTCTCTGTCAATATGTGGACTGTACATATTTCTCAAATGTATTTCTCTGGCTAACAATCATGACACACCACCATCACCACTATTCCTCCTCCCTCCCCACCACTGTGAGTCAATAACCTCTGAGCCACTGCATGTAGCTTGGTTAGACTAACACTGCACACTTTCAGGAACATTGCACCATGGGTAACAGATCTAATGATGGCTCATGGCAATGAAAGACTTGAAACCAGCTCATTACAGACCAGATGGAATGTCACTCCCATGGCCACTCTCAAGGAGAAGTTTAAAGACGAGTCCACTGGCCTTGAGATCACATTTTCTCCCTTTAATTATATGGCTTTTTCTTAACAGATGGTATTTATTGTTATTTTTCATTTCTTTATGTCTTTAGTGTATTTCTTCTTCTTCTTATTCTTATTATTCTTATTATTCTTATTATTATTATTATTGTTGTTGAGATACAAACATTATTATTAAGATACAAACATACACTTGTGTTATAGTAGTGAGGTAAAAAATGGCAACATTTGCCTGCAGAACAGCACCATTGTATGCTGTGTCAGTGTGTGTGATAGAGAGGCATTAAGCCACAACTCTATGTATTTGTTTTTTAATTGTTTTAATCTCAGTTTACGTACAGACCAAATAATTCTCTAGCATGTAGGGGGGCAGCCAATATGGCACTGCATTAGTTTCTTTACTGGAATGGCATCTTATACCCATTCAACACAGTTCTTAACTACTACAAACCCCATACAAAACAGCATCCTGGATCCTTCCTCCAAGAATAGTTAATGAATCAGGTGTCAAATCAAATATACAGCCAACACTATTCTCATGCCCATGCTCTCAGCTCAACATACAACTGGAAACAAAACCTGGATAAAAAAAAACATTTAAAATATTCCTATTGACCTAATTTTTTGAGGGAAAATAACCTGGACAATACACTATAGGGAGTACTGTATCTTCTGATGTAGCGTTCTCATGTCTATTCAAATTACAACTGAATGGGCTGCTACCAAGGAAAAATAAATCATTCATCAATAACTGATGTTTTGTCAAACCAAAATGCCAAAAATTCACCAGATCCAGCTTCTTCTTTGACGATTATCTGTTTTTGTCTGTTTTTTCTTTGTTTTAAATAGAATTTTTATTTTTCACACTTTTTCACATTTTCATAATTAATCAAAAAAATACTTAACAAATTAATCCAATTAGAAATTCACCATTATTTGTAGCATTACATATATATGTATGTATACATATATATTTATATATATTTATATATATATATATATATATATATATATACATATAGATAGATAGATAGATATATAGATAGATTAGATAGATAGATAACGCTCTGCCTAACGAGTCCGGAGGCACTCTTGGGATCCATAATAGCGCCTCCACACTCTTCTGTTGTTGTCAGTCACATGGCGATGATGCAATCGAACAGAACACCTCTTAAATGATTGGCTGTTTGTGTGTCACTCATGGAACCTACAGATTTAATAGGCTGTTTAAAAGAGCCAGGGAGGGAGCATGCTTGGGATTTGTCTATTAAATGATTGGCTGTCCATGTGTCACCCAGAGAATGCTCCATTATCAAGGGATATGACAGGTTGTTTATTAGCCGGGCGTACACGTTATGTGCTTTCCATCGGTTTGCATTTAATGTCTACATGTGAAACTATCAAACATTATGAACTATTTTCTTATTGCTATCAATGACGTGTCTATTTCCAATACACTGCTATAGTTTTATTGCCCAGGCCTAACCAAATATAAACTGTATATAGCAGTGAGAGTCACAACAACATCACCTCTGAATTCCACCCCCAACAACTGTCTCTCAACATGAACAAGAAAAGTACTCCCAACTGCTTCTCATTGGCTTGTGTACTTATGCAAGCGTAACTTTTCCTCCTCATGCTTTTTTTCACAATCAAATTAATTCAGTGACCCTAACAATAATATTGTATCCAATACTCCAAAGCGCAGAATTAAAATGTTACCTCATATTTCTTTTAAGACTGACAACATGGATGAAAAGGCAGAGCAGCCACTCCTGCAGACCTGCCAAAAACAAGCTGAGCTGAAGCCCTGTTTGAATCTGCAGCCCACTCCTGAAACCCTGTCATGCTGCTGTACAAACTGCAGACATGAAAGAAAACATCATATTATCTGAATACATGTTTTTGCAGATAATTGTGGTAATAAGTGCTTGTTGCTTTAAAACCACTGTTTAAATAAAGCACAAACCTTGAGATAGCCTGTAGCCCAAGTTGGTGAATGTGTAACAGTCATTAAATGTTTGCCAACAGTGAAGTTGTACTGTTACATAATAGCATATTATTGCAAACCCAATTATTGTTCTTACATTTTGCTTCCTGATTTGTACCTACAGTTGACTTTAGTTTTCAGTACACTACAAAAATGATATACACCTATACCCTTAAGATATATTCTAATAAAAAATGAGTCCACTCTATGTACCACTGCATACACATCTTCTCTGTATGCATGATGTTTTATTTGACAACAATATGATCTTGACTGAAATGTAAATATAATTCTATAAATGAACAGCATGCATTTATCATAAAGATAATGACACTTTGGGAAGGGTTAAGCGTGTTTCGTTACACTTTCAAAAAGAATATAAAGGAAATGACTTGCTATGTTGCATCAATTTGAGGTTTTCTAGTAACACTGGATTACTGCTTCATTTGTTTAGTGATGTGCACAGCTAAAGTACAAATACAAATGTCATCACCTTTGCAAGCAGCTTACTACAACTCATGATTATGAGAAACAAGGTCTGCATAGGGGGTGGATTGATGAGTCAAAAACAAGACTTCCACCCAGGAGAACACTGTTCATATTTTAACTTATGCGTATATAAGGCACTCATGTAAGATGGTGTGTATATAACTTAAGTTAGGTAAGTAAAGAACTTATTGTATTCCAAACCATGATCTTTTCCTAAACCTAACCAATTACTTTTGGTTCCTAAACATAACCAAATTGTATCTTTTTCACAACAATACAACAAACGTTGGTGACAAAGGCCGGGTATGATGAAGGTCCAGTACAGCTGCTATTGGTACTCTCTAACAGTCATATATGTGTTTTTCAGAATTTTTGGCAATAAACCTATTTCGAACTTTAGGGATGAGGACATGTTGTAAAAGGTGAGGCTAATTTTTAAGAGTTGATATTTTGCTTACATTTTGCAATGCTCTTAACATTCACCATGTAAGAATAATGGTTACATTGGTTTTGCTCGGACACAATGTGTTTAAAAACTACAGTTTAGATGCTTCAGCATATGTGGTTATCCATATAAATACTAAATGGCCACAACACCAAAATGGCTGCAGAGCCCAGCACTGTTTCCAGAGGATGGAGTGGCAGAGCAAGACTTGCTGGCAATAAGCCACTATGTGCCAGTGGCTCACCACAGTACTGAAACAAACTGTAATTTTAACAGGACAACTCAATTGGAAAAGAAGGTAAAATTGTATTTGAGGTACTGGTTCCCAAATCTTACTGGTTGTGAGCAGTTCAACTAGATTGTTTCTTAAAGAAATAAAACAAACATTTTAAAAAAGATTACATATTGTTCTCTCCTGGTGAAAAGGTTCACAATCCCTCAGATGACAGTCTTTCAGATGGCAAAACTACAAGCTTCAACCCCTCAAGTCAGCGTTGTAGAGGGCGACTGTCTCCCACAGTCCTCTGGGCTCGCAGTAACCCAGCAGACACTAAGTGGCCCTCTGGGCGAACTCTGTGGTACCAGAGTCACTGCTCCTTGTCCTCACCAGCGCTGCCAAGCACCGCCAGTCTCTGCGCATATAACGCCAGCTGCCGGAATAATGTCCCAGAAACATGTCACAGCCAAATTCCTTCTGCAGCATTTGGACAATACCAAAGCCAGATCCAAGTCTGTGAGCCAGAAAGGGAGAGGCAGGGAGATGGCTTGATGCACACAGAGAAGCAGATGGAATAAACTAAGCTGAGAGAAGCCCCATCTAAGAGGCGGAGAAGGGCACAGTCCAACGGCATCATCCCAGTGCAGAGTGTGGGGTCGCAGCCAAAATGTGGAATAACCAAATATTAGTCTCCCCCTAATGACAACTCCTTCAAACAGCTTGAACCCCAGACAAAGGCTTTGGAAGCATTTCAAAGCCACAGCACCAGCCTCATCAGGGCATATTTCACAATGAAACACAAAGGAAAACAGTGAGGCCAGAGAGTGGATCATGTTCAGGGTATCAAACAGCCACACAGGCATCTTCCTGCACTGTGAACCTGCCTGGGTGCTTTGACAGGTCTGAGGTCAGCACCCACAAAGTCATCCCCTCCAAACCAACCTGCAACCCCTCTGACTCACTCCACCCTTAAACCAGTCCAGGCCATGTTCCCCAGCCTGTTCTGCCTCTCCAGGAAGTCTCCAGTGAGACAGAATGAGTGACAAGTTGGAACAGGAAAAGGCAAGATAGAGACGAAAAACCCATCTCTCAATCCCTCCACCAGCCTCGTCCTATTCCAGTCCACTCATCTCTTTCTCTGCCAAGTCTACACCACCACCACGCACACACACACACACACACACACACACACACACACACACACACACACACAGTAAATAAATTCTTCTTTAACAATTTATCTGCCGGAAACAAAACCAGTTCATTCCACAAGAGAAACTGAAAACACAGTGACAGACTGTAAAATAACACATAACGTTTTTTGTTTTAATCAGTTTGTAAATATTAGTTTCAAATTAAAATGAAGCACTGTTAAATTACAGAGATGAGTTATGTCTTCTTTTATGCTTCTCTTAACTGGATTATGACATAACATACCGCTAATTTTAGTATTAATTCCATTCCAGTACCTAAGTACAACCTGCACTTGCTGCACTGCTGTACGGCATTTAACATTATATGGTTAGACTACTCGGGTTCAGTAAAGTATATTGCTGGACACTGTAAAGTGTTCATTCAATACAGAGTGTGAAATATTCTGTATTTGCATTTGTTATTGTACTATCTTTCTACAATGGACTCTGTGGGACACTGAAATTATAAAAAACAGAAGCTCTGTCATATATATACAGTAGGTGATTTGCCCTGACACACCTATGTACACCTCCCAAAGGACATTGTTGCAGGACGCCTTAACCATAACTGACATTTTTTAATTCTACAATTCCATTTGATCCAGTTATCTTCCTTCTCTCCCTGCAACAGCTGTCTTTTTATAACTGTATTAAAGTAATGAGTAAATACACCTTTAAAATGTAGGCAGCAGACTGAGTTTATTCAGGCAGGGTTTTCTCATGTTTCTCCCAATTCACTACAAGCAGGGTCATTTTAAGTTACATGACCCCTCGGAATTTTTTACCATCTAAATTCCTTGAAGGACACAAAATGAACATTGTGCAAAATAGTAGAGCCTGACTGATTTATCGGTTGGCCGATATTAGCGGAAGCTGCTCTATGACGTCGCGTCTGCTCCAGGTTTTGTTCCGCCCTCCGCACGACGTCATACCATGAATGTATAAAGAGAACCCAGCGGGAACGTTTCAGAAGTGGAGCCTTTGGCCTGCCAGACTCCCGACTGTTTTTATACAGTCGGGAGTCTGCACAGGGTGTTTTATTTTGAAAATTGACCGGATGCTGTATGCCGTTCCTGTGTCTCTGACTTCCTGCCGGCGCGATCTGCTCTGTGCAGCTTGTTGCGGCTTCCGTCAAAAATCGACCAGGCAGCCGGAACTGAAAGCAGCCGTGCTCGGCTTGACTCCACTGTGAGCCGGAGCTGATCGCGGCCGCTTGTGATTTGTAACACACTTTCTACTACTAGGGGATGGAGAGTGATGGCAGGTTAACAAGGGGGATGCTTTTTGGTAATTTTGCTAACAAGGAGGACGGCATCCCCCCACATCCCCCCTCAAATCGCCTACTGTATATATGTATATATATATAAAATATATATATACACATATACACACACATATGTATTTTTCACTGCCACTTTCAGCCACATCTCAAAGCCTTCATCAGCAGATGGAATTTGCTCAGTTGCCATGGAAAGGTTTTAGTTATAAAGGATTGTTTTATTAATATCACTTGAATGAAATGCCATGCTTAAGTCATAACTTAACAATCTCAAAGATGGCTGAACAAAGTCTAGTTGTAGATTGGGACTTCATGTTATGGCTACAAGCTCCCAGATAAAAAAACAAAACAAAACAAGAAAAATAAGTGAATGTTGTGATAATATTGTTTTGTTAAACTATCATATTCATATTATTTGATACAGGAAATGTATGATAGTTAAAAGACAAACAAAAAAAAAATAAAATTTGACCATTACTACAAAAACAGACATCTCTTTTCCTGCCAGACAGTAAATAGAGACCACATTGGAGAGGATTATTATTATAATGCATTTATGAGCCGATCTACAGTATTTACGCTCTAAATGGTCTTAAATGCTCGATAAAAATGAATTCATAGATATAAAATACGTGGTGTACATATAAGAGAATGTAAGTAGATTTATTGGCAGCCACATAATAATTGTAAAGTGCTACCACATTTTTGGCTGCTAAGCCTTCAGCAGCGCTCCCTGCTATTTAATAACATATTTCTCATCTGACTCATCCTATCCTTTCCCGGTGTCCACCATATGTCTGTTTGAGTGATGCTCAGATAATATGAATCCTGGAATACGTCTGATTTCTGTGACATTTTTTATAACTCTGTTTGGATCAGATTTTAAATGATATCTGTCAGAAAGGAAATAGCTTTCCATCACTGCCCCATTTAAATGTACCCACAGGTATAGCATATTTATGGTAATATGGGAATAGAAATGATTCATCGGTGATGCTGTGGCTCTGAATACCAACTTCTGTTTTGGAGCTGCAACAAACAAAGAGATGACCTTGATGACTTAAGGGTCAGCCAGTTTGCTCGGACGAGGCTAAAAGTTAACGTCTCTGCGTTCTAATTTATGACAAAGAGATAAATGCAGAAATTACAGTCATGCCTGAGTGTTTTTTTTAACCTGTTTCAATTTTGCAGGGCACACAATGAATCAGACAGCAGCTTAAGCAATTAACAAGGAGAGACATTATGGTAATGAGAGCGTGGAGCTTGTAAGGTCACTCTTGTCGCGCATGTTAAGCCATGACTCAGGGCAGGGATTCTCCGCCGCCAGTTTAATTGAAGGCAGCATAAAGGAATGATGCACAGAATTAGTTTACCTGGTTTGTCACGCACGGACATGCGGTGGAGAAAAGAAAACCAAAGTTCATTGATTTATTCAATCATCTTCATGACTTCATGCAGTGCTACAGGATGCAGTTTGGGACTGCAGTGGGAAATACTGCAGCTCGGTGTGAACAGACTACCTGATCGGGCAGGTGAGGTAGGTGAGAGTGAAACAATGTCATCAGACATCTTTGAAGATGTCATGAAAAACTATGAACAAACACTTCACTGTTTGATTTTGCGATCAAGTTTGTATAACAGACGGTTACACCCCGCTTTTCCAAAACCCCGCTGTTCCGAAAATAGACTTACATTCTTCGTAATGGCGTGGTTTCCCATTTTTTCTAAAGACCCTGCTATTCCGAAAAGGCTATTGGGGAACCCCTGACCCTAACCCTAACCCTATTTGGAAGTAATTGGAACTTGAAAGTCGGATTCGGAACAGCGGTGTTTCGGAGTGGGGGTGTTTTGGAATGGAGGGGTGTCGCAATGGAGGTGTTTCGGAATGGAAGGCCGTCCCCATCACAGACATATCATGGTTGTCAGGACTGTGGGGTGTGGTTGAGAATCGCTGTGAAAAGCTAGTCAGTGGGCCATGATTTAGAAATTATCTTGTCCAAGGTCAGGAATTAACTTTAATGCTCAGCAGAACAGTGTTTACCAACGCAAAGGATGTTGGCTCAGTTTGAACTGGATTACTATAATCTTAGTTATTGAAGGTGTAATTTGTTAGAAGAAGCCAGAATTCGAAGGTAGCTCCAGAATGATACTGTCAGAGGCATTTTTACTGTTGCTCTTCAGTTGTAGCGACTAGCTGCCGTGAGCAAGTAGCTCAGTTAGCGGTGTAGCCAAGTGGCCCTCTTAGCTGACTTCCGTCAGCTGGTTTCTATATATTATATTAGCTGGCGGAAGTCGGCTGGTTTATATATATTATATTAGCTGACTTCCGTCAGCTGGTTTCTATATATTATATTAGCTGGCGGAAGTCGGCTGGTTTATATATATTATATTAGCTGACTTCCGTCAGCTGGTTTCTATATATTATATTAGCTGGCGGAAGTCGGCTGGTTTATATATATATTATATTAGCTGACGGATGTCAGCTTATAGGGCGGGGGGAGTTACTGCGGGCAACGGGACTTGCTTGGTAGGGTTGGGCTGACAGCCATCGACTACTTATCCCTGACCATCGTAACATTGTGATTTAAAAGGCTCCCCACCAGAGAGCACAATCAGGTGGCGTGTCCCCTCACAGTTGCTGTAGGGCAAGAGTTGTTGTTGTTTGTGATATGTGGGGAGAGGAAATGAAAAGAAGTATGTTGCTGCTCAGTGCACTAACATTATGTCTCCATGTCCCGTTTATTATTTTCTTATTAAACCAGCTCAGTGAGGCGACACTTGGTTCAATCCGTGGCAGCAGTGTTTCTTTTCCCGCGGCTGCTGTTTCTCTCAATCATGCTGTTTTTACACAGTTTTCTTAGCCTAGCTTCCTTGGCTAGTTGTCCAAAGTTGTTCTATGCATATGAGGCTGATCAAAGCTAAGTTACGGACATGTGGTGTGGACACGAGGGCACTTTTAAACCTAGCACGGTGATGTATGTTGTTGGTAACAGGAGATAGTTTCCTCTGCAGAGTGAGACAGTTGGAGATTCATGTCAGAGCAACGGTGGGAAACAGCGGCGGCTACAGTGGTGCGCTAATACACAACTGCTGCCTTAAGACAACACTGAGGAGAACACTGTCTCAAATTCATAAACAACAATGTCATCGTCCATTACAATGTTTCACTGTAGACATTGTCATATGCCAATTCGGCAGACATCGCCCCCTAACGCTTGGTAACCAGACTGGGACTGAACACAGCCTCTGAGACCGACAGATGCCCATTTGAAGACAGGGGATACAGTAAGGAGGTGATATACTGCAGCTCTAACCAGGACTGTGACGCCATGGACAAAAGGACACAGCAGAGGAGAGTGAGAGAGTTGGGCAAGAGCAGTGGGTGAAGAGGGCGTGTAGAGCCGGAAATTTTTTTACATCTTGCTCTGTGAATTGAAGATTTATTTCGACCAAACCAGAGGTGATTGTGGAAAGACAAACAAAGACTGTGTTGGTGAATTTTATTTTGCCTATGTTAAGTTTGGATTAAGTGTGTTTTACAATGAGTTAACGAGGTAGTTAAACTTGTCCTAGTTTGGTAAAAGAGAGAAACTTGAATCCAGATGGCCAAGAAAAATTTCTGGCCGTATCTTACAAATTTCCCCTTAGCACACAGGGATGAAGTGGATTTGTGCCGGAAAAATATTGATACAAAATGCTGCATGTCACTTTTTTCTAACAGTTTTTGTAACCTAACTCGCGTAAAGGTTACATTTATTCCCAACTCTTCAGCGCAAGTGGCGGAGCTGCTCTGCTCGGAAACTTGCTCAGGAAACTTGTACACAGAGCCTTGCTCCCCAGGTGGTCTGCCAGCATTTCTTTGTTCAGGTCAGCTCTGCTCCTCCTCGACTCCTTTCTAATCACAGTTAGAAAAGCACAGATTTTGCCCGTTCCTATTTTTGGCGCTTACAGTTTAATTATTTATTGAGTGAAATTTTCAAGGAGGTGCATCATTTATTTAGCAAAATAAAATAAATAAACCAAAATATCAGCTTCAACAAACCAACCGGCAATGGGTTGTGCCAATTGCTGATAGATGACATATTCGTCCGATCGCCCAACACTACAGCGCAATAAAACTTTGATAAAACAAAAAGAAAAAAACATGCCACCAGACATTTAAAAACCTTCAAAGATAGCACCTATGGATTTTTTACTGAACTGCATGTTATGTTATTGTGCCCAAGAGCAACACCACATCCTTAAGTTCCAAATCAGTGATGTTCTTAAAGTTAGCAGTGTACAGTTTCAAAAGTTCAGCAGTGGTGACTAGGAGGATATTTTATAGATTCAGGGGCACTGTTGGGTTCAGTTTAATTGCATCATCAAGATCAGATACTTCACATCGCTACACACTGAACAATACCACTGCTGCCACTACTGACTACCCAGCAAAAGCTGTGCTCTTAAAGTATAAAGTCAGCAACTAGCAAGTAAAAAATCAAGACATCTTAAATAACAAAATCCACAGATACATAAGCCGCTTATCTCACCAATGCCTGGTCACAGAGAGTGACAGCAAAATTCATCTGTATCATATTCTCGCAAATTGACTGGCATAGAAATTTTTGGTGATATAGGCCGTATCCAAAATCACTGCTTATTAAATACCTGGTGCACTATAATTACCAGTATGTAATGTGAAGAGTTAGGACCCAAATGCAGTACACAGGAAACCAGGAATAGTTGATTGTGGATTTTATTGATCAGACTCAGCAGGATCAGAGCAAGGTGAGATGTACTGAAGATTACTGAAATGTCTCTTAACAAAGTGTCTGGTGGATTTGCTGATATGGCAGACAGAATTGGGCAGGATATTAGCTGTGTGCGCCGTGCACTTAGTCCAAACACACTTGCAGCACAGAAGAACAAGAGTTACAATACCAGGCAGAGGAAGGCAGGCGATGGGCTCGTGAAGGCGGAAGCCAGCAGGTGAAAATGCACAACATACACATACACAAAACAGCAAGTGAAGCAACACAGCTAGAGTCTCCATCCGCAGGAAATCCCAGAGAGACGGAATGAAAAAACTCACTCTGCAGCGTAACTGGGGAGATTTTACACAACAGGCAAAACAGTATCCAAAGAAATAACTCTGTTGAAATTACCGTTTATGTATTAGATTTCTGAGAAAAAAATGCTAATGTGACCAGCTAATGTGAGCGGTCTTGTCCATGTCAAGATTGATAAAATGTTTGATTGCATAGGATTTTACTGTAGGTTTTTGCCAGCTGCCAACAATACATTTTGACAGGAGTAAATAGCTTTAAACATTACAGCAACGTTGGCTCCACACATCCTATTATTACTCTGCAATAAGCCATACTGTTCAAACTGCCATCCCAAGCAGTAAATGTGAAACAATGGTGATGAGAGGAGAAGCAGTGAGGGAAAGTGAAGTCTCTGAACTGTTCGCTCAGTGCAATCTGTCATGATCTGCAAGTCCATAAGTTACAGCACATCAGCAGTTCACTACTTAAGCACACAAAACCGTAAATACTGCACACAAATGAAGCCGTTAATCAAACGTTTACGGAACCTTTCACCATGTCAATATGCATTAGCTGCTGACTGATTGCCATTTGTCTAATTAATCAATCCCCACCTTCAAACTCATATGCCATTAATTCACTGATGAGCAGGGTCACAGCACACTCCTCACACACATAAATCTTCGCCTGTCATTGATCTAAAAATAACCACCCAGATCTGCTCGCCTGGTGATCTCTGCAGGAGAGTAAAAGAGATGAATATAAACACAAAGATGGTGAGAAAGATCTTTGATTTTCAAGTTTGTCCGTCTTTACGTGGACTTAAGACATCAAATTGACTCTCGGACTCCATGTAGCAGCGTCTGCTGGAATCTAGTGGCTATAAAGGCACTCTGAGCTTTTTGTGCTCTGAAAAGGTACAGTTATTACACACACAGTCCATTTCAGGTCTCAAGTGGGTAACAGTATTGATTGAGCCACAAATCCAACAAAAGGGGCTTAAACTGAGTAACACCCACTCCCCAATATCAATCCAGAAACATGACTCAGCAAGATCTCGCTCTTTTAGGTGAAAAGAAGGGGGGAATCTGTTCTCCAGAGGTAAGCCGCTGTTTTCAATCAGCAGTCAACATGTTGCCGCTGCAGCCGCCAGTGCTTTCCAACTGGAATCAGACCAAGCGGCTCCATCGGCCTCACGTTTAACACCTCAACAGTCACTCTGGGAATATAACACAAGGACTCTGATTTCACTTCTGCCTTCCTTTCACCCACTCTCTGTCTTCTTCTTCTTCTCTTTTTCATTCACCCCCTTCATCTCATTGCTCTTCTCTCCTCCATTACTCTATTTTCCTTCCCATTCCTTGTCTCTGGTGGGTTGACTTTTTTTGGCAGGGTTCCCAGATAAGAGTGGTATGAAAGCAGTGTGGAGGAACGGTTATTGCAGGCAGTGTGCTCTGATCAGAGAAGTTTCAGATCACAGTGACAGAGAGTCTTCTTATCACACCCGAGGCTCTCAACTCATGGCACTAAGGTTTTCCATCTGACTCCCTCAGGATGACTGGGATGTTACTGTAAGAGAACCCACCATACATCCACCCTAACAAGTCTATTATGTCCAGAACAATGCTTTATATCTTCAGTGACTTTATGGCTGTAAAATCCGGCAGAGTTAAAGTGGAGTAGAACTCGGAAATTCACAATCTTTTTGGTAGATTGGTCCATTGCGGTAAGTTTCAGTTAGCTTTACAGTTCTGTATCAGCGGAGTTCTGACCCACTGACACTGCCAGCATTTCTTGAAGCATCTCTGAACATATTTTTCATTCGTCCATCTCAGAGAACAGACACACTTCTACAAACCTCTAAATCTGCACTGGCTCAGAGAGCACTCACATTCAACAATACACAAGGCTCTCCATCCTTTTACACTCCAATTCTATGTTCTTTCTCCTGCATGTTTACACCTAATGTCCACTGGATGTGACTTGGCTGCCTTCACATCTCTGTTATGGTGTCAGTGCCAATTCAAAGTGTTTCAGAGGCAGAGCATCTATAGTAGTCTGTGCATCAGCAGCCACATTTCCAGCCTTATTGGGTTTTACTGACTTGTTTGGGCTTCAAAAATATATTGAACACTAGTTTGTAGCTCATTCATGATTGATGGGTTGACACAGTATTTCCTGAATAGTAGAAGGAAAAACCTCCTCCTGCTTCACATATTTTTCAGGTAATTGACAGAAACAAGATTGTTTTTTTTTACTTATTTACTTAGTTGAAGACATTTCAGGAAAAAATATAATGCATCATCAATAAACGTATGGCAACTGGCTGTAAAATATACTGTATACACATATACAGTATATTTTACATATATATATATATATATATATATATATATATATATATGTATATATATATATATATGTATATATATATATATATATATATATATATATATATGTATATATATATATATATGTATATATATATTTATATATATATATATATATATATATATATATATATATATATATATATATATATATGATGTTATTGTGATAAGAGACTACACTGTATGTCGTCTTAGATTTTGGATGTCATTAATCCGGATATAACGACCCACCACCCCCAAACCACAATGTCATCGTCCATCACAATGTATCATTGTGGACATCGTCATTTGCCAATTCTGCAGTCATTGCCCAACCCTACTTTGTACCCCCAGCTAGAAGCGATATGATCTTTGGCTGCGAGCCATCCTCGGACATGGCAGCAGGGTGCTTGTTCTTAATATGGTACTGCACATTTCTACAGTACTCCTCAACTAAAGAGTGGCATCACACATTTTAACTTACATTTGACTTTGTTGTCTTTCTGGAGGGAATGTTCCCACAATGAGCTTCTTTTAGCACTCTTCACTTTTTACCTCAGACTGCTTTAGTGAAGCCATTAGCAGTCCGTATGCAGATTAAACTCTAGACCAACATGCGTAACTCGCGTAATGCCTAACCTAATCATAATATAGCCTAAAAATATTGCAATATTATTGAAAAGGAAATATTGCTGAGCCCTATTGTTTAGAAATAAAAGCATTTATAAAAATCCACAAGTAAGTTTCACATGTCTGAGATGTAAGTGGTTCCAGCAAAGATACAGCGTATAAAGATAAGAAAACCAGCAGTGTGTGAGCCATTACACACGGGCTTTATTCGCATGTCCGATGGACATCTACCAGTACGATGAAAGTGTCTCTTGCTGAACAGCTGTAAAAGAGTCTGAATGTGATGCAGCTGCATCCAGTTGACATTAATGGTAAGTTACTGTAAAGTAAGGCACCTCGTTTCTGTCTTGTTTCTCACTGAAGTCATTAATTGTTATCTCTACCGCTGTGCATGAAGCACTTGATGATGTCTGCACCAATTCAGTTTACAGTTTACAACACTGGGTTCATTTGTGATAAGTTGGCATGAACACAAAGGACCAGGACTAAACGGCAACAATGTATTATATCATATCCTTAGTCCAGAACGACAAGCAAGTATCACTGGAGCAAATGGATGGAACCAGTATATGAATCCCTAAATATACTTAAATGAACAATGAGACACAACCTCAAGTGAGCGGATAAATGCCATATCATAAAAACCCATCTCTGACAAAGTTTTCATTGATTCCAAGAGTTTGTGACTGCAGCAGATTGATTAAAGGATGGATAGAGGGATTCATTTACAAATATTTTATTCATTCGTTTCGTCCATGAGACTTACGGTCATGAAGCCGTCCAGTAGACCAGAGTCAGGTTTGGGTGGAGCCTGAAGTCGCTCCATGGACCACTTCTCGATGATGGAGGCCACCTGGCTGTTCTCCGTGTTGAGGATCCTGAAGCCCGTCATGTTCACACCACTGTATCGGTAAGGCTCCACGTCCAGTGCAAACAGATCCTGGAAATAAGGAAAATACATTAGAAACAGGCGAGAGAGAGGCTCAGCCCAAAGTTATGTACTGAAATCAGCAGGGGGACAAGTAGTTAGCTGCATTAGCTGCTAGCCACTGGTTAACTAACAGAGCGAATAGCTTACAGCAGAGCTAAAGTTAAAACACTGCAGGACAGAGAGTTTCTGTTCAGAAGTACATGAAGCGTTTCACTGTGAGCTGCAATTAATGTGACAACAGAAGAAGTTTACACCAAATAAATGTACCAAAGTCCTTCTGCTGTTTACAGTTTAGAGGTAAAAGTACTTTGAGTTTGGAGTTACAGACACTTCACATCATTTTACCAAACTTGTGTCAGACATTAAAGAAACCAGATACAAGCAGTGAGCAGATGGTGGAGTAGTGTCCAGTGTCAGTCCAGGGGCAGAAACCATTTTGGATTAAATTGAAATTTAAACTGCTTGTAACAACAAATTCATTACTTTCCCAACAAATCTCTTAATTGAGCATTTGTTTTATATTAGTTCGCCAGGTTATTTAGGATGGATATTTTCCTTAAATGTGTCACCCTTCTGTAGTACTCCTATCTCAAAACATTATTTAGGTTTCTCACAGAACAATAACATCTGGTAGGATGTGATGGAAGTCAAATAATAATTTTAAATGTAATATGCAACTTGCCACAGCTGTAAGATGCTGGAAAAACTTGGAAAGGCACTTTGAAAATGCTTGAAAAGTGCTTGAATTTACAACTAAAAATGTGTAGGAACTGCAAGTTTAAGATATAAATTATTACTGTTTACAGTTTGAACATTGAGGCAGAAATAATTTTTAAAAAATGATTAATTGTTTAATTAAAAGTATTGTATTGTATTCAAATGAATTATATTGTTTTGCTTGTAAATATCTCCCTGTATTCCTTTATTATTGAAAAAAAATTCAACTTAAGAGCACACCTGCAGTTGGTGTCAAGCCCTGACAAGTCCCATTCACTTTTTGAGAGGACAGTTGGAGCTTACAAAGACATGAAACTCTCTTGGTTGAAAGATCAGCAGAGATACAGAGATGAACAATATGAACAAAATGTGCTAGAAAATATATGTTTTTTTGATTAAAAAAGGTAAGGTACCAACTACATATATCGGTCAGGCGATATTATTGGCCAATATCTGCCTTTCACAGATATATCGGTATTGGCATATATATGTTATATATGCGTCGATATGAAAACTCTGTTTTGCAGAAAAAGATTCTTGGAGTAATTGATAATAACATTAAAATAAATTCCTTGTAAGTTTACTGTTTCTGGTGCCATTTTGAATTCTGTTCGTCCTTCACTAACATAAATGACTGTCCATGCTTGATACCAAACCTTTAAATGATAATGGCATTCTACTAATCCCACCAAATGTTTAAGTGCACTGGGGGAGCATTGAACAGCTGGCCAGGACAATACCAAAAGTCTGCCTTTGCATCCTTTACACATAGTACACTTAACTATAAAGAGACCTATACTAAAGCCTGTGCTCACTAACCAGAAATAGCAGCGCTGGTGCAGAGACTGCACATAAGTACGTTGGATTGATGACCTGTTGTTCATAAAGACACAGTGACAGCGTTTCCCCTAAAACCACAAATTCCTGTTTGTTCATTGATTAAAAAACATACATTAGGCAAATAGTTCCACTTCAAAAGGTGTTGGCAGGTTTATTTAGGAAGATATTAGATTGATATCCATATTTTCATCTTACTCACAGAGAGCAGCCATAATATTATATTTGTTTGAATATCTCTTTAAAATGTAACTGACTGCCACTGCTGATTTTGTTATTATAATGCTAGCAGACCATTTTTATATTATATATTTTATATTTTTTATAACTCTACGGAAATCTACCGAACTACATTACATACATCATGACAGTAGTGAACCCTATCAAATCTAACAAACAAAAAAATACAAACTAACTGAACAAACCTTCCGTACAGTAGGCTTTTTAGACAAATGTGTTAACACAAGGTAAGTGATGAGCAGCCTAAAGAAAAATCTGGCAAGAAAATGGCTGCCATATGTGGCCTCAGTATGGCTGCGTTGTTCACTCTGCTGGGAGAATTAGGTTGTCAGCACTGGACTCTCTGTCTGCCAAACACAACAGTGGGAAATGACAAGACACCCCTCTGTCTGTTCTCACTGTACCTCCCCTGCCTCACTCTGGTTTGTATTTTACTTTTCATCTTCCTGAAAACACCAGAGGGATATTTAATTATCTTGCTTAAATTGTGCCACGCTGAATAGCTGCAGAAAGAAAGTATGCACATTTAGATGTTTCATTTCAAACCGAAAATGATCCCTTTTAGCCGCAGTGATGAAAAGCACAGACAGTTGAAAACCTGAAATATTCCATTTTCAAAAGAACTTGACATTAAAAAAGTAAAGGAGGAGGAGGCGGAACACAGAGAGAGAGACAGTGTATTGATCCGAGCTAACACAAGCAGCCTCTTCAGGATAAGAGGGGGGATGGAGCTTCAATAAGTTTGATTTGAGTCAAATCTTTGACCTGGAACATGGACTGAGAGCAAGTTTACACAGTCAGGGAGCTGAGAATAATGCTCACTAGTGTGTGCACATATGTATCTGTGTGTTGTTTTGCATTTTATTCTGTAGACATTGAAGGGGACTTTGTCCTGAGATAACCAAAGGCAAAACAGTCACATAAAATCAGAAAAGCTACAGACTCTGAATCCTGCCTTTTCACATTTAGGTGAAAAATTATAAGTGACACAGTCTTCTGTCTCATCTGTCTTCACTCCACGGGATGTACTGATGCCTTCACTTTTATGCCTTTCAGTTAGCTATCAGTCTGTGGACGACACAGAATTCAAACAGCCTGTAACCACTGTGACAAAGAAACACAAATACTATTATTAATACTACTACTACTATTAAAGCTGTTAATTAATATTAACACTACTAATGAAACAAATGTATAATATATGTATTGTTATCCTGAAATTAGACTATATATCGTCTTAGATATTGGTAATGGTTATATGGTGATATGTCATAAATGTTGTCTTTTCCTGGTTTTAAAGGCTGCATTACAGTGAAGGGATGTCATTTTCTGAAATTATTAGACTTTTCTTCTCATTGTAAACTTGCCTTTACCAACTTCACTGTCATTTTATTACCATTACTGAGGATTATTCATTAAAAATCTCATTGTGTTAATATTAAGTACCAGTAGTCTTCTCTACAGTTTTTGTAGCAATATTGATATTGTCGCCCAGTCCTAGCATTTATGAAGTCCTCTTGAGGATGGAGATTTTAAAATATCGAGATACATATCGTGTTTCGTGAAATATCCTAAAAATATTGTGTTATTATTTTAAGGCCAGATCGGCCTGCCCTAAGAAGTATAGGTGTAGGAACATATCTCCATCGCCTCTGCATTACATTGAGGCCCTGTTGTTCTTGTTAACCCCTTTCATCTGGATGAAGACGATTTACAGGCTACAGGGGCGCCATCTTATCTCCTGGCAGAGAGGATAGTGTTTTTCTGGACCATAAAGGCTTCAAATGAGGACAGTTTTAATTAATTTACAACTAAACTCCCATTTCTGAACTCTCTTTCCCCTTTGAACAGATAAATTCTCCACAGGTCATGTTGAGTCCTCTACCAGTTCACCAGGAGGTACGAACGAACTGGTCATCAGAAGGTGTCAATACAGAGTCTTTACATGTGTAAATTAATTAACACATCAAATGGCTCTCTCCCCCTTTCTTTTACTGTATTTCTTTCTACCTGTGTCTCTCTCTCTTCCTCTCTAAACTTCTAATCCACACGTTAGGAGAGAGGACACTGGAAACCTTCTGACTTGTTGTTCTATGCCAATACTCCCGTCTGTTATTTACGACACATGCCTGGGCTCCTTATCTGTGGTCGCATTCCAACCAAATGGTCTCTGTGTTCCTCCAGATTTCAGACCATTTCTAATTAACCATTAAGTCAGAATCTCATTCTCTTAATTCCAACGGATTAAGGGTCAGTAAGAGAAGTTCATAAAACTGATCTTTTTCCCGTTTCTCTACGATTAAGAATGACTGAAATCAAGTTTTAATGTTTAATCTGTACTGTGTTCGGTGGAACCACAGCACCTCCTGATGGTGAGTCCTGGTACAGTTGGACGAGAAATATTCTGTTTAATATGTTCATGGTTATAACCAGTAAATTACTCTGATATGTCTTTGTTTTAACAAGTATTAAGCTGAAATATGTATAATTAATGTTTAATCACGTCATAATCATTTTCATGATGGACAAAGTACATCTATTAAGCCATGGTGAGAATCTGTGAAAGGTGAAGCACGGTTTTGAAACGTTTAAAACTATAAGTTTAGTTTAGTGAGTTTCTGTGAATCTTCACACCTCCACTAAATCTTGGAGACAAAAGCCGGTAAGCCCCGCCTAGACACGCCTCGGTTTGGAGATAGAAAAACAGGGAGACATCACGTCTCTCGAGTCCAGTTTCCAGTTTTTCAGTGTTAGTTGTTTTTAGTTTTTGAGTTTTTAGTTTAAGTTTTCGTTTTCGTTTTAAGTTTTTCTTTTGTAACTCATTTTTTTTGAAGCTCTTTACTTTACTTTGAAACACGCTCCAAGACAGCGATCTCAACAGAAGTGCTCACGCATTGATTTTTCTCACTTTTATATTTTTCGCAGTATTGATTAGCTTCTTTTATTAAGTTTGTACCAGAACAAAGTTCTGTTTTAATTTGTTTTATACCGTTAAGTATCGTAACCTGCTTTTGAAGAAGTGAACTTAATTTAGATTACCTTGCATTAACTAACAACGGAAGATCCGCCTGATCAACGTATCGTCCTCAGTTATTTTATTCAAGAAGTTAAATTTAGTTTACAAAGTCAGAGCCTGAGAACCACTCGAAGAAACGAAGAAGAACATCTTTATCACAATCATCATCACGACACTACAGCAACTGGCTGTGTCCGAGACCGTGCAAGCGGTTTTCCAACGAAAGACAGACTCTTTAACAAGCCCCCAGCGCTCGCTAGTGGTACCATCCCGCTGGGCATTGAGCCAAGATCTGCACCGAGTCGGTACGGGACCAGCTGCCCTCTTCCTAAGACAACGGACCGAGGTGCCCGACCGACTGATACTGGACGAGCTGACCCCCGGCCATTGGACCGGGACTGCCAGCTAGAGCCGCAAATCACCCGAGGGAATCCGCTGCCGCGGACTCCGCAACTCTGCTGAGAAAGTAGGCTCTCCATCACTCACAACTGGATTCACACATGATACATGAGATGGTGTCTAATGCTCTGGTTCTGATCTTGTAGCTTAAGAGAAATTCGGTTAGGGTCTCGCTAGTATTAAAATTACTACCGTAATATTTAAATGCTTCAACCTAACTCGCGATCTCACCATCAGCCCATATTCCACTAATAACCCATTACTTAGTTATTTCACATTTCCTGTTACCTGTGTTATTCATTTAAATTGCCATTTCATTTATTTAACCTGAATTATTTAGTCAATAAACATATTTAACCGTATGTCGTTGTCTGTGCGGGTATGTTTTTAATGTGGAGAACCGATGGATATGTGTAAAATTCACTACTTCATTTATGAGATTGAATAAATTGATCTGAAATTGATTAGAATTGATACAAGTTAAACTTGTCCAGTCGAATTTGATTAATTACCTCCGGATTATTCAAATAGACAAAACAAAGGAGGTGGTGCCCCATTAACGAGTGTTTTATTAATCGCCAGTGATTAATAAATTACATTTATTATTAGTGTATCTCCTACATAGGGGAGGACAGTAAAGAGGCAGATAAGAAAGAAAAAGAACAAGAGAAGGAGAGTGATAAAGAGGAGAAAGAAAAGACCATGGATATGTTCTGAGAGGTTTGTAGCTGCCTTCTACCGTATATGTAGATGGGGCCCTGGGCCCTTTATGTAGGTGTTCTCTATTTTCTTCTGATCAAACAAGTTTTACACTGTGCATTACACTTGTTCCCTTTAAACCATACAGTTTTCGTATTCATGACCTCTAGTTCAACACAAAGCAAATCAAGTTATATCAGTGCCCAAACACATACTGTGCACACATCCATAATCACTGTTAAATAGGCTGGGAAAGGATCTGACAGTAATGAAATCATTGCAGGTCTGAACTGATGCTTGTGATCGTAGGGACCAAAAACTTAGCGGTCACTTTACTCAAACTAGAGCACAAAATAAAACAGTAGCTATGCGTTATTCAGTGCTGCATGGAGTGCTCCAGGGAAGGTTTGCAGTCCATAGGTCTCTGTCCATGAGCAGGATGGCGGCATTTAGAGGTCTTCACAGAGTTTTTTATTATCCAGAGGAACTCTGAGCCTTACCGAGTAGCTCACAGCGCTGTCTGCTTGTAGTCTCTCGTTTACAGATAGCAATCCTGACAAAACTACACATGGAGCTGGGTCAGCTAGCAGCAGCTTACAGTCCTTTCGCATTGCTAATTCACCACTCACTAATAGAGCGTTCACACCAAACACAAGGTGAATATTCGCCTCTTGTTACATGAACGGGATTATTAATTTTTATTCACGTTTCTCGTGCGGTACCCAGCTCAGTGAATTTGAGCGTCTTGAGCTGCATCTGACGGCAATAAATGGATCAGAAGAATGCTGAAATAACAACATCATAATGCCGCCTTAGAAAAAGCCTGAATTCATGCTTCACCAGGTCTGACTGCCAGACGACAAGCAAACAACTTTTAAAATGCTTGTTCCATGGATGCAGTTCAGAAAGATCAAGGTTATGCTGTGCTGAGACATATTTCCATAATTTACCAGGTAGTCTGCCTTCCTCACTCACTTTTCTCCATGCTAGCTCCTGTTTTGTCCTGTCTCAGTACCAGTAGATGTGTTATCATGGCCTTAAATTATTGGACTTAACCACACTTCACTCACTGACTTTGCGGTGCATTTGAGGGAAGTCTACAAGTCTTGATTGCCCCTTCAGTTGTAACATTTTAATTCTTGTGTTTCAATGAATATTGTGACTCTAATATTGATTGTAAAAACATTTGATTACTGTTAACATGTACAACACAGATATAAGTTACCTACATTAAAATTGTATCCAATTAGTTCAAGAGGTTTTTGAATAATGATGTTAAAACCAATGACTCTTACAATTGCCCCATCATCGCCCAGTCATTCCTAATTAGAGCCAGCTGACTTCTGACTGTTTGAGCAATTGTTTTAATTTTATCTTATAGATATGGGGTAGGAGCTTGATTCAACTCGTAATATATACCTTAAGAGCGGGTCAAGAGAGATCTTTAACTGTATTATTTTGTGTGGACATGCCTGGACTACACAAATCATTCCAGACCAACACGTTCTCACTCCCAACTTCCTACAGCATATGAAACTCAAGGCTACTTTCCCCTCTAACGTCAGTTTTGCTCACAAACTACCTGGTTAGGTTTATAATAACATTATGCTGCTGTATTTGTTGTGTTTGGAGAGAGAGAACAGGCTGTCCAGATGTAAGAGGAAAGGTCTATGGCATTTTAGTACAAAAGTTATAAAGATATTAAATGTAATAATAATAAAATAACTACGGTGTAGACCCTTATTTAAAGCAGCATGGAACTGAAAGTCAAAGGTCTACCAACCTGGTTAGCCCAACTTAAGGTAAATTACATGAGAATGACATCCGTTGTCTTTTTTCTTGAATGATATTGAGCTACGCCTTCTCATTATCTGATATTTCTACAATTCAACATTCTGAACTGAGCACTGGAAGAAAAATTCTATGATATTAGACATGTAAAACAGAAATAGGGAGGTATAACTTACACTACAAACAAGGGGTTGGTTCAAGGTGGTATTAAGAATGTGACTGACATGAAGTTATGTTTACATGAATATTGATAAAGGTATAACCGAGGTTCTTATAGGCAAGTCTTGCCACTTGGTAGCCATCTTGGCAACGCCCCCATACAGTTATTTTGGGATAACAAGACCAGGCCCCTATCTAAATGAACGGGGACAGAACCACAACTTCACTTTTAATGGTAATCTGGACATAAATACTACATCACCAGTCAAATCTGATATATAAAAAAAAACATTTAAAAAGTTCAGTGACTTTGCTCACTTCGCCCTTTTGCCACAGCTTATACTTCTACTGCGCACGCACATGGTTTCACGACACCAACTTCTTTTTCGGCTCAATACAGTGCCGCTGTCAGCTCATCCTACCAGAGCACTTGGACAAATGCTAGTTTAATGTCTAATGTTTGAATAACCTCACCGTTCTTGGTAATCCTGGGTATTAGCGTGATATCCCCCTCTTCCATGCTTATTTGAAGTCTGATTGCAGCTACACCAAATCAGTTGAAACTGTTGTGAATCTCAGCTGTGCACTCCTGTCAATGCAATAACATGATCTTTCCTGTTTCAGCTGTGATAGAATATGCTATTGGCTTTCGGGGGGAAGGGGCAGGATATGTATCAAACAACTGCTATCTCTGGCGTTGTGGACTTTTCTGTTCGTTGTGCCTTGAATGGCTTGTCTCCTCTATAATGTCTCTGACATAACATCATATTATGAGGAGAAGTTTACTAAAACTAAATAGAGGTGACAGTCTTGTTCCTCTACCCCAAATTCCCCTTTTCTGTATTAAGTTTGACAATTTTTTTCAAGGACAGTTGTGTTGTACACTTCTTCACTGATTACAAACTGACGACCTCGCAAGGCTAACGAAAAGTAGCTTGCTAGCGTCTTCAGCTGTCTCCGTCAAACATGTGACATGTGTAACCTTGCAGGTTGTACTGTATGGTGCCTCAACCTTCCTCAGTGCCAAAAAGGTCTCTCTCTTCTTGGGTTGACCACATTGCTCATTACTGTCAGCATATGTACTTTACACTGAGATGACTAAAATAGTTTGCTTCAAACACGTTTCAAGATTCAAATATGTTCTAAGTATAAAACCTTCATGGTTTAAGAAATCCTAATTCATATAGTCATAGTTTGTGAGTCAGAGCTTGTTTACATTTTTTCGGTATTTTGTCAACAGTTTTACAGTAATCTTTTTAATAATGGTGGTCTGTGGTATAATTGGGACTGTGGCTGCTGTGTCTCAGTAGGTAGAGAGTATTGTTTTCTAATCATAGGGTCGGTTCAGACCCTAGCTCCTGTCAACATGTTTAAGTGTCCCTGGACTGGTTAGACTGGTGCTTTCTATGATTGCTTACTACTACATTGTGTATGTGTGTGCGCACGTGTGTGAATGACTGAATACGAGTGGCACTGTAAAGTGTTTTAGATAAAAGCGCTGTATGAGTGCACTGCTTTTTGAACCACAGGGAATTATTTTAAATTGCAGTACCACAGTTGGCCACTGGGGCAAATTGGCAGCAAGGCTGACTCAATGTGACTTATCCAGCTCTTTCAAGACACCACAAGGGAGACCAAATATGAAGGAGGAAGAAGAAGAGGAGGAGGAAGATCTGAACATGAGCATTAAGATGAAAAGGAATAAGAAAAGGAGTACAAACAAGACTGAGGAAGTAGGAGGAAGATGCAAATCTTTAAAAGGAAGAAGGCCATAAAGTGGAAGTGGAAAAAGCATAAAACGGATATAGCAAAAGAAAAAAAACAGTTATCTTGATGTCACAAAGTACTATCCTATTATTGTCTTTGGCTCTGGAGAACACATTAAAGGGAAAAAGTATGATCCAAGGTAATAAATATAAAATGAATAGCTGAGAAAATGAAGATTGAAGAGCGGCATCGTCTCATTTTTTGGCCGTGCAACAAATCTTCATGGGGATACAGAGCTCTGTGTTAGACCTGATGACAAAGCGAGTGTGCAGCCTCTTTCTGTACTTACCAGTGTGGTGAAGATATAGTGATAATACTCTGTCATCATCCCCATGGCGAGAGCCTAAGAAAGGAAGTGACAGAAGGAGGCAGAGAGAGAATGATTGGAGGAGAGAGAGAGATTTATAAGTGAATAGCGAGGCAGATACAATATTTTGTCAGATGTTGCACACATGCACACACACACACACACACACACACACACACACACACACACACACACACACACATGCATTTGTCTGTTTATTTGGCTGTATTACTGGTTGTATGACCATGTAATGTGAAGAGGCATATATTCTGCTACACTGCTGCAGCCACAGGCTCAGAGATAAGAAACAAACACCCACCAAAAAGGAAAAATGCTAAATAAAGCAAAAGACGGAGCTCAGGCTCATCCATTTGGCATATGTAGTGAAACAGACAATAATGTTTGATTCTATAGATGTGAAACATCTGGGAAATTGTCATAAACACATATAAGAAGTCACCCTGCAGTAACGAGGTCCCTGGTGGAGTTGTTGTGGGAAATTGTTTGGAAGCCGCTGTTTGTTTGAATTGGCTGCAAATTGTGTGATACTTATGCTGCTAATTTGAATGTGTGAAAATACAAACATGGTGTGTAATATGATCCAGTGCTGGCTTGGTTTGGAACATACTTTATTGGCACTGTCAACAAGGAAAGGTGCAAGCGGCTGATCAACATTTCTCAATAACAGAGTAGCGTATAGAGCACCAAGAGAGTGCTGTGAATGTGCCAGGCTTTGTGTTTTGCGTTATTTCAGCACACAGATGGATATGTTTTGCACTTGACAATTTACATCCAGTGTCAAGGCAGGAAGTAGTGTGTCCACTATGTTGGGATACCCAACCCTGCAAGAGTGTGAGACAGTCTAGTACTGTGTCATTATTGAACCAGACTTTTGTGGTGAGGATGAGCTTGAAAGTGAAGCTCTCACTTTAGCAGTCAATCTATTGTACAAACGTACTAAGGTAAGGTTAGGCTAGGTAATCCAGATATCTCCACCTGGGAGGAGACCCCTGGGCGGACCAATAACATGCTGAAAGGATTATCTGTGGAATCTATCTATCCCATCTGGCCTGCGAACAACTTGTGATCACCCTTGTGATCAAAAGTTGGAAAACATGGCTGGGGGAGACAGATATCAGGACTACCTATCTTTCACCAAAAGCAGCTAAATTTGAATGATGGACAATAGGGCTTTTTTTATAGTGAGGAACTGTAGTGCTGCAGAAATGTCCTGGCCTACAAATGTTGTTCTCCAAATGTAAGGACACGTTTTGTTGGTACAGACTCCAACAAACGTCACATCACCAGGATTTGGGTTTTTTTTAAGTGAAAATGAGAGAAATAATCATTCCTACTAATCATGAACCACATTGGGATTGTTTCATCAGTCAAAATAATCTGAACGTGATTTTTTTTTTCTTCATGTTTTTTTAATCATATCATGCAGCCCTAATGGACAAGCTAACATTGGTTGGCAGGTCTGATGCACATTGGTGATATTGACACTCGTTTCTGTTTCAAATAGTTTCACAACTTTGTAGAGGAACCAGAGTCATATGAACACCAGAACTGAATCTGAGCAGAGGGTGAATAGTGAGTAATGGGAAGCCAACGTTCTTCTCTGTTGCAGCTCCATTTTCCATTTAAGGTTGATTAGTGCAATGTAATTTTATATAAAAACCTGACTGCTGTCATGTTGAGTATAAGTCAGCCTTTTGTCATCTGTGATTTCCATTCATCTTACCAATCAACTGTAGTAAGTTCCCAAACTGGAATATGTACTCACAATTACCAAAGCAATCTGTGTCTAAAAATGCACCTCTGAGATGAAATTCTAAAGCAGAAGCACCTTGCTCTGTATTATTGTATTATCATCCAGACTGTGTGTGTGTGTGTGTGTGTGTGTGTGTGTGTGCGTGTGTGTGTGTGTTTTGGCTCTGTGCCACCCCATTACAGCGGTATGACGCTATATGATGGTGTCAGAGTCATGTCTGCCGTGCTGAGACTCACTAACCAATATGAATCACAGATTAGGACTGTGCAGAGAGGATGATTAGACAGGCAAGAAGGGATAATGGCTGCTGCTATCAGGTGGGAAACCTTGAGAAAGCCTCCAGCATTCAGTTTGAGGACCAGCCCACTCAGTGGTGACTCACATGGGACCATTTCCTGGACCTTGTAATGACATACAATATTACAATATGTTCTATTTTTTTTTTATATCACTTATAATGAAAAAAAATCTACAGAGAAACACATCCTGTTCCGTCATAGTAGCAGTTTGATTTTAAAACATTAATCCAAGCTATCACTGGGAAAGAAAAAGCACTCTGTGATTATGTTATAACACTTAAAGGGCATTCAGATACAACCAAAAGCAATTGTCCTTTCACTGTGTAGCACACTGAACACAGGAATCGATAAGAAACTAAATTCTTTCATAAACATTTTGATGGTTTACTCAAAAAGATCTTTGTGCCTGTGTTGGAGTGCACCTTATGTCTAAAACCTATCAAGAGTCATAAATATACCACATTCCACACTGTTGTTTCCTCTCTCTTTCTTCTCCTTCTATTCACCCTAACTGACTGAAATGGTCAGAATCTATTGAAATGTGTAAATATACAGTATATATCTTGTGTTTAAGAACATATAATCATCTTGATATTATCAAACTGTAATGGTGCGTTTAGACCTAATGCAAAGGAAATATTTGCCTCACATTTGCGAGATTATTAATTCCTTTTTGGTTACTTGTGTGGTACCCAGCTCGGTTAGCATCTTGAGAGTCTGGATAACTGCAGCTTCCAGCTAACTGAGACTAACCGGTGCCCAGTTCTCAGCTGTGGAGCGCCTGTCCATCTGTCTCTGGTGAGTGGCAGTTTCTTATTAGGTGTGTTAAAATCAATAAATAGTAACTGTGACCAGCAAGTAGACGTAGACTGAATTTATCTGTTTGACCACATCAATATGAACCCAAAACAGAGAGATTTTGATGTGATCTGACTGGAATAAATAGTTCAAAAGGATGCTGAAAAAACAACGGCCGATATTTGCGACACAGCATCACACAAAATCCTTGCTTGAGTTCAATATTTTCAACTCACACGAATACATGAATTACGCGTCTTTCACGCCACCCGGAGCAAATAAAGGCGATTTCATGTCTTTTCATTGACTTTGTAAGTAATCTAGATGCGAGAATAATACCATACTGCTATCTAGTGAGATTTGGTAATAACTTTAAACACAATGATATGAGGGAATACCAGTACTGCATTAGTTTATTTCATGTTAACCAGTATAATTGACTTATGATTTTAGTTCTATTATCATTTATTATTTTAGATGGGCTCCACTGTTATATACTGTAATCCTAAACTACACAAAAGAACATGTTTTTCACTAATGAGAAATATTCCTAAAAGCCACAAGCAAAGCCCACTGATTGCTATATGAACAAACATTAATTTAGAATTTTTGAACTTTTTGACTTTTTAGCTCCATGCATCCCAACTCTGCAGCCTGTCACTGAATGTAACAAGACAGGGGAACACATGCTGTGTGTCTCTTCTGTGCCCTCAGATAGGCCTGGTCTAAGCCTGGACTCAGCAGTCATCATCTGGCTGTTTCCTGGCGACCGAGGATCACAGAGTCTGCTCACCATGCTTGGTACATTCCAGGAAGTTTGCCTCATCATCAGCCCATCCATCACCATAGAAAAGTAGGAAATACCCATCTTCATGCATTCTGTCTGAGAGTTGATCCAGAGCTAATTTTTAAATGATTTTTGCTTTTATTGATCTCAGTGAAGTAGTCCCCTTTTGCATTTTTGAATGGTCTTCGATAAAATTAATTCATCGATTAATTAATTTGTGTGTGAAAGTGATAACGTTAATGTGTTCTCAAGTTCTTTTCTCATTTATGAGTAGGCTTAAGCAAAATGTACTGTTTAAAAAATACAAAAATACATAAATTGAACCACTGTGTTGCTTGTCCAAATGTTTCAGTGGTAAGAATCACAGCCACATGAGTTGTTTAACATTGCACAGCCTACTATCTTACAATACTAGGGTTAATTAGCTCTACTGCAACACACAATGCTGCTCCTTTATTTCCATTTGTAAGAATTATCAGCCCTGACTTTTGCCAGCTGATAGGAACCAACTGAGTTAAAGCACTAGCATTAGCTTACATTAGCTATCTATGCATAATAAAATTTGCAAAAATCCACAGTCAACAGCAATAAAAAAAATGACTTTCTTATTTATTTTTATATTTTTTAAAAAGTTAATATTTTCATGAATGTGTGAACCCAAAATATACAGCATGTAATTAAGTAATGAAAGCATATTTACAAAAAGCATTTCCTCTGCTTGCCTTTGTGCTACATGTCTTGAAAAACAAAACACTGGAAACATAAATGAATATTGATCTTGTCTCCTGACTGTCTTGTTTCTACAGTATCTTCAGGGTAAAGGCACAATCTTTAACTTATTGGTGTGCCATGTACTGAGAATATCAGAGCAGGACAGTTAAGTCTCTCATTACCTCCCATTAGCAGGGTTTCATTCTGACATTATTAATGAAAGGAGTCCTTGACCTTCCCCAGCAATCTACCACGCAGGCATTGATTAAAAACCCTTGGTGAATCATGTTGTCTTTAATATTTCATAAATCCTGTAAGCAGGAGAAAAATGAATGGCTCTTAATTGAGTTAGGCTACTCACTGCACACTTCCTTTACTACAAATGACAATCTTGGGCTGCATGGAAAAGTCATTGTATATAATTTAGAAAAGATCTATAGTCTTATTTACAAGCTATATTTTCCCTGCTGGGTATAGTATGGTACATCACCAGTTTACACAAGCCACAGTGCAACCAATGTTCATTTTCAAAGAAAGATCATTAAATTGACTATTTGCTTCAAGATTAAATGTTTAAGGTTCATTTAAATGTTATTTTACAATGCAGGGTTGTACAATGGAATGTAAGTTGTAGCCCCTTATGCTACACAAGTAATAAAAATTATGCTGAGTCTCAGGCTGAGAAAAGAAGCCACTGTATAGTCTGGTGGTACAGTAGCAGATACTTCTGTATCTTTTGCTGGAAAGCAACATGGTAAACAGACAATGGATGGGTGTGAATGGGTCACAGAGAATCTTAGGTACTCTGTGATGTTTATTCCCAGGAACCAAAAACTGTTCACCTGCTCCACCTCAGCTCCACTGATGTAGACAGGGGTGTGTGTCTTTGCCTCCTTTTTTTCTAAAATCAATTCAGCTCTTTGATTTTGCTAATGATGAGTCGTAGTTTGCTCTCTGTGTACCACTCTGCAGGACCATTATGACCTCTCATCATTTGTAGTGCAGCCGATGACAGTGGTGTAACCGCATACTTCATAATAGAGCTCTCTTGATGTCTGGGAGTGCAGTCATGGGTGTACAGTGTGAACAGGAGAAGGCTGTGCACACAGCCCTGGAGGGCTCCGGTGTTGAACACTAACAAGAGGAGATGTGACTGACAATCTGTACTGTCTGGGGTCTCTTTGTGAGGAAGTTCAATATCCAATTACAAATGTTGTGGAACTAAAGCCCAGTGTTAAGTTTTCCTATCATTTCATTGGTTAGACTGTACTGCATGATAAGCTGAAATAGAAAAACAGTATTTTGATGACTGAGTGGAGAGCAGTGGAGATGGCATCCTCAGTGGATCTGTTGGTTCTAAATGCATACTGGCGAGGTTCCAGTCTGGCTGGGATGTTGCCTTCAATGTTCTGAAGAACCAGTTTCTCAAAGTACTTGGGGCTGAGTGCCACAGGGTGGTGGTAGTTAAGACTAGACACAACAGACATTTTAGGTACTGGGACCATGATGGTTTTCTTGATGCAAATGGGGACAGTCTCCTGTGAGAGTGAGATGTTAAAAATGCCAGTAAAAAACATGTTTTTAGTCCACGGCCAGGGATGTTCTCAGGCCCAGCAGCTTTACTCGTATTCAAGCTTCAAAGAATTTTTTCTCACATTTGCTGTGGTTACAGACAGTGGCCAGTCCTCTGGAGGCAGAGTTGACTTTACAGCTGACTTGGTTGAGGAGCTCAAAGCAAGCATAAAATGTGTTTATCTCATCCAGCAACGTGCCCTCACACATAATGGGGGCTTCTCAGCTTTTGTAGCCTGTGACATTCTGAATTGCCTGCCATATATCTTTAGTGCTGTTGGTGTTGAGGTCCCTCTCCAGTCTCTGCTGATGTCTCCTCTTTGCCTCCTTGATACTAGTTTTCAGTCATACTGGCAGTGTTGTATGCTTCCTTGTGACCTGACAAAAAGGTAGCTTTTTTGGCTTTCGATAGAACCTGCACCTCTCCATTCATCCAGGCCCTCCTTGCTAAACTTGCAAGTACTGAATCTTTGTGTGTGATTATTATTGCATGTGTTTTGGTTGTCGCTGTCATACATCAGTTTATAATGGGTGTGACACTTACTACATGCAGGGATTTGTGTGCATGTGTGGTGAATTGACACAATTGTGCTGAGTATTGTACCTCCTGTATTTCTGAACTCCTATGGTGCATCGGTAACACAACTGTTTTAAATATTCAACTATCCAGTTGTTTTTGACATAGGTTATGCTCTCAGTAAAACCATAATGTGTGAAGTTCTTGAGCACTCAACTTATTATTTGACTGTTTGTAATAAATGGACCATCATGCCAATTTGTCAGGTTGATTTACACACAACACAGTCAGTTGGGAACAGTCAATGGCCATTAAGTACAATGTGGAATCATTTATATCTTTGTGAGTTATTTCAAGGCTGTTATCCTAACATCTTTTGATATGTTGTTGTGCAAAATATCAAACCACCATCTTGTGATCAACATGTCAAGATAACTAAGCCTGTTATGAGATTAATAGTATGATTATCTTGAGACGTCAATCATTATTTTCCTGTGATCTCAATGTAAATGTGTCTGCCCAAGAGGATTCTATCATGTCAAAGACGAGTGTTCCTGAAGAGGATAGAACACAATTTACAAGCACACAATATGCCCATGACAGTTTCATACTCAACAAAATATTTATTGATGTAAAGATGATAAAGTCATAACCACAAGTAAACAATTTGTTATCTTGGGATAATGAGATGGCCGAGTCATAATTAAGACATCACTGGTCTAAAAACTATTCTTGGCAACTATGTTTACTACTTTAATTATTATAACAGCCCAATCACCAGGATAAAATGTTGACAGGCAATTTTTCTGTCATAGGCTATGTACCATGCTGACATTGCAACAAAACATGTCATATCACCTTCACTTTATATGTTTGTGACCTAACTTGCATGTCTGGAGGTGGAGGTGATGGTGGAGGAGTTACAGGCAAGAAAGCTGGCAATCAAGTGACTGCAGTTCGAGACTGCGTTTTAACATTGAAACATTGTGAAACCACTGGATATTTCTGACAAGGGACCACAGTGTTTGTAGGCATGACAACGCATTTGTGGAGACAAAAAAACTATATTTCTGACGTTCACTTCAAACCCAGCAACACGCTGAGGCAGAAACTTGTCCAGCCTAAGGACAAAGCACCCAGGCATAAGCAAGGTAATGTAGTTTATGCTGTTCAATGCAGCCAGGACTGCACAGATTTGTATACTGGGGAGACAAAACAACCTCTCCATAAATGAATCGCAACACAGGAGGGGCAACTCCTCAGGTCAAGACTCTGCTGTCCACTTACATCTGAAGGAGAAAAATCATTCCTTTACAACCCAGAAATAATAATAAGTAACCAAACTGTATTTATCCAACATTAATTGGGTGATTCTTTTAGTGGTGGAACAAATTGTTAACATGATTATAAGGCACAGTCTCAAACACTACAGGGAGGTTCGCTTTACAACAACAGGAAGAAGTTGTCTTCTTCAAATTGCTTTATTCAGACTATCCCAACTGTCTCCATGCACCAGTATGTTGAGCTACACCTTCAAATGTGTACACACACACACACACTCTCACACACATACACGCACAAACGGGTACACACCTGCTTCAGGATCCCAGCAGCCATTTCGTGGCCACAGTCAAAGATGATGTGAAACTCCTTCCCTCTCTTCATCTCCTTTAACAGTGGCTTGGCATCCTTAGTCTCTGCGGGCAGTTGCCGGATCTTTAACCGGATGTTGTACCGGGAAGGAGCCTTTATAAGTTCTTGCAACCGAATCAGACCTGTGGGGCATACAAACATTTTATTATTTTCTTTTGCATCAAGACTCATTGCTATTTGAAATGTTAACCCAATTGCAAATGGTGCAGTCCTGTTCCCATGATGGTAATACATTTCCTAAAAGGAAATTTCATGTATATGTATCTTTCCACAGTAATTGAGGTAACAACTACTCCTGATTCATTTGGTTGTGGTGGTTATAATTAGAGTGAGGATAAGAAAGCTCCAGGGATTTATTTCTGTTGTCGGTTAATTTCTAATGAAATTCATTTCACTTCGACACCCTCCCCTGCCCTCTCCGACTATTCTCTTTCTTAAACACAACATTTTCGGAAGTGTCTCTCTATTTCTTCTTTTGTCCCTATAATATTACCCACAATGCAGGCAAACAATCTTTCAGTCTGCATCACCTCAGTATCAGCAGACCTTGATCCAAGAACACGAATAGTTTTAGAAACAGAAGAGAACAAAGACTCATGTCAATACTGCACATTACCTGACATTCATCATTCATCATGGATGACATTCATTCTGTGCTTACTATTGATCCCTCTCTTCCTCTACAGGCCACTTGCTGTTGTGTATAGGATATTTGTGAAGTGGACCTTGCTGGGGAAATTGACTGTGACTTCAATTCAGTCATAAACATCTTAATTTTGACAGATAAGCCTCTACTGTGATGTTCAATAGTGTTTCTCTTCTCAGTAGCTGATCAATTATTTTTGTGTTGCAGCAGAAGAATATGTAAATGCCAGAGATACCACAATGGATTTTGTTGTTTATGCACTTCCTTTATGCAAGCTTTTTTTTTTCATTGGAATCGAGATTATTTTTCATTTTTGCTTTATGGATGAATGGCTCCTCTATTTCTAGTTTTTTTTAAAAAGCATTGTCCCTGTGACAAATTAGAGGATGTTTTTTCTGCTTTCTCAATTTGAGACTGTCTCTAGAGGAAAGGACAGCATCAGTCTGTTGTTCAAATGCTATTTTAATCTGACAAATGTTGCAGCAGTCAGGAGACAAGGTGTTTTTTTAGCACTGTGAAAGTAGACAACGTGGTTGGATGGTTGGATGAACAATATCCATGACTTGAACATGAGAGAAAACAATCTGTTTCTGTAATCTGTAGTTTTTCTGTTTTTCTAACCATGACCACAATCCTTTCTTAAATTTGACAAAGTAGTCTTTGTTGTCTTTGTTGTAGTCTTGTCTTTGTCCTGAAGGGCAGCTACAGGTTACCGGTAAGCTAGCTGTAATGTCAATACTGCCTTTGAATTTGATGATCGAAAGTGAAAGCTTATTTTGATCAATTTTCGATTTAGTATTGAAATCATGACACCCCTATTTTATAACTTCCATCTTTAGTTTTTGGAGGGCATTGACAAAAGGTCCTGTCGTCGCGATGGATCAGAAAACAGAAAACATTAATAGGGGTCATTTGGAAGATAAACAACAAATTCTATTTATTTGTCATTTAGTCTGATGGAGTTGTTTCTCAATTTACTGTATGGTGGTCTTTGTCCACTGAACAAAGAACATAGAACAAAGTACAGAAAATATAAAACTGCCATGGAGAATATGGGATATGCTTTTATCACAATGTGATAACACTCTGGTGTACTAGTTGTAATGCTTGTAATGCATGTTTAAGGTGCATACAAAATGTGATTGCATAGGGCAGAGGATCAGCCCAGTTGCCAGAATAAAATGTTGGTATTTTACATTTCCCTCAGACAGGACCAGATGCTGTTTTAAGTACAAGGCTAGTATCGGTCCTTACGTCTCTAAACAGACACATCGGTCCAAATCAGCACAGCAGTCTCCTGTGTCTCTGCCTACAGCCCACCATCCCCAGCTGTTTGGCCTTTGGCATTATTTGTTTACTTCCTGCTTCCAGATGAGTGCACTGCACTGTAGGAAACCAGCTTGCAGCCTGCTGGAGCGTCAGTAGCCAGTTGCTGCTTTTCATTAAATCAAATACTCTATCGCACACTGATGATGGTGTCCCCAGAGTGCTGACCTGTGAGACACTGGCAGTGTTCCATTTAACCATCACATGACAAAGTGACTCCTCAGATGTGCTTCACAACATCTCTTCTGGCCAGAGAAACACCACTGTGGGTAATCTAAACAAACCACAGCGATCCCAGTACCCATGCATGAATATGTGCAATAAGTGCATTACTATATATGTAAAAACAACTGACTGCAAATAGTGTATGATGTGTTGTTCCTGTAAATGCTTTTAGTAATGACAAAGCATGAGCACTCTGATAAGGGAGATCTGTGCAGATGTGACGGTGGGACAAACTGGACATGATTTAATCTGTTACATAAAACCAGTTAAGGTGGTGGAAAAGAAGAAAACTGGTCAAAAAATAAAACAGCTGAGGACAGTGGGAATGCTGTTTCCACTGTCTGAAGTATCCCCCCCAGCATAAACGACACACTAGGCAAATTTATACTTTCCATATTTGTGTAGCCACGAGGGTCAACAAGGGTTGGCATAATATAAACTATGTCAGCTGCACATTACAGTGTGGACAACTGCACTATGGGCAAGATTTATGACCGTATAGAGGTACCCACCAGTGCGCCAAGTAGACATGCACTAGAAAAGTTAAATGGATGCTTGTTTTGAAAAGAGCATTATCTGCATTTTCATAATTCGTCTTTAATGGATTAGTACAACATTTTGGAAAATATACGTATTTGCTGAATTTCTGAGTGAGATTTTATATCAAGACATATGAGGTCTGAGCCCTGGTTTCCATTGGGCCCTTCCTGGCTGTGTTATGGCATGCTCTACACAATGCTCATGTTTCCAACGGCTATGTCAAGACACGTTTCAGCAGCAGCCCAGAAGCGGCTCTCTGCCCCATATGCGACCAGTCTGTCTTTGACGGAAGCAGACCGCAGCTACATCAAACTGCACAGAGCAGATCGAGCCAGAAAGGAAGTCAGGCAACAGTTTTTGATGTGCTGTTGAGTGTTACCGATCGAAGGAGCTAGGATACTGGCTAGATGCTTGGATATGTTATAGGTAACTGAGTTGATGCTGCTGGTGATGGGTCTGAGTGGTGCTCCTTCCCTGTGTATCTTGGGGAGTCCATAGATACATGGGATGGCTTCCCCGGGTACAGTCGGTAAGATAATGGCCTGTCAATGGCTTTGTCCTTTTCCAATTTTTGCAGATATTCTATAACCTTCTTTTTGTAGCTACTGGAAGGATCGCTCAAGTATCTCAAAGGCGTTAGTATCACTAAGCAGATCAGTGACTTTGGTGTGGTAGTCCACTGTGTTTAGCCTTACAGTGCATCTCCCTTTGTCTGCCGGCAAGATGGTTCCGGTCTCGTTTGAGTGATGCCAGGGCCTTCCTTTCCTCAGTAGTGAGGTTGGAGGGGGGTGCTTTTGCATTAGCAAGAGCAGCTGATACCTTCAACCATAGCTGTTCTGCCTCTGTGTCTGCCAACTTGTTGTTTCTGATGGCTGACTCTGTTGCTGTGATGAGATCTACTACTGGTATCTGTTCTGGAGCTACTGCAAAGTTCAGTCCTTTGGCAAAGACATCCTTCTCTGGTTGGGTGAGTTCTCTGTTGGACAAGTTTTTCATCCACTTCTCTTGTATGTCCGGATGTGCTGTGTTGTTGATGTCCTTATTTCTCCAGGTGAGAGCTTCTGTTCTATGCGAGTTGCTTTGACATGCCTGTAATGTTACAATTTTTGTGTCTGCTGTCCACTTACATCTGAAGGAGAAAAATCATTCCTTTGAGGACAGCAATGTAAACATCTTGGCTAGAGAAGACAGATGGTTTGAAAGAGGAGTAAAGGAATCCATCTATGTCAGATGGGTTCCCTCCCCAGACAGCTTAACAACCATTCACACCTGGGCTCACCTAGTCCTACCAACCCACATGAAGGCCAGTTGGGTCAACGACCCACAAGCGGCCCTAACGACTCTGAAACTCGGAGCTCAGATGTGTCTTTAACAACTCTGTAAGGAAACTCCCACACAGAGTTTAAAAGCCTGCAACTCCCCTCCAGTTGATTAAAACTGAAGAAGCCTCTTAGATGAGAGGTGAAACGTTTTCAAGAAACTGAAACACAGCCAGCTGCCTACAATACAGCACTTAGAATGTGATAATATTATTCTAAAATATTTTTGCAGGGATATTTTTTTCCCTAAAAAAGACCATATCTCTAAAAACATCAGATTTAGCCCTTAAAAACCCCAAACAAGTATAAATCATGTCTAATTTCAAAAAGTCAACACTAGCTGTGTTACAGTGTACCAGTATTAACAGTAACTGTGATACAGTATTACATTTGTAATTTGTAAATGTTATACTTAGTTACAGATTCTCTCTTAACGGGTGTAATTTATTTGCCAAAAAACAAACAAAACACATTGTAAACATAGTTTAACATGATACCTCCTCCTGTCATTTAAATGACAAATGTCAATTAAAATTCCCAGAAGCCACACAGAGGAAAATAATTTTCTGTCCACAATATTAGCTACAGCCCTGTTGGAAACCAAAAAATAACTGGTCTTATTTGACTACTGGTTGAATCAACTTACACATTCAGTTACTAGTTACTGATGTCATCACTGTGCTACAGAAATTTATATCTCACTTTCAAAAGGGCCAGAAATGTACAGTAGACTTGACTCACATCAATTTAATGACTTCAGTCTACAAAAAAAATAGCTGAAAAGACTTGTATGATTGTATTGAAATTGTTCTGAGAAGGTTGAGCAAAAGTCTGCCTCAGGTGCTTCACTAAATCTTCACCAAAATCCAGTCAGTAGCAACTGATCAACTGTACATGACAGATGGACAGACACATGGACAGATGGACCCTCGCTGATCCATTTAGTCCCTCCCATGATTTCACTGGGGTAGCCACCATGTCTGACAAATTATTGATGTGCTCAAGTAGTATGAGTAGAGGTCCTCCATCATGGTTGCCACTTGGTGGGATGTAGAATGATAAGCTGTATTTTACCTGGCCTACTTTGCATGTATACAAGTTGTACGAGAGAGAAAAAGTGTGTGTGTGTGTGTTATATTTGACTTGAGTGCAATCTCATATGAGTGCTTGATGTTGCGTGAGCTGTCTTTGGAGAAAAACAGCCTCCGCTGCTGGAGCAGCAATCTCTGTTTTACGGTTAGTTAGTTAACATCGATAAAAGCAGCCAGACACATCTGACTGCTGCACTCGCTCATCATAAACACATGTCGGAGTACCTCTCTAGCTCTCCCTCTCACTCCTAAGACGTCTCTTCTCCCATTCTGCATGGCTGAATCCTCCTTCATACCTTTCCAAAATCTACAGCCACAGCCCACGGGGAATCTAGTGGGGAAAATTCTGGAGTGGGAGGAAAGAGGGGTGTCAGCGCTGATCAGTAGTGACGGTGTTTAATGCGCGGCGACTGCTCTAGGATCCATATTTAACTCTGCATGAATATTTCATCCCCTCTAAGCGTTTATTAGGGGCCGTCTGGGAGTCTCCTGAGCGTAAAACAGATCGGCCCGCCTATGATAAATATCCTTGTGAGGGAATGGCCCCTCAAGCGTTCCTTTCCCAACTCCCCTTCCAGTGCATCGCAGGCGACAAGGAAGAAGAGTTCCTTTTACTGGGCTGCTCAATCATCATCGGCTGCGTAGACATTAAACTGATTCCCCCAGACGGCCGATCCGCAGCGCTACATGATGGGAGTAATGGCTGATGAGTCACTGAGCTGCAGACTCCCAGGGTCAAGGTTAATGTGACCCTCACCACATCGGCTGGCTTATTTATGTTCACTTAAATGCGTGGAACACGTTGGAGAGAGATTAAAGCAGGCCTGCGGTCAAAGGTTCCAACAGTTGTTCAGGAATGTGGAGGCAGAACATGCATGCTGCGGCTCCCTCACTATAAATAAACCTTCGGTTGTAAATGTGGGCCAGTTGCAACAGTAAAAATTGTCTTTGTTATTAGCTACGCCATAGTTACCCCAGCTCTAAATCATTTGTGCTGAAAAGAGTCCATTCTCCAAACCAGCACTCTATTTTTCTGCAATTAGTGCTGCCAGATGTGCAGGCATCTGAGGATGTAGCCCGCAATGTTATCATTTCCTGAAGATGTAATCAAATTTGCACTAAATTGAAAATGTAATAAAACCCAATAATGTAAAATACTTGACCAATAACGTGATACAATGTGACTGACTGATATTATAATACCATTTTTACTGTTAACGTCATATCTTTAAGGTGGGTTATTTTTATTTTTTTTCCAAACTGATGATGTAATAATTTTAACAATAATGTGCCAAAGACTGACCTTTAACCTAATAATCATTATTTCATTTCAAATCCAATAAAATGTATGTAGCATTCTATTAAAAATATATAGTAGTACAATCACTAAGTGATTATGAATTTGAAAAAGTACAATTGACACACATGTGTGCAAATAAATCACCGGTGAAAATGTAATAAATTCCAAATAATGTAATAAGGTATTATGTTATTGGTTAAAAAGGTATTACAATATCAGTGGGGACATATTCATTACTGGTCACATTATTGGGTTTTATGGCATCGTGTTAGGTATTGTTACATTTTCAGGTAATTATTACATTATTGATGCTAGCTTAGTAGGCCTTATCATAAACCGTTTATACCATGTTGAAATAAATATTCCTTAAAAGAAATCTCTGTTATCTGCAGTGTAAAATTGCAGAACATATCAGCTATCTTTTCATTTCATTCATATTATCATTTGCCTTATTTATTCCACAGAGAGAAAGCAGCAGAAATATTTATTTTACCTTAACCTTTTTGAAACAAGTGCTAGGTAAAGAGGTTGGTGTATTTAGTTTGATGATTCCTCACTCTACAGCACCCCTGCCTACTGTATAAAACCTCTAGATGTTACCAACAGTTACAGTGTCTTCACGAGTGCATGAAGCTGAGAGACAGCACACATTCATTAACCCACCTTAACGTGGCATCTGGCATTGTGTGTGTGTTGTCTTCACACCTGTCATTACTCCACGCTGATGCTGTTTTCATCAGTGCACTGTTAACAGTAACACCAAGATGCAGCTTAAAGGCAAATCAAGACAGATGTAAGGACAGTATTCTCCATTCAAACCTCTTCTCTGTGAGGAATCAGCCTTTTAAGAAAAATCTCACATTATACAAGAGGATTTAGGGGCTACATGGACCTGAGTGTCCTGAATTTTTCTCTATTCACAGAAAAATATGTAATCCTTGGTTCAAATAAAAGGATTAAGATAGCCAAATTTGGAGAGTCATTTCTCCCTGCTGATCTCAAAGGACAGTGGAGGTTCTTTGTGATACTGTAGCTGACTTAAAAAACAAAACAAAGCCAATACCAAACCACATTTCTTTGTCAACTGAGTATTTACCAGTGTAGTGTTAAGACATACCTTAATGGATGACATGGCATTGCATTTGTGTTTTAATTAAGTTTACATCACAATTAGAATTCTTTTTTTCACCATCTCAACATTTATCTGTTAGTTTGAGGTAACTTCAAATGATAAATATGATCTGATTGATAATAAATATGTAGTGATATAAAGCAACTTAAAACAACTTAAAATACTTTTTTGATCACATTGCCATTGTCACTCTATCATTCTAAGCAATTATATGAGCAATTCCATGTTGGATATGATTACCTAAATATGATGTGTTTTGCAGTGAAATAGGTTTCCAGCTACAGCAATGATGTAAACATTCAAATGTGAACCACTATCATTTATGGAGCCTCATTTCATCCAAAAGAAAAAAGGAAATTAAATAAAATCATGTCATGTCTTACAATACGAACAATACAAATAAAAATAAAAACTGATTGAAGTGCAGCAACTCTTTTCTCTCAAAGTAAAATGTACTCAACTTTTACTCGTTACGTTTTGTCCCTAAACTTTCCAACTTTAAGGGTCAACAAAGCATCCGAAGCATTTAATAACAGAAGCAAGCCTTTTTACATTAGAGAACACTTTACAGCCCAGTCACATTCTTTAGGTTGGAGGTAATCAACCAAACTTGATACTTTGCTTTGACCAAGATAATAAACTACTAATACACTACAATTAAACTAATACACATTACAACAAAGCACTCATTGCCTATAAGACTGTTCATGTGTATCTGGAAACAGAAGACAACAAGAGGTTTGCATGCAAATTTCACTGAACCTACTGAACACCAAGGTCAAATTAGACAATACACTGCTTGAGTCTGATGAAATACATTGAAAATGAAGCATTGCTAGAGCACTTTTACTATAATGCAGGGCTTACAGCATATAATGACATTTTTTCAAGGCCACTGTGTACATGTATGAAATATACATTTTGTAATTTTGGTTCATGGTTCACACTTCTTACACTTGATTCTCTCACCCAGTTCACTTTGGATGACATGCTGGCTACGCGACTCATTTAATATATGTAGTGAAGACTTATAATAAATTTAATACAAGGTGGATATAATCCTTGGAGAAATCAAAGTTATCACTACATTGACATGTACTGTATGATTCCAGTGAATAATTTCCAAGCTGTCTTCTCTCAGAGGACTGATAAAGAGCTTTATCACATAGTGCAACGACAAACACCTGAAGCTCAATATCAGCAAAACCTTTTGAAATTCCCTCCAGATGTTCCTGAGATATGGTACAGACGTCAGGTAGCATTGATCTTTGACCTTTGACCACCAAAATCTAATGATTTTGTCCTTGAGTCCAAGTTGATATTTGTAACAATTTTGCAGAATTTCAAGGTGAGATATCGCATTCTAAAGAATGGGGCAGTGTATTTACATATGTACGGATAGACAATGTGAACACAGAATGCCTCCAATGATCAACCTCCTGTTGATCATTGTGATAGTTGGGCGACTCGGACCAATTCAGGGCAGAGTAATACTGGGTTCTGGGAACGCCGGAGCTAATAGGAAGAAAAGGTGTTTTTTCCTATTAAGCTGTTTTACCGCTGGATTGGGGGCCAACTCAGGGCTGAGTGGAACCAAGTGGAGACAAGGGGTCTCTTAAGGTTATCACCGCTGGTTGGCTGCTTTTTTTTCAGAATTTGTAGCGTAAACAAACTGAATTCACGGTGACGACCGGGTCTTAAGGATAAATATAAAGTGCACTGGGATCAGTGACAAGTAGAACAATGGGAGGTAAATCCAGCAAAAACCAGGAAGCTGGCATAGGAAAGATTTCTTAACTTGTTTTAATGTTTTGTTTTAATGTATTTTAAATGCTTTTAATGTATTTTTTATGTGCCTATAAAGCACTTTGAGTTGCCTTGTGTCTGAATTGTGCTATATATAAATAAACTTGCCTTGCCTTGCCTCCAACCACGACTATCGCTGGCGTGGAGACATAAAAGTAAAATATAAAAGAGCAAACAGAAGAGAAGGAGATAAATATAAACATAAAGGATACCTAATGTTTTGCAGGTTGTTTTAGTTGTCAAGTGTATTTCTAACCCCTACTTTTTAAAATATTTTTTATTTCCAATTTTTACTCTTTTCAATTTTAGGCCCCAGGTGTTAATGTTCTCTAAAGCCCCTGCCAGCCTCCCTAGATGTTTCTGTTGGACCTCTTCTCTAATTAGCTTGTTTAATCCTGTCTGGTGAGATTTAATTATTCAAGTTTGTGCCAGAGACCAGTCAATGTTCTTGCAATTCTTGGTCACTAATAGAGGTCGATTTTTAGTTCTAAATTGCTTAATGCCCTTTTGTTTCAAACGGGTCCAATTGTCATTGATTTTGTTAGTGACCAAATGCATTTCTAATTAGAGACAGCTGGAAAAAAGGCCGATTTAACATTACCATCCAATTTTCAACTCACTCAAAATAACAAAAACAATAATATGGGATCAGAGCACGGAAAACATTGCAGCTGCCATTAGCATTCCAGCACAGCAAAAGTGGGATTAGCATGGTGAATTGTGAAGAGTCAGTGAGCCCTTCTCTAAACAGCTTTGAGTGGTAGTCGAGCGTATGATGGGACTGGGACTGCTGGTGGAGACACACACACACACACACACACACACACACAGAAAGAGAGAGATTACTGGAGGGGTCCTAGGACTCACCCTGAAGTACACTGAGAGGACTCTCACTGATAGAATATACTGTATGTACTCTCTTCAGCAAGAACAGGCACACTCACATGGCTTTATATTCTGGAGATACAGTACACCTTTATTTACCTTCACTGCAGAGAGAACCACAACTTTAGCACATATGTATAACAGAGAGATGTTTTTATTCCTATTTTTTGAAGTACATTTAATTATATCTTATCAAGCAATGCCTTGTTACCTTGCTGTTGATGTTTTCTGTAATTGTATTACCTATGATGTCTTGATAAATTCTTTATGACTTTAAAATACTGTGTCCAGTCTCAAATTATTTTTAGAATTCAGAGCTTCCTCCATGTTATTCAGTATAATGTACACATCTGTAACACTAATTCCTTTAGAACAGCAACAAAATCATATCATACCTACAACTATGATACTATGGTTTCTCATTTTAACCCAAATGCTGTTTCAACCAATTAATTAATTCTAATCAATTCTACTTTACTGTTCTTTTTAGCCATGCTGAGCTACTATCAATCGCCATGATTGTGTTTACATCAGACCGGCCAATCGAGAAGAAAGTTTTTGAGCACCACTTTATGCAGTAAAAGTATATGCACATCTGACCATAAATCATATATCTTATCAGTTCTTTTTCATCAATAAATAATTACTTTTTAACAAAGACATTATTTAAAAAAAGAATGGATTCAAAACAGGAAACATGAAACATATTTTAAATATGACTAAATGTTATTTCTAGAGTAGCAACAGTACACTCAAAAATATCTAACCGTAAAGAAAAAAAATTAATGTCTGTAAAATAAATATTTTTTATCCTGACATCACATTACAGAGTGAAAGAAAACAACAGACATCAGTCAGTATCAGTCATTCTTCTTGTCCTCTGTCCTCCCTCTGGTGCCTCCAGTTATCCGTCAGCAAGTGTCCTACTGCTGGTAGATGGAGGAGGGGCTGCTTTGACTCAGCCAGCAAAATATGCTCACCAGCTAGACTCCATACAGACAGCTTTAGTTTTGGCTGCTGTGTAACAATTCTCCAAACTGGCGCACTGTGCAGACAGAGAAGGTTGAAACATTGCTTCTCTACATGTTTAACGCTTGTTGAACAGGTGTATTGATAACGTATTGGCTTTTTACTCGTGAGTCTTTAATTGCACTTACAGTAACAAGCATTAGTAGGAGGGGCTCCTCTCTACTCTCTCTCAGAGTCTGTGACAGCCCAATAAAATGTCCAAAAGTACTGATAAAAGATCCACAAACGTCGGCGATAACAGAGCTAACACAAACGCTGCAGTCTTTAATAATTAAGCTTTAATTTAGCCCCAGAGACTGTTTAATACTGTGTGTCAGCAAAACATATACATCAGCAAAACATTTTGTCCCAAAGTTGAAGAATGTCCCTCCAGGCGTTCCTGAGATATGGTGTTCATGAGAATGGGATAGGCCTGAGGTCAATGTGACCTTTACCTTTTACCTTTGGTGACTAAAAACCTCATGTTCAAGTGGACATTTGTGCAAAATTTGAAGAAATTACCTCAAGGCGTTGCAAAGATATTGTGTTCACAAGAATCGGATGGACGGACAACTGAAATCATAATGCTCATGCCAATGACCTGTGCTACCACAGCTGACCTGACACAGTTTGTGCTTCTTGTTTCTGATGACTTTATTAAGCAGTTAATAATTGCAGTGCACCATGCACTCTGCTGCCATCTGCCCATGTAGTGAGACTTGATGGTCAGCTGGTTATGAATCAGCCATCGGTTCAGAAGCATAGTTTATCATTGTTGCTGTCAGCAACCATTCTGTCAGGAGCCTATTCACCTGATTTTGACTTGTCATTATGCCTGGATCTAAGCTAAGTATCTGCTGCCATGCTGTTTGTGCTCATCTTCATTGTAAGTGTCATCATGTTTTTGGCCTTTTGACAGGTTATGTTATTTGCAGTTCTGCAAGCTTGCGCTGCTGGCTGCTCAAAATGCTATTATGTCATTGTATTTCTATGTATTGATCTGCAATGTATATGTAATCATTTGCATTGGTATCATAAAAAAATGTTCATGTTGCAGCTGAGCCCATTTCTGGTGGTGTCTGGCATTTGCTTGCCTTCTGGCCAATTATACTTGGACTACTTTGAGTCTTGGGCATTACTTCCCCTGGTGGTTTTGAGTTCGTTTGGTGGTTTTCTGTTAGTTCATGAATGACAATTAGCGGATATCTGAGCAATATTTGGTACTCAAACTTGGTTTATGGTGGGTTTATGAATGTATAGATAAATTCCTGCTTTTTGTTAATTTGGCTATATTTTTAGAGGAGAGGAGGCCTGCATAAAACCCATGTGGTTCTGGACATAGCCTAGGTACATTTTAATTGTATTATATTTCTCTTGTATAGATAGATACTATCTTGCCATATGTTCATTTGTGTGTTACTGCTACTACCATTAATGGTAACATTAGCACTGTAACAACTGACTTTGCCATTACTACTCTTAACAATAGTCTCTGTTACAACTTCCAGCCTTTTAATTCCCATTAACATCCCGCCAGGATTTAAGGAAGATCAGACATGAGGGTGGGCTCCTCTAAATACCAACTCAGCTTGGCAGACATGGTTCTTAATCATTTTTGTGCCTCTCTCAAATGACCACTTTGGAACTGCACCATGCAGTCATCCATATTACTTGTAGTAATTCAAAACATGCTGTCAAGCTGACCTTTCTGTAAGCACCTCAGCCCCCACCACATCCAGAAAGAAGCAATACATGGATTAGAAGTAAGTAAGTTATTGTTTAATTGAGTAAAGTGTGCAACAAAGAAATTCATACATTTTGTGTTTTTTTTAATAATTTTATTTTGCTATCAGAACTTAAAGAGAAGTTCCCATGGCTGACAAACAGACAAGTAAAACAGTGCAGAGAAATTAAAAATGACTTTGAGCTGAGTCACAGTGAATGGAGGTGTTTTTTGCCCGAGGAAATACAGCATCACTTTTCTCTCCTCCGCCACCTCAGGCACAGCCTCAGGATGCTGCTGCCATAGAAACCAGGTTATTAACAGAAAAGGGTTGACTATGCTGATACTGAGCCTGATGTTTTTGTGCTGCTAGCAGGGGACCAAAGTCCACCCAAAACTTTGATCCAGAGTCAAATATCATAACAGCTCCTGGCCTGTCCTGTGAAATATACTGTGAATGTTCATTGTCTCCAGGGAATGATTCCTCAAGAACTTGTTTATTCCTGATCTTTTCACTAGCACAGCCACCACGTCAGAACATTTCCACCTGTACAATAGAAATACCAAAACATACTGAATAGATTACCATTAAGTTTACTCAAAACATTCATTCTTCCCAGAAGATGAATCATTTCTGTTTGAGACCATTTTAGAGCCTTTCCTTTGGGCCACTCCCAGGACATGATGAAAACTCTGTATACAATATATACCATAACAAGTTGCTATAAAGTTTATTCATGTCTCCATGAGGATAGCAGGAACAGCCCCACTGATAGTTAGGCTCTTAGAATAGAATAGCAATATTTTGAAGTGTTATAGGGATTGTACACTATATAGACAAGAGTATGTGGACAGGTGTTTGTGTATTTGTTGTTTTTTTGGTAAGGTAAGGGAAATACAATATACAAAGATATTTTAGAATATACAAAGATATTTAGACTGAATATTTTAGATGAAGAAATGCTTTCACCTGCTTTGTGTGGAAGAACTTGACCTGCAGAGAGCCCTGACATCAACCCCATCCAACCCCTTTGTGATAAACTGGAACATCATCTGGCAGCCAGGCGTGTGGTCCTTTATACGTTGTTAATTTTTTTTCAGTTAGCTGTTCAGCTATATGTCTGCCACCTGGTTATTAACGCAATACAACAAACTAAAATTGAATGCCAGAATAATTGTCTCAGGACTTTGTCCTTTCATTTATAATTAGTATGAGATTGAAAAGATCTCTCTAGAAAACCTTGTCATTATTGTCATACAATTACTAAGAAGTTATAAACCTGAAAAATAAAGTGTTTCCAATTTCAATTTTGAATTGTGTTTAATATCTTATTTACTTAGTGGGCCTAACAGTAGTCAGATTTAAATATCAAATTAAGTTGTCAGCACTTGCAATGAGTATGTTATGCTTTAAATAATGCACAGCAGCAGAAGGAAATGGACACATTTCAGCTGGCCCGGAAACTTGTTTCAAGTGTTGACAACTTCATCTAATATTTAACATTTTTTGGATCAGCACCAACTATACTTTAAAGACTTTGAGTCAGTTCTTTTGCTTGAGCAGTCTATAAATAGTCAAATTAGCCTAACAAATTTGTCAGTTTTAATAATAGAATGTAAAACCTCTCAAGGCTGCTTAACCTATTAATGACTATTGTTAATATGTTAATGAAAAACATGGTAATAGGTAGAAACACCAAATATAGTGTGGAAACTGTCAAGACACATGACAAAATTAAAATGTCTGATTTCACCTATTTATCATCTAATAGTAATAGTAAATAGTCTATAGGGTTTATGTCTATGGCTGTGTCCTGATCAACTAGAGGCATCTGTTCCAATTACACACACATACTTGAAAAGCAATACATTCAAAATGGATACAATATTTGACAAACAGCAGTTCATGCAAATTGTAACTATGGGGGAAATTTAACTTCAAAACTTGAAATTACACGTTTGATGGTAATTTGTCATCCAGAACTGTTGTCCAGACCAACTCTTCATGTCCCCTGTCCTCTGCACTGTCACCACTCCACCAATCTAGAGACTCAATTAAAATGGCTGCCCTCTCAATGACAGCTGATTTTACCAATTCAACCACCTCCTGAACAGTGAACCTTTTTAACACTTAGCTACAGTTCACTTCCCCCAGCAAGACTGACTGGGGCCAACTACAACAAAAGAGTTGTGTGTGTGTGTGTGTGTGCGTTTATGTGTGGGTTTGAAGTATGTTAAATGTGCTCTAAGGCCATTATAAATTCCACTGTAGACATTATTGGGTTAAACTGCAAATTCCCATGAAAAAAAGAATATGATTTTGTCAATAGCGTCTCCTGGGGAAAGTCCTCAATATACAGCTCTGCCCTGCAGCCAGCCTATTCCTGCCCATGGCTTTTGAATGGGATGTCTAACATTTGGGTTTAAGGCAGCAACTATTATTTCGATATTGATTAATCTAAAGATTAGTTTCTCGATGAAGGGCCAAATTGTTTAGTTTATAAAATGTTCAACATTCATGTAAAAATGTCCTTCACACAATGATGTCTTCAGTATGTCTGCTTTATTTGACTAACAGTCCAGGCTCAGACAGTTTACTGACATGGAGAAAATATTTTACATGTTTACTTGAAAAATAACTGAAACAATTAATTTATTATCAAAATAGTTGCTGATTAATTTTTTGTTGACAATCAATTAACTGATTGACTGATAATTACTGATACGCTACTGCAATGGTGAGTTGTCTACACATGTAAATGCCACTGTCAAGGTTAGATTTAATTGATTTTCTTTGAGCCAGTGTCGCCTTTTTTGTGGTAAATTGAAGCATTAACTAATCTGAACCACAGAATGGCAGCCATGACCAAACACTGTTGTTAGTCACAGTTTTTACTAACGAATGAGGTATGTATGGACTCCATACTCTGAACAGCAGAGAGAATCAGTTCTTTCCGGTTAGAGTTATATTGCATGGTAGCCTGTTCTCCCTTATGGCCTAATCAAACTTAGCAGCAGCTGCAGTAGTAGCGGCAGCAGTGTTCCAGGTAGTTGTATGGATGTTATGGCTGGCTGGGAGAGCTATAACACATGCTGCTGCCATCTCAGTTTTGCCATTATAAAGTTGAGCCGTTAGAGGAGTCCCATTATGGTTATTGATTTGCTTGTTTGCTGCCTGCTTGGTGGAGAAACAGCACAAAGAGAGAAGTTGTTTCCTTCCCCTTTTATATCCCATTCTCAAACAGCAGAGAGGGTTTAGAACAGCCAGTGGGGGGTCAGGAAGGGAACCCATGAGAATTATATGATAATATAAACGTTCTGCTGCACTAACTTTGCTCAGTGCATCAAGCAAAAAGTGTTTCTCATACAGAAACCTGCAAACAAAGATTCAAATGAAATAGAATCCTGCCTGAGTCCCCTCGGTTACTCCAATCAGATCTGATTTCTGTTTGCCCTCAGTGTCCACTATCGACACTATCTGTCCTCGCTATCAGGTCACCGGTGTAAATGGTGACAATGAGAAGGTAAAGCTGTTTGCAGGTCAAGCCACGATCTCATTTCCCATCACCAAGACAGAAAATCAAGCCACCATTAACCCCATAGTGAACCAGCTATGTCCACTTTAAAACTTAATTAACGGAGGTGTTGAGATCAGCGACAATCAATTCCTCCCTACAGCTGCCTACAAGACCTGCAGGGCAAAGACGTTCCTCACCACACGCACAAACCATAGTCTACATGTTCATGTAATGAATGACCCTACACTGTTTACCTTTTCACTGAGCAATAACTTCATATTTACATGCAGTAATACTGAATATACATCCATGTTGTGCACTATAAGATTTAATCCATTTGATAACCATTTTCTGTGCAATCCTTTCTTCAACATTACTACATGTATTGGTGTAAATCACAGTTAGCCTATCTCTGTACAATAAGTACACACAAATAGGCCGACTGCAACAATTCTGGTGCAATAATTCACATATTCTAATGCATATTGCATTGTGTTATTATTCATTCTCTTATTCCAGATCAGGAGCTTTATCCTAGAATGTCTACCTACTATTCAGCTGTAGATGTTTCTGTACTGTAACTGTTTTGTTCCTCTGAGCTTTTCAATTTTCTATTTTTATACCGTAGTACATTGATCAGGAGTAGTGCTCCCAATTTAGTTGTATTCTGTACAATGAAATTAAAGACTTTCTATTCTATTCTATCCTATTCTATAAATGCAAAACTTGTGTAACTTGTAGCTTTTACAAATTCAAATTTTAACATAGCTTACACAGCTTGTGGATTTGGTTTTGAGTCCTTTCTTTAAGTTGGCACAATTTAACTTCCTGGCAAGTGAGCAGGGTTTCAAGGTCAGACTCAGAATTTAACATACAACGGACAGTTGGTTACATCTTTTGAGATGGACATATCTACTTTCATACTGAAAGAAGGCATAAATGAGTCTTAAGGCACAACAGTATGACTCCTAAAGTAAAGCAGCTAAATGGAATTCAGTCATCAGTCATTATTTTATCTACACCTACACTTCTCTTCTTCCAAAGTGCCTAATATGAAAAAAAGGTCTATTTTCTCACCTCAGGTCCCTCCAAACAGGTGTTCCACTTAGCATGCTTGATTAGAGTTCTTCTGAAGACTCTTTAGGTTTGTAGTTTGACGTTGAGTATGTAGTTGTGTTTCAACTGCGCAGTTTGCAGATTTTGTGTACGTGCGTAACACCCAGATGTATACTAAATCAGCAATGGGAGCTTACTGCACATACTTAGCCACCACAGAATGCATTCCGCCTGTTCAGACTGTCCGATGGCAGGCTGTGAGGCAGTTCAAGCACCAACAATTATTTACAACTTTCAAAAATACTTCATCACTAACTTTACTTCTGAGAATATTTTACACGAGAAATCAAATGTAGGTTTCAAATATTGACAGTTTTACGAAAATGTATGGCAAAATGAAAATACGCTCCAATGTTTTTGGAGTTGAGTAGCTCCACAAGTGCCTGTGGGGGTAGCCAACGTTAGCTGCCAAGCCGGCTAACGGCTATATTCCACCAGATACGTGTCCGGTCCGGCTCTGCCACGGCAGTGGAGCTGATAGGTTTCACTGTAGTCTACGTGTTAACTTCCACTGGCTCCACTGCGTTGCATATCTGCTCTGTCCCAGCTCCGGAGCAGATACGCAGGGCTTCTATTTCTGCAGACAGGAAGTCACACACCGAAACAACAACATAACATCCGGTTCATTTTCTAAATAAAAACACTTCGTGTTTATGCCAGCACACAAAAGCTATCTGTGCAGAGAAGCCCTGTTGCTTCAGCGTACTTCAGTGTGAACAATCTGCTGGTAGTACAATGCTTAAACGTTCATATAGTGGGCAGTATTCAGTAATTCCAGCATAGCTCCATCCAGCAGAGGTCTAAGACTGCGTTCATGTAGTGTTGGAATAATCAGAAAAACATATTTCCGATTAGGAAAATTCACGTGAATGCCACCTCCAGTCGGAGCAACAACTCGGAAAATTGTTGCTGAGTTGACATCATATGATACTGAAGCATGGCAGATAAAAGTAAACATTGGGTTGATGGTAACATGCATATTTGTGAAATATATTTCATGACTGACGTGATCCATTTTCCCCCGCTCTTCCTTGACACTCAAATACCAGAAATAGCTGTCAAACAATAGCTGTTTAAACTCTGAGCGATAAAATGCAAAACATTGTCTATGTTGCCCCCACATTCCGACTTGATGCACAAGAACACACCAAAGTCGGAAGACCACCTTCCAAAGGTCGGGAAGTGGGACCATCTGAGGAGTACATGAATGCAGCATAAGGTCTCGTCTACACGTAATTCTTAAAGCGTTGCTTTTTCTAGCTTTTTGGCCTCTTGTACAGTGTAAACAGCCTTTTAAGTACCTGAAAACAGACCTTTTGGCAAACTCCTTCCAGGGTGAAGATATTCAGAAACTCTGTTGTCAGTGTTAAAAAATGGAGACTTTACAAAACAATGAGGTGGACACTCGCTTCCTGATTGGGCTTTATCAGTTACATTGTGTCTTACATCGGAGGAGAATCAAAAACATCAGCCTTGACTACTAGAGGTTAATTCAACATGGATAACAAATTACAGGAGTTGATGACCTTGTTGTCTATACTAGGGGCCTTTGTGCAGTTAAATTCTGATTTTTATGATGCTACTACAGCCTACATTTGCAATAATTCCCATGACATGTTATCAGCCCTACATTGAGCATCGGTTTTAGGTGAGGCCAGGAAGATCTAGTGCCTAGTGGTATGATTTTATCAATGAAGATATGATTTCAGAGGTATGACAAAAAAACTTTTGAATGTCCAAATCAGCCCTGATCAACCTCGGTAAAAGACCACACTGTGTGATGTCCGGATGTGAAAGGAGCAACAACATCAATTTGAATTCCCCACTGGAAAAGGCAGACTCTCCTGATAACAAAGAAAGTGACTACTGTATGTAGGGAGCTGTTTCCAGAATACAAAACTTTGAATGGCTATGACTGTATCAAAAATTGTGTTTAATTTGATCAAAATCTGCCTATGTATGGTAGCCCTGTGATGGACTGGAGACCTCTCATCCACTCGGTTCAGCCTGTATGCTGCTAGCCTCCAGCCAGTGATGACACTCCAAAGAGATAACTGTGTAAAGAATATGAATAGGTTCATGAACTGCAATATTTTGCATTGCTATTAGCAGATTGCCTTGATAATTTGGCTTGTTTGTAATCTTGTACATGCAATTAGCATATGACTCCAAAAAGCAGAGTTTAGCTGGCCTGAATGCTAAACACAGTGAACACACTGCACTGTGATCCAGGCCAAACTAGTCCCAGTGTGTCTGTTGGATGGAGCTCTGGGAAGCCTGGCAGCCTGTCTTCAGGCTGGCACGCCCTGACCCCTGGCATATGGTACATGTACCCAGCCTGCTGGCTTATTTGTCGCCTGGTGACCTGGACTGCAATAATAGCAAGGTTTGAACAAGGGCTGCTGTCCTGAGTAACAAGGAAGACATCTCTTCTGCAGCCTCACTAACTCTCTGACTTCCATGAATTATGGAACATCTACAAATGGTAACAATGCTCAGCTATACCTGGGCAAAAACCTGACTTTCCTTATAAAAGTTTTTTTTTAATTTAATGTATTTAGCTTGAGAAAATACAAAATACTGAAAGACACAAGCACATGTAGAAAACATACACTATTCAGTTTTAGAACAATGGATGTGAGTCATACAGTATAGTATAACAAAAATAGCAGACAAATACTAGTGCTGCACGATGTTATTGAGGAGTGAATGACATGATTAAACTTTGCAGTAGTTTGCTGGGCATGACAGTTATTACATGAGGGGCGGTCAAGTCCCACCCACTGTTAAAAATTACATTTGCCAGGCAGCCACCACCACACACTTGACCTTTATGTAGTGCATGCCCAAAAGGGCAAACATTGCTCAGTGGTCACATGGCGACCTCCTGAATCGCTGCTTGAAGAATCAGACTTCAGCAACAACAGATCCTCATATGTAAATAGGTTGATTGCCAACGACTCCCAAAACAACATGACTGTTGCAGCATACCTACAACTGGCATACCTGACCTTTGTCATACACTTACAGTTTTATTAAGTTTAGGACAGAAAATTACTTGGTTAGGTTTTGGAAAACAATGTAGTTTGAGTTCAAATAACTATGTAACTTCTGTAACTTTATTTCCCAATGTTCATAAGTTATGTACGCAACTTTAGTTATGTTATGTCTCTTTACTGTGCTTTACTGTGCTTTTTTACAAAGCAGAACTTTTTTTAAAGTATCTTTAGTTAACCAAACTAGATTTGTCACTGGGTAGCTTTGGTGTAGTTTGACTTCTTCTAGTGTAGAGTAATTGTTAGCTTGCAAAGCCATGCCAAGGTTTAGGTCATGGTTTAGCTTTTTTTGTTTAGTCATTTTCTGTTTTATTTTGTAGATTATAGCCTCATGTGTCATGTGTTACCTTCCACTTCCAGTCTTTGTCTTTCTCCTGCCCTTTTTTCTGTGTACATCTGTGTTTTGTTAGTTAGTCAGCTCCTGTGTATTTAAGCTTCGTCTAGGGGGTGCACTCACACTCGGCAATCCAAACCATGCCCAAGCACATTTGACCCCCAAAGTCCATTTTGTTTGACTAATGTGAGCGCTCCGTACCATGCTCAAGCACGGTACACTTCCTTGGCCCTTGCACAGCTGGAAGAGGTGTGCTTCGGCACAGTACGGTTGCTCATGCACGAGCATAAGCACGGGTACACAACGTTGACATGAAGTATGATCATGCGTATTACGCTGCTTTGCATAATCAGGAAAACCAGGAATGTGAGAGGGCCGTCTATGACAAAAACGACACACAATAAGCAACAAAAAAGTCAGTAAAGTCATGTTCTCTGTGTTGTTCTCTGTTGCTATGCGACCGCGCTACGACAGGATGACATACGTACGAGAGGTAACCGTGATCAGGCCCGGCTGCGGCCGGAGCAATGTGAGTGCAGGGCAGCAGGGGACTGGGGAGGAGGGACAATCGTGCTTTGGCACGGCAAAGAGCAATTGGGCCAAGTGTGAGTGTGCCCTTTGTCTCCTGCCTTCCTGTGTATTTTTGTATAAGTCCACAAACTCCAAAGCTTTTGTTTTTCAACCCACCTGCCTCTGTGTGTCTTGAATTTGGGTCCTTTTTGATAAACTTTAAACACAAAATAACTTGCAAACAATGGTGTTACACGTTTTTTTGCTAAATGAAAGAAAAAAAAATGGGTCAGATGTTTGTGTGAAAGGTCTTTCAGTTAGCCTTAAAATAAGGCTGTTTTTAGCCATGCTGGGAGCATGACTCAAGGGATGGGAATGCCAGTCTGACAGTCTGATGGTTGGTCCAGAGACTAAATATCTCAACAATTACTGGATGGATTGACAAAGCATTTTCCTACTGACTTTGGTGAGTCCCTGACTTTTCCTCACGCACCACCATGATGTTGACATTTAAGGTTTTAAGTTGACTGTGATTTTTTACATGTTTATTGCTTTACACAAACAACTATAAAATGTGATGGATAGGTCCAAAAATCACTGGAAGGCAATCTGGGGATTAGACTCAACAATCAAATATCTTAGAAAATGTAAAAGTTACATTTTGTTGCTTTAATCCATATAAACGGGAGATTATACTAAAATGATGATAAATAATCTCAAGATAAGATTGCGCACGCCGACAGACATGCATCAATACAAGTACACAAAGTAATTAAACAAGATTTACAATCTTAAACGGCTTTCTTAAACTGTGCAGGTGCTATATTTAAAACATGAGCTGGCAGAACATCTATGAATTAAACTGAACTGTAATTGAGATGTTCGACTGATAGGAAGCCTAAGTGAAATGTCTTAACAACTGCTGAAGAGATTGCCAGGAAATTTGGCATAGTTAATCATGTCCAAGGAAGGATGATATCTGTAATACAATAAACCTCAGCTGTGCTTTGTGTTTAGCATTACTTTGCAAGAATTAACATGCAAACACACTGATACAGTATTTCCCTCACATAGACTTTACTTGGACAGGACACCCAAGTTTATTAACAGCTGCCCAGGTATATCCAGTGACGCATTTTAGCATTTTTTATTTATATGCGTCCAAGAAAACGACGCCATCTGCCTGTGGAGAATCTGCGTCTACTGACAATCACACATGCTCTGCAGAGAAACACAGAAAGAGAGAGGTGCTCTTTGGTAAACACTGATTGTGATGCAACCTCTACTATTTAATTTAGGCCTACTTATGCCGTTGTTTCGTAAAAGCTAGTAAGTGCACCTGGTTGCCGCGATGTCACAAAAACCACAGTGGTTTGGGTTGTTTTGATAGGCTACATCATTACCAACAAGCTTCCTCCATGTGTGGCTTACCTGCTGTTGTGAAAACAGAATCAGAGGTGAAAAAGTTTGAAACGTAATATGATTTGTTTTTGTTTTGGCTACTTTATAAATCATAATGCTGACAAATAAAGTCAACAGCAGACGCATATGGGGAGAGAGAAACGGGAAGGCAAGCCTGAAAAAATAAAGCAACTATATGTAGGCTCATTTTTAAAGCTTTGAAATTTAACATTTAATTACATAAATGTATGTTTCTTCAAAATAATGTTTTGTTGGGCTGATTGTTGTATTGAGTTATTTTTATAAAAGACAGTTATATTAAAGGTAGTTTTTTCTAAATTTATGATTAAATTTGTGCTCATTCACAGTGTAATGAAGAGCTGAATGACTTTCATATAGTTCAGTTATCCTTTCATAAAGAGGAATTATTTGTTTCCTTCACACAACAGGGAGAATGCATAACAGCAAAAACTAAAATTAAGAACATCTATGCATATTGGTGCATCCCTATAAACGAACAGTGTACCATCCATGTCTGGGCAAATGAGTGAACCACACGAAATACTGTTGATCAAGTTGATGTTCCGTTGTTTGATTTTTAGTCATTTGTATTATCACAGACTCATATGAGGTTTTGAATGACGTTCTTTTAATGCTAGGATTTCCCTTTGAATCTCAAGAGGCCACACACTGGACCTTCATCAGGTCCACCATTTCTGGGTTGCTCCATCTCTTTAAATACAAGTAGCCTCAAAGAATGTGTGTACAACCCTAACCCTTGTAAAAGACCTACTGAGCATTATAAGGTGACTTCATAATAAATACCAAGCAAGCTCTTTGGATTTTTTTGCGGCCTGCCACGATTTTCTTTACTGCATGTTTGGCTCATTCATGTGACGGCAGAATTTTATAGTATTTAACAATAAGATCGAACAGTAGATAAATACTAAAATATGAAAGTGTAGGATATAAATCCATGTGTGTAAACCCAAGTCAGCAAAACAGACAAAAGATAATGTAAAAAAATCTTTTAGGAAAGAAATGTGCAAAATATACCTAATATGCAATCATTTATATGAAAATGGCTCGGGGATTAAAAATTATATAGCTAAAGAAAGAGTTGACACCTGGGATTAAACAAAAGACGCAGAACTATATAAGCAGGTCTTACCAGTGCTGTCATCATAAACCACAGTGACTGTCTTCCACTTGAAGAAGTGGACCAGGTCCAGGATGGCCCGGCTGAGGGAGGAGAAGTCTGGATAGAGGCTAACGTAGAACACGTCTCTGTTGTCCGATACCTGATGCTTCCATTTGGTCTGGATATGAGGCACCCCCAGGGCGTTGCAAATGGACTGGACTGCATTGGCGGAGGAACTGTGAGAGGGACCAAAGATGGCCGCTACCCCCAGAGAAAGCTGGTCACAAGCTAGAGAGGAGAAATATTTCTAGTTAGTTCCATCTTCCTTTTCTGCATTATATTCATGATGGCGAATGGTCCATGCACTTTGTACAGAGCTCAGAAACTAACTGATGTAAACAAAGTTTTGTGAATAATGTCTGTATGCAACAGTTCAGCATTAAGGATATACTGTGTGTCAATAGCATTGATTAGTATATTTATTACCTCCACCTAAGAGGTTATGTTTATGTTGGCTGGTTTGTCAGCAGGATTACACAAAAACTACAGAACGGATATCCACAAATCTTAGATGGAGGATGGGTTTTTGCCCAGAATAGACCTCGTTAACTTTTGGTGCAGATCATGATAAGGAGATGGACCTAGGGATTTTTTCTCACTCTGTTTAATATTGCATTTTTCGGCATTTTCATTAATATTTCAGGGAATAATGCATGGATCTTGAAAATCAGGCATACTCAGGTGGCTGGTATCTATGAGTAAGTACAATTTATGGTGAATGTGGATAGAATGTGGATGCTAGTTCTGGTTAAAGCAGTTATGGGTGGTTTAAAATTTAGAGTGATATAATTCTATTTAGTTTGATATTGGATTAGACTTGATTGAAGTGACTATTGGGCCTTGGTGGAGGTATGTCTGCTGATAGTCTACATTTTTCTTACTGACAACAAATCCCATTTGCAGTCAAACCTACAATGACCAATAAGTATTTTTATATTCTTCCTATGGGCCTGTTTTGTTGGGCTGATTGTTGCATTGAGTTATTTTTATAAAAGACAGTTATATTAAAGGTTGTTTTTTCTAAATTTATGATTGAATTTGTGCTCATTCACAGTGTAATGAAGAGCTGAATGACTTTCATATAGTTCAGTTATTCTTTCAGAAAGAGGAATTATTTGTTTCCTTCACACAAAAGGGAGAATACATAACAGCAAAAACTAAAATTAAGAACATCTATGCATATTGGTGCATCCCTATAAATAAACAGTGTACCATGCGCCGTACAGCTCCATTGTTGTTATTAAAACACATCAATGAGCCACACTTTTGCACTGGATGACACGTCCTTCATCACCATGAACACACAAACTGTCGCTTATTTTGTCTCAATCCCACATACACCGCCCTGCTGCCACAAATACTCACTAGAGCACTGTCACAGATTGTCATTTGTTCTGTTGATTGGTTGCCAGTTGTCAAGAAGGTGGTTCTTACCCAATATGAGCCAGTCTGACAGTGACACAACAAGAGACAAAGAGTAGAGGAGGAAGAGAGGCTAATTGCTAGGAACGCAACATTTTGTTGAAACTGATAGACATTGAATGATGGCCCTCATCCCTGAAGTATTTTGGTTTAGTTTCTGTCTGCGTCTGTTTACATAACTTAACTGGAACCAGCCAATCTCACTACATGATGGGCAACACAGGAAGAGGACTTGGCTGATCTGCCCACCCAGTCGAGGGAGTCAAAGCTGCAATGATGACTGCATACCTGCAGAAAGTTCCCAATCACCAGAATAATTGTTGGCATTGTACGTTTTTGCAAACCACAGATATGTTGGCACTTAACTTTTGTTAATGTTGCAACTTAACTTTTTTTAGGTTCAATTGTCTATTTCATGTTGTGACAATGTTGTACTTATGGTCTGGGTTAGAAAAGTTACTTGGTTATGGTTAGAAGACCTTGTGTTTTTTGCTTAAAATACTTTTTTTGGTCTCTACAAACATGGTGGGTGTTTGGCTGTGCCCCAGCCTCAAGCAGCTTTGGAAAAGTGTGTTCCAAACACTCTCCGAGACTCTGGACTGTGTTATAGAACCCAACCCACTTATAGCACTATTCAGTGTTAATGAGGAGAAGGGGCTACTGAAAGCTAAGTGTGATTCTCTGTCCCTTACCTATCTTTTGGCATGATGGGTAATTTTACTCAGGTAGAAGGGGGCTGCTCTACTCACACACTCAATGGCTTCAGGACAGTATGTCTTGTCTAAAATTAAAGAAAATTTGATAATCTATTTGTAGGGGATGATCTGTACTGCTGTTTGTACAGCACTTGTTCAAAATACCAATAAAAAAGAACCTGAAAAAAAGAGAAAAAGTAAATATCAAGCTGTCTCATGGTTACAAATGTTGAAACACAGTCTTGAATTGTGGTCGCTGGCTCTGCAACCTTCGTGCCTGTAACTCACCACTGTCCCCTTCACCCTCCAATACGACAGTCAGGTCTTAAACATGTAATGTGAAAGTAATATGGCATATTACATAGGCCTGTGACACATACAAATGTAAATGTTTCAGTGGTTTGCAGAAGCATTAGTTGTCAAGATTTTATCCTGTGACTGGGCTGGAATAGGGTTCAAGTGAGGTCTGTATCTTTTCTTGTTGTTGAAAATCAGCGGATTTCATGTATGTAATGGTATGTCCATGTGTGGTCATTTAATCCCCTAGACCTAGCAACAAAATATTTTATTAGTACTACGTGTGACAGCGCTAACTACAAACTTTGCTCCAAACTACAGTGACCAGCTGTTACAGGAAATTACTCAGCCTTCTTTTAAAAAATAAACAACATATATGAGCCATTTTTAGCTATGTATACATTCAGGAGGAACCATTGGGCTTGATGCTGAGAGCCACAGAGAGGGAAAGGAAGTTACAAAGTACTGAGAGACAGACACACATTTCTGTCATGGGATTTGTTTACAATCAGGAAACTATAGAATATCCTTATCCTTTCAACAGGAATGCCTCATTGAGACTAAAAATCCGATAGCACAAATATGTAATATAATAGAGAGAATTAATCAAATGCAGTATTTCATGTGGTACTGAGAAAAGCAGACTGCAAGCCAGACGTTGTCAGCCAGCATCAGTGGGCAACCTCATTAATGCTCTTGTGGCTGACTGGGAGTAAATGGGAACATTTGTGTCTCTGTGTAATAAGTTGCTCAAACATTTTTGGCCATATCGTGAAGAAATCTTTCTACTGATACTGATTACACAGAATCTCGTACATCACAGTTCCACAACACAAAGATAAAGATGAAACTAAAGGTGCGACTCAATTTGAACTCGCTGTCATGAAATTGCATTCGGAACACATACAAACAACTGAGCATCTTTGTATTAGCTCAACTGTGCCCTCTAATCACCTTATTTGATATAAGGGAGTTGGCTAAATCACTGAGACAGGATATAATGGCCCGTAATTGATAAGAGACTTGAAATGTCAGCCTGATGCACACACAAAACTGATAGATTATAGCACTTTATTGGCTGTCTCTGGGGGCCAAACAGGTCTTTGAATTACTGCCGCTGAGTCATTACCTGGAACCAATCAATTCTCTCTGTTTACATTTGAAGTGCTCAGCCATTTCTCCCTCGCCTGATTATAATTGTCACAATCTAAGCCACTGCAGCTCACAAGCCTCGAACGGGGAATACATTTACAATTCAAAGCAGTTATGGCATAGCATATGTGCACACACACACATTCATTTACACACAAACAGCAGCCAAGAGCATGCCAACACCGGAGGCGGATCTTCCAATCACAAACATAAATACCTTTCCTGGAGGCTTCGAAGCTGTCATAGATGTTTATCCTTTGGATGTCGTAGGTGAGCGTGGTGTTTGGCAGTAGGGTTCTGTTCCTGTTGATTGTGTTTAAAGCAAATTTAAAGGCTAGTTCCTCAGCGCCTGATGGACCACTTTCAATGGACTCGAATATCCCCCCTGTTAAAGAAAGAGACACAATAGTTATTAGTGATTTATCAGTTGAATTGTTATAATTGGAAAAGATGCTTTCACAATAGCCAGCAGTCATGATTACATAGAGCTTTCTATTAAACTTATCACTAACGTTGGAAGAAGCACCTCAGTTAGAGTGAGCGTGCTTTTTCAGAAGAATATTGGCTCATACCTTAAAACCTTTTATGATCAGTTTGGCAAAAAAGGAAAGGAACACTTGCCAAACAAACACTCTTATCGGTGTCCACATAAGATGGATTCCCCCCAAAATTAAAGACACATTGCTTCATTAAAGTATACAAAGTTTACAAGCTTTTATTGTAGTCACTACATGATTAAAAACAAGAGGGAGATGCATCAAATGCACACCAATCCTCCTTAGGGTAAGTCAAACATGGATAAGTGAATAGTGTTAAACAATTTTCTAACTTTGGACAATACTGTAAAACCCTGAAACTACATTCAAAGACAACTCTTATAAACATCCACTGCCTATATTCTTAAAAATCCTTTCTCTGCATTTGGCAACTGCAGTATGGTCAAGGTTGTGAGAGTAAACACTGTGTGGTAGATTCATCCAATATGGACACTGTCCCTGTGGCAGATGGCTCTCAGACAGCAATGAGTCTTAACCATTGCAGAGTCAAAGCTGTAGTAAATTCAGAATGTTACAATTGGGAATAAACAACATGGACTAAGTGACAAATGAATCCAACATTTGTCCAGAATCTCAGAATGAACTAATTAACATTGAAATGTTTGATCATCATTTTTTAAGTGTTAAGCTTCAGATTGACATTATACACAGCAGAGTTTTAACCTTTTGAGCTCCAGGCTGTTTTTCTTGGTTTTTACTACATTTATTTAGCGGCTTCTGGCGTTGTCACTAAACGTGTCATATTGTTTCTTTATTTGTATCATATTCAGTAATGATTACATGTCAGTGGTATTTTTTACACGTTGTAGAACAGTATTAATTGCAAATACAGTTTTACCATATTTGTGTTTGGTTGTATGTTCCAACACACAACAAATACATGTAATGAATATTTAGAGGTAAGTGAGATTCTGAGAATTACTTCTGTCAAAACATTTATCAATTAAAAAAAAGATTTTTAAAGATTTCATCACAATGAATTAATGGACAGACAACAGTCACCTGATTTACTTTTGATATAAAGAAAATATAAATTACGATTACAAGTCAGGATCTGAAGCGCCTATTTTTAGACGATTTCTGAGGTTTATGGATGTGTCTCTTCAATGAACATCGGCAATACTTAAACTGGCAACAGATAGCTTTTTGCTTTAATCTATCATTCTGAAGTAAATACTGATTGCTCAATGTAATGGGCATACAAATCTTACATCATCCATGTATAGATTGGTTCCCTATAAATCTCACTATCACTATGCTATTCAGGCTGCCACTGGGCTGGAGTTTTCCTGGAAAAATGAAGGTTGAATTAAGGCACAAAGGAAATGTGTCTGCCGTTGCACAACCAAAACAGGAAGAGGCATTGTTATCCCCGGTCACTATCCCCAGGTGACGGTGGAACAACTGGACTTATTGTGAAAAGTCTACACTCCAAAAGAAAAAGAACCCTGCTGATGGAGGAGGCAAAGAAGGTGAAGAGGGAGAGTGATAGAAGCAGAGGTAAAACAAGAGTGAACGGATGGGCATTCACTCGATGAAGAGCACTGTTGTTGTGTCAAAGTCTGTTCCCCTGCTGATATGTGTTTCCTCTTACCACCGGGACTTTAAGAGGAAGAGGTGTAAATTTCACTCAGTGTTCAGCTGACTATTACTAACATGAGTTCTATCAAGCTGCTGTCCTTATGTTTTTATATACATAGGTTTGTATCTTTGACTTTATATTGAAAACCTGTTATTTTACTAATCCTGTGGCTCACTTTGTACTGATTATTCACTCAAGAGTTTTATGTCCATCCAAGCTTTTGAAGTACTCCAACTTCCAACACTGTTTGTGGAGGAAATACAAAAAGGTAAAAACCACATACGCTAAGAACCGAAACTAATTGAGCTTTTAATATCATGAAACTGTATATGAATGACCCACGAGTCTCATGAAAGCAAAAGCAATGGGATCCAGGGAGGATTCCATAACAATACGAGGCACTGTAAAGCATTTCTTTTCAGAAAGCAGCAGAAGTGTGTTTAAAAGTGCGGGTCTCCACAGCTACAGCCCTCCAGTGAATACTTCTGACAGCCAGCAGATGAATGGACAGAGAGGAGGCCTGGGGAGTTGGGGGTGGGGAGGTCGGGTTCTGAGATCAATGTACTCTGATTGGCCGGCGAATCAATCAATCAAGCCCTCAGGGAGCAGTGGAGAGCAACGGTGAGAGATTGAAGTGTTTTGTTTGGGTTAGCCCTATGGCCTGGCCCTGCTGGCTCAGTGTCAGTCAGGGGAGCTTTATTTACTCCAACTACAAGCACTCTACTGTAGGACCCTCTTCAAGTCTAGACGTAATCCATACACACCACTGCACAAGTACTGCAGGTGCCTCCTGTCACAAGCGATTACCACAGATTCTGATCAATGCTCCCTTACAGTCATCCCACTATTGGACTCTTTAGAAATGCTCTTTTCCAGGAGCATTTATTTTGTGCTGGGGCTTAAAGCAAACATCTAAACAGAACAGACTTCTGACGGCAGCAGCACTGCCGAGAAGTTTCTTCTTTCATTAGTATTCATCTCATGGGAGAGCCCTATTTTGCATGCCATAATGAGTTTGAAGGAATTAATAAGCATCAGTTAAGCGGGATGTACTATAATTGGAAAGCTGAGCGTTTGGAATGGGTCCGTTCACACACGAGAAGCGCCGTTTTCCTGCTGAGAATCTCTACGGTTCCATTGAAAGGAATCTGGCCTGTAAATGTGGAGATGAATCACTGCAGGAAGGTGAATCAGTGTTAGAGAGGTGACTGTTTAAGTAGGTAAGTTTGAATATGAATACACGTGGAGTCTAATGAGAAAGTTGCTCACTTGTCTGCATGGACACAGGGATATGGAAATGAAGCAGAATAAGTGAGATGAGGATAGAAGGAAAGAGAAAGAAAATCCTCCAACGTGAGGACATTTTGCTTGTTCTCATCTTAATGAGAGAGAGCCTGGGGTTAGGATGTGGACTTGTTTTAAAAATCTTAAATTATTCTATTCCAAACCTCTTTCTGGGACTCTTTTCAATGCTTGGGCCTCATTTACCATTGTTTCCATATTCAAAATGTTTTCTTTTTATTTAACCACTCAAACACGAGAAAAATAGAAGAAAAGGACAAAAACAGGCAAAGCATATATCTGATTTATGAAACCTGTGCAATCTTAATCAACATAAAATTGCAAAATAAAAGTCAGACAATAACAAAATAATGGATTCACTTTATCTCCCAGATGATCTTTTAGTGTATGGAGATCTGGAGAAAGTTGCTGTCACAACAACTCTTACTGGGATCAACGATAAAACTATGTACATGTGACCCTGCCTCGTACTCCAATTACATTTTGTACTCACTCATGAGAAAATGTTGGTGAAAACTTTTTGCCAAGCCATAAAATGTTGATCCTGAACAAATCTACAAAATGCTCATTGTCAATGTATTCATTTACCTGCAATAACTGCAGCCCATCCTCATCAGAATAAACACTGTATAGGTCGACTGTGCTAGCAGCTTTTTATGATACACATTTAAGTTTTTTGTAAGACAAGTAATTACAATAAAGAGCAACAAAGTCTGTATGGGGAGGAGGACGGGTTGGATGGTTAGGTAAAACAAGCACAGGGCTTAGTTAAGTTATGTACGTACGTAACCATGTGAGTGACCCTATTGGCTGACGTGACCTACCAATCCAAAGCCTCAGTATTTGACGAGTTGGAAACAAGACTCAACGATCAACTATCTTACAAATTGGACCTTTTGCATCTATCTCACTTCCCTTTCCTCTCATCTCCCTATTACATGTAATAAAGGCACAAAAATGGTGGGAAAATACATACAAGAAAAAAGAAACATCTTTAAATCACTATCACAGTCTCTGTTGTTTCTACCTGGTGTTTTATAAATGTCAGTTTGTCTATGTTATGACCCAGAACTAACTAAGAATAAATGTGTGCTTGGATCACTCATGAATTTAGCTCTTTTCAACAAACTTCACTGATCAACTGAGGACATATTGAGATTCAAAAACGGTGGCTGACAAGTTTCTCCAGCTGCTGCTTGCTAGTAGCACCTCAACCAAAAACCAGGTTTCTTCCCTTTTTTTTTTACAAAATTTGTATTTACTGGCCAAAATGCAGAGCTCAACCTGCTGATGATTGAATTGGTGCTTAATGTGTCTTTTCCTGCAATCTTACAATTCCAGTTTGTTTAAAATAAACAGATGGCAGTTTGTTTGCACAACAGCCAGAAAAGGATGAACAGAATATAATTCACTATCATAAATAAGCACTTTACTGTGTGTGTGTGCGTGCGTGCGTGCGTGCGTGCGTGCGTGCATGTGTGTAATCTCCTGAGGAAACAGTCCAAGGCATGCTGCCCAACCCACAGCCAGAGAGCAGTGATCAGTCAAGAGAGAAATCTATCAGCACTTCATCAATCTGATCAAATGACAGTGGACACACAGTGACCGCAGCATTTGCAGCCATCACCACCTTCCTTACTTATCCCAAGGATTTGCCTAAGCAGTACGATCCCAACAGGCAGAGAACTCACTGATATTTAAACATACAATCAAAACATTGCCTCCATGATTGATCAGAGAGAGTACTTAAGCAATAAGCCACTCAGGGCCAAGCATCACAGTGATTTTAAAAAGGCTAAGGGGTGTTGTTAGACAGGATGCCAAGTGGAGGAAAACATTCTTAGCTGCTCAAAATGACTATGAATGGCAGTAACTTATGGCTGAGGCACATCAGTATACAGTAATGGAGGGGCCCAAATGTTCAAAAGGCTTACTGTTCTAGTCACTAATAATTGAGTGTAATTTGGTTTAGTTATTGAGTAGTTATTGATAAAATATATTTTCTCACAAACTACAGCTTTGAAGATTTGTATTTTTAATTCCACTTATTCTCCATTATATCTCACAGCTAATCAGATTTCTCTGGTGGACACAGTTACTTTGCATATAAAGATTTTAAATCTTTAAGAGTAGGACTTTAGCCTTCAGTTGAGCAGTTTTTAAATTGTGGTGTAGCTATTTTTATTTAGGTCAAAATTTGATTACTTCCTACTGGTTTTTGAAAAGTCATTGAAATGGATGATTGATGATGAAATGGATGATTGATGATTGCTAAGTGACAACAGTAGCTGTGAACTGGCAGGAATTTATGGTTTAGAAGTGTATTATATTTACTTAATTTTAAGCTAGTATTTTGTTTAATCATACTTCCAACTCTTCTATATACAATATAAAGAGTTGGGCTGCTTTTAAAGATTAAAGCAGCATGCTTCAGTTTTACTGGTATGTTTTATACACTATTTCAGTGTTTTTCGATCCTGTTTCTGTGGCTCTCCTGCCTGGCATTTTTTATATGTTCCCTGACCCAACACACCTGACTCAAATGATCAGCTCATCATCAAGCTCTGCTGAAGCCTGATAGCGAGCCATTCATTTGAGTCAGATGTTTTAGAACAGGGAATGTGCAGGACAGGAGGGCCATAGAAACAGGATAGAAAAACACTGCACTGTTTAAATCAGGTTACACATGATGCTATATACATCACAGCTCCACCGTCCTGAAATAAACACATGTACTACCGTCAGTGTTGGGGAAACACACTACAAAAGTAATGTGTCACAGGAATTGTTATTTTAAGCAGTAACTGAGTATTAAAAACATGTTTCTAATAGGATTTGTGGTAATATTATTACACCTTCTATGTCCAGTAACGCTTTACCAGCCCAAATTAAGTGTTTATAGATGTTTTTAAACATCCACCACGTAATCGGCAATCCATTCAAGTTTGTACAAAGCAGCTCATAAAAATATAAATGTTTAAACTTTTGTCAATAAAGACATGCTATACATTGTTAGATCAGTTAGATTCTCCACAATTCAAGTGTTCAGTTCATTGAACTGAAACCAGAAGAACTGAAAAATAGTTAATTCAGATTTGCCAGCATAGTAAGCAGAAAAGATGGAAAAAAACTGTGACTCTCTACATTTGAAGCACTCATCAAGTCCTAACTAAAATCATTTTTTGATCATTTATATTCTTTTGGTCTGTAAGGGTTCACTGATCAAAATAATCCATTGCTCACTGTCTGCCAAATTTGTTCTTCAAACCAAAACATTACTTCTTGTGACAGGAGACATATTATCTATTCTTCCTGTCCGGTGTTGATGGAATGTTGTTTTGGTTATGTTGCTGCCAACTACATGAAAGTATCTCCACCTTTGTCTGTGTAGTTTTCTCCCCAGGACAGCCCCTGCAGTATTGCAAGTGGTCCCAGTTTGGAAGGTCGGTCAGCTCTTTCATGCATCTTTGCAGCCATGGTAGAATGAGCTGTTATTGGCTATCAACAAATCAATCATCAGCTATTGGAGCCAATTATATTCCCTTTTCAGCAGTGTAGGGCTGTATGGGAGCCAAGCTATTTTAATGTGTTATGGTGTAAAGTCCCGCCTCACAGACTGCTTTAGGACCGAGTCAGACAGAGTGCAGATTTTCCAGTTGTTTTCTTAACATAGCTGAACACAGAACAGATGAAAACTGATTATAAACAATAAGTTTTGAATTTATAGTCAATAGAGACCAGTCAATAGAGCTCATATAAGACCAGGTTAATCCGAGGCTATAGCAGCAAAACAATATTACTCTCCTCCATTTTATGATGCCTAGTGGTACTTCTGTTATTTGTGTAATTATTAACGCATTACTCTACACAAATTGTAATATTGTAAAGTAACTTATTGCCTTTAAATGGCTGTATGATGTCTTTCAGGGAAGATCACAGTGTTATCTAGTATCATACATGTTGATTTAATCAGTGATGATGCTGTAGCACTGCTGCCTGATGAGCATTTGTAACAAACAAGGGACGGCAGAATACGACATTACCCTGGTATCCAGGAGCACAGTGACTGACAGGTGCCCTGAGCCACAGATTATTGAGTCCCTGGTGGCTCAAGACACAAAAAACACAGTTGAGACTAATCCATTAAGCCCCTGTCCTGTCTGTGTGGACATGTGTCCTGTAAGCACAGAGCCATGTCTTAATCAGGCCATGCATCAAACCCTTTTCCCACCCCATACTCCCCAATCGATTGAACCCCTCAGAAGTTATAAATGATTCATTATGACACTGGTAGTAGCGTGGCAGTCAGTGTAATCATTATAACCCTAAATAACAGTTAGAGCTTGCCAGGGGGATATTGGCATTAGCAGAAATCTGTACTTTGGTTGTTGACACGACATGTATTTTTCACTGTCACAGAAGATAAAAATGAATATAATTAGTATTCTCAGCATTTAAAATACAGTAAATGGTTAAACATGTATTTGTTTTACATGGACCTGTTGCTATAAAACTGCTTTGTTATTAGATTTTTTAAATTTTTGAGTCAAATCTCAAAATTGTCCTATGGTGTGACTGTCACATGCATAGTTAAATAAATCAAAACTTTTATAAGTTTTTTTTAAAAAGCATAAAATGTTTATAAATAAGTCAGGCATAATTTTACAAGTGTTTATTTTAATAAATGGCAATCACTTTTTCATCCATATATTTCTAAATGCATAGGAACTTGATACATTTTGTCACAAAAAAACATGTCCTTCAGTGTGACACCTTATTCTGATTTTAAATTGGGCAATTCCACGAACAACTTTATTTAATTGAAGGACCCCATTCAAATCCCTGTTACTGAAGCCTCCTATGAAGCCAATGACATGAGTACATGGTAAGTTCTTGTCTCAGCACTATTCAAATATTTAACTTTTTCCGAACCACTATGAAAGTGTTCAGTTTTGTTGTCCTTTGGTGTGACGTCACTAAATTATATTTTTCAATTAAAAACTGTTGGTAAACTACATAATTATGGAAAATTATACAAATGCTAACTGCTAACTGCTAAAGACAGGTTAGCTAGGAATAGCATGGTCATTAACTCACACAAAAGGCTGAAATGTCCTTTAGTGTAACAGAAATGTCAGTGACAGCTAAAGGTGTCACACCGAAGGACAAATATGTCACACTGGAGGACAAGGTCTTTTTTTAAAACAATTTTTATTCCCTTGACCATTTTCAGTGTTTTTAAATGCAATAGCTACATCAATTAAAATATTTTCTGTTTTGTCCTTTAGTGTGACATAATGTCCTATGGTGTAACACACAAAAAAGAACCAAAAATGTATTTGTATGTCAAAAAATATCTTTAAAAAAGGTTGAGTATTGCATTAGGGGGTATATAATCATCATTCACCTTGAATTATTATAATTTTTTCAACAGTTTTGAAAGGTTGACATCAAAGTTTGACTCGCATTTATTGCATTTATTGAAAACGTTCAACAAGTCATGGGGAAAAAATAGTGTCATTCGTAATTTCTCATCAAATAAATAACACTATGAAAATAAGTGTCTCACAATTAAGATGAATCTGTCTCATGCTATTTGTGTAGTATTTAAGGTTTTTTTCCTTATTTTTTTTTACGTCACACCATAGGACATATTTATGGTACAGGTCAGAGAAGATGTTCAAAAAAACAGTGAAATAATTGAAAAAGTTAGTGATCACTTATATATTCTCAAATATCAGATTTCAAACTACATGAATATATATATATATTCTTCAAAAAATGTGTTTTACAAAAGAATGATTTTTTGCTTCTTATTTGTCAACAACCCACTTCCTTTTCATGAGCATTTCATGTTATACAAGAAAGTAGAACACAGTTTGTGGTACAGGAGAGACAGGACGACCCAGTACAGGTCTTGCGGAAAAACCCTAAAAACACGTTTGCTACTGAAGTCTTATCAAATGATTCGTAAATGTATTTCCACTGCGCTGTAAGAAAGTTTGTCAACACTGTTTATGAAACCTTCAGTTAAATGTATTCCTGCCAATAATCAGAATGTTTATCACAATTCCAGACAGTATTTCAATTAAGTCATTAACAAAGTCACTTCTCCTGAGTCAAAGGTCACTCATTCTTCATGGCCACTGGAGATTACAGATTGTAGATTGTTAAGTGATGTAGTATGTAATCACAAAGCTCTGTTGAAGCAGTCCCCTGCCCTCAAGCATTATTATGACAAAGACATGAACATATACATTAGGTCAAAGCAGATGGGACATGGGTACAATAGTTGTCATAATTTAAAGATTTTAGAAAGTATGTGGAACATACAGAGTGTCTAGTCATCCAAGGAGGGCTGAATCTAGAGCAACTGGACTTGGGTGTAGATACTGAGTGATGGGAGGTCTCAGGTATTTAACCTATTTGGAGTCATTATCAAGGTCATTGACACCACCTGGTTTGTTAGGTTGAGTTGTTGGAGTCACCTGAGGTCAAGTGTAAATGACAGTGGTTGAAGTTGTCACATGAGGCCAAATGTGAATGGTTGTAAAATCTCCTGAAAAGGGATGAAAGGACAGCATTGTAGGTGGGGAATAAGTGGTGGCGTACAACTCCACCTCTGTTGGGGGATGGTTTCTCTACTTTGACATAAATATCCTCCTTCACTTATCTTTCAAACCCTCCCTATCCAACATATATAATGAGGCCTTCAGACCAAACGCGAGGTGAATAGTGCTCTTGTTCAAGTGTAGTAAACGTATTAGTCTTCCTCACTGCATTTGACTACATATAGTAGATGGCTGTTCTTGTGTAGGAGCAATCTTTCAGGTAGTCCAGTGTCTGTGTAATAATCCATTGAGTGAGCATTTTTGCTTTTAGCTCACTGAAGTGCAAACAAGTGTGAGAATTTGAGATGAATGAGAGAGAAAGTGTTAAACTCACCTATGTAGGTCTGCACAGGTGATTGAATTATTGAATATATTATAGCATGGGTGGTTGAGTTAATGGGAAACAGGTGGTTGAATTAGTATGGCCCAGGTGGTAAACTAGTGGGGGAGTCTAGTTGTGTCCGAAATCACTCACTACTCCCTATATAGTGCTCTACATAGTGAGTACGCCATTTTGTAGTGCTGTCCAGATGTCTAGTGGGAATTATTATACCCTATATAGTGGATTCCCACAAAGTATCCCACAATGCATCGCGAAAAGTAGTGTACAACCGATGGTCACTAACCAAGCAATATTTACCATCATGCATTGCGCTGAGAGAAAAATGGCAGACGAACGCTAGTCCACAACCGGCGTTGATGTATGATGTATTTCTTTCTGCCAATGCGCTCCCCATATAATTTTTCTAGCCTAAACAGTCACTATACTATATTTGCCTGGAGGCACGCTCCCGCGTGCACGCGAGTTTCCCTTACAGCGCTTGCACTACGGAAGCCGCACCAGACAAGATGAACAGAACTCGCGATAGATACACACCGGTATTTACATCCTGCTGTGAGTGTCAAAGTTTCAAATCACTAGTGCAGGCAAATCCCTCTTGTGTTTGTGTGTCGCTCGTCACTCAAAGCGGGATATAAATACCGGTATAAGTACTGGATGTCGCCACTTCAGGACACTTGGATTGCAGCGGACGAGCAGTATGGAGGAATATTACAAAGTTTTTGTGTAGTTTTATGGACCTTTTCATCTCGGGCGCCACTTACGCTCGTTATATGGATTTTTGCTGCAGGAGAGTACCCCCGCGGGTCTCCAGCTGCACTTTGAGGAATAAGAAACTATACTGGACTTCTCATCAGCATGTGGGTGAGTCGATAATGACTGAATTTTGTTTTAGAGTGAACTATTCCTTTAACTTTAGTTTGATATATAATTGTACACAAAGTACAACTGAGGCTGATGGAGATGTCATTATTATTTGTGCAGGAATTCTATCAACCAAAGTGTTGGACAAACCTGATGACGATGACACATAAACAATCAGGGAAAGTTCCTCCTGTTGGGAACGTGAACGTCTGCACCAGATTTCATGTAATTCATTAAAAAAGTTGTCAAATATTTTACTTAAAATCACAAATGTCAACCAGCTGGTGGTGTTAGAGAAAACATCAGCAGATTACCCCAGTATATTGATTGGGAAATGAATTATGGGGAATGATGAATGTCAGTACAGACCTTTATACCGATCTATCAACACCTAGAGTGGCTAAAATGTCGGGATCACCTGTCCACAGCAGAAAACAATGGAGTGTAATAAATTAAAACATTTCATCTTCCAGCAAAAATGTACCTGTACCAACAAACTCTAGTGTAATACAGATACCAGTTATCAAGAATTCTTGCTGAGGAACAAAGTTGGACAAACATATTTTTATGTGCTGATACATTTTGTGATATTTCATTTCTGCAGAAGGAGGTGGTGTAGCCCATTTGGTGGATGTGCTGAGTAAACCAGTCAATTGGAAGCATTAATGCTGTTTGGTCTGCTAAAACAGTGCACCCTGCTCCTCCTCCCCCTCCAGTGGATAAAGGCCATGTTGAGCTAAGACTGACAGACTGTGAGGCTCAGCAGAGTTCAAAGACAGATTTATACAGAATGTGGATATATAAATATCAGAGTCCCCAATTCAGATTGATTTTATCACAAGAACAATGACGGACTTCCATAGCTTAGCAAATCTGCCTATGAAAGATAAAACATTTCTTCCCGCATGAATGCTTCAGTTCCCCAAACCGAATCACTACTGGCACCTCGATCAATACTTAGGATGTCACAGTAAATTGTAAACAAATCTCCATCTGAATTCAAAGTGACAGCAAAGGACAGATGAGCACCTTATGTTTGCTGTGATTGGTTTACTGCCTGGACAGTGTTAAATGCAAAGGGCCCTTCAAGTGAGTTCATGAGCATCATGTCAGCCTAATCCTTCTCCATGAAGTGAATCAAGGCCTCACCGAGCTATGACTTAACTCAGGGCCCTGCAAGGCTATAGGTTGGCCTTTCCCACATCTCTCCAGCAGGCCCCCGGCAAACACTAGGCATCATCCATCTCAATTTACTCTCTCCAGAAAACAGGAGACAGAAATTAATAGTAAATCCTGCTTCAGCTCATCGTTTCTGTTGAGTGAAAATTATTTATGAGGAAAAATAAGCTAGCTTCCCCCGGCACCTCCACCCACCCTCAGCCCTCAGTCCCTGTCTGTTGTTGACAGTTTGATGGCGATCAGTGTCAGAATATCAGTGCTGCAGAACGGGAAGCGTAGCATGACGAGCTCCGAGAGCATGTTCCGTCTTTATCACAGCTGAGGCTCTGCTGCAGTAGACAGGGTCGGGGGAGGGAGGGGGTGTTGTTGGAGGGTAGGAAGAGGCCAGATGGAGGCAATAAAAAAAAAAAACAGGCAAAGGCATTGAAGGATGTATGATTGCAAACAGAATAATGTGGGGAACCATGAGGATTAAAACGGCAGTGATAACTCATAAGGTAAAATAAGAGAAATGAAGTACAAAGTATGGACAGGAAGACACTTTGTTGCACTTTCACCAGAGACTTCCATATGCTTCTACAGGCCAGTCACCAATTTAAAACAAAGGCATTTTATGTTTCTGCAAACTACAGATTCATTCAAAATTGTATGTCTCATACATTTCTACACTATGTGTCACATCACATTCACATTACATGTCTATTAGCTGACTTTCCCGTTGGAAGGTGGAGGGGATGGTGGTGAAGTCAAAGCTAGGTGAGATGGCTGCCATGCGAGAGACCACTGTTCGTGTTTCAACAAAGTGTGAAACCACTGGTTATTTTTAATGAGACAGGACAATTTCCAGCCATGTTTGTGGCCACAAAACTTGGGAAATCTGTGTACACACAAAGCAGGAAACATGCATACAGTCTTTTGGACAGATGTATAAAACCCCACGTACGTCTGTTCCCATGTATCTTTTCCTCATACGTCTCAATCATCCTGAAATTGTACGCACGAGCGCAAGCTGTCTGACCATCCCCACAATTCACTATAAATAGCACTGAACACGCCCCGAATGACCTGATTTGTCGACCTGTTGAAGAGAAATGGAAACAGGAAGCGTAATTTTGCAGACCATGGACTTGATGTAATGATTGATCAAGCTTACAGATGAAAAAGAGTATTATTTGGAGGCTTCAGTTCTGCCTTTAGCAACGAAATAAAGCAAGTGAAACAGCAGAAAGTGACAGAAGCGGTGAACGCCGTGAGTTCAGAGCCACAGACTTTGGAGGAGTTAAAAGTGGTCTGATTTCAAGTGAGAGGCCAAGAGTGTGCGAGTTACAGTAAGAGGAGAGGGGATCCCCATGCTCTTTCTGCTTGATGAGGTCATAATCATGGACCAGAACATCAGTACGGTCCTTGAAAACTCGCTCTAGCCTAAATTGCGCATTAGCAATGTCCTCTAGCAACACCAAAGCAGCTATTGTATCATGTGGCACGGCCATTACGCACGGCTACAGCCCTTATATAGTGCCTGTTACACCTGAAGGATTCTTACTCCCCAATCATACAGGAAAATAATCTTATATAAAGAACGTGTATAAAGATCATGTATTTATTTGTTTATTTACATAAAGATCATTATCATTATAATTATCATAATGCACACTGACAAACATATTTACAGAGGACAGTCAAAACAGGGGTAACAACAGGACTGTGAGATGTGAGATCATAGTGAAGGTTTTTTAAACTGTAGATGTAATCCTGTAACACAATTTAGTGAAATAAACAGCTCTAAATAAAATGTCACCCTAATTCACACTTTTCAAATCATTTTTGCCAACTTGCAACATCACAATTACAGACTGAAAAGACTGCGTGGATGTTACGCATGGTGTTAAAACCTAACCAGAGGATAAGCATGGTGTTGTTACAACATAAAATTGAAGATTAAACCTAAAGAAATATAAAGTTACAACATAAAATAAATGTGCAGTTTCAGCATAGCCATAGTTTAGAAACAACATGTCAACATTTATTCTGGCGACTGGGTTGGCTTAAAAATGAGTGCTTGGAGGATCAGACCCATTTCCAATTTTCACCCCTACCCTTCGTTTTCGAGTGCCTCCTTGCCCCTCAAAACAGAGTTACAAGGGGTAATGGTTCAAATCTCGTCCTACGAAATGGGACAACCCTTTAAGACCCTCATACATCACCCTCATACCTCTTTGTGGCATTAAAAACACGAGACAGTGCATTTTTCAATATGCTGTCCTCAGCTGTGTTGATTTATCTTGCTTTACTGTGGCAATCCACACATACCAGAATTCTTGGAGGGATCAAGGAGACAGTGGGATGCAGCCACAAGAGGTTGCGATGGCAGACCTTTTGCTCCGACTGCATGTATCACCATTGAGAATAGCTATAAACACTTTTGTCCCTATTGGGCAGCCTAGCTCATTTGAAGCATACTGTATCTGTTAATGGTAGTCTAATAAACTTAAATATGATTATTTAGTAAACTTAAGATACTAAAGAAGCCAACCTCTCTCATGTTTTGATATTAGATTTTTTTCAGTGAGTTTTCAATGAGCTAAGAGAAATACTATGTGTTCACCATTGGATCTTGGGCTGAGAAAACATTGGTTTTCTATACATTTCATATTGACATATTTGCTAGTAGTGCTGTTGTCCGCTGACTGGTGAAATCCGAGATCTATTTGTATACAGAGATCAGTTGTAGAATAAATGCTGTCATACATTTGTCTCGTGCAATATATATAGTGGTTAGGATCAGTATCGATAGCACACATATTCTGACGTGACTTCTTTGTGTAATAAGGTTGTATTAATCCTGAGAAGCCCACAGGCACAGTTAATCTTCACAGTCACAGTGCTTCTTCTCAGTTTAATGATTGTGTCAGATCCGACCACACAGGCATAAAATACATACTGTACACACTGTTAGTGTGGCTTACTTTGTCAGATGATATGAGGTTTCTATTGGTGCAATCAGACCACACAGTGCCTGCCTGGGAAGACATATACGGTATATGTCAGATCACCAACAAGGCAAAGTGGGTAACTGCCTTATATGACCCTCAGGTAAACTATGGAACAGTTAGTTTTAGTCTCATTGATTGCAAATTACTGTGGCAAAACTAAAGCCCAATATAAACTAAAATGGTAAGGGCTTTGATGTTTCTGATGCATTTTTACCAAATCCTCAGGTTCTGTCTTCTGATGTTATTTTAAGGCCTTCATTCATTTAGTTCATGTCATGCCTACATTGCCCTACATAATAAGGCGTTTCATTAAATCAGTGAAGATTTCTACACACCAGAAAGCCTTGACAAATGCCTAGGATAAAAACATATACTGACTGTGAACACTGTGATTCATGACATTTAGGATCTCAGACCTTTGTCAGGTGAAAAATGAAAATGTAGGACTCCTGATTTTAGCAGATGATGATGTCTTTACCTAAAATCATTATCATAACTCATTGGGTGTTTACAACTTCTTTTAAAGTGTTCTAGCTCAATTATGTGCAGTCCACTTAAGTTTTTCTGGTTTAATCAAATTACCAATAACTGCAACACATCCTCATACCAAAACAACTGAATAGGTTGATTGGCAGTGACTCCCAAAATGACATACTGTATATTACTGTTCCTAAAAAACATGACATGAGATTTAGGAGCGAAAACTACGTGGTTACTGTAGGTTTAAGGAAAACATTGTGGTTTGGGTAAAATAACAATGTCAGTTATTTAACTTCAGTTAGAAACATACCTACATCACATATGTAGCTTCAGTTGCATCAGTAAGTTGCTGTTGACCTTTGGTTTCACACTGGGCACAAACATTGGTCTCCTGGGTGGAAGTCCTGTGCTTGATCAACCTGTCCCTCTATCCCTGACCTCTTCCCTCAGTGGGCTTTGCTCTTCATCCTACTCCACCTGACTTCCTCCTTTGCTGCTGCAATAATTACTAACAACTTACTTACCGCCTAACAAGAAATATAAATATGGGTCATAATAAGCTGCTTTGCTTTGTTACTTTTATTCAGGAAGAAGGTTATTCCAACCCTGCTTGTAAGGCGATCTGAATACAGAATCAGTTGTCTTCCATTAGAAAGTTTTTGGTTTGTTTTTTTTCAGACATCTCATGCCTGTTGGACAGGGACACTATGAGTTCTATACTGTGTCTGATACGAGCATAAGGCAAACCACATTTGTCCCAGTATTCCAATGAGACAGTTACTTCTGCATGCAGATGTATAGTTATAACCAGCTTTAAAAGATGTAACCGGTATAACTGACCAACGAGGGAGACGCAGGGTGTGAGGCATCCCCACACCTGATATTACTAAAGAGAGAGAATAGAGTGATGATCAATGATGGAGTTAATGTGCGTTAAAGCCTTTTTTAAAGTACTGAACATTTTGAATTTTTAATTGTGGAATTCAACAGTGGAATAATCTGATTTATCTACCCTTGTTCAGTCTGTGTTCTTTCTCTGTGAGCCTGTGCAAATCTTGTACAGGCACTTGTGAATTTGTTTCCCAGAGCGGTGTCATTATTATTCAATGGTCTGTTTGTGCAGAACAGTTTGTACCTTTTTCATACAAGATCAACAGCAGAAGGCTTTCTATACTTCAGGGAGCTGTCTGCAGCAGTTGAGGGAGGTTTAGGAGGAAAAGACTGAAGACGCTTTCACACAGTGAGCCACTTGAGAATTGCAACTAGGTTGTTGTATTTATTCTATCATCCTTCCTTTATTCCCCTCTCTCTCCCATTTCTGGTCCCTTCTTCCTGTACTTTGCTTCTCCTACCACTCATCTTTTTCTCTTTCTTTTTTATCTGACATCCAAGAGCACAGATTACCGCAACAGATATAAATGTGTAATGTGTAATTTTCCTCTCTTTCTCATAATACAAAAATCTTAGGAGTGCTCCGCTCGACACTTTCATAAATGTCAGTGCTTCTCAGCCATTGTCAAGCACTCGCAGAGACACAAAATGTCAGCCTCTCTCCTCAGTCACAGCCTTTGTGAACTACTCACATCTGGAAATGTCAATGAGCAAAGCACAATGGGAGGGGGTAGATTCTTGGAAGGCAGAAAGAGCAGCACACTCCAATCCACTATAAAGATCTACTGGAGAGTTTTGGTCACCCAATACAGAGAAACTCTGCTCTCCACTCTGCTGCCACAAACCTGTGACCCATATCAGCACCCAAAGAAGGTAAAAGTCACACATAATTATATGATAAATCTGGCCACATGTATGAGGGAAGGAAAAGTGCTGATACATGTGTTACAATTAATACATCATTACTGTGAACAAATGAAAGATTAGATTCTTTGTATTTAACTAATACTGTAAACCTTCAAAAAAGCTTAGGGGGGCAAGTAATTATTTTGTATTATCTGGAATCTGATTGAAGCTCGGGTGTCTGCCTGTTAAAAGGCATTTTTTTCTCACCACCATTGCCAAGTGCTTGCTCATAGGTGGAATGAAGGGTCTCTGTAAATTATTAAATTAAAGAGTATGGTCTAGACATGCTCCAATTGAAAAATGCCATCACATAACTTTTGTTGTAGATTGGTGCTACATAAAAAATTGACTTGACATGACTAGCCCTGACCTACCTGGAAGGTGGACGTTTCTGTTACTTGGGGCTAAATAAAGTTTGTTACAATAAGATTGCTGTAAAGGCATTTAGCTGGCAATCTTCTTAAAGGTAAATTATTGACTTTGGGATTGTCTGTATCTGTATTTTTGTATTGTCTTAGTATTTTGCTGTGTTTGGGATGTTTCTAGGCATCAGCGATTCTGGAGCAAGATAGAGGTTGTCAAATACAAATGCTTTGTGTTGGTGGCTCACCATCCCAAAGAAACAGCGACAGAAAATCCTTCACAGTATCCCTTTAACAATTTCAAGGTGGAAAAAATGTTTGGTGTGTGTAAAGTACATAAAAACAAACCTTTTTCTTAAGCGAGAACTGTCTCTTGCTTTAAAATAAACACATGACAAACCAAAGGTGGTGCCATATGTCTTTGTTGCTCACTAATATGCAGTCACACTGTGAGCCAGGTGTTTAGAGGACAGTCAGAGAGCACAGCTTTATTCTGCTTTACAATTCAACCTCCTCCATATCAACAGTTAGCTAATTCCCTGTGTGCTGAGATGGGCATTCAGTGACTCCAAGGGGGTGGCTCCCCCTGTCAGTCTGCAGGAAGATACAGTTTGCTAATAGCACAGGGAGTAAATCTTATTATTTCTCTCCTTTCTATCTCTCCCTCTGTGGATCTATTTGCTTAACAATGATAACAATCCCTGCAGCTTAACTCGCCTGGGTTGTACCAATACTCCGAACAGCGTGTTTGCTCCCTCTCTTTTTAATGAGTAGCTGTGGTTTCAAACTTAGCTAAGGCATATTGATTTTCTTTGCTCAGGCAAGTGTGTGATATTATCTCGAGTAAAGGGGGAAAATGAGGGAGATGAGGGGTCAGAAGCGTATTCCTCCTGAGGCGATTTTCTCCCGTTGCGCCAGCACGATGCCCCCTGACCCTACATTGTGATGTAATCCCAGTCCGTTTAAGGGATCAGCCAAGGTGCTGATAAGATATGAAGGAGTCTCGACAGGCTCATTGATTTAGCGGAGGAGGAAACATTGGCCAATGATCGAACATCTACACAAACACAGCATTCCTTCTCTGTCTATTAATTAAGGTATACAGCTCCTGATGGCTCCGATGCAGAGCTGTCTATAAAGTCACCCAGCCATAATGGAATCAATAGTGGATCTTTAATGCCCTGAACAGAGGTTCCTCAGGTCACAGGAGTCTTAGATCTTTCACATCTTCTCTTTCCTTCCTCGTATATCATCCTCCGTCCCTTTCTGCTGCTTTTAACTCACATTTTCTCCACTCTACTGCAGATGGTTTGACCAACAGATTTTGAAGTTAAGCTGCCAGTAGCCAATTGTTTGTGCCAATATTCTTTCTCCATGGCCAACACAGAATTAGTGTTTACAGAAACTGTCAATAGGCTGTTGAGCACAGTCCTCCCCGGAATACAGAGTCGAAGTGAAACGACAGTGTTGCATCAGCACCACTGAAGCATCCATCCATTGAATTCTACTGACGTTCAATACGGCCATCACTGTCCTCAGAACCAGCTGTCCCGTCTTCTGCACAGCTCCTGAGGAGCCAAACAGGACAGCGGATGGACAAACTGTTTTTCACCACCCTGAGAAATGTCACAAATACTATGGACAAAATCCTCACCACGCTGATTTTTTACAAACTATGAGGTTTGATGATCCAATCACAGGAGAAAAGTTCACACCTGGTATTATGCTTTTAAACATGCGTCTAGTGACCAACTTGTGATCGGATCTCACTTCCCTCTTCATCTCATTGCTGTTGTTGACTGTACTTGCTGTGGCTGCTTTGACCTACACAATATGATGGTGTTCAAGTTTGATGTCTACCATTGTGCAAATCGTCCTCAATGTGGACCCTAAATTTCACAGAGTTACAGCAAAATGTATTGATAAGCATACCACTAAGGAGAGGAAGATAAATCACACAACAGTGAAATATGATCAGCTTAGAGAGTTTACTGTATGTGGTGAAGAGGCTGGCAGATAGTTACTACACAGCAGACACAGAGCATTATTAGAATTCATTTGAAGTTATGTTTCTGTCCACCTAAAAAAAGAATCAGGCTCTTTAGCTGCTAAGTGCTGCACTCTGTTCACCAGCAAGTCTCTAACTGCCTCTGTCTGCTGTTTGCTGCTGAGCAGGTAGAGTACAGTGGGTATATAGAGCTTTTTCATTGAAAACGGCTGCCTGCTGTAGGCTGAGGAGAGCATGAGACTGAACTAAAACACTTAATTTGTTGTCTATAATGCCAATGAGAAGAGTTCATGATAAGTCTGTGCGAGTGTGTTTGTTACTACAAGTGACCGTAGTCATTTGATTCATTGTTAATATGAAACTATTGATTAGGGCAGATTCACGTTGCATCATAAATTCAGCTTTAGCTCAGAGAAAGGTCATTGTTCATCACAAAGTAATGATGGTTTGCTTTTGATGTAGCCTGATGAAAGAAGACTGTCTGATCAGAATACTCTGTAATAACCCAATAACCCAATGGCTGGGCTGGAACAGGATATTATACATCGAGCGGAAAAAAATGGGGAAGCCAGCTCTGTACACCACTAAAAAGGAAGTCCCCTCCTTTTATCATCCAGGGAATTATTCTACGCACATTTATCATCATGTTCTGGATTCATTTTCCAGTGAATTGCAGCCAAGACCTATTTATTATAAGAAGTATTTTGAAAAGTGGGAAGGAAGAAAATTGAACCTGGGCACTTTCATATGAAGATACGCAGCGTGACTTTTCATTTTCTACTTCCTCTGTGAAATTGTAGAGGGTTAGAAATGGGTGGAGAGGTAGACAACATGTTTTACAGATAATGAGAAAACAAAAAGGGGAGCAAATCAAATGTACAGAAATTATATTTTCTGAGGGAGAAAACAGCACTGTCAAGTGTGCACTGAATTATAATGTCAAGAAAAGATAATTCAGATGGTGGGAGAGCCCGGCATGGCGCTGATAACAGGGAGAACGGGACGCCTGGCTTTTTAAACAAATCTACTCACAGCTGCATCGTTCATCTCGAGCTGCTCTCAGGGTCACGCTGCAACTATATTCACTGGGAATGTGTTTTGTGTGAGCGATGTGTGTATGTGCACAACTAAAACTGAGATGTTTAGCTGCCGCTTTTTAAGCTCCTTTCAGATGCATGCTTTATTATGTAAATGTTCGAGTAATTTTACATGTCGGTCTCATGTTTGAATAGGTTTTACGACAAGGGCATAACGGCAATCTTAGTAGTTCAGACTGAATAACATTTCCATAACACTTCCAACACAGCTCCAGTCTGAAGTGAATGCTGCCACATTAACATAAAGGCCACAGCGGGAACAAGTTTACACTCAGAGATATTCAGTGCACAGCTCCTTTCACCTTCTCAGAAAGAGCACAGAAATACATTTGTCATTACAGGATCATTTCTTAAACAAAAAGGAAGTCAGTGTCATTAGACATGAAATACTGTAAATGAGACAGTTATAAGTTGTTAAGGAGATTCTTTTCATGTAAGATCTGTCTATAAAACTGTTATTTGTGTGTGTGTGTGTGTGTGTGTGTGTGTGTGTGTGTGTGTGTGTGTGTGTGTGTGTGTGTGTGTGTGTGTGTGTGTGTGGAAACTCGACTGTTTATTGCCATGCTAGCGGCCCTGTGAGGTTGTAGACAGTGTTTGCTTTAACATCAGCATACTAACAGAATGACAATGTTAACATGCTGCCATTTTCCAGGTAATGTTCACTATGTCAAGTATCTTAGTTCAGGGTTAGGGTTAGGGTTTATAGCATGCTAAAATTAGCCAATAAGCTAATTTTGGTACAAACCAAAAGCAAAGTTCAAACCAGTGATGAAGAGATCTAAGCAGAGACATGAAGCCAGGAACAAAAACCAGAAAACACGGGGAGACACTAGACGACACTGGAAGTAACATGGGTGAGAAACACAGGGTGGTAACTCAGGAACAAACAGACAAAGACAAGAGGGAGGGCTGATGACACGCGAGACACAGGTGGACACGGAAGGGCAACACCTTATCTTGAATTTTACTCAAGTATGACTCTTGGGTACTTTATGCAATACTGCATTGTCATATGAGTACACACACACACACACACACACACACACACACACACTTACATCCTCTCCCTCTCTCTCTCTCTCAGTAATTAACTATAGGCCCTGGAGAATAGGGGAGTTTTGAGGGTTTTTAATGTGGACACAGTTGGGATGGACCTTCAGACAGCTTGTCACAGAGCAGCACCACAGTAACTGAAGGCACCCTTACTGGACCTGGATCTAATTCTAGGCACAGCTAGAATGACCTGAGAGGTCCGGTGTGCGAAAAAGGAACACCTTGTCATTCATAACTCTGGCAGGCACTGTCACACTGTCTAAAATAGGCAGCAGAATACTATATTATGTTTCATAAATGATGAATTGATGACAAAATCTTCTGGGATCAAGTTTTGCGAAGTAGGGGAAAGCATTCCTCTCCCTCACTTCAACTCCAGCATAAGTTTTAAAATCCATCTCTGCTGCAGCCTGAGAACTGAGGACACTTTACTTCTGTCGTATAATTATTTTCTAACCCAGCCCTGTTCTTCGGCATCAACACTGCTAGTGACAGTGGCATACATTATTTCCATAACGTACACTGTAAACTTTATAAGTTGAACTTAAAAAAGTCTGGAAACTAATTAGCTCATAATTACCAAGCAACATAGACTAATAAATGTAAGTTGTATGAGCTAAACAGCTTAAAAATTGTTAGTAATTGTAGTAGAAGTACTAATTTTGAGGTAATCGGATTCCTCGGAAATCTTTTTAGGTGAAGTCACAAAGAGAGCTGTGATGTGAAAAGCTAGATAATGCTCAGACACTGTCCTGTCCTGTTTGTACAGAGTTATTACAGAGCATGTCCATTACACACCTGTGTTTGAAAGCCAGTACTTGAACAGACAGATTAAGCCAGCCTGTTTCGTTGTCTGAAAGGCTTTATTCAGTCAGGAAGTCAGTGCCTCTCTCAAGACGGAATTGACAAGACTGTTGTGTTTATTGAACTGGGGATCTTATCAGTTATGGGTCGTTCTCTCTAAACCCTGATGCCTCTGTGTGCCTGCCACGTGCACATATTGTGTTTCTCTGTTTCCCACTGCCGTACACATCTCCAGTAAGTGCGAACACAATGAAATCATCATGTTTCAGTGCACTTTCCATTTAGCAAGCAGCTCTGTGTGCTGCTCAGATGCCTCGCCTCTATTGTCTCAACCTCCCCCGTAATGAAATCGCGCTACAGCCTCAAGGTCACAGCCGGGTCGGCTTCATGGAATTCTCTGATTCTCTATCAAAGGCGGATGGTGGGCTGATTGCTTCGTCTCCCCGATCCCAACAGGTTCTCTGGGAATCTGGAAGACAGAACTAATGGCTGATGGATGGATGATGGATGCAGCGGAACGATCCGCCTCGTCTCTGTAATGAACTTGTTCCATTTGATCTGCCGCACGGAACCGAGTAGGGGCGAGAGTTAACCCTTCCATCACTACACCCATGTAGCCTGTGATCTGATCAAAGTCCGAGCTGACAATCGATAAATTCAGAGGTGTATGGTGCTTTAAGAGCATTTTATCTAGCATAAGGTTTTGTAATACTTTAATGTTGCTCAGAATGATGACCTAATTTCCAATAACTCTCTTGCTTCCGGTGCCCTCTATCCTCAACATAAACATATCTGTGGCCTCTGCCTGCTTTCATCACAAATTGCCAGCAAGATGTCCTCCAAACCACCAAATACACCTCATCGCCCTCTCAGTTGAGTGTTTCCTGATCTGTTGCCCCTGTTCTCACCCCCAACACTTCAAATACAGCAGCCTGCTCAGAGGCCCTGCGCTTCCAACTCTGACGCTTTAGTTAACCGTGGTAACATCATTTCTGGAAGAACCCCATACATGGACCTTTCCTCTGGGAAACTGTGGTTCAGGTCCTGTGTGTGAATAAGTGTCAAGATTGATTTGTTTTTAACTTATATTACATAAGTAAGGTTAATAACTTTTCCAAAACTGAAACTGCGACCATTTCATGTTTATAACATCAGTTTGTCATATATTAAAGCATTGTCAGCAAACTTAATTTTGAAAATTTGATTGGATGTTGCTTATATATTTATTTATGTATTTATTATTTATTTGATAGGGACAGATACAATATACATAGACCAAATGAAACAGCTGTGTGATGCAAATATCAGAGTTTTTGTAGCAGATGCTAATTTGCAACACCCAAAGGGCTTTTATGAAAATGAGAAATTAAAACAATGTTTTGACATACTTCTTTGTTTGTTTGAAAACACAAAGCTCTGTGATTAGAATCTAAAAAACAAAAAGGATGCTGCTTTAATCTCAAAAAATGTCTATAGAACCACCAGCCTCGCTCCTCTTACCCCTCGGTCCTGGTCCATACTACAATTTGAACAAACAAAATACACATTGCAGTGACAATATTTCTTTTACAGACACACTGACATGTTTTTCATCATTTGAATATATACAGTATATTTCATACATTAATATATCATATTTTATATTTATTACTGCTATTATTTGTAATTTGTATTTTTTTTTCATTTTCTTTTTGTGTATTTTTTATGTTAAGTTTCATTTTTTGCATAACCATATTCCTCATTTATATTTAACTGTAGACTGCTGTATCTCTTGAGTAGGCCTTCTGGAAAATGTGCTTTTTCAAATAAAGGCTATATCCATAAAAGGTAATTTAACTCTTTAACATTTTAATTAAATTCTTAATAATTTAGGTAATTAACAGGAGATCATTATCAACTGGCAAGAGTTGGATGGAGATGCTTTTTCAGTAGTCCTTTGAGAAATCACGATCACAATAGATCCTGACCACCTTCACATGACCAGCTCCATGAGTATCCTCACCACAGCTAGATGATTTCTCAGTGGAGTCTGTAATCACCACAGAAATCTTTCTCAGCGATGATGTCTATCACACAATGATAAACATAATTAAATTCTCATTTCATTGGTTGTGTCCTGAGTGAATGGCTTTTAAGCAGGTTGCAGAGCAGCCAGCAGTGAACAGCTCCTCTGTGACTGCACATAATAGAATCATCTACAGGTGATTTGTTTCAGTCCTGCGGCCGTGCCATTATTCACCGTTTCCACCATGATCACTGCCCCCTCTCATCCACTCTGCCGTTACTCTTTTCTTTCTTTCTTTCTGTTCCTTCTTTTTTTACCCCCACCCTCTCTTGTTGGGGGTGGTGGGTGGTTGCAGTGTGTGTGTGGAGATAAAAGGCAGGCATGTCTGCAGGTATGAGCCATGGGATCCATAATGGCTGACTAATACATTAAGAGACATTTCAAACTGAATCACGGCAGGTGGAGAACAGCTCTCCCTCTGGGCAGGCTGAGGCATCTGTTATGACAAGCAAACCAAATCTCAGCTTTCCCTGGATGAATTAGGAGTCACCTCCAGTCACACACACACTCTGCCACTGTCTCCTCCATCTCTGACACTTCCCTCCCTGCTGGTTCCTCCTCTCCTGACACCACCACCCCTTTCCTCCCCCCTGCTCCATTCCCACCATCTCTCTGCCGCCGTCACCTTCCATCTTTCATCTTCCCCTCACATCTCCAAAACGCCGCTCCAAAGAGAGGAAAAAGGGAAAAGTTCAGGGGAGCAGAGAGGATATGGTGTGAAAGTGTGTGTGTGCAAACGAAAGAGTAAAATAGTCTGAGTGAGAGTGCCTGGGGCAGAAATGTTGAGATAATGGTTTCATTTGGAGAGATTGTGATGAGGCCCTTGAAGGGAAAATCCCCTCAGATGGGTGGATGAGTTACCTCTCTCTTTTCATCTCTGTGCCACCAGATCACACTGTCCTTAAAGCCATGGGAACATTGGACCCTCTGCCTTTAACTAACCCTGACAATCACAGCCACGGGGAGAGAAAAGCTGTCCTACACAGCCTCGTGCCTGCAGGCTCCTTCAAAACATAAAAGACACTCACACAGACACACAGTCAGGCTGACGTGTAAAAGCACACAGAAGGCATAAACGCTCCTAAAAAAGGCAGTGAGAAATGAAAATTCAATCAGCAATCAGGGGTAATACTTATTATGTAAAGCCAAAGCATTCAAAGCTTTAATGTCCACGTCAGCTTCATGCTGAAACAGTGAGAGGGAACATGGGCTTTTCTATTAGCTGCTCCTGACTGAATATCCAGAAAGGCAGGGAAATAAGCAGCAACAGAAACGCTTTATAAATATTCATAAAGGCTTTTAAAAGTGGGTAATCATTTTCCCTTTTATGCATAATGTAGCTTATTTATTTCAAACATTACCATGCATTTGGAGGAAAGTGTTCCGTGTTGAGGGAACCTGTATCTCTAGCTGCGGTTAGCTGAGATACAGAGCCAGCTGCCACACAACTGGGGAGTATGTGCGGTGTGTGCATGTGTGTGTGTGTGTGTGTGTGTGTGTGTGACTTTCTGCCGTGTGGCTTTTTAGTGAGCGGCACATGTTTTGCTGTTTGCAGTTGTTTATTTCTGGGAGGCAATAATGATGATGGTGGAGGTTTAGCGAGTATTTCCTAGTCATATTATAGTGCTAATGCACCAGGACAGAGTCGTGCTGACACCTAAGTATCACAATAACTGCGTGTGTGTGGAAAGGTACTCAAAATGTACTCGATGTTTACCACAGCCTCACACTGAAATGGTATTCAAACCATTAAAAATACCACACTCTCCCTTGAGATTCACACTTATTTGATTCTTTTAGAGATTCCATCTGTTTAGAGGTGCACTGTGTAGCGTTTTCACATGAATAAATCATTGCCACATTCATTTTGAATCATCAGGATAAAACAAAATCTCTCACTCAGCAGTAATTGAACACATACATACACAAATTCATCTATAATGTTAAATATTTTTCCATTCAAATAGTGCAAAAAATGGCATGAAGTAATGCAATTTCTAAAATTTTAATTTTCAATCAACATGAATTAGGTTTCCAATCAATTCCAATCTGCTGGGCTGCTTTAAAGGTCCCAAATGCCAAATTGAGCACCACCAGTGGTCACAGCTCAGCACCAGCATGTTAGACCAAAACAAGCCGCCGGCCTGTCAGCCGCACCTCCCTCTCCCTTTGCCCCCCATGTGCCCCGCCCTCTCTACCTCCTCCGTTCTCAGCAGCACAGAGAAAGGAATAAGGTTACCCTTTTGTGGACCATGTCAAGTGACGATGCAAGCACATTAGGAATGTGAAAGATGTACATCTTGGTTTTTATTTGCTACAGTAACTAGCAGAGTTGGGAACGAGAGGCATGCACCGGCAGGCGGAGAGTAAAGACACATTTGCATGAAAAAAATAAAGCCCGAGTCCGCAGTAGTTGTATATTGAACACAGAATAAAGTCATGTCAAAACCACAAATGTTTTAATGTATGCATAATAATGGTTAGAACTGATTTTATATTTTTGGGAGATCATAATGGACAAGTAAATCTAACACCCACTAATATCTGGCTTTGGTCTTCAATGTGCAGAATCAGCGTTTATTCTCGTGTCAAATGGTTCTGCAGTAGTGTTTATCAGCTCCAGCTCTGAGTGGCTGTAATGTGAACACCCGGACGGACATGCTCATTTTTGCCCCTTTTTAGTTGCGATGCTTTGACATGTGTTAAGGACGCTGACTTGTAAATACTTTTCCATCCTTTCTTCATCTCTTCCTTACATCATTCAGTCAGCACTGAGTTAAAAAGAGCCACTGAAGTAAAAGATATTAAAAAGTCAGCTGTCTGATCGGTACTGCACATGTGTAACTCTCAACAGAGATGAGAAAGAAGTGAAATGTACATGATCTGCTGCTTCCTACTGTTCCCTGTTTTTCAGGTGCGTTCATGAAAAAACTCATCTCCTTGTGATGGGAAAGGAGTCAGTCACCTATTTTTAGTAAATTTACCCATGTTTAAAAGCCTGTGTATACATGCTACATTTGATGTAAAAGTTGTATTATATGCACTTAACAATATCCAAGGGGTCCTGTGTACTACATGTTTGCAGAAACTAGCATTAAAAATACATTTTTATGGCAAATCTTTGGCTTTTTTAAGTTAACAGACGTGTGTGAGGTACAACGTGATTATTTTATTTATCATTTAACCCAAACAACAATCTGCCTTAAACATAACCAAAGGGCCTTTTTTACTAAAAAAAAAAACACACATAGAGGACTCAGGATGTCAGTTTTGTACACCCACCCTCCACAAGACCACTTCACTATGATAATCAAGCAGTATATAAATATAGTGCTTACTATACTTAAAAAAAAAAAAAACCTTATATCACAAACTCATCCAGGCAGTGATTATGTGTTACTTTAAAACATAATTAATGTTATTTCTAGGAAACAAGGTTGTTTTGTTTTGTTTTTATTTTTCAGATCAAGCCAGACTTTGCTGTGCTGGGATGTTTATTTTTCACAGACGGTGAAGAGGGCTGTATCTATACTCATCATTAATAACTACATCAACAAGCCTCCACTTTGACACTTTGTATATGCATCTTATCAAAGTCAATGTTCTGCCCTCAAGTGTTCCAAATTCCTCACATCTCATAAAACAACAATTGGTAAGTAGCCTGCTGCTTACCAAAAAAAAATGAAAATGACAAGTGTACAGTGTTTACTGTATTTCACACAACTCATTCCTCTGCATTTATTTACTGCAGTTTTGCGGTAAATAGTCAGAAATAATTAATCACAATAGTACCTTAACCATGTTCTTTGTTAGACACATCGACTGTTTGACTATTCACATTACTGACTCTTTAAACATGTTTTGATTTGCCATATGAACTGGTATTTAACATGTACAACAGCCAATCAGACAGCAGTATTGCTGTGACAGTCGGGGTAAAGGATCAATGGGTTTGCTCAGGCTTGTCCAACTTTTGCTATTATGTAAAAACTTCAACATTTACTATGCAGTCAGAACCAAGTAAGACTTCTTTGACTGTCTGAAAAAATTGCTGCATTAGACGGAGCAAGGATAGATGAGAATAGAGAGTCTCTACTGGTTGCTGATGCTACCTGTAAACAGAGGCTGAAGGACATGAATGCTACAGATGAAGCTGGGTCAAGGGCTGATAAGATGACTTTTGCCAGTGCAAATGCTGAGTATGTTGAAGCATTTGAAGGGAAAGGAGGAAAAAAACAGGGCCAAATTGAGAAGTGTCATATTCGGTGGACAAGGATGAGGAGGTCCTAAAGGAGATATATATACTAAGTCTTCACAGCTAAGCGTAACTCATTAATTTACAAGTAACACAGCAGGAGAGATAGACTGAGGGCCCCAATCCTGTCTGTGCCCTGTAAAACATCTAAATTCTCCTAAAAGGACATGACGTGAGTGGTTGCTACGACCCCAGGACCTGCATGAGGTCACAGAGGGCTGCAGGCTTGCTAAATTTTCCTTCCATTACATAAACAAAAACCTTGTTGTGGTGGATACCTTCACTTAAGCCATATCCAATTAGCTTTCTCCATTAAATGCATCAATATTTTTTGCATATAAATATGAAGTTACACCTGGCTAATGGATGGTGAGCACAGAAACTGTACTCACCCATCAAAGAAGCTCTAAGGAAGCATTCCTGATGACATGATGATCCTCCCACACAGAGCGGTTCAGCAGTGAGCCTGAGCGTGGCACAGACCCAGGATCAGCTCTGCCTCCCACATGAGCCACCAACAACAACACCTGCTGGGGTCCAACGCTGCATTCCCACGCACACCCCACACTAACACCACCGCTGCTTTCCATCACACTACCACATGGACTCAACACACTCCAACCGCCTCCGCTTTCATTCACACGTGTACATGCAGCCGTGTGTGTACAGAAACATACACCATCTTTTTCTTAATAACCAAATTAACAGTTTTGTCAAACACACACACCCTTCCTAAAAAGAGCATGTGCAAAGCTGTAGCAACACATAGCGGGTGTAAATGTTATATTGCTAGAGGTGAGAATATGGTGGGAATATTTCTCACTTTCTCTGTGAGCTGTAGACGCCTCAAATGGCTAAGTGTGAGGAGAATGTGGCGTGAATATCCACAGGTAGTGCAATCAGAGCCAGCCGAGCCTGCAGGCAGACGGAGCAGGAGCTCCTTGTGGGAACAGGTAGAGGCAGGGGGGATTACCAGGTGGGTGGGAGGTGAAGGGGGCAGTTCAACAATGGAGAGATACGGAGCATAGGGACAGGGCCACCAGCTGAATGGAAGCCCCACACAAAGGAAGCAGCCAGCAGCCAGGTACCCTCCTCTCCTCCATAATCCACTCAGAGTGCACAGCAGAGCTTCCACACATCTCACACATCATGCAGTATGTGAACTAGTTAGCCAGCTTTTAACTATGACTGAGGCCAATGCAGAAGACTCATCCTGTTCCTGATATTTTTAGAGTGAAATGTCAGAGCAGTTCGTGCCAATCTAAATGTTTGTTTTTAAGCATTTTCAAAAATCTGACGGCCCGAGGCCACAAATTCTCCACTAAAATCAACATCAATTAAAACCCACTGAAGAAAAAGAACAGCATCAGTTGTTTGCTTGTTTGTTTGTTTGCTGAAAAAGACAGGTTTAAGACCTCTAGCAGTTGTGATATCATGACATTATGTTATTTGTCTGACAGGAGCAAAGGAGAGGGCAAGTTTCCTACCAACAATTAACTTTTCTTTAAACCATATCAGTGAAGGTTCCATGCTGTTCCATGCTTTCTTATAACGACGCAGTGTAACCGTTCCCCCTTTTAAATGAGGACTACCACCACCTGGCAGCATGCAGAGGTATTTCCTGTCATGTAGGTGCAGAATGAATGTGAGATAGTTGGCTTTGGCTGTAGTCCATGCTGTGTCTTCAAGGGCAGCTTTATGGCCGAGAGGCAGGCGCTGTGTGGTGACACGACAGTCAGGCCTCGTTACAACTGGTTCTTTGATGTCGGTTAAAGGTGTCTTAGCCGGTACAATTACTTGTGTGTTTTAAAGAAGTGGATTGCACTGCAGTGTTGGTTTGAAAGGTTTCTACAAACATTTTGGCAAGTTTTTGTTTGGAAGGCTTTAACGTATTTTGAAATTTGGGAAAATGGCAATAATAGAAAAGGTACTATACAATTTTGTGCAAGGTTATACTTTTGTGCATAATTTAATGTTAAAGAAGACTACTACTACATTTATAGTACTGTGCATCATTCATGCTTCCCAGAGGATGACTGAAATGATTCAATAAGGTTTCCTCTAGTACTGCTCTAAGGACAAATTTCAAGTCTTACTTAGGGTTGCAATGGCATGAGATTTTCACAATATGATTAAGAGAATGTCATGGTTTGACTGTATGACAGTATATTACACAATTAATATTGTCAGTTACAATAACTGTAACGGAATGAAACTGAAGCAATTTTTTTATATTTCTCAATAATACAGTAGAATTCAATACCTTAGATAAGCAAAAGTACAAGGTGTGATAAATACAGAGCTGCAACTCTAGTTTTACTGCTGGTAAATCTTTAAGAAGAGCAATGATCAGTATGTTATTTGTTTTATCCCAAACCTTTGTATTGACAGTGGTAATGAACACAAAGGCCAACACGAACCTCGCTCATCTATCAGACATGGTTTAGTTTAGTTTATTAGCTGCAGCAGCAAACACAGAATATAACAACTAACATTATAACACATAACACTACAAAATAAAAAGGACAAGACTAAAACATTTCAAACATTCACACAGACAAGGCAGTTCCTGGCACAGTGGTCAAGAGAAATGTAGTACCAAAGCATCCACCAATGTTAATTCATTTAAATACTGATGATCATAGTGATGATGATGATCAGTAATGAAATTGTTACTCTTGTGTGTACTTATCATTACTATTATACTGATATTATACTGAAAAATATATCATTATTTTTATTATTATTATTATTACTATTTTACTCACTAACTGAATTTGTATCATTATTTTGTATCATTTATTGCACACCTGCAGTAAGGTGAGGTAGAGTTACAGGCTCACTCTCAGCCTCAGGATATTAATTTAAACCATCTTAATATCAAATAAATAAAAGTAATGATTAAAACACAAAAAACTGTTATCAGAAAAAAGACCAATAGCCTCTGCGCTTTGGTTTGACTTTAGACATTAATCAATTGCTGCATCAAATTTACTTTGTTGGTTTTCAATTTAGCATAAAGATAAGAACAACTTTTTTGGTGCTGTGTTTCTTGACCTAATCACAAGGTGAAGACAGAAAGAGAGCAAGCAGGCTTTTTAGTGACAAAGACCTCCCAGGAGAGCTGTCTAAGACATATGTAGGACAGAGGAAAGATTATAAATAGAGGAGGTAAAAATAATCGACAGAAGAGTTGTGTGACACAATGCAGACAAGACTGCTGCTCTTTGTTCTTGTTGAGTTTAACAGTCCCTTCAGCTGAGGAGCAGGCATGTGCCTCTCCTTTCTGACAACAGAGGGAAGGGGGAGACAACAAAGAGCATACAGTGAGGAGGGTGGGTGTAGGACGGCAGTGATGAAGGTTGAGTGAAGAATGTAATTGTCTTCAATACTTAATAACCAAGGAAACATGCTCGACTAAGTGATTTTCACCAGCGGGGGTTTGTGGAACGCTGAGGTTTCAGCCTCATGCATGCTTTTCTTCTCTCTGCTCTGTAAATCAGATATGCGTTACACACACAGAAACACACAGGAACACAACAGAAGACAGTTGGACATGGTTTAGTTATGAAAAGTGCAAAAAAACAAAACGCTCTCAGCTTTGTTGATGCACTTTCTAGAAATCTGCTGTATCTTTCGCAGAAGAGAAACAGGATTACACAAATGCATCAGCCCAGAGGGAACACCAAAAAGACGACAAATCATTTTCATTTTTAGCACAATTTCCACCAGAGAACATCACTAACAAAAATGAATTTTTAGTAAATTGTATTAAATGCTTGTGTTAAGGGATCAAATTTGCATATGATGAATATGTTGAGCAGTTATCCACTGTCTGTATTTGACATGAGGGGAAAGCATGCATGTGACTTCCTTGCTTTGTCGGTTTCTGCTCTAAGCCTGAGGGGTGTGCAGGGAGGCAGCACCATCAACAACATCAGGCACTTATAATAATTCAGGAAGTAATTACAGGCTCAACTATTTTATTACCAACTCCACTTTCTTCCCTGTTCACCAGCCGGAGGAACTGCAGACGTGCAAACAGAATATTATCAAGGCAAGCCTGCAAATAAAGTTTGCATTTTGTGTGTGTGTGTGTGTGTGTGTGTGTGTGTGTGTGTGTGTGTGTGTTTGTGTGTGTGTGTCCATCCTCCATTGTTCTAGTACATTTTTGTACGCAACTTCTAAATTCAGAGCACTACAAGCACATTTGTTTTTTGCCAAATATGTTTTCACGTACAGGGAATTTGCCTCAGTGTTTGGTGCCTTACAATAAACATAGCAAGGAGAAAATACAAAGAAAGATAAAAAAGAAAGCAATGCGAGTTAAGAAGCATAAATGGAAAATTGAAAATTGACAATGAAACGTAAAACTTGAGATGATATCCATATGTGTAGTTGCTACAACTTGAAAGCAATCACATTTGTCTTTCTGGAAGAACAATAATAATATTGATGACATAACTGAGATTTCTGAGATTTATAACTAACAGTTGGAAATGTTATCATTTGAACAAAGAAATTGCATTTATCCATGGACTGTACTTCAGAACATTCATTTAACAGAGGAGGTGCAGGTCAGTTCTGAAGTGAATCAGAGGCTGACCTGTTACAAAAACACACCTCCAGGCACAGGCTACACACCCAGTAAGAATTTTCCCATTGAAAAGATATTTAAAAAACAGCTATAGTCACTGGTCAAGACAATTGGATGTTCACATTTAGACCATATTTGCTATACTGACTATCAGCTGAGATATTTTGGATTATTTGTGGTTTCTCAGTCAGGCTTCAAAATGAGGATAGGCTCTTATTTACACATTGTAGAGGATGAAACAAATCTCTATTCACAACTCTAGAACAACATATTTTGAACATCATGTCACTGCAGCAGTAACCACCAACCTGTTCAGAGGACAGTCGCTCTACCTTCTGAGTCCCAACCACCTGATTTAATTTTAGAGTGTGAAGGCTCAAATGTATTTCTGTATCTTGTGCACTTTGCTCCACAAGGCATAGCAGTAGAATCATAGTAGTCAGAGCTGTAATGCTTAAAAGTCCAATGCGTAAGATAGTTGATTGTTGAGTCTCATCACCAGGTTACCAAAAAACGCTTTGGTTTTGTAGGTCGGGCCATCCAGTCTATAAAGTTCCACATTTATGTATTTTTGAAACATGTATTATTTTTGTGCAATATGACTCTGGGGAAATATCCTCACACTGATCACTATTGTCTCTCTTTCAACCTACAACTGAACAAATCATCAAAATGATCAAACAACATTTATGATTTGTGTCGCGCAGCATAATAGAAAAATGTACTTTACATTTTTTGTGAACTGATACTGATACATACTGCAGGCCATACAAAGCAGCAAATAGGCTCGGCATCATCATGTCTGTATAAGATAGAATCCAAATCACATTACCTCCAATATATCATCAATGATTGAAACCAAACGATGTTGGCGATATTTCCAGAAGGAGCAACACCAAGCAGGAGATGTCTGAGCAGACAATACCCCACGTCTTCCTGCCACTAGGAGGGTGTTGTGAATGGTTTGTACCGTAAGACATACAGCAAATGAAAACCACCCTAATGTCTATTACATCTTGTACTGGCAGTCAGAGCCTGTCCTTTCACCCGACACCCGGCCCTCGGCCCGCCTCCTGCATCTCACAGGCTGCAGGTTAATGAGGTCTGAGGCCTAAATGAGGGTCTGTACAAGCTCACCAATTAACTCCTTTCTCTAAACCTCATCCTCATACAATGGGCTGGGATTATCTACAGATCTGTCACCCTAATAACTACCTCATCCTATTATCCTAATTATATTCCCCTGCCACACACAGACATAGCCTCACTTGCCTGTCAAATCTTGGTAAAATAGTTGAATTGATCACTGCTATCTAATGGCCAACACGACGAAGTGCACTTTATATAAGATGCGTTCCACCTTGTGGACCTGGCTGAGATAGGACCACTGCTTCAGGTGTCAACTCTTGGTCAATGTGTTAGCACGTATAATGGCATTGACTGAAGTTAGAGTTACAATCAACTACTGAAGTTAAAAAAAAAAGAATTGATGTGCAACTTTGTTGGTTTAACTTCTATTTAACCCTGAACACCTCTAAAACTGAGAACAACATCCAGCTCTCCAACACGAGCCCGCCAATGAGAGCACTTGTTGTGCGTTTTCCTCCAGCCTCCACCTCTAACAGCTGTGTCTCATTACTGTGGTAGACTCTTACTTGAGCTCTTATTTATGGAACACCGAATCAGTCACAATTTGTCTTTCCTCATTCGTGGTATTAAATAGACGATGGATCACTCCTGTGGGCATTTTGCACCAGCCAGCCGGCAGTGTCAGCTTTTTTATACAGATTAATACAGCGAATGAAGACAGGCGAGCTGTGAGCCTTTTAGCATTCCACACTTATTCACCATGTCACCAACTCACAGTGATGCAGCAATACCACTCAGCTTGAGTCCCTTTTGTGCTTTGGCTGCCTAAAGGGTCCGTAACAGGCATTCCACACAAGGACTGAGGCACATGTCAGACATCAGAAAACTTCAGGAAAGTGGGACTTTAAACAGATTCAGACCAGCAGTTAAAATAAAAGGTGTTTTCAGTGTAGTATAATTGGGCCTCTAAACTATAAGAATAAACTTGACCTTCACTTATAGAAATTCATTTTTAGCTTTATAGCCTGGTAGTGGAATATGTCAATAAAGGCACATTTCCGTGTTTTGGGGTTTTTGTGAGCTCAGTGGATTAAGAAAATCCTAATTTGTTCAAAGTCTAGGAAGCCTGAGCAGAGCTCATGGGAGAAAAGCAACCACCATGGCTGACAGATACTCAAAATCTCTATAAATCAGCTCTTCCTGACTTCATGTGTAAAAACAATTACAGAATTTGTATTCTGAGAGACATGATGGTGCTTTGTGAGATAAATGTAGTCTGGAATGTCCTGTAAAGTCAACCTCTAGTGGCAATTTGTGGTCTGAGGGCATAACCTCATTAGCTTTTGCCTTTTTACCTTTTTTTGCTTTGGTTTTCACCTGGTTGTCACTAAAGGGCACATTCAAACCATCAAATAACCTCAAAACATCAAGGAGCTTTGCTAGGGTTGCTACAGGTAATAGTGTGCTGCATGAATAAGTCCTGGAACCTGGAAATCAGTTCACATTTTGTACTTCCAGTTCACTTGCCTTGAAGTGGGGTTTTGAATGGGTTTTCAGTTAAATGCCTGAAATAACTGGTTAACAACTGGTTAAAACAAGCTTAAGAGATTTTCATGTTTTGTTCACTCAACATAAAATATCTCAGTTAATACCCCGCTTGTAAATTTTCCAGCAAAAACTGCATTTCATCTACTCACTAGTCCGTATTTACAGGCAGACATTAGTTGCAAACTACTCTAACTCTAATTTTCCAACTTGTAGACGATCAATTTATTGTAAAGTGTGTATAGTATAGTGTAGCAGGACGCTTAGTGGCGGTGACATGCTAACACTGCTCAGCAGTTTGTCATGCTTTCAGACAGGATTGTACAACTCTGAAACTGACACCATTTCAATGTTTGTTAGACTATGAGTATAATCAGAACAATGCTGCTAGCTACACAACAACTATTAGACATTCTACTTATTGTATGTTTTATTATTGGCTTAATTGATTGGTTCCTAGATTATGGGGTTTTAAACGTGCTGTAAATGTCTGCATTATGTTAGGGTGAAGTTTCAAACATTTCAAATATGTAAGGAAATGCATTACATAATAACGTACGATAAAACTTTAAAAACTATTTAAATGTGTTACTGACACCCTTTTCAAGAGACTACTTTGATGTAAATCATCTTTACATCCATAATAAGCATACACAAACACTTCTGTCCTTACACACATAAACTTCCACACAAACACTTAAAGGATGTTTCATGGCCATTAAGATCACGGCTGATCTAAATCACAAATGGTTGGATCACATAAAGCCTGTTTGGCAAAGCCCAGATGCTCTCCACTCAACGGGTACCGGTGTTGTGAAAACAGGTGATTCAGCCGAGCGCTGCACTAATCTGAATAAGTGCCACTTAATGTTGAATGGTGGTGTTATATAAGGCTTCAAACATCCAGAGGCTTCCAACCCACAGGGCCACAAACAGCACTTCACAATGGAGCAGTTCTAAAATCCTCAAAACCACAGTAACAGGGCCAGAAACTACTGTGGTTAGTCCAACATTTAGCAGAAACACTATCTTTGTGTCTTTCTCACTGTACAAAAAATGTCTCACACTATATTACAATTTACTAGTTATTACACCAGCACCAGCAGGAACCAGAGCACATTCAATTCAATTTCAAAGCCAGGTATTAAAAAGATTTCATCAGTTCTGATTCCAGTTTACTCACTGATCAGATCTTTTTGTTTTCAAATGAACATGTGTATGATTTACTTTGTTGGATAAACTGGAGTTGGATTTTTTTTTTTACCTGAGGTAATACACCTAAAATATTATACCAAGCATTCAGTCCGACCTTCTGGAGGAATAATCACCAGGAGTCACATCTGATTCTGCTCCGATCCAGAGTGTTTTCGGATAGTAGGAGAGCTCAGAGACCACTTTATAATTACAAAGTGGATTTATCTTTGCTCTCATTTATCAAGCTGACTGCAGCAGCGATCCGCAGAGGTGACGTCCATTGTCAGGTGTTCACACTGCACACTTCCTACTGCAGTGCTGACTGCTGACTGGAGCTTTGTTTCATGAGAGGAGAGGGGAAAAGAAGAGAGAGAAGCGAAGTCTCTGGTGAGTGCTGAGTTAAGTTAAAGGTTGACCTGAGTTCTTACACATGGACACTGACACCCCCAGTCCGTTATTGCTTGCTAGCTCACGGCTAATGTACAGTAATGTAATCTGGCTGTTTGGGGCGAATAAACACTCAAGCAAGTAACACATATAAACACAAATGATGCCGTGGTCAAACTTGCAGAAAAGGTGGTGAACGCACCATTAAACAACCACACTCGCTGACATGATTCAGACACAAAATCATTTTCAGTTTTATTCAAGTCACATTTAGTTTATCGACTCTTCTTCCTCACTCTCTGATTCTCTCCTAAAAGTAACCGCGACAGCAACCAAATGAAACACACCATTACCTTAAGTAAATCTGTGGATTTCTTACCCTTTGAACATTGTTCAATGTAATGTAAATACACACCTCATCAAAATATATAACAACGGTCTACTTGTTTTTAGACATTTTAAGGCAGATCTCTTACATATTATATCTTGAATTGGAAACTGAAGGAAAATGCACGGCATAGGAAAGAGCAACTAAAGATGGAGTTGAGGTGCTTGATATGGCATCCAAATTCTCATATTTTCGCATTCCAACATAGTCCACAGTTAACTTTTTAAATATCATCAGTGAGCTGGGGGGAAATTTGGAGTATGGAGACATTTTTAGATGCTATCATGCATTCAGTTTGTATACTGTATCTATAAGCAGCAAGAACAACTTAGTGTAGAGTTGACCTCTCCCAAGGCTTCATAATCTCCCCCGTTAGTTGTACCTGTTTTGAAATCGATATGAGCCTGATGGTGGTGCTACAGGCAAGATCCAAATTGATAGGTGTCCTCCTGTTAGGAGCATAAATGTGTGCAGCACATTAAATGCTAACCTAGCCTCTACCTTTTGAGATGTGTTGGCTACAGACAAACCTATTTTAACTGGAGGGAGGGAATCACATAACCTCCTGGCTGGAGAAATTACTCAAAGTGGTGGACCAACTAATTGAGTGACCAGCATTGCCATCAGTGGAGCCACACTGGTATTTACTGTGTAGAACCTGAGTTGTACAAGCAATTCCCCAGTGTTTGCAGTTAGTGGTTTATGGCTGATTGTTGTATTACTGTGTAGTTGTATTGTGGTTACAAAGAGCTTGATATAGTGTCACGCTCAGCTAGGGGCTACAGGGGGTAGGGGCTAGGGGCTACTGTATATGATGAGGAGTGAGCCAGTTGTGGCTCATTATAAACTATAACATCAGTGTTACGCTCTGTCTTGTCATGATTGAACTGTTGTGTACAGAGGTAGACAAAGTGTGTTTCTTCAGCTCTTTTAATGGGCCTCCTCCACACCGCTCATAATGTGCAGCCAGGCATTGATGGGATGCTCCATAAAGTCCGCTGGACAGGCAGAAGGCTCACTGGATAAAAGAAGACAAACCCTACAGGTCCGCAGTCAATACAGCTGGCATCAATATTCACCACCTCACTGCCCCGATACCAGCCTCCTGTTAACTAACAGTCTCACTGTGTGTGTGTGTGTGTGTGTGTGTGTGTGTGTGTGTGTGTGTGTGTGTGTGTGTGTGTGTGTGTGTGTGTGTGCGTGTGTGTGTGTGTGTGTGTGTGTGTGTGTGCGTGCAGCCACATTTGACCAAAATAGAGCAGGGTAGAATTTACACTCAATATGGTATTGATTTCATTTTTGCTCATTTCTCATGTCTGCAGCAAGTTTAATTGGATCCACCATAACTGCACACTGAGCATGAAGACAATGCAAACAGCAACAAAAGCCAGAACTATTCAGCCTAACTATCCCCCGATAAAAATTACCTTCCCCTATTGTCTTTCACAAATGAAACAAACACTGGGGAACCAATTTCTTCCCCCTGTGATGTGGCCAGATTTTTTTTTATTTTTCTGAACCACACACAAATGTGGTCATTAACATTTCAGAAATGATTTTTTTCATGTTAGTTCATCTCACACTCTTACTGTATTCTACAACACATTGGATACGTAATTCATCTGAAACATAAAAACAACAATAGACCATTGGCCAAAGCATAATAAAAGCCCTGAAGGTTGATTTGTTATAATAATATTTCAGGCTTTCTCTTCCTTTAATTATTATGATAACTTGCAATTTATTGTCAGTGCAATACTGGCAATCCTGAGGAAAATGATTACTGTATTGCTGTTTTCATTATGACATGCCTGTCTCCAAGAAAAATACAGTTCCATCCTCTACTCCAGATGAGCTCGTTGTATGCAGTATCGCTGAAGCAATGAATAAATATCCAGAGAGCAGCTTGAGCAGCAAACACAGTTTCAATACATGGAGCATTATCAAGAGGCAGCAAGGAAAAAGAAAAATGGCTCTTTGCTCTTTCATCAGCAAACATCTCAGAGGCAAGAATGGAAATCATTTTGAGATGATGGTTGCCGCGCAACTTCAGGCTGGTTCTGTGTAGCACAAGGACGAGCACATCAGGAAATGAGTTACAGCAACCAGTTAGTATAGGTTGAATAGCCTAACCTCTCGCTTTTTGGTGAGTAGCACAGTTCTATAAAAATGATCAACAATACTGTTTATGTTTATCTTTGCCATATCCTCTGGTGAATTTCCTTTTTCACCTGGTCAAAGGACAGTGATGTCAGTCAAAGTAAAAAATGGAAAGAATGAGATTGCTAAGCCCCCAACCTTTCTTCTGATGACACCATCAGGCTAAATTATAGCATTGACTAAAATTTTGGCCCATGACGAAGTATCTCTAAAACTAATGGCTAATTATTCTGAATCATTTCCACCAGATGATGAACTCTTTCATGTTCTCAAAATAAAAAATATTTTTTTAGAGAGGAAATTATGGTGTTACTCCTTCATGATTTCACAGCATTTCCACTAGCTAAAGCAACTTTTTATCTCCAGATACAGATTTTGATCTTTCAGCTCAGGGTACCCACAATAAAAACTGAACCTACAGCCCTCCATGACTCTATGAATATAACTTTACAATGACATTCTCAAAGAGGCTGTATTAAATGTGAACCAGTCATGTCAAAGGTGCAGAGCAACACTGATACAGATCTGGCATCAGATCAGATCAGCCCATCCGTACCTCTTGCACTAGCCTTAGAGCAGGTTATTCACTTTTAGACCCACCATGCACTGATCAGAACTTGTAACAAATTATCAGTTTGTTGTTAATCCATCTAACATATCCACAGGGCTACAAACTGTACTGTAATATCTTCTTAATGCAGTTAATGCAGTCTTAATTCTGCATTAATTGGCTTTTGGCCATTATTGGGCAACTGTACTCAACTTGTAGACGATACACATGCAATATAACACATGAAACATTCACACTGCTGATACTTTATCAACTTATTTAAGGTGCAATATTTAAGGATTTTAGTTTAAAACATTCAGAAGTTAACTACAATTATTAACAGAATGTGAAGAGATAGCAGTTTTGATGTTATGTCAAAGACATCTGTGTATTGTGTCGCAAAGATATCTAATGAAGTTAGCATGCTAACCAGCTAGCCCTGGGCCTATAAACCTCTTTCTCCCAGGGGTCTAAACCTCCTGTGCTAGCTGTGTAAACACCAAGACTCCCCAAGTAGTCTAACTAGTTGCATGACTAACTGCGCTAACAAGCTAATGGCAGTCTGGATGTATAGAAGACAGTTAGCAGCAGTTAGCAGTTACTCTGGTGATATGCTGCCCCCTATTTGTTTGTAGTAGAAATTCAATATGGGCTCAATTCTTACATATTTCACCTTTAGTAAGTTGTTATGTAGTTGTTATGGCTAACATATTAGCAACAGACATGGAGCAACGTTTATCATCCTATCATCCTGGGTTATGTTTATATCCACCTGATGAACTCCAGTATTCTTTTTTTTAAAACTATACATCAGTAGATGTTCTGTTTGTCACTAAGTCTGGTGATGCACAATAGACCAAATCACAAGGTTTGTTTACTGTAACTTCCGGGCAGAAAACCCACACATTATGCAATAGCTTGCATACAATTGAATTGTCTCTTTTAATTATGCTATTTCAAAGTGTGTAAATCTAATTAATCTAAAATGAATCATTGGTGCTGTCATATATCGTATTAATAACAAAATAATAACAAAATCTTGAGTAACTGTTGGAGACCTAATTTACCTGTTGGGCCACAGACCAAAGAAAATGACAAATTACCTAACTAGCAGTTAGTCCAAGTTGTCACTGTTGTGTAGATATGACTTTTAGACGATGATTGATAAAAAAGACACTGGCAAAACAACACAGTAGCCTACATGAAATAAGCACAGTGGAAACATCATATAGGTCAGACCACTGTGTTTATATCTTTAAATGATAATGACAACACAAATAAACACATTTGCCGATTTCACATATCTCCACAATGCAAATTAACAGCCAGTTACCTACCCGGAAGTAACTGTTGTTCCCGGGACCTCATGATCTGGTCTACAGTTTTATCACATACTTTTAATTCTAGAAGCACCTGCTATAGGAGACAGTTAAGAAGAGTGGCATTGTGCATCCTCTAAAAACAAAACAATACTATACCTATTTATTATGCATTTATTTATTTCTTCACATTCTAAATTAACTTCATGAGTCTTAAATCACTGCTTTCAGTGTGATGCTTTGACATAAAAATGACCCAAATTCAATCATCGTCTAAAAGTCATTTTCTGCAACAAAAATAGAAATGTTATATCAGAGAGAGGGGATGAGTGGCACTGGCAGACAAGAAGACCAATAACAGGCCAACGGCCACTTTTAAAACAGATAATAGATCATTTGTAAAACAAGTGCTCGCATACGAACACACAGCTTGGTGTGGCTGTGTAGTATTTCCAGCTTTTTCCTCATTGTCAGGGTGAGCAGAGTTAGCAGGTAACAGATGGCAGCCTGATCGCAGTGCGCACTCTCTCAGATGATTCTTCATTACCTTTAAACAAGTGTGAGGCAAATGTCTTGCGGCCAATGCTATGCTAATAAGACTTCCTGCTGAATCCAAGGCCTCCAGCTCCAACATATGGACACACAGACTCCTCACGTCATTATGCCAAGATGAGGAAGTACTTTGTGCCCCTTAGCCAAATCTGAGAGGATATGCACTTTCTTTTTATAACTCTCTCACCACTCCTACCCCCCTCACCAACCCATTATATAATTCTTAGTCTGTAAACTCATTGTGCTCAACTGAATCCTGTGATTTAACCTACTGGAGAGGGGCTGAGTCGAGTAATGCATTGGTTGGGTCTATTCTAGGTGAATTGTTGTGATATACAAGTGTTTAAAGATATTTATGGTCCTCAGAGGTGATTGCTAGTTATTTTTTGTGACTCCTTGACTCTTCTCTCCTTGACCTTCCCTCTACTGCCCCCATGTCCAAGTCCAAAGTCTCCACTGTCTGCACAGAGAAGATTAAGCCAGACAGGAAGGTTAGACGGCGTAACGGCATAGTGCATCCGGTCAATTTTCAAAACAAATGTGTGCTGACTTGGACTCTACAGCACAACAAAGTCTGAAATATTAACAATAAACACGAAAGGATTTAACTACGTAGCCTACTCAACCACAGTAGAGGCAGAAATTATGAAATAAGCACAATCTGAGCACATCAACAACATCGGGCAGGCATGACACTCCGTCTGAAACATTCCCAGTGAGATATGAAGTTGCATGGAGGATGGCAGTGAACAGTATCACACACACCAGGTAACAGGGACGTGCCCAATGGAATCATTTTTTAACCGTATACCGCACATAGTTTGGGTGAGGAGAGGACAAAGTGAAGAGCATTATGTAAAGGATAGCTAGGATGTTATGGACTACATGAAACATACTCATTATTCATTTTCTAACTTGGTTCCCAATTCTCTGTGATTTTTTTCAGTCATGGTTGAGGCTTTTTTACCCAAGTCTCAGTAGAATTGATAAAGTTACGAAACTTCTGGAAGTTCAGAGATGCACAACTCCAATATTCTCTACAGTTTTGCATAATCATAACTCTCATGTCCCATCATTGAAGTTGAGCATGACCTTTAAAATGAATGAGAAACGTCTGGAGGTCGTCAAATGCCGACTGTCACCACGGTATTATCATCCTAATAATGGACATACTGACATGAGTTGAAAAATGAATATCTATGTATAGAGATTGATCCTTGTGGGACACCTTTATTAACCATTCATAATGGTAAAGGACCAGTTTGTAGGATTTAATGTGCTCTAGCTAGGAGGTTGGTGATTGCAACAGATAGCTAAATAATAGCCTTGCTCCAATGCCACAGCTGGGTGTTTTATGTGGAAGCAGGGTAAAAATAACAGTATGTTGTTTGTTTAGTTCAACACTTTCGAAGGCAGAAATGATAAATTGATTCCAACAATTTTCATAATCAATTAATTGTTCATCAATTGATCAATTAATACCCCCATGTTTCCAGCTTCTCAAATGTAATTATTAGTCCTCTTTGATGCTACTGCATATCTATTCACTGACATTTTCTAAAACACATCAATCAATCAATCATTCAACTGAGAATAGGACTATTTAGATTAATCAACCATTATTGGCCCATTGTATAAAATAATTGTTAACAATTTGGACATATTGTTCTGGTCAAACAGCCCACAGGCCACTAATAAGTGTTATCAAAAGTCATGAGAGTAGAAATATCAAATAGAGAGCTTTAATTTTCATGCTCTAAATATGGTCCTCACAACATTCAACATCCAACTAATTTCAGCATGAAATTGTCACAAATGATCCAACATTGAAAATGTTCAATATCATTATTGACATGAACCTTTAAAAGCCTGTTCTATAAGCAGCTTATTCTCTCCGGCTTCTCTCATGGTAAAAGTCACTAAAGGCCTTCCTCTTCCTGCCTCTTCTTCTCTGTGTGCCTCCTCTCCATATGAAACAACCCCCATAGCAGTAGTTATCTGAGTGTTGGAACAGTGTTTTTGTATGCTGGGAGGAGGATGAAGAAGAAGACAGGCATTTGGCAGTAATGACGGTCGCTGAAATCTAAGAGAGAGGGATGATGAGAGCACCTTTTTCTTCTTGCCTAGCCTCTTGATCCTTTCCTTCTCAGTGTCTCTGCGTCGCCTTTCTCGATCTGTCTGGATTATAGACACCAAGCTTTTTGAGTTAGACTTTATCTCTCAATTCCCACAGCAGTTGAAAGGCAAAGGAGGAGATCACAGACTTCCACCCCAAACCCCCCTTACCCACCAGCACACCCACCCCTCAATTTTTTTCCCTCTTCTGCAAGTGTACAGACATTATCTCAGTTTGGAGGCTGCGGGTCAAACGCTAATTTCTGCACCGGAGCTCTTAATGTTTCCTGGTATCCATTATGGAGAGAGAGGGAGAGAGGTTGGTGATAATTAGACTGGAGGAGGAAAGGCATTTTAACAGAACATGTAATGGTTATTATGGAAGAGGTAAGTGAGGGAGAAATTGTAGAGAGAATATACAGGTGCTGAAAATGACAACTGCTGTGGCCCTGCAAGGATAAAGCCTCAACTGTCCAGAAATAACACAATTAGCAGCAGACAATTCTGTAGCCACACATTCCTCTGAGCTCCACTCTGAACCTGTAGGTAAGACACAAACATTAAATGTGAATGTCAGGCCTTTCCTTCATTTCTAAGCACTCTGCACCAATCAGTGAATCTGCTGCCATGTGTCTGAGACCTTTCCTTATGTCCCCTCGCCCGGCATTTCAGCACCAGGAGGGGCAAAATAAACACATCAGAAGGGTATACTATGAAGTAAGTTTGACATAGTCAGGCTTTCTTTGCGTGAGCTGGCTTGACAAAACCTAAAACCCCGGTCGGAGTTAACAGGTATCACAACAGTGGTCATCAACTTGCTTTGTTAACTCAGAATTTCTTCTTCAGACCTTGTGCACGTTCTCATAAAAAGGGGTATTTGGTGTGTCATTTGACTTTAATAGCACACAAAATGGACTGAGCGCTTGCTGCCTATGAACATTTTTTTATCTAATTTACACTAATTGTGTTAATTTGTAAGTAACTATATTTATTTTTCCTCTCAGTGCACAATCAATGTCTAGAAGTTAATTCTAACATGACGTCTAACTGCACTTGTAGAACACTTACACTGTGAAACTCATGCAGCATAAACATCTTACTGAATAACTGCATTTAGGTCTGACAGTCACATGATGATGGGAAAATCACTTTAGCTTTTGCTCAGATCAAAGTGAAATTATTTTTATAATGTGAATATTATGAAGTAAAGCAAGTAAGTAAAACCAACATAATCCAAAGTCGTACCATAATGGCATGGCTTGATGGAATTACACCATATTTCATATGCAAGTAAACGTCATAGGCTACTTGACGGGGGATAAAAACCACAACACGATTCAAACAGAAAAAACACTGCTGTAAATGCACAGCTTGTGACATTAATGTTAATGTCATAGTGAAAGGCACTTTTTAGTCAATTTAAAGCCAAGACCCTAAACACAACCTGGTCCAGACCAGGTTAGGATCTAGACTGTTTAAAACAGAGCCATCTTTGTGACACTGAAAACTCTGGCTTTCAACATATCTCACAGACCCACTGATCGTGTCTTGTAGTACACCTCTTCGTGCTGGATTGTTTATCTTGGAGTGTAGAGTCGGCCATAGCAATAAAATAATGTTTCACTTGAGTCTTTTGACATAATAATATGAAGTTAAGGTCCACTTTCTTGCTTCTTCTGAAGTTTCAGGTAAAATTCCAAGAAGTTCTACAATCTAAATAACAAAATTGAGACTTATTTCATTGCCTTCTAAAGGGAAATTACATGGACATTTTTCCATGTGGTGCCATTCTGAACATCACTGACATTCAGATAATTTTGATTAACACATAAATGACAAAAAAAAAATAAAAAATGCTTTTTCTGATCTCACACCTCTATAGTTACTGTTTGGGAATCTACAGTTACATAAATGCTTTGTTGACCCATCCATCCACCCTGGTGCTACAGTACAGACTTACAGTACAGACAGATTCTGTGCCTATTTGGTGAGTGTGTTTCTTACCCTCAACATTTGTTTTTTGTTTTTACATTTACAGTATGTTTCTCTTGGCAATAGGCTGACAGATAATACATTTACAGTCGTCAAAAACAGGGTTACCTCGCTTTTTAGCCTTTAGGATACTAATTCCTGTCTTCCAATGTGTTTTGCTCAAAGGTCCCTTCACATTCACACACAGTGGATATTGTTGACTTAATCACAGATACTGGAAGATTTAAGCTGCTCATGACCTTTGCAGAAGATGTCAGAGTTTTGCTCTTCCTCTCGTTTGGAGAAATCAATAGTGTATCACTGAATGGTGTTCAGGAAGGCTTGGTCTTTCCTTAAATTCTGACAAGGTTCTAAAAAATTCTCAGCTGGTTTGACTCGAATCAAAAGATCTTTGGTTGCAAGATTTTTTAAGGTTTGCAAAAAACACCAACTGCCTTTATGGTTTCGACTGGAACTGTCTGTGAAAATAAAGCGGACAGAGATCACAGAGGAGGAGACATGCTCGGGGGCGGGGGTGGGGGGATATTAGAAGGCTGAGCCCTGAGGCCACCACCAGGTTGGAAACCCCAGCTCTGTCTGAGGACGTGTGTAGACAACCTCACCTCCAGATCTCCCCTCAAATCGATCAGTCCCCTGCATTAAATGTCCTTCTTTGTCAAACCCAGCTTTTCACCCTGAAATGAGATCTGCTGGCAGAGAACAAACAGGCGGCAAGGAGAGAATGTCACACTAATGCCGCTGCCGGTGGCCACCTCCTCCACCGCAAACTGTTTAAGGGTCAACAGAGGCCAGCCATAACTCCATTAGACAGAGAAATGGATAGTTTAGAATCTGCAGCCTGACACCTGCATCATGTATTGTCAAAGTGGCCCTGGAGGCAGGGGTGAGGGGCGTAGACAGCAAGGCAAGGACTGGAGAGAAAGACAAACAGGCGGAATATGGACTCGAATAATGATGATGCAAAACAGACTGATAAAAATGTGAGAAAAAGATTATAACAAAGAATGAAGAATCATTCAAAGGTTTGAGAGAGGCTGTAATTTCCAAACAATTTCCTCCTCATTTTCAAGAATGTAAAGAACTATGCCATATCTACCGTTTTACAGAGAAATGAGATTCAATTGATGCATGTCAAATTAATAAGTGGCAGTGAAACACCAAAACTTTTTTTAGGTCAGCTGAACATGCAAATTCATAAATCTAACAGGCCTCTTCCCAATAGGGAAAACGGTCCTGGTCTGTGCATGCTGGCTGACTGTCACACTGTTGTAGCTAAATGTTATTAGTAACAGCTGTGCTTTTCCTAGTTTGACAAGTTAAAATGTCAGCTGTGAAAAAAAGTCTCAAAAGACATTCCAATTACTCAAATTACAAAATTAAATTGTTCTTATCAGGAAGCTTCCAAGAAAATTAGTCACAAATGACCTCCCTGTTTATTTAGATACAGATATGAATTCTGCAAATGATTAGTCAAAGTTTGAATATGACCAGTTACAACCTTATTAACAAACATGTTTTTTTTTTAAAAAGATTTATATTTCAGACAGGCCATAATTACCATAACTATATTTTATCATATGTTAGGAAGAAGAATTCCTGTTTGTTGATTTGCTGTTGTTGCAAAATCAACACTTCCTTTATGTGTCTTGTCTTGATGAAATTAGGATGGTTTACAATCAGTTTCTTTATTTCTGTTCTACTTTGCTTTGCAACTGGAATTAAAACTCAACAGAGATGTTATACATTACAATCTGTCCAGCAGCTGACAGAGCACAATCTATCCCTTTGTGGGTAGTTATTTTAACCCAAAGCATGATCTTTTTTTTTTTCTTTTTTTTTTTTTGCCTAAACCTAACCAAACTGTGACCATTTCTGTAATTAACAGTCCAAAAATTATGATATTTCATGATAAGTGAACTGGTTATCAGCAAACTTTATTTTGCAAGTCTAACCAGACGGTGCATTTTATATATTATTGCTAACTTGACCGGGAAGCCCTTCACATCCAAAACTGATGACAGAGGTGTAGGTAGGGTGTGAAGCTTGACGTCACTGACAAAGCTGCTGTATTTGACCAGATGGGAGTGTTGGGAAGTGCTAAGTTTAATTAAGTAGCTGAACACCAAACAAAGGAATATTAATTGAGTTAACAGAGTAATTGGAAATAATTAGTTTTGATAATTAGTTTGTAAAGATAAGTACTGTTAAAAAGAGAATATAATTATGACATGACTGTTGTTGCACTGATGAAATTAGTGCTATGGAAATACACATTATACACAAGTTATAATGTGAAACATTATAGTACAAATTCCTTCATTTGGTAAAGCTGACTATAATTTGAGACTCTGCCATTATTACTGGTTTTTATTTTTGCGAAATTACAGGATACTGTTCACAATGCATCGAACGCCCACTGCTTCATCAGCTCGGTTGTACCACCAGACAGCACAGCACTCACAGCAGTGATCTGCACCACTCAGCTGGAGTTTGACTCAGAGCTGTGCGTCCTTCCAGAGAGAGAGAGACAAAAAACCCTTCCCTCAGACAGCCACCGACTCTGGAAATAACGCAGTTTTATATTTTCTCCTTCTTTCTTTTGTCCCTGGCTACAAATCGAACAGAAGTAATTTGATTTAGCTGTGGGCATTTGCCATCGATTGTCTGGCCTGCTGGATGCTCCGGTCAAGTGTTTGTCCAAACAGCAAGAGACTGAATAACAGAGAGAGAGAGAGAGAGAGAGCATGCATGTGTGTGTGAGTGAGTGTGAAAGAGAGAGAGAGCGCTTGTATGTGTGTGTGTCTGTGTGTGTGTGTGTGTGAGAGAGAGAGAGAGAGAGAGAGAGAGAGAGAGAGAGAGAGAGAGAGGTGATGGTGAAATAGTCCAGATTAACTCAGTAGTATATGTGCACTCCTCCACAGAAGGATCTAAAGCAATGATCCCTGACATACGCTTATAAAAAAATTTGACAGCCGTTGAAGGAGGCAGCCAAGTTCAGCACAAGAAAGATGAATGCAAAATAATTCGTATATTATATTATGACACCATAAAAATCCACATGGATGCCTCATGCCTACTAAAGGCTTCACCTTCACTTGACTGAATGTAACAGTCAGAAGTAAAGTTCACATGTATGGATGTTCAAGTCCCATTATTTTGGTTTCCTGGTTACCACTCACAGTATGTGTGTAATGTGAGTTATATTCTAACAAGAAACATGGAGTTCAGAGTGGAGGTTGAGGTAAGAACACTTTTGCGTCTCCCAGATCATCATATACATTTACAAAGTAAAGTGGTTTACTATATTTAAACACCTGCCTCATGCATCATTGCTAATGCTACTATCTGTTATCGCTTTTGCTAATTGCTATTCACAGGCCATCAGCTGCCACCACAGTACAAGCTAATTCATGATTTATTAGTCAAACAAACAACAAGTTATATGATACACTAGGCTTTAAATGTGTATGCTCACAGAACAATCAGGCTTTCACACCAAACATGCAAACACGGCATTGTGCAAAAGAATGCCAATAGTGTAGCGCTCTCCTGAATGGCTGTGTGAGTTAGAACAGGATTTTCAACCACTTTCAACCAGCACTACGTGTTCAAGAAAGGGGAATTATCTGGGTCAAATCTGAATGATTGTCTCCAAAGCAGTATCGGAAATTGAATTGTGTGTACATAACATCCTTACTGGCAGTGTGCTATGGGACATTAGATTTGCTGCAGGCTACAGTAAAGACTAAATAATTAAGTCATTTTATATTGTGTTTATGTTTAACAAATGTATTGTTGTTCCTAACATTAGCTTTTTACTTCTAGTGATTGCATTTAGACCGTAAAAATCATAAAAGTGATGTTCATCGGTGAAGATGCTCTTGCTGAACAAAACTGCAATAATCTAAAATCCCATAAGCTTTTTGTCAAGGGAACCAAGGTGATGATCATTAGCCTTAAAATACATCATCACTGCAGATTGCAATTGAAATAATGCTCACATATTTTCCTGGAGATGAATTATTTGGCTTCTTAGGCATCATGAGTGACTTTACATATAAACATGACATCAGTGTGCTGTGTCACTAGTAAATTTAGCCCTATTGGGACATTACAAGTTACTCTGTGATTTGGTCACACACTGTTCTATTGACTGCAGCCCTGTGCTGTTTCCTCACTTGTGCTTTCTGCCATTACAATAAAACAGCTTTCACAACTCTGTAGCACAGATTGTTGTAACACAATAGTTATAGTCTTTTACTAGTAAAACTCCTGTACTGAGCCATGAAGTGGTGCTATTTTCCTTTTCTTCTTTGGAATGACAAGAATGAGAAGTGAGTAGTTGGCATCAGCAGTGATTCTCACAGCCAATGACTGGTCTGACTCAGTGAACTGATCTCTGAGAAGAAGTGAAGTGCAAAAACATCCGGAAGCAATAAGCCAGTGGAACCAAACAATACAGACCAAACAGAGGATCTGGTTTCTGACCACTTTTGCATGTCACAAAAGGCAGTTACAGTATGTTTCTCTTGGCAATAGGCTGACAGTACATATATGTACAGTATACAATTAAATAAAATCACACACACTCACTGCCTCTTCTCCGTAGACATGGCAGATAATGAAGGTCAAAGAATTTGTTGACTTTCTCCTCCTCCCTCCCTCCCTCCCTCCCCAAACCTCCTTTTAACTGTGAGCCAGTGAGGGAAGGCCGGCCCTGAGCCCTGAGCCCGCTGCTGATATGTGACATCAAGGTGAACTCCTGCCTGCTCCACCAGGAATACCAGGCCTATTAAAAGAAAAAAGAGCCGAGGGCCAAACCGTCTGTTTCCTTTTTTAGCCCGTCGCCCTCCAGAGGTTCAGCTTACCAAGCAAGAAGCGAGGAGAGAGAGAGAGAGAGAGAGCAAGAGAGGCAATCTGAGAAAGAAGATAGAGACAGACAAAGGAAAAAAGTCTACTTTGATTTCCAAAATGAGCTTTTTCCTCATATCTGCCCCATGTTGATTAAAATGGAGGTAAAGCTAGATGTTTTGTTTTTCTTTAATAACAGGGCAATCACTAACAGATCCCTCTGCTTTTTGTAGCACCTCTTATTCATCTTATTATACTTTCTTTTCTCTTTATTTCTGTGCAAGAAAACAAGTTGGTCAGAGAACAGTGATCTATTGATGGTATGGTCAGGACCAAGCGGGAAAACCTGCTGACCCCCTGGCGGTTGTGGTAATGTACTTAACATACATTTAATTAGGCCAATGCAGCATGTACATGATGAGACTGACAGACAACACAGGTAATGATGCCAGACCAGTCCTAAAGCCTTTCATTTATGTCACTTTTGCTTAAGTGATAAAAATCAAAAAGGTAATCAAATGATCAGAGGCTGTTTCCCACTTCAGTTTTCAGGACAATACCTTTACTGTCAATAGCCTTCAAATGTTCAGCCATTTCTACTTGGAGCGTCACATATAATTGGAATAAAAAGTGCTAAAAACAAATCACTAATGAATCAACCATCAACCAGTTCCACCACTTACCCCAGCCATTATTATCAGTTAGGCTCCACAGCACAAAGGAAGGGTGAATACATTTTCACATGATCAAATAGTTCAGGCTGCTGCCAGAAATAACCATATATTATCCATCTTTGTTGTTAAGTTGGCATGTATCTGTTACCATATGTGACATTGCTTGTTGTGATTCCAAGAGTAGCCTCAACTTTACTGTCACTGCACACAGTCAGTACCAGAACCACCAAATGCAGTAAAGCTGAATATACATATATATATATATATATATATCATCATGATTTACTGTACAAAGACCCCAAAAAGACACCAGAGTTCCAGGCTAGATTATTCAGCTTCTGTAAGAGCTACGATCACATGGGAGACCTTGTTGGAACGGCGCAGCTGCCAGCTTTAGGAGGAAAAAAAAGTGGTTAAAAAGTTATTGATTTCGGTTTCACAGGCAGATCAAGTAAATTTGGCATTTCAGGAATAGAAAGTACAATTTCACTCAATGGTTTGTTTTTAAATGACAGGTTAAACACCCTTAAAATCACACTCTGTAAATGGCCCTTTATTTAACATGTTTAGCATGCAACTATAAAGTTTGTGTTTTTTTCTCTATCTGTTGCCTTTATTGTGGCTTATCAACTGGATTTAAGGGTGTAATTTGTAAAATATGGCCAGAATTCAAAGATAGCTTCAAAACTATAAAGTAACCATCAGCTGCTGCTCTTTGCTAGCTATCCTTGGCAGTAGCTAGCTAACGTTGGCTAATTAGCTCATGTTCAGTTAGCCATGGAGTCCCTAGAGTTTACCAAGACCTTGGATCACAGGGGGACTTCACATTCTGTTGATAATGTTAGTTAACTGTTTGAATGTATTCAACTAAAATTCTGGCCATATGTTACAAGTCAGCCCTTTAAACTGTTTTTTGTCATTTACATGTTATGTTTTTGCAGACCATTTTTCTTGTGTCAGAGCTGGTAGGGTGGAAACAATCACATCTCTACGATGCTTTCTCCTATCATGATCAAACTTGTGGAGAGGTGGATGTGTCCTCACAGTACCTGTGTTCAGGGTACTGTGCTTGATGTGTTGTGCTTGCCCCAGGAAGTTTTGCTTGCAGCTCTTTTATTTGAACCTTTATTCATCTGGGGAAAGTTACCATTTACTTTTAAATCCAGGCCACACAACCATACTTTTTCTTTATCTTGCGGTGACCAGTTGAGGTTTCAGTGCTTTACTCAAGAGATGAATGTGTTGAAGGATTGAAGAGTGTTAATCTATTGCTTTCTTCACATAGATTTTCCCGGTTGATACAGGGATTATAGCTGGTGACTTCTCTGACCTCTATGTCACATTTTAGTCCCTGAACTATGCAGACACTCATCCATCTGGTGGTGTTTTTGTTAGTTCTTTCACTCTGCCATGCAGCATGGGGTTGTCTCATACTCCTGGATATGGGACACCTGCCAACACTCCTGTCTCTCAGCGGGTCCATGATGCCTATTTTCACCTCCGAATGAGGTAGAGAGTCCATGCACATCTCTCCTACATTTCCCTTACGGCAGCTTTCAGGTTGTACTTGCACAAGCAGTCTGAGTCACTGTGTATCACCACTGACTGGTTTCAACCGCCTTTTTTCAACATGACTGAGTGACACAGGGGTGAATAAGGGCAAAAGAACAAGATGCCATAGATTCTCCTACTACTGCCAACTTTGAATTAATAATTTATTGTCCAATTGTTATCCATGTTCCTAATGAATAAGATAAGATCCCACGTGTAGTGACCTGTGTAGTATTACACTGCCGGATTCACAGGAAGACATAGAGAAGAGGGCTGTGCAATGGAGCTGTCAGAGAGGGGGCAGTGAGACTTTAGTTTAATGATAGGGGCTTTAAAACACAGCACTGAAAGAGTAGGGATTGTGCCATATTGTTGTTGTAGGATTTAATACTCTCCTTTATTTGCTTTCTATCTGTGGAGGTCTGTCTTTGTACTATATATAATTGTTGCCCCTCATCCAGTAGAGTGACCCAGTAGCATCAGTCTCAAAGAGCTGTTGCCTCAACATTTTTCACAACATTAGACAAAATTTGCCAATTCAAGAGTCGTTTATGTTGTGATTTGAATCACAACAACTCGTACAGCTGCATTCATGCAATTTCTGCTCATTCTGTTGCTGTATTTTAAGACTGTCGCTAGCTAGCTATAGTTACCTATGTAGGAGGAGAAAATCCCCTTTCTTAACCCTGACAACAAAGCTGTGAATGGTCAATTGATCAAGATCACTGGATCATGTTATTTCACAAATCCATCTTGCCAGGCTTCTAGCTACCAGCTTCTTTCTGAAACACAGTTTTTCAGATCAATAATCGGCCTATGAGGAACTACTGGCAGTTGCAGGCATGGTTTAGGTGTTTATTTGAAGACAACAATGGTGGCTCCTCAAGAGGTCAGCGTAGATGCTGCTAAAGCACTGAGAGTATATTTCATTGAGAGAAGAACAGAGACTGACACTGAATACTTTTCTTGATGTAAAAGATGCCTTTTTTTCCTGACTTAATTTGTCTCCTGCCTTCGCTGGTGGTAGCGCTCTCCTGCTGTTGATCTGATTGGTTGAAGTTAGCCTATGATAGACGGCGAAAGATAATTGGTTCATCCAATCACCTGCCAAGAAGTGCCTGTCCTTTTTCAAACAGTTTCTCGTAGCACCTTCCCAGATGGCTCGGCGTGTCAGATTATCTATGGGTATATACATGTATCAACCAACACATCCTCATACCTAAATGACTAAATAGGTCGATTGCCAGTGACTCTGAAAACAACATATATCACCTGTTCTAAGCTTGTCTCTTCCAAATGTCCACCCTGTCCCCCTCACTATGTGGAATTTTTGGGCCTTTATACTATTGTCCTGCACCTGACTTCCTCTTGTGCTTGAGGTCAATTGTTGCTATGGGTATCAATAAGTTAATTTCACAGTCGACCTATATTGTCATTTTCCTGATAAGGACAGGCTGTATCAACTTAACCAACATATCAGTCTAATCCTTAGAGTTTTCTTTTCCCATAAATCCCCCATGCTTTGCATCACCTATGACGTTGTGCTACTGTTGTACTGTGTAGTGTCCCAGCCAGTGTGAAAAGCAAGGACAGAGTGACCTGTTGTTCTCTCCAGCAGCAACCTGCAGTTTGGCTGCTGTTAGCATCCCCAGCTTTCCCCCCCAGGGACAGTGCTGAGGATTACAAGCAGAACACAAAACTACACTCACAGCAGACAGGCACAGTGAGGCAAGGAGCACTGCATCATACTGTACTGTGCCAATGGGCTTAGTCACAGACATATGTAAATGCTCACTCACCCGTGCTCGTACTCTCACTGTTCAGCAGAAAAACAGACGTACGTGCAAGACACTTCAACACTGAAACAGATACATGAGACAGACACACACACTTTTACACTGCCATGCTTTAAAGGAAACTTCACCAAGATGGTTTTTATTTTTTCTTGGACAAGGTCCTAAAAGTGATGTTTTTCTCCTTCTTTTTAAAGTGACAATTACTACTCATGTTGATTGTCATTGTATGTATTTGTTCAGTTTTATTTTAAGTTGAACCAGCTACACAGTGTACACACATCTACAACACCAAAAACCTAGAACAGAAGGAGGAAGTTGGCTGGTGGAGAGAGTCAGCAAGTACTTCAGTGCTCTAAGAAACTTACTTTAGAGTCTTTTCCAATACATACGTCAATTAAGTATAATTGTGATGTGTTAGAGAAAACATCAGTTTACAGTTTAAAATCATCAGTGTTTATTGTGGTTGTTGAGAGGATTACCGCCAATTAAAACCATACAGTAATGATCAAGAAAATAACACAGACCACCTCAAGACATCACCTCATGATAAATCCTTGTGGCAGAGGATGGTATGACTTGACCGACAATAAAAACGATGGAGTGTCTGTTCACCTCAGGAATGAACAGCCCATCCATCAGAATAAAATGTTAGCAGTTAACATTTCTGCAAACCACTGACACGTTCAGATTTGTTTGTGTCATACTGACATTTCAACAACACGTGTCTGATCATGTTAACATGTTTATGACCAGACTTTCATGTTAGAAGGCTGAGGGGATAGTGGTGGAGTTGTGCTAGGTAACAAGGCTTCCAAGCCACTGACCGCAGTTCATGACTGCATTTCAACAATTGTAAGTGTGAAACCACTACATATTATTATAAGGAGACCTCTGGACAAATTCCAGACCTGTTGTTTGGTGACAAAAACCTTACGAGTAGTCAAGATATCTCCAGAAGTGTTTATGGTGACCAAAACAGATCATTTAAATCCAAACATGATCTTTCCCTAACCCTAATACTTTAACCTTAAGGTGTTTTTTGTAGCTAAACCTAATCAGACCATAAGCACAGTGTTGTCACAAGATAAAAGTGAAAATTGAACCTATAGAAACTTAAGTTGCAACATAAAGAAATGTAAAGTTTCCGTATATCTGTAGAATACTGCAAACATTTATTCTGGCGATTGGTTTGGGAACAAAACCAGCCAGTTGAGAGGAGCAGAACAAGTAAATTTAGCAAAGCCGACATATTGTTTATCTTTTCTGCTAAAAGTTACAGCTGTAACTAAAATACTATTGGTTACAACCAAACTATCAAGTATCACTATCTTGTTTGGAAAAACTTACCTGCAGTGCAATGCAGACCTACATTGTGCACTAAATCTTCCAGGTGGTTTTATGCCAAGCTTGCATGGAAATACTTTTTCTTCCTCACTTAGAAAATGGTTTGGGTTTTTTTTTTTTTTTTTTTTTTTTGGAGTATCTTATGGGGAAACACTGAGCCAAACGATCAGGTTGTTCTTGTAATAGTGTTTGTATTGGTCCCAACTCCAGAGTTGATTAATGTCGATTAACATTAAAAGGAGCAGCATTTCATAGTTGGACCTTTTACTGTCAGTGACATAATTCAGAAGTGAGCGGTGGAGCCAGGAAATACAGATAATAGCATGAAAATGAAAAACAACAGGGAGGCCATTAACACTTATTGATGACATTTCTAGGAGCAGATGAAAAGGCCACCAAAACAATTAACACCTATTCAGAAACAAATTCACAGTTTGCAGTTTTATGTGGCTTTAAGTATCAGTCGACAGATGACACACAGAGACACAGAGACAGAATAACATGTAACCTTAATCCTAAACTCAGCATCATTATAGAAAAAAAAGATATATATATATATAAATATATATATAATATATATATATATAAATATATATATATAAATATATACGTATATATGTATATATATATATATATATATATATATATATATATATATATATATATATATATATATATATATATATATATTAAAAATACGATTGAGTTCTAGTTTTCATTTTTCTATAAATAATCTTCTTTTCAATTCTGTTTTCATCCCATAATGTCAGTTACAATTTGATATGAAACATACTGGGGCTTCATATATATATAAAGAAAGGGCCATAAATGCAATATTTGTATCCTTGAAAAAATACATTGCAAAAACTCACTTGGCAGCTAAATATGGAGTACATACACAGGCTTACCGTGGACCCACCCATGTGTGTAAGTATTGTACTGAACAGGGGTTTCTATGGAAGCCTGTAAAAGAGTCCATTAATTAGACTGCCAGTTTCAATCCATGTCCAGCTTTTTCAATTAGGGTAATTGTAACCCTCACAGGGAAAAGGACTGCTTGCTTGTTAAATTAGACGTTTTCCATATACTTTACTGTTGAACAACCCTCCCGGATTCAAATCATTGGATACATGCTTAAAATTGCCAATTAATGCTATTTATATTCAGAGGTTAACAAAAATCTGAGACTTACAGCAAATCTGGCAAACTCCTTTGACCGTAACATCGGTGCCTGAGTTCATACATGCAACAGTCAGTCAGCAAAATGTGAAAGTGGAGCCTGACTGAAGCTGAAAAACGGTGAGCAGATCTGCAGCTCAGGATATTGTAATGCACTTCCAGCAGCACTTCCTCTGTAGCCCCTGAAAGTTATAAGGAGAGAGTGGGGAAGCCTTTGAAGTGATGCTGGTGGTGGAGCTGAGCAGGCTCCCCCTAAACAGTAACACAGGATGAAGGTACAGTATAGCAGTTGACACAGGGAGCAGCATTCAGCTCAGAAAGATGCTTACCGATGCGAATAAAACTTGTAAAATGCATGTTTTTGCCTGTACACTGGTATAACAGTATGAACTATGGAAGGCCAAGTCTGGGATTTCATTTATATTAGATTATGCTCATGCTCAAATATTGCACGTTTCCTGCATAACTGTAAGGCTTCATACGATTTAAGCCTCTGTTTTCTCCTAGCTTCAGACTAAAAGGTCATGGTTTTGATCGGCAGGATCAATCTGCCGGTTAAACCGTGACAGGGACGTAAAGGAGCAACACTTACCCGTGGTGCCCTAAAGCAAGACACTTAACCCCTGCAGTGCTCAGTGACCAACAAATTAGACTGTGGTTGTACTGGGCAGTGTCCAGGTGTGAATATGTGTATGCTTTTTGAGTGTGTAGCAGGGCAAAGGGGCGTTGGTTTTCAACCAACCACCCTGGATAAATGAAGGTAAAAGCAGTGAAGAAAGCTGTATAAATCAGTTTCATCAGCAGTTCTCCTGATTCCTACCTATGTGGAACCTACCAGCTGCTTGAATATACTACACCATGAGCTGATTTCAATTTCACAACCAAAACACATCTTTCAAAAATTTCTAAAATTTGACCAGGATTTTCAGGCAGGAGGCTGCTGTTTGTGTCCAGTGTGAAACCAGAAGTCAATGGTGAGTTAATTAAACTCCCTATCATGTCAAGTTATGTAACCTACATAACGAAACTAAGTAATATGTAATGCAAGTACGTTTATAATTGACGTGATGTAATGTTCTTAATTGAACCCAAACAATGTCTAAACCTAAACATGTAGTTTTGTTGCCTTAACCCAACCAGTTTGGTTGGCAAGGCAACTGGCGACAAAGGCAACTGGCGACAAAGGTCCAGTTCACCTGGTGCTGTGGTTTTGGGAATGGTGATATATGTTGGAGTAAGATGAAATGTTGGTTTGAAACATTTTTTTTTTAAATAAGCTTGCTTTTACTGTAGCCACCAAAAACTATTACTGACTTTATGAGAAACTGGGTCTTATTTTCAAAGTCTTGTCCATCATTTTTATCACTTGTGAACATTGTACGCACCAAAGCAGAATGTACTTCCTCATTTTCAACAATTCACGGTGCTTTATAGGGGAAAAGACCAGGTATACAGTAACGGATCAAAAAAGAAACAATAAACAATAAAAACTACTTATACTAAGCTGTGATAGGAAGTGCCTGAACTTTCACACTCAGTTGGGTCTGAATTAATAGTTTGCCTTCATTTTCTCTTCCAAAAATATTCATCATCTGACTGTTCATCCTTCTTGCCTCATTGAACTTGTTTCTGTGATGTTGCCATGTTCCCAGATCTCAACAATTAACTTGGTGAGTACAATATTATTACCAATAGGAGTAATGGCAGAGAGAGCAAAGATTCAAAGCTTAAAGAATCTTTTAATGACCACGCAGCGTGTTTGCACTACACACAGCAGACATGATATAAGACACGGCATGAGGACATTATGTAAAGAAAACAAGAGCCGAGGCAGGCCGTGTGTTTAACTGTTCAGTGTACCAACAGACTCATGAGGCGTAGTGTTGTGTTGACCTGCTCAGATGAATGCAGTGTGAGGTCCCTATCCCCACTGCCGTTTACAGTCATGTTTAATTCAAGGGAAACATCCTTTATTTATTTGCTCTCTCCTCTCTTAAGTGTCTTCACATTTTTCTGCAAATTTTTCCCAACTGACCTTCATCCCATCTTCTCCCTCTCCTGCTCGTTCTCCAACACACACGCAAGGGTGCACACACTCTTTTCTCTGCCCTTTCCCTCCTCCTAACATTTTCCCTCCTCTTTAAGTAGAGATTGCTGTCTGAAAGCGATGAGGCCTGACCGAGACGTCTTGGGAAATCAAAGTGGCTCCCCTCCCACTGTACCGATGCGAGCCCGCATAAGAACACACTCGCAAACACACACACTTTGTGAAAACTCAAAACCATCGCAGGCAAGCATGGGTTACAGTGAACTGAGGGGGGTGTTTGAGATGCACAGATTTCCCCTCAGAGTTTTAAAGGACAGATCAGGAGGATCAGTTCAAGAGGAGAAGCCTGACAAAGGCCTGGGAAAGGGGGGGAAGACAGAAGATACATGCAAGAAAAATATGACATGCAAACTTTCAAAGAGTGAAGATAACAGCAGGAGGTAACACACACAAACATATGTGGGTGCGCACACACACACACACACAAAATAAAATACCCACCCACAGCCAGTGATGCTGTTGGTTGTGATGTTGCAGCACTTCCAAGAAACGCCTGAAGTGTTTCTTTTTTCTCCAGTCAGCAGAGTGTGAGACACTTCCTCAGAGCAACTTTCTCTACCCATGCCCCAGAATACAACAGTCAGGACAGTTTGCTGTGTGTACAACCACTGAGCAATGGGACAAAAGTGCACAGAATATGCACATGATTTCATAAAGCATTAGAATATATTCGAGTTTACACCGGACTTCACATAATGTAAAAAAAAGAAAAATCAAGGCTTCTTTTCAACCTAAACACACAGTGTGCAGTCAACCTGTCATTAACTGAAATGCATCCCACTCAGTCTGTTATTGACACTGATATTAACTTCAGCTGGCCACTGCAGTCACTCAAGCAGGAGGAAACCGTGCTTTTGTTAGGGACTATTTTCCTTTTTCCAACACGTTCCCTGTGAGATTTTATGGCATCAGGACGGTGTATGTTATGTATGTCCAATCATCATGGAAACATCATGGTTACCGCTATCACCGCTTCTGTGTCAACTTGGTTTGCTCCAAGGCTCGACTGGCACAGAGCCTGTTTCAGCCACTCAGAGAGCTGTGCAGCAGCCAAGACCAGACGCAGGTACAGATCATTCCTGAATGCACAAATTGAGAGTTTTAATGGTAACTAAATGTTCCCTGGGAAGGATTAGCTATCTACAGAAAGTTTCAAGTTTCTTTTCAGAGCGCGCTGAAATGAACTGAAACCAGTGGCTCACTGGAGCTCAGGAACATCTGAAACCCTGGAAGGTTTATCTAAAAATCGCTGTGTTGGCGTTCTTCCTACATCATAATTAATGTTGCTCCAGGACAATCATTGCAACTGACCAATCACTCTGTTTTGATGTCATAGCTTTGCGACTCATGTTGGTGTTGCTCCAGGAACATCATTTTAACTTCAGAAATACAACACACACACACACACACACACACACACACACATATCTCCAACAAGCAGTTGTGGCTGAATGGGTTAAATATCGACTCTTGCCCAAGAGAGGGTTTGTTTCCGGATTGAAAGATCTTGTAATACTGTTCTATTATTATTTTACGCTTATTATTTTCCGTTTCTTTCCAGATTTCTGGAGCTGTCTGTTTAGAATTAAGCAACTAAAATACAATAAACATTTGGGCTCACAATAGAACCTTTCACAACGTTAAACATGTGTTTGAAGGGATAACTTCTCTCATGAGTGTCTTTTTCTGGTCTTAATCCCGAGTCACTTTACTATGGCATTACACAAAAGGTATTTGATTAGTTGCAATGATGGTCCTGGAGTAGCATTAATTATGCTATTCCAGCAAAACCACCAACACAGCGATATCAGGTCATACTGTTTGGTGTACTCTGTAAAATGGCTACTTCTTTCTGAAAGAATTTTCATTGTTTACATCTATGTTAACTAGCTCAGTCTTTTTCCCTGCCTATCTTGATGCATTTCCACATCTCTTGGAGCTTTACTGCTACCTCATTAATATTGTAAATATCAAAATTCCGAGTTTGATTTTGTTCTCCAAAATTACATAGTGCCGCTTTCATTCAGGTCCCCAAATTATTTGACCTGTAACCCAAATATGACAAAAACAGAGAGAGCAACCCAAGAGGACGCACATACCAAACGCTCCACTGACCCAGGAAACATGATGTGTGTTGTGGGTATCTTCAGCTGGAGGGCAAAGGCAACCAGAGAGTCACCAGCTCTCTAACTATATTAATGCACAGCATCCACCCTGCTTTACACAGCCTCCAATGCCAGGAATGGAGGAACACTGTAAGAAAAACACATTCATTTTTAAAGCTCTGCTTCTTTCAGTTAAAATAACATTATGCTTACTAAATTCATGGCTGAGCAGCTCCAATCTACACTGTAACCATGGACATACATACAACAATAGCTGGACACAAGATTCAGTGTGCGTGTTTTTTTTATTTCAAGTACACAGTTGAATTTTCAATTTAAACATTTCTTTTCAGCACTGCTGGCTATGTCATTGTTGGATTCGAGTCTGGATTTGTAAAGATCAGCAGATCATTGGTTTTATGCCCTTTTCGACAAACCTCTTTTTGATTTCAGTTGTCAGTTTGAAATCGAAATTGTGACACCACTTCTGGATTAGATTTGATACTCAAAAAGAAACAAAACATGTTGATGTTATAAGGAGGGTCACTTTTATATAACTTCTAAGCAGAAGTATTCAGCAGAATTGCCACTAGTGGGGTAAAAATAGGACTGGTAATTTCATTTGTGATGAAAACTGTTGTTTTCATCCTGCTTCCTCTGTTATTAGTACTATTAACAATACATTCTGACAATGAGGTCAAAAATGGATCCATATACTTTTGAATGGTAACAATTTAGGGTTATCAGTATGCACTCGCATGCTTCAAGCTGTCACTTAAGAAATAAGACAGGTTCAGAGTTTAGGGTACTTTAGCAACACTGGCTGACCTAAAATGTATTAGTTCTCAGTGTCGGGATGTTCTTCATAGCCTCCACTACACAGTAACAGTGCCACTCCATACACTGTGTATCTACCAACACATCACACTGCTGACTTATCGGACTGACGACTCTATTAAGGTTGAGAGCTGAGAAAGAGCCCAACTGTTGAACAAACACACACACACACACACACACACACACACACACACACTGCTGAGACGCCTAGAGACACAGCAGCAGGCTCTCATCATATGGATGACACTTCAATCTAAATACAAGCTAATGAAAGAACCTCCCTGGCACAGAGGACATTATTGACATATAATCCCAGCCCCTGGGAGAGGGAAGCCGTCATTCTCCATCCACAAGCCAATCTAAACGGCCTGAAATTTTAATATGACATTTTAGGGAATTGGATTTATGGCATATCAGCAGAAATTCAGCCGATTGACAGATAAGAGTCTTGTGGTGCAGAAAGGGGCCGTTGCTGGTATTTGTCCCTGTGGCGCTGCATTCTGCCATCGATTTTCCTGGAGGATTATTATTCCAGTTTCTTCAGCAACTCGAGGCAGGATATGGGCGGGAGTCTACCTTCCCCTCAGCAAGATCATTCTAATTCATAACCCCTTCCAAATGAGTTATTGACTCGGAGAGGCTTCTCTGCCATTCTCAATCAGAGGCTTTTACTTACAATATACGTACACAGCTCTGGTCTCCCAACACCTGTCTCCCAGGCAGTGGGAAAAAAGATAGAGATATCTGGAAGACTCTGATGAAAATAGAGAGCTTCCAGGTGATGGAACACCCCCTCTGACAGCCATTCTGGAGATCCATAGGCTTTTGCTTTGTGCACAGCTGTTGTGCAGGAATCTGCAGGCATGTTTAAGATGCTTTTCATCAGAAATGATGCTTTCAGTTGAGCAGTTAGTAATATTAACAACTGCTGAACTAGCTGTTTGTTTAGGGTAAAGGAAGTCTAACATTTGGGGCAGTATACTCATAGGCCCTCTGAGTCGGGACTAAACACAAGCTGACCTCACTTGGCATCTCCCTCAAAGGAGCAAGTTATTAACTTTTCAGATCTACCTTTCAAAAAAGATTAAGAGTCTAGAGCTGCAGTAGCAGCTCTGTGAGGATGTACTTAGCAACAGTGGTGCTTTGAGCTAAATGGTCAGCATGCTAACATGCTCAGAATGACAATGCTAAAACAATGTTTAGCAAGTATAATGTTGATCAGGTTACCATCTTAAGCTTTGTTCGGACTATATCAAATGATATCAAATCAGATTTGTTCTTCAAATCAGATCTTTCAGACAGACTGCTTGCACTGTTATCTGCAAGTTATCAGATGTGATTTTTGTGTCTAGACATGCTGTGATAACAACGTAGGTGTCAGTGTCTACAAACGCTGGCGACATGGCTTTCCAACATGAAAGCATGAAAAATAGAGATCCATGATCTCACCCTCTAAATATCATGCTGTCACGTTGCAGAGCAAACCGTTTACTTCAGCGTGACTCCACGGACTGTTGTCCTCTGCGTTGCTCTGCTAGCAGCAGCATGGATTCTGCTCAGCCTCTCGAAGGCACTACTGTGACTCTTGACTTAATGTTATTGTTGTGTGTCACATTGTGAGTGACACTTCTGATGTGAACAACCATAACATCCGGACTGAGACGCATTTGGAGAAATACAATTTGAATCGCATTTCAAACCACCTCGAAATGTAGCTCAGATCCGACTTGCAGAAAAAACAGTTCGTTTTTTTGTTTTTTTGTGTTGTCCAGGCTTCCTAAAATTATCTGGATAAAATCTGATTTTGCCAAAATGATTTGGGGCTGACAGTCAAACATAGCTTTAATATTTAGCACTAAACACGGTTGTGGCCGATTGGACTGTCAGTAGTTTTGTAGGTGACAAATGGTAAATTGACTGTATTTCTATAGCGTCTTAACAGCAACTCAAAGGGCGTTACAAGTAAACGTTCACTCATCATACACACTTTCATACACAGGTGGCAGAGGCTCCCATGCAAGGTTCCACCTGCTCATCAGGAACAATAACCATTCATACACACACTCACACACGGATGGAAGAGCAATTTGGGGTTCAGTATCTTGCCCAAGGACACTTCCACATGTAGACTACAGGGGCCAGGGATTGAACCACCGAACCTCCGATTGGTGGATGAACGCTCTGAGCCACAGCTGCAAGCCAAAGTATTGGACAATTAAACATTTTAAACTGACAACAGTGCTAGATGGAGTTGCAAGATGAATATCTGTGTTTGTACAAAATTTCATGGCAGTTGATTAGATAGCTGTTGGGAAAATTCGACCTCACAGTGGCTATAATGGAAAAGCCAAGGAGTCACCAAAGATTAGGATAATTTTCTGGGAACCATGAATGTCGGTACAAAATGTCACGCCATCCTTTCAGCAGTTTATTGGATGGATGCTTATGACTTACTTATTACTTACTTATATTTTGTAGATAACATTTTATTTCTTTTTAAAGAGCAGTAAGCGACAAAATACATTCCTCCCATTCATTCAAAAGAAAGCTTCATGAGGCATTCATAGCCAAGTCAAACAGTTTCTGGCCACTTGATTGTGACGGAAAATGGTCTGTCAGTCATCCAAATGGCTTCTACAGTTCTGTTGCCAAGAAGGGATGCCACATAATTATTGAATGGAGACATAACTGAGGGCAGAGCTGAAAACAAATTAAGGAAGTACAGTAACCAAGTTATTCTTTGAGGGTCATTAAACAGTGCATTTCGAAAAAGATTTGCAAACAGTAGTACAGAAACCACTGAGAATCAACAAGTTTGGCCTCTGCATGATATGAGTTGATATGGGAAAGTTGCCTCATGATGCATTTTATTATTTGTTGTTACCATGGTATGTATACTTCAGGAACACCAGATTGAAGGTACCGTAGCAGAGATTACAAAAAATGCCTTTAAAGACTTTTGAAGGGGCACTGTGTAGTTTTGAAGGAGAAATTCAAACCTAGAAGTTTTATATTTACAATATTAATGAGGTAATAATATAAACTTTGTTTCATAAGTGAATAAACAAGCTGTACTCAGAGGAAAAAAGCGTCCCAGAACACTGTTTGAATCTAGAAAGGTGGCAGGGTCCGCCACATATAAACAAAGTAAAACAGTATAAAGTGTGTTGTCATTTAAGGTCAGTTTGTTTATTCAGTTTATTCAGTCATGAAAACAAAGAGAGTTTGATTATTTAGCTTGTTTAGGCAGAAAGAAATCAGCCAATGAAGATCCTTCTCTGCTCATTAATGTTTCTTCACCAAAACTACAGAGTGCTCCTTTAAAGCTCTGCTCTTGTGTAAATTAGCAGCAGTTATAAGAATCAGGGTCAGAATTTGTAGAGGTGACTCAGGTGAATCAGGCAAAAAAGAGCATTGGGAAAGTGTGATTTCTTTCAGCCATGGCCCTCAAGTGCACAGAGTCATCATGGCACCAGGATGCAGCTCTTAATGCACAGCGACTCAAGTATAGGACAAACCACACGGATACAATTGCCAGAGCAGAGGACAGTGTGTCATGAGAAGTCCTGGTTCGTATTACGGTTACAGTGATATAGGGAATGGATCTGGTCACTTATGTCCTCAGTGTGTTCCAGTACAGCCGGAACAGAGCGTCTTCATCACCGTTAGTCTGCACAGTAAGTCACCTCCAGCTCAGCCCCTGTCAGCACCTAAGACTCAGCTAATTACATCCACATACACGCCGTATTTGGCAAAACCAACAGCAGGCAGAGACTTTCTGTTTCAAGCCGAGGGAAGGATGCAGAGAAGCGGCTTTTAGAATAATCATTTTACGTGGCATATTACCCGTCTTCACACGCAGCAGTATCACGAGCCTGAGAGGAACATGGCATGCGTCCTCCTGCCTCTCTTTGCCGGGAGAGACAGAGCATCTAAAGCCAGCCATATCAGGAAACACACACTGTGCACAGGGCTTAACGCCTCGCCACAGCTCACCAGCTTCCGCTCTCTTTGTTCCTCCAAAATGTGAAATGATATATATATATATTATCCATGTAACTGATTTTGCCAGCCTGAGATAGTTTCAAATTTCTATAAACTAGCTATGAGTGAAATATGAATATTTTAAGCAGCTTAGCACTGATTTAAATATATTTACCAGCAGTGTGTTGGCTGTGGGCCAAGACACAGTGTAATGCTCACAAAGCCACCACTGCTAAACTCAATTTAAGAAAGCTGATAATTCAGACTGGCAGCGCTAAGGCAAATAAAGTCATTTAAGTAAAATATTTCATTTTCCCATGCTTTGTAAAAACAGCAAGGGGAATAACACAGATATGAGGAGACATGAACATTGTAGAGAGGAAATTAGGCAACCAGAACAACCACCAGACCAGCGTGTTGTGTTAGTTCCTATTCCCCTGCAGTGTCCCTTTTACAGAGGACATTTTGAATATGACAGCGTTGACAATGGCTCTGTTTGCACGTATACAATGATATGACTATTGAAATACTCTGATATTCTATTATAGTAATTCTGGTTTTTGCAAGTATTCACATAGATATGACAAACAGACATTAAAAAGCTTGCTTACTTAGAAACCTGTGCAATTGGGTTTCCAGAAGATCGTGGAAAACCTGCTACAATCAGATTATGTATCAAGCTCGTTTTTTTTTTACGAATGAATTCTCCCATCACTATTGTTTTACGAACAGTTGTTTTTGTCATGAGTACGCCATGAGTTTTCGTACCAGGAATGAAGGCAATCAGGTTCAGACATTACATCACAACTCATGGTGATGGCAATGGTCATCACCATGTATTATATGGCGAAGGACACAAAAGTATAAAGTGCTCCCTGCACAGACTGTTATATACACTATGTGGGATTTGCTGTCAGAGAAATGAAGCTGTTATATATATCTTAGTTTACGTCAAGTCCACTAGACTATACTTTGATAAAAACAGTAATTTTACCTTGCAGAACATTGGAGTTGCTGGTTTCCCGCTGCCTCCATTGGTTGGTTTGTTTGTAACTTATGGCAGCTGCAGCAGTGCCACCCCACAGTCCCCCGGGGTCTCTCTGAGCTCTGCAAGCTGGCACAGTTTTTCTGCCAACCTCTGTCCTGCCTGGTTGCTGTCAGTATGAATAGTTTTGATGCAAAATGTTCACAGGCAGGTATTTTGCGTATTCGTGTCGATTATTTGTCATGTCCCCAGTGTGTCATGGTCTTAATGCAAAGTTACGCTAAATAATGTAAATTTACATTCAAAAGTTGCATTTACATGATAACTGTGCAAAGTCCAAAGACCATCTACTGATGAAGACCATGTGATCCAGTCAAAAGCAGCGAGTAAGTCAGGATTATTTCTGCAACTGCTGTTTGTATTTGTTTAATAAAGAAAACATGAATATCTTCTCATAACAAAGCAGGAAATCATGGATAACAGGGCTTTGAAAAAAAACAGTACTGGCGTAGTTACTATAAACTATAATATCCATTCTGTGTACTTCAGACGAAAGGATCATTCTTTTCTCCTAAAGCCGAGGGACCAAATAACATTCACGCTTTGATTGGCAAAGTTCAGTCAGGCTTCACCTAAAACACTGCAATTGTCATCAGTAGAGATCACGATGCATGAATAAGCCTTTTGGTTTTCAAAAATCTCTTTTAATGAGGGCCAGCCAAAGCCTCAAGCACAGCAAATATCACTTCCTAATGCCAAATAACTGTCTGTTTATAACAATGTAAAGCTAGAGGTTTATACCAAGGTTAAATCCCTACAATCACTGGCGAGAAAGCAGCAAGTGTTATTTTACCTATCACATATGATTCAGAAACAAGCAATAAGGACCGTCAACCTTATAAAACATGAGCGCTGCACTCTACATCTGTTTAAATAAGGCCAGTAAAGCCACACTCCTTCAGAGGAAATCATCATAAACTGGAAGAACAAGCGAAGGGGAAGTGCTGCCATGGTAGTATGTGTGCTCTGCTGCCCAGGGCATAAAAAGAGTCACTGACACATCATATGCTTGAATTACCCTCAATGAAGGATGATACAATGAGTGTTGCCATTCTGTGAAACTGCTGAACTTCTTTCCGTCTCAGCAAACATGCCTGCTGACTGAAGACAGGTTCCCAAGGACTGCATAATAAAGAATATACACTCGCACTGTTTTTCAGTCAGAGAGATTAACATTTATTCAACTTCTACCTTAAATGTGTTCCACTTAGTGAACAGCTGGAAATGTTTCTCTAGAGATGAAATGGGCTCCCATCCACCGCTCTGCAGTAACAAATAGCATAGAATTCTAATTGATGTACATCTGTTGCTGCATTGAATATTGGCCTGTAGCTGCCATCCAATAGTGCTGTGTTGTGTGACAGTCACCCTATATAGAAATAATGATGTATATTAAGCCCCTACTGGATGGTGCTTTAATGGTTTACTTTTGTGTGATCGGATACTTACTGGTTGGTTGGTTACCAAATAATTGCTAAAGTCTATATATAAAATACATTGTGTTTATGTTTATGATCTAATCGAAAAATGAGAGATTTGGCTTCTTTTTGGTTGCTACTCTAATTGCATCCCTTTTATTAACTAGTACAGGAGACAGCAGAGACGATGAGACAGACATCTGAAGAGCTACTGGAGAGTGAAGAAGAGGAGATCATCAGCTAGATATATAAGACAGAGTTAACACAGGTGGTCACAGTTCAAAAGGAATCCTTGTCACACAGTAGAAGCAGAAGCTCTGAGGCCAGGCTTGGTCAGTTTTCAAAACTGACAAAGCATTGGCGACATACAGTCGCATAGCAAATATTTTCCTCTACATCAACATCACGGTTCTCAGTTTTTTCTTTGGGTTTATCTCCTGCTGAGTAACATCCTTTACTCATAGAGCACAGTGTCGCAAAAACTAGTTCTCAGGTGGACTAACCCCCAGTGTTCCAAGAGCCCAACAACACCTCTGTTTCAGATAATGACCAAAGCTGTCCTTTGTAAGTTTTTTCTTTATTCAGATGAATCACTGAAGCCATTGGACAGGGCCTGGGTTTACAGCAGGTTTATGTCCCTGCCATCACTGCAGCATGACATCCAAATATGTTAGCTAAATGCTTTGGCAACAGATAAAGGTTGTACTGATGTCCTCATCCCAATGTCAGAAAGCAGCCTTTGCCTTTGCCTGATGCTGTCCGCTGTTAATTGAGTTACAGAGAAATGCATACACATGTTTTACAATAAATTGTTATTAACCATTTCTGAGTGAAAGACCGCTCTTGCAGAGCACTTACTAGTGGAAGAAGTGCTGATGGCAGAGTATATAAACTACATTTACACTGCAGAGAGGCATAATGAACACAAAGGCACTTGAAGGAGAACAGCAGCGAATTCCATTCTAAATATATAAAAGCCCTGTGCTCAGCATTATTGGTTTTGTGTAGGTGCACATTCTCTCATATGCTGGAAAGTGAGAGCAGATTTTTGTCTGATCTCCACATCGGTCTTGTTACAATGAGAGGAGACTGCAAAAATGAAGAGATAGCTCATAGCTGATCATTCTCAGGTCAGGTAGTGAAATATCTTCCACTAATGTGCAACAGCTAAAGGTTTATTTCTTGACAAGATTACAGAAGGGAGAATTTGTTCTGTTTCTTTTTTGTTTTTTGTTTTTTGGGATTTTTGATGAAATTGACTTACAATAATGATATTTGCCAAAGAAAGCTATAAACAGTAATTTGTTGTGTCTTCGTCTTGCACTGAAAAATCAAGCATGTGAAACAGAAAAGTGCAGGGAATTAATTTCCTCTTTTAAAGGTATCTTCCTTTAAAAAATATCGCCCTTAGCACAGTTCCATCAAATCAGATTAGAGTCTTCTGATTGAGGTCAAATGTAGTTCAACCAGCAAGCCTCTAATTGAAATGATAGCTTCGCTGCTAGCTCTGGGTAACCTTGACTTGTAGCACTTCATTCAGCTTGCTAATTCAAGTAGGGAAGATGTAGAGGCTGTAAACAAATTACCAGAAAATCAGCCATTTCAACATGAAGATTTGACTCTGTCTACTGTATCGAGTGCATACTGAATGGAGCAGTTGGAGTAGTTTGAATATGTCTGGAGATTTTAAGATCATGAACGAAGATGATCTCTAAAATTTGACAGCTCACACTCTTGCTGTACTTACTCATGCTTCTGCTGATTTTTCAAGGCTCCATTTGTTCTACTTTATTGTTGAAGCAATAGTTCAGTATTTGCGGAGTGGTAATGTCATTAGTCTAACCACCATTAGACTGGAAGCAGGGAGAAACTGCTAGCCAAGCAAAAATAGAGGCCATGCATAGCAGGTCAACATAGCTTTTAGTAGCATGTCATTTACGCATATTTTGCATGTATAAATGGATGATGTGGAGGCCAGAACCATCCAATGTGCAGCAGAGGAAAGTTGCCTCTGGTGAGTCTATTCATTTTTGATTATGGCATTATCCCATACATAGCATAGCCACTTCCCAGATTTAAAAAAAAAGGATGGATGTAAGAGGATCGCTTGCTGCCGGCAAGTTCAGAGGGACAGTGTAGGCTACTTCTTGCACCATCCCCTGGTGTTCAGAGAATGATGCACTGAAGGACTACATTCACTGTTGTTACTCATTTTAGATACAGGTAACATTTTAGATACAGGTAACATTTTAGATATATGTGTCTGTTTATCAAGAATTGACACCCTGCAGGTAAAAGAAAATTGAGTAGTCACGCAGACTTTTTTGTACATTTCAAACGACCAATCACAATGTGGATGCTCACAATGAATGTTATTTTGTCCATTTCAATCCTGAGTTTTGTTCAATAAGACAACTGTGATGACTAAAATGACAAAGGCAGCGTGACTTTATACAGTTCTGCTAGGAACAGACAGCAAGAAGAAAAAAAAAAGAATAATATGGAGCCACAGATGGCTGCAGGACTCAGACAGTATGGTCTTGTGTGCAGCATCGTTCAGTTTTATTTCTATCACAGCACAGTCAATATCACAGTTAGTTACAACATTTGAAATACTACTGCATTATTTCATCATTAAAATAAGCTCAGTATAGATCTTTTGATGACAGCCATGTGTAAAATCAGACTGTGGGACTGTTTAAACTGGAGACAATCAACCAAATTTTGTGATGATTTTGCCAGACATCCATCCAGCCTGAGTGTTGATCAGTTGATCAGGCAATAAGTCAGGAGTCACAAAAAACTCACACCAATTCCTAATAGTCAGGAGTCACCAATGTACAGTCAAAGTCTGTGTTAATCTGTACATTCAGAGTCTGGACAGCGTATGGAGCAGAGATCTGCTGGGATGGAACTGTTGTTGTCGAGACGTAGCACCATCATGTAACTACAGCCTCAACAAACAAGACACCAGGCTAATTGTTTCTCCCTGCTTCCAGTCTTAACGCTAAATTAGGCTAATCTTATTTTGACTGCAGCTCCATATTTGTCAGTCAGCCCATTAACACTCCCAACGCGTCAAATACAGCAGCATGGTCGGTGGTCCTATGCTTCTAAGTTTGACCTACAGGTCCCCCTCTAGCATCACTTCTTAAAGTGCCGCTCTAATGCAGTAGTATAGTAGTAGAAAGAGCATATAAAGTCTGAGTCTGGGGGTGGTTGGATTGGTTGGATGGGTCATAATTTGCACTTTCCTCCAGGAGACTGGGCTCATGTCCAAAGTGTGGCCAAGACTCAAGTTTTTAACTTATGTTAACATAGGTAAGTTAAGGTACATAAATTACATAGTAAGTTACGTGACCTAAGTTGTACTTATGTCATTTACATAACTAACTTGGCGTTATTTATGTGACTTTTCCTTAACCTAACCATGTATGTTTGTATCTACCTAACCGTGGACGTTTCACAATGTTAATAACACTCCAAAGGTCATAATATGTCATTCTATGTGAACTGTTTGTCAGCCAGCTTTATTCTAAAAAGTCTAACCAGTCAAGCATTTTAAGTATATTGCTAACTTGACCTCCATTCACAAGATACAACTGATGCTACAAGGGTAGGTAAAGTGTTATAGTTTGAATGATGTGTTGTGTCTGTACAGGGTAAGATTGATCTTCTCCTCTCACTTCCCTAAAGAACGCTAAAATAAGTATAAATATATTTAACCAAAAGTTTAACTACTTCTCAACTCAGACAATACTTGCAACTGCATCCCTCTCTTGTGCATTGTGTTTTTTCATTACCATGTCTGTTCTGTTTTTATCACGGCCCCTGCTTAATCTTTAACAGGCTGCTTGGATTCATATTATAATCATGCTCAACCATGGAACATTTTCTGCCAAGTACTGTATATAAATGATCCAGTCTCCTCTAATACATGCTTTTCTGACTGGATTGCAATTCATAACCCATAACCTGCTTCATTTTTCAACATAGACATTATTTTCTTGCTTTTTTTCTTTCATCATAACTATTGATTGTGTTCAAGATTTCATCTCTTACTTACTTCACTAGCAAGCGTGATGAAGCTTCAGTTGACTGAAAATGCTGTTCTTCTACACACCCACGGGGGAAACACAGTCCCCAACAACTGAGTACAAAGAACCAATTTAGACTCAGCACAGTACATACAAACACACTGTAGTGAACCTGCATGCTTACATCTCGTCTCCATTCATCCATTTCCTAAAAAGTGTGTATTTTCAGTATTAGATAACTACTGTGGGCTAGTCGGCTGTTCATTGTTCAAGTGATGGTGCATTAATGTCATGTTGGATGTTCTGTAAACAAGGTTTGCTGACGTGAGAAGCTGTTCATGTCATCAGGAAATGTTGCCATGTTTTGCAGCCAGTGTTACCTCCCATGTGGCGTCACGACACAGACAGTAAATATAATGGGCAGCCAAGCAAGTGTGGTAGTCCACATGTTAAACATGGAAATGATTATTGTCACATTCTCATCTAGTTATTCACATCTTTAGTATTATTATTCAGAATCAGTACGTTTTTGGCACCTTTCAAGTCTTGCTTGCTTTCAGCTCCAGAAACTATTCAAATCTCAAGACATTCAGCTCTTTGAGGAATGGTGTGCTGGTATTAAACTTTTTTTACCTACTGTGCTTTTTAAAATATTAAACTTCTTTCAATAACATTTTGCCATATAGAATGAATGGGAGGCACATTATCACAAGGTTGGCATTTCGAATCTCACCTCCAGCTACTGCTACAACTTTATACTAGACATATATACTATTACTACCACTGCTACTACTGCAACTATAACTGCTAACTATTGCTGCTGCTACAACTACTGCTAAGTTACTGCTACTGTTACTACAGCTACTACAGCCGTCAATACTACCACTACTACGACAGCTTTTAGAAGAACTGAATATAAACTTGTTTGGCGGAGCTGTGCAGTCCTACTGTTAGTAGTAGAGCAGCCCTATTTTACATTCTCAGCTGACTTTATAAACACTTCCTGCTCAGTGGCAGAGTGGATAGAGCACATATCTCATAAGATCATGGTCATGGTTTCAATTCCCCAGGTGCTCTATGTAGTTTTGGGGAAGATTTTATTTTTTTTAAGAAGAGAAAAATCTTTATCTTTATTGCACACGATTCTTCTCAGTCTCTTTGGCAGAATAGGTAAAGCACACGGCTCATGACCGCATCGTCAGGGGTTTCAATCCTCATCTTGTCACTTTAGGAAAAATTACCAACGTAGTTATAAACTCACACTTGCATACACATGGTTGATTGGATGATTGATGTCACCTGTAGCAGTTTCTGACAGTTAAATATGTCGAACAATTAGAACCTCTCTGCTTATAAAACTTAAATTCCTTCAGTTGTGCCAGGATTGTTCCTAATCAAGGACCTACAGTTAAGGTCAGCAGTTAACATGTTGGTGAAGATTCTCAGTCACCCAGGTCACGGTAATACTAAAAATTCAATTTCTTGAAGACGTTTCACCTCTCATCCAAGAGGCTTCTTCAGTTCTAACTAACTGGAGGGGAGTTGCAGGCTTTTAAACTCTGTGTGGGAGTGTCCTCACAGAGTTGTTAAGATCTCATGTGAACTGTGAGTTTGAGAGTCGTTAGGGTCACGTGAGTGACTTCAAAATGTCCAGTGGTGTCACACTACTGCGGTCACTGTCTTGGCAGCCTGCTATCCTTTAACTCCACCTCCCGATATTACAGTCAGGTAATAAACATGTAATATGAACGTGATATGACAGGTACTGTAGAAATGTCATAATGGAATGAGGCCTATAACATGCACAAATGTGAACTTATCAGTGGTTTGCAGAAATGTTAACTGCCAACATTTTGTCCTGGCGTTTGGGTTAATAATAAGGTAGTGGCAGAGTTGCCAGATTTGTGTGTTTTATATAAAGTGGGCTATTTAATGGAGAGATAAAATGCAGGGTAATAGCAGACCTGATGATCTGGCAACCTGCTGTATGCTCTATTACAGACTGTACATTAGCTGTGGCACTGGCGGTCGCATCTGTGAGATAAATTAATATGAATAACTACGAAAAAATGTTAATAAAAACAAGTTTAAATGAGTTGGTTTTTAATTTAAAGATCACAGAATTAAGAGATGTCCTTATTGGACATAACTACCACTGTCATTTGAATATCATGTGGAGGGTGATGTGGATGTCTGAGGCCAGTACTGATATACAAATATGTGAGAGCTTAAAAATCTGCCAGCATTGTGTAATGATATTTCTAAATATATTTACTTGTATATACTTGTAATGATATTTCCAGTGTTGCCAACCTAGCGAGTTTGTTTTCAGACCCCTCTAGCGACTCTTTTTCAGAAAAGCGACTAGCGACAAATCTAGTGACTTTTTCTGGTGTATTTGGAGACTTGTGGAGACTCTGATGTGAAAGCACGTATCGTTCAACTTGCAGCAGGTGCTGCCGTGGGACCGTCCCAAAGCACTCACAGGCGGCCCAGTCCTCGCGCAACAGTCCCTCCCAGCTGCAGTCAGAGCAGGAGAAGTTCACCCCTCGCGTCCAGACTGCGAGTTGCGCATGCGCGAAGCTGCCGCTGGCTGATCCCACCCTGGCTCACAGTCAGGGCTGGATGTAAATGTAAAATGTTCTTTGTCCAAAATAAATCACTGCACTAAAATAAGTTCATTTGTAGTTCTAAACATATTAAGGGTGTTTTTTATCTCTCCCACGATGTTATCCCTCTCTCCTACAGCGTCCATTACAATTAAATGCACATTGGCCAGTTATGCAAATTAGGTGATGACGTCATTTAGCGACTTATAGCGACTTTTAGGACAGCCAATAGCGACTTTCCTTACTGAGGAGTTGGCAACAGTGGATATTTCTGCCAGTATTCTTTTTGTTATAATATACTGTATAGGTCTGGCTGATACATAAGTAGGTGGAGCTGCAGGTGAGCTCTCATGTCATAGTGGCACAGTGTGGAAATTGTAGGAACACAAGCACAGTGGTGCATTTTGGATGTCCAGGAAAATTAGTTAACCAATTTTAAAACCAAACCTGCACCCCTGGCAGACTATCACGGCCCTAAACCCATCAACCAACAGCAGCATCAGAGCTGCACCGCATACACATGCAGGTGCATCAAACATTCAGTCCAGGAGATAATCCACTCCACACAGCCCCACAGTGTGGAAAAAAAGAGACACGTTACCCAGCCACACACTCTCTTCTGTCCCTCTGAAAAGCAGGACAGTTTGGTCTTGCGCTGCATTTTGTTTTGGCTCTGAGCAGAAGGTCAGAAGTCAGGCCTTTGACAAATGTACAGTTGGGTCCGTGGTGAATAGACTACTCAGACTGAAAAAAAGGCTATTCTTCCCTGTTCATCCAACTCCACCCTCAGGATCACTATCAGACATCTGGGCAGTCTGCCTCTTTTTCAATTACAGTTTCTGCTCATACATGGTTTGCATAACGACTCTGACATTAAAGACTTGCCTAAAGGTCCCTACAGGTATGCACAATTTGTTATTTCTTAGACCCCTCCCCCCCCTTAGCCTCTTTGTCTGTACTAAAGTGGATAAACACGTAGGAAGTGATTTTTCCATCAGACCTTCTCTCCTACCATCTGTCACTGCCAGACTCTCTGACAGCTTTAGCTTTATTTGCATTGGCAGAATAGCGCCCTCTTCCTGTTTCGGGCTTTTAGGCTAATTTCCCTCTAAATCAACCAAGAACTGGTCAAATACAGACAATCAGTTCAACAATTTATAATTCTTAGTTTGTTCGCCTGTTACAGACTTGACTCCCAGAAAGACTGTGCTCGCCAAAATGGCAGCAGCAGCCATTTGTGCAAATGCTTTTTTTTTCTAAGCCAATACTAATAAGAACCAAAGTTAATTGATAATTATACTTTTTGTTTGTTTTTACAGATTAACACTGAAGACATGGAACATTTTCAGGGCACCTGACTGTATTTCTTATGTCTTTCCTACCCTATCCTAGCAGTCAGCATCAAGTGCCATACATCGTTTGATTCAGGAGAACCTTCAGGTTCCTTTGTCCGAGACTGGATGAATTTACCATAATTTTTAAAAATGCTAGTAAAATTTTGGTGTTTTTTTCCTTAACTATTATCGTCTGCATTTTTTCAGTGACAGGTGTAGTTCTTTATGTCTTTTACTGAACATGTAGACCAAAAAAAACTGAAGCATAAGTGACTTTTTTCAGAGAAATATACAGTGTTATCCATTGAACATGAACAACAAAATTAGCTTGGCTACAACCATTGCCCGTTGGCCCAGTGGAAGAAACTCCATGGGTTTTCTTCCAAAACAAGACATGTGTGATACCACTGAAAAGCTTTTTATGAGCATATGGATAGGATTAGCACTTTAAAAGTTACTAAACATTTTAGAACAATACACATTTTAGCTGCATTCGTGTAGGTCTGTGAGCATTATGATTTACAAAGAAGTTCTTAAGCTGTAGTTGATTCACACCTGAGGGTTAGAAAAGCTACGATGTAGTGAGAAAAGATGGATGATTTAATATTCCATGGTGCTAATAGGTTATGTTGTGTTTAACTCATACACTTTTTCTTTCCTCATAAAAAGACCAGTGCTTTCCTAAAACAGTGAGTCATCTGTAGTTTTCAGCAAACATTACTCAAACAGGAGGATATGGCGCATCTGTTAGAACTAATCTCAACTGTGGATTGATACACATTTAGTTTGGAAGTTGTGAAAGAAATCTATGTTTATTATAATCATCATCTCCAAGTTGTCTCTTCAGAAAACACCTACAGTTACATCGACAAAGTGTAAAAATAGACAAATGAGGTTGATTTTTGATGGAAGCTTTCATTATCACCTCCTATTTCATACCTAAATTTCTCTATTAGGCGATGATCTGCTTAGCCGCACATAGTTTCCAAGCAGCTCGCATTTCTTTGCAAATTCTCCTTATTTACAAGTCATCAGTGAAGCGGGGGCCAGAGCCTGGAGGATAATGTGAACTTTTCTCCTCAGTTATTGACAGGCAGCCTTCGAAGAGAGTGAGTTATTTTCTAAAGAGGGAGTTTTTCTTGCCTCGACCTGCAACATTTAGCTCGTCTGCCCCATTAGACGGTGACCTTCATACTAATGCCGACCACAGCAGCCAGCACCAACGCACAGGATTCAATTTGTGCTCTGCAGAGATCACAGAGACATAAAGTGCCAGTATAAATTGATGCATTTATAAATACGTAAATACTGCTTAAAATTCTTTCTTTTGGCTGTGACGAGCCTCGTGGATGTCCATGACTCTTTTGCTCTGATGGAAAATATTGTATTTAATCCATGACTTTCCATACTGTCGTCAGTTGGACAACTCTCCTGACCTAAACTTTTTTTGTTAAGGCTACTTTTCTAAAGGAGTGAACCGTCCGCCTTCCACCACCATATCATGTGTGAAATACATTCTGCTGTATTCCTGTGAGGTGACCCTGAATATAGCTTCTCCTCCACACAAGTAATCTAATTTCCTGACCTCACCTGTTTGCAATTCAACTAAACTAAACTCCACAACATTTCAGCAGATCCAACAAGCTGGAGTCACAGTGACAGAGCTGCCAGGACACATGTTGCGGTGGTTCAGTCTATTGCTGCTTACAGCTGATCTCTATCTTGCTTTATCTTCAGTTGGCCACAGGAAAATTCAGTTATGTGGCATCTATCATCAGTGGCTGTCAGCATGTGAGCCTCTGTTTTCAACACACACACCTGCTAAACAGTGACACCAGCTGAACTCTTACCCATTTTTAAATTCCATCTTCCCCGCACAAAATAATCTTTAATATTAATCTCAACTCCAAAGGTCTTTTAGGAAGTAACTCAGGGATTCTGTGAAGAGCTTTTTTTATCACAGGAGCTGGTTAGATTGATTAAAAACAACAGCTGTGGCATACTTGCTCTGAGCTGTTTTTCTTGTGCTTGAATTATAAAATGGAAAGCCAATTTAGTTATCCATCACTCTTTCAGCCTTATTCCTGAATGTCTGAATGTGCAGAACCATTTGTAAGCTCCCACTTTGAAGAATAGCTATTACAAATGAATGGTCAAAACACATCCGGAAATTTAATGTTGGGATTATTGCATTAATAGCATGTCATTTCTCTGAGTCAAAGCTGCTCCAGAAGCAGAGGAAATCCCATTTTCCAAGTCAAAATTCAATTGGTGGCATTCAAGTAGCACAGTGTTGACCGTGAACAAGTCAAGGTGTGACACATATATTTTGAGGCTGTTGCCTATTAGAAGAAATACTACTTCATGTCATTATCGCAGTCAGTAACAGCTCACTCTTCTCTTCTCTTCACCCAAATCAGGGAGTATTCATTTAAATAGTGAGTCTTGATCATACTAAGCACTTATATACATTCATGACCTTTCACAATCATGAATGCCATGGTTACAAGGAGTTACACTGTAATTTCAGCCCAGTCGATGGGTTAAAATGTGGGTACTCATAGGCTTTGTACCACACTGACAATACCTGTCACATCACATTAACATTACGTGCTTCTGACCTGACTGCCATATCAGGAGGTGGAGCGGGCAACAAGACCGAGCCAGTGACCACAGTTTGAGACTGTGTTTCAACATTTGTAAGCAATATACCATGCAATGTTTTTAAGGAGACCTCTGGACATTTTCGTGATGACAAAAACAGGTATTTTAAGCCAAAACAAGATCTTTTCCTAAACCACACCAAGTGTTTTTGTGCCTAAACCTGACCAGACCATAAGCACAGTGAAAACTGAACCACACATTTTTAACAACGAGCCTGAGAGAAGTGTTAGAGACACCGGCAATCACCAAGATGGGAGGGTCAGATGTTGTATTGGTTCAACACTAAGAAATTTAGTTGATCAATTTTGAACCTTCAATATTTCATCTTTCACCACCTGCCCCTTGAAAATTTATTTATTTATATATATATTATATATTTATATCTCTGCACAGCTAACTACAATTACACAGAGGTTTAACTCATCCAGCACAATGATCCGTTTTGCTTCCTGTGATTGTTTCCACAATTCAAACTGAAATCTGTCCCGTTCCTTACAACACACACAAGTCAAGGCCCACAGATGCTTGCTGAATAGATTTTTCAATACACATGTGGCTGATTAAAGTTCCACTGGCAAAAAGAAGAGAGGGGGAATAAAAGTAATCACGAGACATGTTGTCCATCAGACAGATTCAGGTTGTTACTGTCCTGCCTCGGCAGTCTGACAGTGAAGTACAGCCATATAATGGGACTTAATTGCTCAGGGTGTTTCCCTCAGCACCCTGTATTCCCCTCTACACATGGACCGAATGACACTGAGCTGGGAGCCGGTCACTGTAATGTAAAGAGATGGCGTCTTCAGTAACACCCAGCAGACCAGAGGGTCAAAGGATTTCATCTACACTTTGATTCAGATCAAAAATCAATCCGCACCTCATCTAACTGTAGTCATGTATTCATCAATTAAAGAATCCACATTGTGGATTTAATTCCTGAGTATTGTTCTTTTCTGTAGTATCAGTGCTGTCTCTTCCAATACATACAAAACAAAAAACAGTTGGATTATTCAACAAAACGTGCGTCTTTCCATACAATTATATGTGCATGTGTATTTCTGTATCTGTGGGTGTTATTCTGTATTATGGTGATGTGTTTGTGTGCCCCTGTTACTGAGTTTTATTTCTTGATAAATTAAATGACTTAAAAATTGGCTGATCAAACCAAATGTTTTATTTTAATATTGTCGTGTCTGCAGTGTTTTTCCTTCTTTCTGCTGTTATGTTCTCTGGCTATAGCCACACTGTGAGGTACAGAGCAGCGGCCTTAACCTCCTGCCAACCGCTGGCCCCATCATTAAAAACACTGAGTAATACAGAACAACTGGGCCTTATGTTGTGTATAAAATACATCTAGAATATTTTTATTTGATGAAATGATGCAGCTATAAAAACATGCAGATTTGAGGTGGAACATTTACTGTGTGAGCATCAAGTAGCTGCCACGCGTTGGAACAGATACGCTGTATTCCCATATAGTGGTGAAAAAATATTTATTTTGCCTTCGTTAAAGCTTTTTGAGAGGGGATTTAAGGGGGAAATCATGGTTCAAAAGGTCACAGAAATCTGGCTGACAGCAAAATAAAATATTCATCATGTTTGTGAAATGTGGAGGAGGCATATTCTGAAGAAAGATGCACATTATTCTTCAAAAGAAAACACTGAAAACTGTAAAAAAAAAAAAAAAAAAAAACATTTAACTGTGTGTCTCTCTTTTGTTTTTCTCACACACATGCACACACACACCGCTACCATGCATCAATATATCGTTTAATATGAAATCACGAATAAAAATCTAGAACACACACACATACACCATAGCATCACATCGCAAAGCATCAGATTTAACACGCACACAAAAGTGGCTGACATAAAAATAGCACCAACAGCAGACAGTGTACACACACACACACACGGCTGTGGTGTGAGGGACGGTGATCCAACCTTTTCAATTTGAAACTTTCTAAATAGCAACAAGTTAGAGGCTTCCCACTGTTGCCTCCCTATGGACTCATTCATATATTCATTTCTCCTTCTGGCAGCTGTGCACTGTAGTAGTGCAGGTCTGTGCCAACTCTTTGGATACACTACCCTCATACTATTGCTCCTAAAAAGCCTCGCAAATGATACTGCAAAAAAACACCCAGAACAGCAACTTTTCCCATTTCCCACAAGTGAGGAGAGGGAGGAAAAGCGAGTCTCCAACAGGTCGTGATGGGAGCAACATGCTTTATGGGGATGAAAACACACCAGTCAAACTTTTAGGGAGGAAAAAGAAGAAGTAGCTCACCAAATCTCAAGACGTGTGGCATCCCATGAGAATATCCCACACAGTGTAATAGCAGCAGTAGAAGCCTGACGGTGCACCTGACTCTCGCATTAAATATCAGCAGGGAGGTAATCTTCATGGTGCTTGTGTGGTGCACAGGATTTTTATTCCCTGAATCGGTATATTCCCCAGATTTTTTTTTCTCTGTCACCCCTTTAATGTGAAGCAAGGCGGCTGCAATATCACGGCATGATCACCACCAGCGGGCTGGGCAACGGTTTCCCCACATCCATTTGGCAAAAAAAGAAGAAGCACTGCGTGTCCAGCTCACTGCGCCAAGAAGAAACAGCCCTCCGACTCAGCTGAGGAAGATGATGGTGGAGGTGGTGGTGGAGGTGGCTGGGCATCCATGTTAGGCAGGGCAGAGCTTGAAGAAATCCATCTGGTGAGAGACAGAGATTGGAGGGGGGTGAGAGGGGGAGATTGGGGGAGGTTTGTGGAGATCCAGCGTGACCAAGTGAGCGTGTGAGTGAGTGAAGCGGCGGTCTCAGCAGCCTCGCGAGCCCGAGCTCCTCCTGCTGCACTGCCGCACAGCATCTGACGTCGAGCCAACACTAGTAGTGGGAGAGCGCACGGGCTGGATCGGGCATGTTTCTCGGTTACTGCTGACCACACTTCGCCCCTTGATCTATATCGCCTGCCGAAATTGTCATGCCTGCCCCACTCCTCCCCCCTTTTTTCCTTCCTTCCTTCCTTCCTTCCTTCCTCCCTTCTCTTCCCCTGATGTCGTATCCCCGGCCAGCCAGCCAGCCGCCGCTCTCCCTCAGATTTCCCCCCTCGGTTCGGTTCAGCGGCTGGCAGCGGAGCGTCGCCGTGCACAGCCGTTCAAAAAAAGCCAATCTATGAATCTGAAAGATCGCCTGTGTTTGATCGGAGTCACTCAGGCTTGGACTCATGTGAGAGCTCCGTGAAGCAAACCTGTCACTGTACACTCAACATGATGAATAGCCTTTGCTCACAGCCGTTGTGTTCCAGCACTCATGTTCTGTCTTTGGAATTATTACTTTTTTTATTTTCTACTTTTCCTCAGTCCGGGACTGTCAGATAAGAGCCGAGCCTCAGCGGCAAATTTCAATTTCATGTGTGTCTTTGACTTGTGATCACAAGAAATGTCATACCGGCTCCTTTACTTCACTATTGGATTACTGAGTGTGCCTGCACGGTGTGAGAGGCGAAACAATTTAAGTGTGCTCTGTAGCCTCTTACCTGTTATTTACAAATAAAGAAGAAAATTACAGAAGGATTTTGCCACCATTTAGGTCAGTTTTGCAGGATATCCACACACAGAAGCACACAATATTGCTGTAGTATTTGGTAGATGTTGCTGGTCGGTTGCAGATGTTGAATGGAGATTTTAAACTGGTTAATGTGATGCGTAATTGCCTGATTCCTTCTATAAACTTCGTAACTCGGACAGGATCAAGAATATTGCATTATGGAGGTCAAAGTGATTTTAACATGGAGCTGATAAAAAGACTGGCCTCTGGTGTGAGCTGACAGCGATATGTGACAGGAAAATTAACAGTATTTGCTGGAAAACATGAAGGATTGAGAAAAAAAAGCCTCTGTTCCTGTTTTATCATCACTTCTCTAATATATCAATAATATAAAGATGTAATTCAGCCCGTAGAGAGGGGAACATTTAGGCCACAGCTGATCGACTTTGTTTTAAACGAGTCTCTCCGTGCAGTGTGTTTCAGCACCACGGACAGAGCCTCCGTGCCGCCTTATGTTCCTCTGGATTTTGCCAGCTTTTCCTGCTCGTTTGCCTCCTTAATGAACAGCGGGGCGTTCTGTTTGGACCGAATCCATATGATGATACAGTTTATGGCCAAAAGGTTAAATATTGTTTCACTGTACCGCCTGCTTCCACATTAACATTCATTTATTGTGGCCAACACCCAACCACCAGCCTGACTGTCCAACATTTAATAAAGCTGAAATGAGCTCAAATGTAAATTATGTTCACACTGGCTAAATGTGATTTTAAAAAGTTGACCTCATAATTATAATTAAGTAGTGAGGACATCATTTGTACTGGAGACAGTCCACACCTGGCACGACATCAACTTATAAGTTTATTTTCCCCGTTTTTACAATACGCTCGTTTCTTTCATTTCCCATCGTTTTGGAGGCTGTGAGCAGGTTTCTGACGAACGACATTTGTTTGTCTCCGCGTGCGATGAATAAATCGGCGCGTGATTTTAACTCTCGTGGAGGTCGTAATAAGAATGAGCAGCCCTGAACTAATACCCGCAGTTATCTCATAGTCGTGCGTAACGGTCACAAAGGTGCTGCGGGGTTGGCACCGGTGAATGCTCCTCTGGATTTGTTTATATTCCACTCTTTTTACAGATGGAGCGACAGCTCAACAAATGCCCCTTTGTACATTTGAAAAGGGCTTTTAAATGGGCAGAGCGCGGCCCCTCCAGCGGCCAACGCTGCGTGATGATAAAGTTGATTTAAAGCTAATGTGCTCATCAACTGGGATTTAAATGCGCGGCTTGTCTCCCCGAGTTGCCATCCAGCCCCGAGAAGTGGAGACGTTCTCTACGGATCATTCATAAAGCGGATCACGGTAAGCATTTAACGAGCCCCATAATGTCTTTTAACCCGTCAACAGTGAAGGCATCGGCCCGAGGAGCAGGATAAGGAGGAGGAGGAACCCGAAAAGGTGACAAGCGTCTCCAAATAGAGGTCGGGCAAAGACACGGGAGGTCACATCTCTCCGAGGCTTATCAAACCTTAAATCTGAGTCTGTTTCTGAGATATTTCACTGTTCTTTTCGTTCTGAAGGCACAGCTTAAAAACAGATGCGTCCCTATAAACTCACAGATGAACTTCAAACCTGACCGGTGAGGTGCGTAACGGTGATTTCTGCTCGTTTTGTCAGTTGGAAACAATGTGAAGAGGCTCGTACTTCGGTCTCATCTGTTTCCAAAGATATAACCTGTTCCTGAAAATATGTGACGAGCGACAAAAAAAGACAGGAGCGCAGTAAAAGCATGAACATATATGTAAAGTTTGAAAGAATGGGCTTACCCTAGGTAGAGCTGGAGTCGGGAAGAGTCACCAGAGCAGCACAAAGAAGTTGATTTGTTTCTATGGAGGAGCCGAGTCGCTTCCCCCGCACTTGCATCTGGTAGCGCTGCGCTCCGGCCGTAGGGGAGACACGCCTCCTGTCGGACGGCAGGACGCACTGCTTAAAGCAACAGGGGGGCACACACTGGACCAGGGGACTCACCGGCACCGAGGCTGCAGCTTTCCCCGGCGGAGGACACTGGGTGTCAGGTCGGACTGAGGCACATTATCATCCTTTCTTCGCCCCGACACCCTTGTGGACGTTTGCACTAGAATACCATGGCAATGCAGACCATTACAATCTGGGAAACAGAGGCGCTAATTGGATGTAAAGGTGTGGTACTGTCCGTGCTACCGACGGTGAGCCCCAATCTGATTTTGTAGGATGGCACAAATGTCAGGAATCTGAATAAATCCGCTTTATCGTTGGCTACAAGATCAATGTTCCCTCTATAGTAAAGATGACCTTTATCAAATAATATCAGTCAGCCGTGAGTCCCACATATTTTACTGGAAACATTTAACGTGAGCAGGATGCAGTTTAGTTCGCATTTGTGACGAGTCAAATAATCTTTTTGGATAGAGTTTAAAGAGACAATGGGGTGTCACTGGAGGAGGTTCGGTGGGAAATGACATTAAAAAAACAGATTGCAGGAGATCCGACTGTTCGGGGTTTAGTGGATGAACCCAGATATTTTGATTCCTCATACTGAGTCATTGTAGAAAAGAGCCAGTTTAATTTGCGTCCGTGACAAGCTGCACACTGTGATTGAAAGCTGTTTGTGTAACACTTCATTTTACAGGTCCAGACATTTCATGGTAAGTCGGTGGAAATTACATTTGAAATATTTGAAATTTCCTTGAAATTACCAGAATTATCACCTCAAAATGTATTGAAAATAATCCCAATATCATTTAATAATAAGATTCTGCTATTTTCCAACAAGCAGTTCATAAATAGTTGGTAATTTCTTTCATACATTTCCAGGATAATTCCAACTGGTTCCTGCACTGTGTAGTTTTACAGAAGAAATTCAAACTCTGAAGTTCAATAATTACAATATTAATGTCATTAAATTAAAAAAAGAATGTTTTTGAGTTCGTATGAGGTAATAATAGGAACTCAAAAACATTAATTTTCCCCATAAGTAAATAAACAGGCTGTTCTCAGAGGAGAATAAGGTCCCAGAACACTGTCTGAAGCTAGAAAGGTGGCAGGGTCCACCACATATAAACAAAGTAAAACAGTATAAATTGTGTTGTCCTTAAGGTCAGTTTGTTTATTCAGGCAGAAAAGAATCATTCAAAAAAGATCTTTCTCTTCTCATTGAAATGTCTTCCATAAAACTACAGAGTGCTCCTTTAACTTCTACTGCTCATGTCATTTTAGTTTCTGTCTAACTTCTTCTTGGCAGCCCACTAAATGTGAAGGGAGTCTTTGCAGCCGACAGTAATTACCTTGTTTCTGTTCAACTGCTGCAGGTCATGAACTGAAGTAAGGGGAAGTTGGACAGAAACCAGTTTAAATGGTGTGATCAGCAGAAGTTAAGCAGAAACCAAGTTTACTGGAAATGTATTAAAGAAATGACCAGCTATTTATTAACTGCCTGTTGGAAATCAGCAGAATATTGTTATTAAATAATATCAGGGTCATTTTGAGGTAATTATGTGGTCTTTAGGGATAATTTCAAAGAAATGTCAAATTCTTGTATAACTTACTATAAGTTATACTATAATAATAAAACTTACCACCGACTGATCGTGTAATTAGTAGACCTGTAAAATGAAGTGTCACCTTTTGAAAATAGCTTACCAAAGCAATAATAACTTGTCAAAACAGTCGAAGCAAAGAGAAGATTTCCATTATATTGGTGGTTTTAACATAGTATGATTTACAATAACAGATCCCATTGCTTGCAGTGTGGTGTATTAGCCAAAGTTAGCTTTTCTAGATCCATAAATTCCTCTTATGATCCCCAAAATGAAGGGTATCGATAAACCCAGAGATCTGTTTCCAAATACACACACCATTCCCATCTCTCATGTTCAATATTAAAACACACTCACACACACACTCACACACACACACACACACAGTGCTGTATCCATAACATTTCTGTAAAAAGAAAAAAACATGATACATTGTTAATCATCTGCAGAATGGTGCTTGAAGATCACTCGTACCCATATTATTAGGAGATGAAAATATTTGCAGATAACAAAGAATAAAGTGAAGTGGAGGATCAGTGTAGCTAATGAAGATGCTTCTTTTATTATCTTTATCAAATATCTGCTCAGTTACCCATCTTTGTTCCAAACACTGAATTACTGTACGAAGGTTATCAGGCATCTGTGACAATAGAAATTAAACAGCTGTTTATGGAATTGGGTGTCACTTTATCATCACATTATTTTTTTCTTCTGAAAAGGTTACAAGCAAAGAGCAGCTAAAAAGGATGCAGTCTTGCAATCAGAGGTCAGAGGTTTGGTGGTAAATTATATTAAATGTACAGACTATATCCCACTGCTGAGGGTTCAGCTGATGGGGAACATTTTTAGACTCATGAGTTCCCTTGTAATCTTCCCATCACTCATTGTCAGTGTTTTCAAAACAGAGTAAGAATGTCTCAGTCAGAACACTACAGCATTGTAAAAATAGAGTTTATATTTATTGTGTGTGCATCACACAGGCTGTTTTATTTGAAAGCAAATGCAAATATCAATACAGTGCAGTGTGTGTTTGTGTACTAAAGCTGTTCAAAGCTGAAAGTTTGATCCAAAAATAAAAAGTCTTTCAGTGTGACGGTTCTTCAAGTATTTAATTTCCATTAGAACTGTAATCCTGCCATTGGTGATTCTTGAGTCATTTGGGGCCCAAGGCAAAAATTCCCAGAGGGCCCCTCCAACCAGCGCTCTTCACTATAATGTTAGAAATAATCGGACAAAAAGGAAAAATGTACAAAATGCAAACCTTTTTTTTTATTTCCAACGTTCGCATTAGTAGACATTTTGAATATAAATAGCATTAAAACCAGAACAATTAAAACTCAAATGAAACAACTTCATTGGTTTCACATTAAGGCCAGTTATCATCAACACAGCAGAAGCAGTGATTGTGAGGCAGCAGTGGTGCACAGTACAGTGTCTTTATGAACAGTTTAAGGGGGTTTATAGTTGTTATTGCGCAATGTGGCAATGTGAGTGGCCATCAGGGGCCCCTTTTCACAGATTTCTTTGGGGGCCCCCAAACATTTATTTAGTCCATTCTGACGATGATTCCTGCTAGTGTGGCGTGAGCGGCACAACACCCTCAGATGTTACTGATTTTTATGCTGCTGTTTTGGGCTGGTGTCCTTCAACCTCAATGGGGTTCCAACCTGATAAAATAAAGATTGTATAAATAGAACAAAACTGTGCAGAGGAAATTAAATGTCATACCAGGTTTCTATAGTGATTTTATTTCTGTGTGGTCAGGTAGGAGCAGATCATTTCACAGGCAGATCACATTGATTGAGTAACATAAAAGCCTAGTATCAATGCATCAATTGATCTAATAACCATGGAACATATGACAATGAAACTAATTTTTCCCATTGAACCGGTGAAAAAGTCTGCCTGTGTGGTGAGAAGCTTTTCTCGGTTTCAATTTGTGTTTAGAGAACATGTGACAATATCTTGACATTAGCTGAGATAATGTCTTTCAACTCTGAAAATCTTGATACATCTTGATTTGCATAGAAACTACTGGAATTATCTCCTTGCCTGAATAATTGACTTGTTAAGATAGAGAGCTTTTTTTTTTTTTACCGCTCGAAATGAATACTCCTCTCATTTTGTTTCACCATACCAGGCCAATCATAAGGGGAACAAAGCGAGGCCATCAGACAGAAATAACTGCAACAAAATATACAATTTAGTGGTGAAGGAGCACATCCCTGCAGTGACGGAGGCCTGATCTGAGGCCACAGTCTGGAGCTGAAATGAAAGGGACCTTTGATCGCCCCACTCCCGTCCTGCCCCCCTCCCCACAGTGTGCAGCATGAAAAGTTGAATTGTGGGGGCTACAAATAAATAGTCAATGACAGTTCTGTGATCCAACAACCTCTACTACTCTCACCCATGAGATACAAAGGGGCTGAAACCCCTGTACACGGTAGATAAAATAAGATAAGACGTTTTTTTTTTTCAGTCTGGATGAGAGTGGCGTAAATTTGAACTGAGTTTGGAGGATTTCCAAATTGAAATGGAGTGTAACACAGAGAATAGACAACTTCTAGAGGTAGATGCTACTGATTCTGTTTTTATAGTGATTTGGGCCAAAATAACTTCATTTATTCTAAAAGTCAACAATAGCAACCACAGTTCCACTGTACATCACTATAAACACACATATACATTTCCATAAGTTAAGAGGACAAACAGATACAGAATGGATGCAGTTCCACAGAATATCATAAATATACATCAGGTATTAGTAAAACATTTGGATATTGATATATATTCATAAACTTTTTGCAATGATGCTTAAAATATGGGTATCAAACACCTTTGACAAAGATATGGAATGCAGAGAGGATATTTTACAGCTTAACAAAAACATTATTGTCCAAAACAACATCATTGTATTAAAACAGTATACTTCAATGGAAGTTAATAGTAATAAATGACCCCTAGGATATTTTTCTGCATTATAATCTCTAAAATAAAGTTTTCATATCTGCACATATTTGCCAACATATAAGCCTTTCCCGATAAATCTGTGATAATATCTGCAACCGATATGACAGTCAGGCTCTGGTACAAGGTGCATCAATTTCCTCACAACAAAATACAATCTAACTCATATCAAAAAGTTTTAAAAAATTGCCAACTCTTATCTTCCTGCAACAACTATCGAGATTTGAGTACAAGACTTCTCCTTGAACGAGACTTGTGTTTCTGGTTACAAAAAGAACCTTCTTGTTTTAAATGTAATTATCTATGCCAGGTTATGTTTTCACCCCATGTCCATTTGTTGGTTGGTTATTTGGTTGGTTGGTTTGTCAGCAGCATTACACAAAAACTACTGAACAGATCTTCACCAAACTTAGATGGAGGATGGGTCTCAGCCCAGAACTATATTGTTTGTTTTTGCTTGTTGTTGTTTTTGGGTCCATTGGGTTTACCTTGCATCAGCTCGCACTCATGAATGAAACACTGCTGTGCACAGGATATCTTTGGGTTTGTTTGGATAACTTTATTTATCCTTTAGGAACTTCACTTTTGTAAAATACACAGTGTGCGTGCGTGCATGCGTGTGTTTGTGTCCAGTCCAGTCTGCAAATTCATGCGCCACCATTGCCATAGCAAACAGCAGCTTCAGCTTTCCTGAGAGTATACATGTTTTATATATGTACTATATAAATAAATATACATATATATTCTATGTTTTGCTTAGCATTAGGGATTTACAAACTTTCATTTTGTTATGCACCCCAGCGTTGTATGATGACAAATAAATTACCTTGTTACCTTGTTGGTCCATACCTTGCTATATGTCAGTAATGTTTTGTTCAGCTTACAACTGTTTAAAATACCTAAGGATGAAAACAGGGGAGTTGTGGCTGAAACCATTGATGCAGTTGTGACATTGCCAGATGGTGGGATATAAACAAGCACTAGAGCAAGCCAACCAAACTCTCTGGGGAGATACTTGGGCCTAAATGTCACTGCTGGAGCTTTATACCAGGGGAAAAGCAGGAATCCTTCACATAAAGCTCACAGTCTCCTTATCTAATCTGAGTGGGGTCCTGAAGACATCTACAGAAGGTTCTGTGTCAGCAATTGTGTTATCAAGCCAAGAGTCTGTGTTGCATATCAGGATGTTATACTTGCTCGTAAATTGTCCAGTTTGTCCAGCTTCTACTTGCTATTTGCAGCCTTCCCCTGGTTGTGTTATTAAATCTTGATAATCATCTAGGTTCAGGACTAAGTAATCCTGATTTAGCAGTATGTTCTCCCAAATGTACTACAATATTGGCCTCCAGGAGCACTTTTTCCCACAAGTATTGCCAGTACTGACTTGATTGGCCAAACTAGGATGTCACTGGTCGTCACTTGGATGCAAATCGTAATGAAGTAATCCAGTTGACGAATTTGTTTTATGGGGCTCTGCTGTAGCTGCAACTTGACCAACAAAAACAAATGCAAACAGGTAGGTAGTTAGTTCATACTGACAGATGCCTCACCACATGTCATAGTAAAAACAGTGTTTTAATAATAGCAATTCAGAAATGGGAGATTGTTGAGAAAGTGTTTGACTCAAGTCATAAAAGTCAGTTCAGATGAATGATAAATCAGAGACAGAAAGTCAGTTGTTTGATGTTAGACCTCTTGCCATGGTAGCACCTGCTCTGTTTCCTGTAAGGTTAGGTCAAATTAGACTTATTTCCTTTGAAAACTGCCCCACACAGCATCAAGGATGTGATGTCATGGTTCTAATTTACCTTGGGAGGCAGCTTGATTTGTGAGATCACATGATCATGTGGTTCTGCAACAAACCATCTGGTGTGTCAGGTGAGGTTCCAGTGTGAGTAACCAAAGCATCTTGAGCACATCTACATGGTGTATTCTGAGCTGTGAGTCAGCTGAAGCTGGTCAGCAGATCACACAATAACAGGAGACACATGCATATTTGTACCATTTGGGCTTCAACTACAGGGAATATCTGTAGGTAACTGTAGCATGACAGTACCTTTTGTCCAACCCAACCCCCTACATCCATTATGGAGCTCTCCTTATCTCTGCATGGTATGGGTGTTTGGAGCAGAAACTAATAATGTGCAAAATGTAATACAGATTTTAATAGAAACTGATAAAAAAAATGCAAACTGTTGCATCATGAGTTTAGTGGCAACTTTGTTGTATACACTTAAAATATATTGAATGTGTTATTACAATATATGTCAAGTTATTTTATGTTTTATCCAGGTCTGTGGAGTAAACCTGAATTATTTCTAATGGTCAGCAGGCGACTCCACTGGTTTCAGAAAGAAAAATGTATGTATGTAGGTAGGTAGGTAGGCAGGTAGGTAGGTAAGTCTATGAGGAAAATTAACCTCTCTCTTGATTTATTACCTAGGTAAACATTTTCCCAATTAGTTTATGGTCTCAGTCATTAGTATCAAGTCTTCTTTAAGCCAGCATGGTGTGCATTTTGTGGTCCCAGTTAGAGTAACATAGAGGATATAGCAGGGTAAGCTTTAGGACACGGCTAGCTTGTGATTGATATAGATGAGAGCAGCCCATGCAGGTACTTTGCCCTTGCATCATGCTGTTTTGGGTGAAAACAGCCCCTTTTATTTGACTGGCGGTAAATGCAAATTTTGACAGCTTTGCCAATTTAATAGCATAAAATTAAAATACCGTATGGATTTTTAGGTAATAGGAGCCCAAATCTGATGGCCAGAGTGGTAAACAATCATGTTATGTTGTAAATCTATTATCGCCTTTAATATATAGAAATAATGAAATAGTGGATGATGAGTGTCCTTTCAGTCCCAGTCTCCATCAAAGTGAACAACCTGACACACACAACTACCTTATTAAATGTCAAGGTCATTTTTCTTTCTTCTCTCATCTCTTCTGTCATTGAGACACTTTATTTTGCTGTTCTATAACCTGTCCAATGTGACTTTATTGTAAACTAATTACACTGCTGTGTCTCTACTTTGATAGCTGTTTGTGTTTAATTACGCAACTGTTATCTCCGAGCTGAGAGGAGGTCAAAGCAGGTCGGGTTTAGCTCCACTTCCAACATTACATTATGCTGTTTACAAGGTTCATTATTTGAAGGTAGGTCAGCTCAATTTATGTGAATTATTAACGTTAAAACACCCTCTGCTCCTGGTGGTCTGTCAAGTTGAGAGGCTATTAAACCAAACTCCACTCTAAAAGCAGGTGTAAAGCCATATTTTTTCACAGTATAAACAGTAGTTATAACTTTGCAATGGCTCTTTTTTGATTCACTTTGATCTACAGGCACCTTCAGTACACATGTCAGTTACTCAGTAACATCATTAACTAACCTGTGATGTATTGACTGGCTGGGTCTCGTGGTTTACCATTTTAATCCTCTCTGTTGACGGCCTGAAGCCACAGATCTCTTCTCTTACTGCCCCTTTTAGGCTTCTTGCTACTAGCTGGTTTCTGTTTGGCGCCGGCACTTTCACAGCATTTGTTTTCATCCAAACGGGGGCGTGGTTGTTCTGCCGACAGGAAAGTGATGTATGGCTGCTCTCATCTATACAACTACCAGATGCTCCTCAGGATCAGTGACACTGAGCAGAGGAAGGAAAAAAAGCTTTAAGAGCCATCTGAAAAGTAGCTTATTCAGTTCATCACCGACGACTGTCAGTTCTGATAAGACTGATAAGATGAAGAACTAATAAGGTTTTATTGTGGCAGGGTGAGGAGCCATTCAACTCATCACAGAGCCTTCCCCAGGGAAACTCAAATCTGTAGAATTCTGTTATTTTAAGATGACTTGCAGGTCTCATAAATTAAAACAGATAAATGTGTGTGTTGAAAACTTGTATCTTGAAGTAAACATATATGTAATATGTGATCCTACTTCTCACTGAAGTTACATAATGCAGAAACAAGTGATAGAGACACCATTCATCCTATTACAAGACACTGTACCATCAAAATTATTTAGAAGCTGATATTTTGGGTAAAAAAGTGACAATGATGTAAACAGTTGTGTGTCCTGCCCTCTTCCAGGTCAACATGGTGGAGAGGAGGTCTTGTGGCTCGGGCACCACTTGGAGATGCCTCGGCCTGCTCAGTCGTCTCCTGGATCCGCACACTTTATATATATTATTTAATTTGTATTAGATATTCTGTCAATGCAACTTATAAACTGTGATTTTTGTTCTGTTCTGTACATGCGACATCTATTGCATGTCTGTCCATCCTGGGAGAGGATCCTCCTCTGTGGATCTTCCTGAGGTTTCTTCCATCTTTTTTTCCTCCCGTTAAAAGTTGTTTTTTTTCTCAACATGTCAAGTTTTTCCTCACTTGAATCGAGGGTCTAAGGACAGAGGATGTTGTTCACTGTACAGATTGTAAAGCCCATTGAGGCAATGTGATTGTGATTTTGGGCTATATAAATAAAACTGATTTGATTTGATTTGATAATGTTGCTTTAAGGTCATAGTGAGAAACGAAAAGAGAAGAGACAATATACTATTAGCTTTAAACATATGTACTGCATTGGCAAGTCAAGGCAAGGCAGCTTTATTTATATGGCACATTTCATACACAAAGGCACTTCAAGTTCTCAAAAAAGTGTTTTTGTCTGCATAATGACTTTTTGTAGAGTACAACATGCTATGGATATTATCCTGTTAGATCGTACTTCATATTTAAATCATGCTTACAGTAAGTGTAGGGAGCAGCCCAGAGCGGCCGATTTGCTAAGACACTTACCATATAATCCCAACGTCCACAGTTCCATTGGACCTTTGTGACACATCACACTCTCTCCCCATGTGTCCTATCTCTCTTTATACTTTCAACCATCAAATAATGAAAATTTGCCGAAAAGAACAACAAAAAAACAAATCCTAAAAAAGATAGAATTAGAGTTAGAACTGCAACTCTAAGTGAACAATATTTGAATCAAGGTGCCACAAGCATAGGGCATTGTAATCATCTCTCAGAGTAGGCCAACGAGTTGTACAGGTAACCCATGTATCACAAACAAACACAGACAGACAAACACATTCATATCTGTTTTCACTTTAGCTAAATTACACATCATCAAATGATCTAAAATGCTGCTTTGATTGTGACTCATTTAAACTGTATTTTTCCTCTGCCTCAGTGTGTTGGAGGTCTGCTGTAGTGGAAATGAAAAGCTGCTGGTGATATGTGTATTTACAGATAGGAATTAGGCAGTCAAGTGCTCTTATTGCTCGCATTTTCAGCCCATCACTGATTCAGCCGTGTCACTGCTGTAGCCACCAGTGCAGTTTTCTCCAGCTGACACCCTGACATGTAAAAGCCATCAAGTGTCAAACTTAAAAGGGTCAATTTTAATATATTCTGCTGCACACAGAATTGGTCCACAGTCCTGTCAGAGTACTCTCATAATTGCTTTAAAAACTCTCACAGCTGGAAAGTCGATAGAAATAGAATCATTCTGTTTCAAGCCAGTCCAGAAACCTTTATTCTGTGAAAGACTGTAGTTTAGAGTGATTGACTGTTTTCAAAAACAATCAAGAAGCTAATGAAGTAAGCAGAATACTAAATGGAGCTGGGATATTTCCCTAACTCGCTGAAATGGGCTTCATGATTTTCACTTTTTTAAAAGAACTTTCAGAGGATCCTGAGATTCTTTTGAGGTTCACCAGGCAGCTACAGGTTCAATCATGAGCCTCTAAAGGTAAGTACAACCTGAATCAGAAGACTTAATAAAGGCCCCCTCGGGAGGAGGTAGATTTGTTCAACCCAATCCCCAGATATGAACATAGGCTGTGTTCCAAATTGCATATATTTTCCTTTTAAATTTGCACTAAAGACTGCAGAATTCCATTAAAGCTCGAAACTAAAACTCTTGGTTACAGTTGGGTAAAGGTTGTAGTTAAGGTTAATTCAAGGATGAATGTTAATTGCAGGTCTGTGGCTTGATGCAAACTCTGGTGTCTTGCATGAAAGCTAGGCGTGACACAACCAGCCACCACCCTGACCTCCACACCTTTACTTTCCACCTATCTACAATAGCACACTACTTCCGTCATTAGCAATAAGTGTTACTATAATGACTCACTTGAAGCTGGTTACCCTTGAAGCTGGTTGAGTTTATGATATGGTTTCTGTGATACAAGCATAACAACAGAATAGAAATTAAATATACACAGCCAATGTGATAAAACATTCATTTTGCTGTCAGTAAACATACCCTTCACTATATCCTAGTTGCTGTGAGTAATTACTACCACTAACTCAATATCCAGAGATGATTCCCTTCAGTACAAATAAACAATTTACTCTGACAATACAAGGGAATAGTGTAGTGCATATCTATAAAATAACAAGAAAGGTTCAGCCAAAGAAAGCATCTGACTCTATGGACATGTCGAATGGCTTGGTTAAACATGTTATATAGCTTGCTAAGTAGCTTCATTTGTGCAGTCATAATTAACATAATATCTAAGAACATAAAATATAAACCATCTGTGATAATTAGACTTAGACAGACTTTATTGTCATTCAGTGAGCAACAAGTGAACGAAATCTCGTTTCAGAGGCTCAGCATAGAATTAAAATGAAAGTATATCAAAAAAATACCACAATAAGAAAATAAATATCAAAAACAGAAACATACTGAAAGTGCAAATTATTGAAAGTGACATAGTTGAGTTAGGTAGTGTAAATGTTTTGAGGAAACAAGGTATCCAGAATAAACGACAATTGTCACTTAGAGTTCAGCAGTCTGATGACATGGGAGAAAAAGCTGTTACAGAGCCTTGTGGTCCTGCACCGAATGCTGCAGAACCTCTTTCCAGAGGCCAGCATGGAAAACAGTCCATGGTGAGGGTGGGAGGAGTCTCTGATAATATTCCCAGCTCAGGACATGCAGCACTTGGGAGCAATGTCCTGAATGGAGGGGAGAGAAGTCCCAATGATCTTCTCCGCTGTCCTCACCACTCTCCTCACAATCCTCCAGTCAGAGGCTTTGCAGCTTCCACACCACATGGAGATGCAGCTGGTCAGGATGCTCTCTATGGTGCTCCTGTTGAATGTAGTGAGGATGGCGGGGGCAGGAGGGCTCTCCTCATCCTTCGCAGGAAGTGCAGACGCTGCTGGGCCTTCTTGACCAGTGCCGCAGTGTTCACAGACCAGGTGAGGTTGTCTGTGATGTGCACCCCCAGGAATTTGGTGCTGCTGACCACCTCCACAGCCGTGTTGTTGATGAGAAGTGGAGTGTGGCAGGGCTGCTTCTTCCTGAAGTCGACAATGATCTCTTTGGTTTTGTCCACGTTCAGGATCAAGTTGTTTTTGCTACACCAGCCCACCAGCTGCTCCACCTCCTCCCTGTAAGCCAGGTCGTGGTCATCCCTGATGAGGCCCACCACTGTTGTGTCGTCTGCAAACTTCACAATTTGGTTGGTGGTAGCCCTTGGGACACAGTTGTGAGTGATCAGAGTGAACAGCACGGGGCTCAGGACATAGCCTTGAGGGGAGCCTGTGTTGAGGGTGATGACACTGGAGGTATTCTGACCGACCCGCACTGACTGTGGTCTTTCAGTGAGGAAGTCCAGCAGCCAGTTGCACAGGGGGATGCTGAAGCCCAGGGGTCCCAGTTTGTCTACCAGATGTTGTGGAATGATGGTATTAAACGCTGAACTGAAGTCCAGGAACAGCAGCCGAACATGAGTGTTTTTCTCCTCCAGGTGTGCAAGGCTCAAGTGAAGAGCGGTGGAAATGGCATCTTCAGTGGATTAATTATTAATTAATTAATATTACACATTCTGGACACAAAGTGCTATATATATGCGCTAGACACCATTAATTGTGTTCTAAGTTAAAGGTGCAATGGGTAAGGTTTAAATATATATATATATAAAATCATCAAGATAATGTTGAGGGTTTTGAGGTCATCTAAGTATTGCGTTAAAGAAAAGCTTACTGCACATACTCAACTATCCCAGAATGCACTGGGTCTCTTCAGACTGTCCAATGGTGGACTACAGGGCAGAAAATTCAATCATCACACTGTAGTTTATTTTCAATTTTCTTATGCTATTTCATCATTAACTTCACTTCAGAGAATATTAGCAAATATTGATGGCGAATTGAAAATGTGCTCCAACACAGAGTTGATTTGCTCCTCAAGTGCCTGCAGGGGTAGCTAGCTACCCAGCTGGCTAACTGCCTCGCTGGTCGGCTTACAGACCTCTTTTACCCAACAGTCACACAGACTTCACCAGATGATTTTTCTGTCTACTGAATGGCATTTATACTGTTTATTTTCGATTATTAAAGTTAAGCACTGCTTTAGGTAAACTTTACAAAATAACATAAGTAGCCAGAGACAAAACCTTCTCTTCCTCCTGTAAGATGTCCTGGAATATGGTCTCATCCCATCCAAAGTTCCTTCTGCAAAGCTCCTGCAGTGTGATTTTGGCAGGCAGAATAACTGGTGCAAGAAAGCCTAGAGGGTCGTACACAGAACTTGACACAGACAACATTCCTCATCTGGTGCGAGACTTGTGATGAACCTCCATTTTGAACCTGAATGCATCCTTTTCAGTGCACCACTGCAGACCAAGAGCTCTCTCCACAGGAAGTTATTCACTATCAAGATTCAGCTCATTCAAATCCTTTGCTCAGTGTTCCTCAGGAAGAGTTTTCAACATGGTGTGACTGTTGCTAATCCACTTTGTCAGAGTGAATCCTCCCTTCTGACAGAGTGAGATTTCTCACCAGGAGGGCAGCTTTCTCTTCAGATGTCATGCTCTTCAGTCATCAACGTTAAAGTTCTCCTTGACCTTTTGTTCAACCTCAGGTGGAAAGTAAGACTGATTGTCATCTGCAGTCTGAGAGCGAAGCTGGCACAACTGGGAGAGGACACAGCACCAAACAGTCATTTGAAAAACTGCCACTTTTCTCCCTCCCGCCACCACAAAAACCGAAGGCAGTCTCTGTCCTCCACAGCAACTTTGACCCGATGGAACATGGATTGTATGTTGCCCATGACTGCCACAGGTTCCTGCCTGAACCTAAGGACACCTAACAAAGTGCTGGTGAGGTTGGGACCCTGCAGGAGTTGATGGTTTAACGATGTTCCCGGTGTCAAACACCACCTGCAGACTCCTCTTCCTTGGGTGATGTACACCATGGTGAGGAATATACCACACTGCCATGGTCCAGGTGATCTGTGGGTACTTGCTCAGCATATCCTTTGCTGATCATCTCATGGAGGGATGCTTTGTATTCCTCAAAGAAGTGGTCAGTGCTTATGAACTTCCTCTTCAGGCCAAGAAGCCTCTGCTTCTCCACAGGGAAGTTGTTGGGCAGAGACACGTTTTCCTCCTTTAAGGGAAATTTCAGGCTGTAATGACCCTCCTCAAGTGTAGTAGAACTTTCTGCAATGTCCATAAACTTCAGGTCATCTCTCAACTTCCCTTTCTCTTCTGTAGCTCCCTCATTAAAATCATGGTTGTACTGCCTACTCAGCATTTCTTACAGCTTGCAGACAGAAATCCTGTTGACCATTGCTGAAGGGCACTTATCCTCCATTGTGCTATAACTAGCTTGCAGAGGTCGATTAATGACCCAACCAAGTGCTGTTCTAATAGCATATGGGCCATCCCCACAGCAATTAATGACCTCCCAAGGATCCAACATCCTGGGTGCCTTGCTTCCAATCAAACAGGTCGACATTAGCCTTAATGTTGAGGATTCAGACCTTTGACAGATATGGCCATCTCCCCAAATCTCCTTCACTTATGATGTCTGTACTTACAGGCATTTTCTTTTGCGTGAGGACTTCTGGGAGCTTGTAGAAGAGATTGGTCTCTAATCCAGATATTTCAAGGTCTGAACACTCATATGCAGGCACAACTCATTCCTTACCCATAGTTTTTAAAAGAAAGTGTGTATTTCTACCAACCAGATTGAGTCTTTGTATGAGGTGTTCTGAACAGAAGGTGGCTGTACTACCGGGATCCAAGAATGCATGCGTGTGCCCTTTCCAGTCTCCTTTGCTGGATTTGACTTGTACTGGTAGGATGGAGGGAAACAGTGATCTTTTCCGGCCCCTGTGTGACTGCTAGTTTTATGAGATGCTGTGATGTTATATGCTACTGGTTCTTCAGGATGGTCAGTGGGTTTGTTATGTATCTCTCTTTTGTCAATATAAAGCATGGTGGAATGGCTTCGACTACATGTCTTGCAGGTTAACTGCAGTCCCGACTCATATGTCCTCAGGGGTGAAAGTAGATTTAAATTCTTGCCGGTACTATTACCAAAACCTTCATTGCCTCATATTGTTCTCTCTCTCGCTTCATGCATTTTAAAAAAAGCAAAGTCAAAACCCAAACAAATAAAAACATTTCAATATTTTACTGTAGGCTACCTGTGTGGAGTAGGCAGAAATTAGAAACACTTGACAATATGATAAAATATTTCTTTTAATTATTAAGGTGCTGGCATGTATGAAACATTGATAAACATCCAGAATACTTTCTGCCGTGAACACGACTGATATTCAATAAACATAAAAATTGGAACATTTTAAAGTGTCTCTTTTAACAGGCTTATGTGAAAATTTCATAACTTAAAACATTTTCAACATCCTCATTTCATACCTGAACAGTTAACAAGTCTCTGTCTTTGGACTTTCTGACATACTAAGTATCACATAAATGATTAAGAACAGATGGTCATGAGCAAAAACTCAAAGTGGATCTACCCCTCATCAAAATACATCACCTAAAAGATTTTCCACAGAGGCCTAAAGTAGTTATCCTCCTCTGAGTGGTGGCGAGCCATGCCACTTGTTGTGTGAGCTGCTCTTCTTCCTTTGCCCAGCCAGGTCTTCACATAAGGCATTGGGTCCCACTGCATGCATGGTGGTCCAACTGAGCTGACGAAGAGGAGGTTTGCAGCATTCCTTGCAGTCAGTTTGCTCCTGTACTCAGTGATGATGTTGTTCATGGTACTGAACCCCCGCTCACAGTCTGCATTGCTTGCTGACAATGTATCCACTGCCACAAGCAACTTCCTCATCTTGTCAGGAATGCTTCTTCCTCCACTGGCCTTGTACTCAATGAATCCAAGGTGTGCCTCTTGTTCATTCAGATGTAGGACAAGGCACAAAGCCCTCACCTCATCTTCTCCATATCGAGGATTGTCATGGTCCCACTTGTCAGGGTTAAGGACTGTTATTTGATTTAGAAGCCTATTGTAAGTCTCTTTTCTGTTGGCTGTGACACTGGCCTGTGCTCTGTTAGCTGTGGTGGTGAAGAGTCTGTCTTTCATACTCTCTGCCACTGCTTGAATAAACCGTGCAGAGTCAATGATGGGAGACTTGCCAACTCTTAACTGTTCTCCCTTAAATTTCATCTCTTCCTCTGCCTGGCTAGCTTCAAGTGCATGTTGCCCTGGGTATGAAGTAAGGCTTTCAATGCGTTTGACATACATCGTCATGATCTCATGGGCCTTTGGGAGTGTGGTCTTCCTGTTCTGAAGAAACTCTGACAAGTTCTTCAGTTCAGTCAGGACATCTGCCATCGGTGCAAGACTTTTCAGGAAGTTTACAGAGCACAGCTTAGACAGCAGACCTTTGAATTTAGCCCTCTCTCTGCTGTCCCTTGTCTCATCCTCTGATGCCTCACGGAAATGTTGTGCCAGTGCTGGATAAGAGTGCCAAACTGCAGTGACTGCCCTGTATGAAGAAGCAACCCAGCGAACACTGAACACTCTTCCAATTCTTCTGAGTGTGATGTGTAAATTGTGAGCACATTCACTTAGCTCCCGCATGTTTTTTGGTGACTGGCTATACAATGAATATAGGCTGTCAAGGAAGGCCTGGAAGTCTTTTGTTCCCCCTGTTGCCTCCAGTGCCTGGTCCACAGCCAGCTCCAGTCTGTGATTGAGGCAGTGCCACAGTACAATGCCTGGAAAGTCATCCTGGAGCAGCTTCCCAACACCTGACTTCACTCCCAGCATCACATTGGCCCCATCACTGCAAAATCCAATGAACTTCCTGCAGCAATTCAGTGGTGAAGCCACTCTTGAGCAAGCAGTTCATAAGCTGTTCTTTGATATGAGCAGCAGACAGGCTATCCAGCTCAATAAGGTCCAATGGAAAAGCAATGGGCTCCATCTCTCCGTCAACACTGGCTTTCAAAAACACAATTAATGTTGACTTGTGCCCCACAGTGGTTCACTCATCAGCTAGTACTGTAATTTTACACCTATTTTCTATAATTTTCCTCAGGAGTTCCTTCTTCATCTGTGATGACACATGATCAATTATGTCAACACAGACAGGTTTGCTGTGCAAAACACGACCTAAATCAGCAGAATTAGCTTGCTGCAGTTCAATCAGACTCTCAAAGTCAGTGAATGGCTTATTGTTTTTGGCCACATAATATGCTGTCCTGAATACCCTGGCAGTGGACTCAAATGCAGACTCCTGACTGGTGGCATTCATGTTCTGAAGAATGTCTTTCTTTGCTGTCTGAAGAATCTTAACTGCTTCATTGTGTGCTTGGGAGTTTCGGTGCTCATGAATTTTTTTGCGCAGCGATAAAAGCTGGACATCTCTTGAATTACCGAATGGAGCTATCTTTCCCTCAGCCCACTGGCTGGCAATACTGACACCACGGGATGCCATGAGACCTAGACTCTTAACATCGTGGCATGGAGTGCATCCCAGTTTACCATGTTGGGCATACAACCATTAATTTTTACTTTTAAATTGTTCATATTGGTCCTTTGTCCAAATGGAAGGATAAGCAGGAGGCCTAGCATCATCATCTGTGCTTTTTTCTGGGGGTCCTACAGCTGCTTCTTTTTCCTGACATTGTGCCTCCTCTTCACCCTGACCCTCAGCTTGGTTAAAATCTTCTCATTTTCTGTGGTGGTAACCCATCTTCGGTGTCCCTGTCTTTTCTTTTGAATAAAGAAGTTATTTTTCTCTGCATTGTTCCAAATTTTAGTTTGACCAAAAAACAATTAGACTGTTGTGTTTCTCTCCGGTTTATATCTGTATTTGATAACTGACAGATATTTAAATCTTGTTGAAAATGTTTCAGCCAACCACAAGAATGTGTCGAATTTCGTTGGTGTAATTTATTGTTCGTCCTGTCCCGGCGCAAGCGGCGTTTCTTGACGTCTGTGGACCAGTTGTGGAAAACGTCCCAGTGCATTAAATCAAACGCACCCATCCCCATAGCAACCGCTCTGTTTCGGAAGTAGACGCGCATGCGCATTCACGTACTGCTGAGCGAAATCTCGTTAGCTCATAAGCAGTTTTTTTTCGAGTTGTTCTGTGTCGTTGTGTCATCTACTGATTTTAATTGGGACATTTTACAACGAACGGAAAGACATTAAACGTAGTGCAGGTTTCGAAGGCTGGGCGCAGAAGAGCCCACCAGGCTCTCTCCGAGGGGAGGGGGAGAGAAGCAGGGCAAGAGCCGTGATGAAGAGAGGGAGATGTCCGGCCAAGGCTCCGTCCAGCATGGACCAAAACTCAGCATGGATAGTTCAGAAACAATTTGGAATGAGTTAAAAGCAATTTATAGACTGCTCCAGCTGCACTCCTGGCTCAAGCATGCCTGCTACGCTCGAGGTTTCAACTTCGCGGACAATTTTAATCTGTTTTGGAACCGCCCCTCCTTCTTCAAGCCCGATGGCATTCACCCAAACACTACAGGTAGTCGCATGCTTGCAGCCAACATACAACACACTGTACATTTTGCTCCACGAGACTGACTATTTACACCACACACCCCCTTCACCGACACTCTTCCTCATCCCTCGCCAGCAGAGGCACAGACCACTGTCCAGCTCTCTAGCGCCCCCGTACGACCCAACCAGTCATTATCCCTCCCACCTGAAACATTCCCCATACAATCCATTATAACACAGAGACCACCCCGCCCATGCGGTACATCCAGGACTATGAAGAAAAACAACTTGCTCCCCATACACTGCACTCCTGCCACCCCCTCCTCGACTCAGATCCAAAAACACCTCAAACTGGTCCTACTCAACACCCGCTCACTGACCAACAAAAGTGCCATCCTACATGAACTAATCACTGACAATAAACTGGACCTCCTCTGTCTAACCGAAACCTGGCACAAACCTCTAGATTACCTCTCCCTAAATCAGACCACACCCACTGGCTACACCTACATTGACAAACCACGCCCTGACGGACGGGGTGGTGGCGTTGCTGCCATCTTCAAGAAAAATTTCCTTGCATCCACTATCTCCATCCCTCCTGCTCAGTCTTTCGAACATATTGCCCTCAAACTGCCTGGTCCCACTCCCCTGGTCATCACCATCATCTACCGTCCCCCCAAACCAAACCACTCCTTCCTCTCAGACCTCGCCGAATTCCTCACCCAGCTATCCGCCATATCCCCCTCAATTCTGCTGCTGGGTGATTTCAATATCCATATCGATGACCCTAACTCCAAAAGTGCAATAGACCTCCTGGAACTGCTTCATTGCCTTCAATTCACCCAGCACGTCAACTTCCCCACCCACTGTCGCGGCCACATCCTGGACCTAGTCTGCTCTGCCGGTCTCACCCTTCATAAACTCTCCAGCCTCAACCTACAGATCTCTGATCACCTGGCCATCATCATGGATTTCATCACCCCCCTGCGTCCCCCAAAACTCAAACGCAACATTACCTTCAGGAACATTAAATCCATCTCCCCCTCAGCTTTTTCTGACCTGCTGGCCAACACTCTGTCCACCCCCCCTTTAACTTTTAACCCCACTGACCTGGTCAACCATTACAACGACACACTGTCCCTCTGCCTCAATAACCTGGCCCCCTTAAAAACCAAATCAGTCTCTTTCACCCACTCAGCTCCCTGGTACACTCCCCAACTCCGTCAAATGAAAATCCGTAAGCGCCAGCTTGAAAGACTCTACAAGAAAACCGGTCTCACAGTCCATCTCAACATTTACACAGACCACCTCTCAGACTACAAAAACACCCTCACTGCTGCACGGTCCACCTACTACTCTCAGCTTATTCACTCTGGCTCCAACAAACCCAAGACTCTCTTCTCCACCATCAACAAACTCCTCAAACCCTGCGACAACACCCTCACCTCCTTCACAGTCAACAAATGCAACTCCTTCCTGGCATCCTTTCAGTCTAAGATCGACACTATCTACAATCAACTAAGCACTTCCCCCCCCATTACAGCCTCTCCAGCTCTCACCCCCCCCCCATCACCACCACCACTACTCAACCTCTGTCACAGTTCACCCATGTCTCTCCCCTGGAACTCCTCTCCATTATCACCAAGATAAAAAACTCTACTTCTGTTCTGGACCCTATCCCATCCTCCATCGTTAAATCCTGCCTCCCTACAATCTCCCCATTAATCGCCATCATTATTAACTCCTCCCTCTCCTCTGGCTCTGTCCCCGAATCCCTCAAACTGGCCGCTGTCACCCCCATCCTCAAAAAACCCGGCCTGGATCCTGACATCATCTCAAACTTCCGTCCTATCTCAAACCTCCCTTTCCTGTCAAAGATTCTGGAACGTGTTGTCGCCTCACAAATCCAAACCCACCTCCACTCTCATGAACTGTATGAACCTTTCCAATCTGGATTCCGCCCCAAACACAGCACCGAAACCGCTCTCCTTAAAATCACCAACGACCTCCTCTTCTCTGCAGACTCCGGCCACCTCAGTATACTCATCCTCCTTGACCTCACTGCAGCCTTCGACACCATCAACCACTCCATCCTCCTGTCCCGCCTACAAACATTTCTCAACATCACCGGCTCCGCTCTTTCCTGGCTCAAATCCTACCTCTCAGACAGACAACAATTCATCCATGTCAACAACTGCTCCTCCTCCACTGCCCCCCTGCTTCAAGGCGTCCCCCAGTGCTCAGTGCTTGGTCCTCTCCTCTTCATCATCTATCTACTCCCCCTTGGCTCCATCATCCGTCGGCATGGTCTCCATTTTCACTGCTATGCCGACGACATCCAACTCCACATCTCCACAAAATCCATCACCCCTGCCACCCACTCTACCCTCACAAACTGCCTGTCAGAACTACAATCATGGCTGCAAAAAAACTTTCTCAAACTAAACTGTGACAAATCTGAAATCATACTCATCGGCCCAAAACATCTCACCACATTGACCCAGAACTTCTCCCTCAGCTTTGACAACATCACCCTGTCTCCCTCTCCCTCCATCCGTAACCTTGGCATTATCCTGGACAGTACTCTTTCATTCGAACAGCACATCAGCCGCCTCACCCAAACTGCTTTCTTCCATCTAAAAAACATTGCCCGCCTCCGCCCACTACTCTCCTTCTCTGCAGCTGAGACTCTCATCCACGCATTTATCACTTCAAGACTGGACTACTGCAACAGCATCCTCTATGGTTCATCTTCCAAAGTCCTCAATAAACTTCAATACATCCAAAACTCTGCTGCCCGCCTCCTCACCCACACCCGCTCCCGTGAACATATCACCCCCGTACTCCAAAACCTTCACTGGCTCCCTGTCCCACACCGAATCAACTTCAAGCTCCTCCTACTCACCCATAAAGCCCTCCACAACCAGGCCCCTCCCTACCTCATGGACATGCTCCACCACCACACTCCTTCTCGAAACCTCAGATCCTCAGACGCTAACCTTCTCTCACCCCCCCTCAGGACCAAGCACCGTACCTGGGGGGACAGAGCCTTCTCCATTGCTGCCCCCTCCCTCTGGAATTCCCTCCCCAAACACATCCGTGACTGCCCAGACTCATCCACCTTCAAGTCATTACTCAAAACCCACCTCTTCAAATCCGCTTTTCATTTGCACCCGTAGCTGTCTGTTGTCCTCAACCTGTCCTCCCTAAAAACCTACACAGATCCATATCCTTCATACATTGTTCTTTTTTCTACATATTTCTCCTTTATCGCACCATGCACTTGATTTTATGCACCATGCACTTGATTTTATGTATTCTTGTATGTATTCTATTCTTGTAAAGTGTCTTTGAGAGTTTTTAAAAGCGCTGTACAAATAAAATGTATTATTATTATTATTATTATAAACAGACATAGTAGTGTTCAAGACTGCATATTGCTAGCGGATCTATTTTCTGACCCAAAGTGCGGCCGTGACTGGTTCTGAATGAGGGCTTCAGCAGGCAGCTGCTCTCCCCCCTCTTCCTGGTACTGCAAACCACCACTGAATCTTTTAGTGGTACGCAGTACCGGACCGTACCGGCTTACTTTCACCCCTGTATGTCCTGAACCTAAGCAGCCAAAGCAAAGGTCTTTCTCCTCTAGAAAGCCTATTTTAACAAACACATGTAGACCTTACTGCTGAGCCATGAGCTGGTACATCAACTGGCTGTACAGGTGCAATGGTGATGGTAAAGCTGTTTCCTTTAACTCTTTTTCCAGGTTGCGACCTCAGCTTGCTGACAGCTGTTCCAGATAGTGAATCCTGAATGTTGCCAAATAGAGGGTCTGACCCTGACGTGTTTTTCAGTGAATGCAACTAACTATGAACACAGCACAGTGTGTTGATGTTTCCATGATGTCATGTGCGACAATCCTCCATTGCTCTCTCAACTTGAATGGCAGCTTGGATATAACAGCTCTCATGTTGTTTGGCATATCCAGCTCTTGCATGTAGTGCAGCTTCTCCATGACATTACAACAAGAGCACAGAAAAAGAGCATAGGCTTGCAATCAATGCATGTCTTCATCTTTCATTGAAGTCCATTCCAAAGCTTTTTCCAACATGCAGTAGCAACTTTGTATTTGTTAACAAAGTGTTCTTGCAGCAGCCGTTTTGCTTTAGCATAGCCATCATCAGGAGCCATATTCTGGCAGCTACGCTCCAGTTGCCTTGGCTACCCTCTAGTAAACTGTCACCTTTGCTGACCTTTGCCTCCACTTCTTCCTTGAATGCTCTTTAAAAATAATATAATAACAATAATAATAATAATAATATGTTGGAGAGGATCATCATCCATAATCAGCTTTTTCAAAGCACAGATTAAATTTGTGCACGACACGCACAATCACAGAGTTAGTACAGTCAATTGTTCTCCAACTTCAAACACCAATGCATTGGATTTATGCCCGTAATCTGATAACAAGAACAGTGTGCACACAATACATGATTGGCCATTTATAAAATTTGTAGCACTACATAATGCCTTCCTCCCATTGGGCACTGTGTTGATGCCGGTGAAAGAATCCTTTACGCTGCCAAACAGGTGGATGAGCTTGATCCGTAGGAAGAACTCCGTCAGGTCCTTGGTCCTCTCACAGAAGCTGGAAGCAGCACTTTTCCTTGTTTTTGTTTTCCAGCGTCCCTCCTGAGTAAAACCGCAGCTGTTTGCGTCGGCCACGGCCACGATGATGAAGCTCTTGCAGCACTGTTAGAGTAGTTTTTTGACTTGTTTATATGGCAGCTAAGCCTTAAACTTGAAGCCACTGAGGGGCTGCATAGACGTGCTTCTAATTGACGCACTGGTCATCTAACTAAGTGCTGTAGTGGGTGGTGAAAACAAAGAGTCCCGATTCTTCTTGTCTTTGATGCAAAAGTTTATTTCTCAATTACGTTCTTCCTTGAAACACATACAGGAATCCTTAAATCTGTGTCCATAAACATCCAAAGAACAATATTTCACCCATACTTATGCAGCATTTACCTAATGTGACATGGTCCGGCGTTGAGGTAAAAAAAACGTTATGCTCTCCTCTGTCTAGCAACGCCTGTCGCTCATCCTGTCCCATATTTTGGTCATGACCCACAAGAGGGACACCTACTGGACCAATTAGCATCCTACATATATTTGCTCCAGGAATGGCTCCTATAACAGTGGAGCACATCTGAAATAATACATAATAATAGAAGTCAAATAGTAAGTAAATCATCATTGTTTAACATCAAATACACTCATGATACTGACATTTACTTATATCCTTATAACTCATAATAACAGAGTCGAATTTTGTAAATTCAATCAAAAACAGATTTTGAAGCAGAGTTTCATAATATCAAAATGATAACATGTTCTGAAACACAAGATAGATATATATTTACACATTCAAGTAGACAGTTCTGACTGTAATGGTTGTTTGTTGTTTGTAATATATTTCTTTTGTCTTTGTTTTTCCTTTGATAAGCAGTTTTCCACATACTGTGAATGCTTTTATTGTTGCTAACTTTGTCTTTATACTTTGTGTGTATGTGTCTGTAGTTTTCATGGTGGATTTGGTGGTTTTAGTGGATTTGGAGAGAAGGAGACAAATAAACCTGTTGAAAGAAAGCCACTTGTGTTTGCCGAGCTTCGAGGGAATTACAGTGAAAACTCGATTGAACTTAGCGACAATGCAAATTCCCAAGACCAACCTGAAGATGGAAAGTAATTGATGCTGAAGGCCACCAAGAGGAAGCTCATCAACCCAGGTGAAGTGAGAGAATTAAAACTCTTACAGAAAAGGGTAAAGAAATGCAAGAAGGAAATTTAAAGGGCTTCAACTAGGGGTGCACCGATCCACATTTTTTCACCTCTGATCCGATCCCGATACCTGAATTTGGATATCTGCCGATATACTATTCCGATACCAGAGTTCTGTTTGCTTTAATATTATTTTTATCATTATTGTTGATTTTATATGAGGCTGAAATAAACTCCTCTCTACATGCAAGTATGATATGTATGTATGTATGCATGTATGTCCCAAAAGGCAACTTGAGGTAAGTATAAGGTCAGAAAAGGAAGTTAGAAAAACAGGAAATGCTGTTAACAGGAAAAATCCCATCCTGAAAACAAATATGCACCTGTAAGGGTTTCAAATTGATTGTCAATATGTATTAAATTCCAAAAAACAAAAAATACCTGTCATATAAATACAAATACTTGATACAAATCAAGTAGACACTACTAAAATACAAAGGGCTGCTTCATCTGATCAGCACAAATTAAGTACACTGGCTCTTGTAGCATCAACAAATCAAGGTTTTCAAATGTCAAATATTTGAAATAAAAGCAGAGAACGTTAAAGCACAGACATGGCTCATGGATCGGAAATCTCCACAGGTTGGATGGGAAAATTTCCAATCCATGAATTACATTGGTATCGGACCCGATACCGATACTGGTTCAGATCGGCCCCCTCCCTAGCTTCAACAAAGGTTTAACTACATATATGACAAGTGGAGAACACAGGTCAAATCTGCTAAGCAGACATTATCACAATCAACAGAGGCTTTATCTGATGATCTGCTTCAAGATACCATTGGTGACGTCATAGGGCTTTCTGCAGATGTCCAGCGTATTTATGATGAACTACGCGAAGTCTCACTTCCAGATCAGGACATATGTCGAAGAGTGGATCGGTGTGTAGAGATTTCGAAGTTCATTGAATCCAGAGCCTCAAGTCGGCTGGGTGTAAAGATTCCAGAACAAGAGCAAGAGTGGCCAGAAGCAGGCTCTCTCTTCGACGCAAGCATCAGTAAATCAGGTTCTGTCATTTCTATCTTGAGAGGTATCTCAGAGCATTCAAGCCGATCTTCTGTAAAGCGCCAAGAAGCTGCTGCTGAAGCTGCTGTGAGCCAAGCTGTTCTGAAAGTGTTACAAGAGCAAGAAAAGGAACAATTGGAAATACAGCGCTTAGAAGCAGATGAAGAGGCAGCAGCCATCAAGCGTCGTTTAGAGCGAGAAGAAGAAGAAGCTCAAATTAAAGCTAAATGGGAAGAAGAGCATGCAGCTCTACAAAGGACCCTGGAAGAAAAGAGGAGAAAGATATTGCAGTTAGAGGCAATGAAAAGTCTCAATGCATCACAAGCAAGAATACAGGTGTATGATCAGGTGAAGGCTGTAGAAGAGCAGAAAGACACTGTAAAACAAGAGAGGGTAGAATAACCAAGCTTCTGTTCCAACAAGTCCTCAACTGCTGTATGTACCTTTTGTACCCCAGGCTGCAACCACCTCCTCAAATGACAATACAGCAGAACTTGTTAAGGTGCTGCCAGGTGCTTTAAGTGCGAACAGGATTCCAGTTCCAGAGCTGTCAGTATTCAGTGGGGATCCATTGACATACAACGACTGGAAACTCTCCTTTAAAGGGGACATATTATGCAAAACTCACTTTTTCCTTGCTTTAGTATGTATATTTGCGTATCCGGAGTGCCTCCCCACCCCTTAAGCATGATTTTTCGACAACTAAGTCAATGTTTTTCGTAAACTACCGGAGTCAGGGATTGGGTCTCTAAACGAGCCGTTTGGATTTCGACCGGATTGTGACGTCACAATCCGGTCTTTTGCATACTCCAGTCCTCGTGCTGGCTATCTCCTCCCACACTTCGCCAGCTACCTGGACGAGGATCCGCCATTTTCTCATTCTCGCTTAACTTGTACGCGACAGCCTGACCGCTACCATGTACAACCCGAAAGCCGAGCACTGCTGCTCTGTCGTCGGATGCACCGATCCTCCTGTTTTGCTACATGGCCTCCCTACCAAAGAGGATATCAGAGCGAAGCTGCTACATTTTATTTATCAGGGAAACGTCCCAGCTTCAGTGAGCAAAAGCGTTACGGTCTGTGCCAGTCACTTCACGCCGGACTGCTTCAGCAACCAGGGTCAGGACTGGACGCTGGACTGGCAACAAGATTGTCCCTTAAAAGATGGATCCATACCCACTGTCAATGATGGAGCTGTAAGTATTTAAAAAAACAGTGTAGTTTGTGTTACTTTGGCCGTTTAGCACATGAGCTAACGCTAACGCTAACCGTCGATGTAAATATGAGGCTGAACTAAGGTGAAGTTATCAACGTTGGGCTTACTGGCCGTAGTATTCACGATAATGTTAATGTTACCAAACGTTAATTTGTCATATCAGCACTCTTTTAAAACATGACAGTGAATTGAGAAAATGAATTAGGATATTGAGATTTTATCGCTTCTAACCGGCCGGTGAACCACTGCTCGGCCGTGAACAAGCAGAGGAGATTGTATGAAATCGTCTCAGTTGTTCGCGGACGGTGAGCTGCTGTTCCTCCGTGAACACGCAGAGGAGACGGGGTGAAATGTCTCGGTTGTTAGCGGACGGTGAGCTACTGTTCCGCCGTGAACACGCAGAGGAGACGGGGTGAAATGTCTCGGTTCTTCGCGGACGGTGAGCTACGTTAATTCATTAGCATGTTGTGCTAAAGGACAGTGACCTGCACGTTACCTGCAGTAAAGCAATCACTACTTTGTTTTGGAGCCAGAGACAGGGGTTACCTGCTACATGTCTGCTGTGCTACTATCAGTTATATGCAGGCATGGACACAGAAAAGTTGCTTCGCAAATGTGATAGCTCGTTGCCATGGTCCCGCGATGCCGTCCTCACGTCTTCCGCACGGCAGGAAGAGGTGGGCGGTGTGCGGCGCACGCAGTAGCTCATTAGCATTAAAGGGAAAGGCACTCAAACTGGCCGCTTAGAGCAGGGCTGTGAAACTGGTGTGTAAACACCCCTGCTGTGCTCAATCCTTCGGTTTTTTCGACCAAAGCATGTTACTATCATTCCATTTAGACATCAAGGAACCATGTCAACAAGCAGAAATGAGCATAATATGTCACCTTTAAAACACTGAAATACCAGAAAAACATTCAAGACAAAGAGAAGATATACTACCTGCGTAGATATGTAAGTGGACAAGCTAAAAAGGCACTTGATGGTTATTTCCTACTCGGTACTGAATCTGCCTATGTTGCTGCATGGGAGATTTTAGAGGAGAGATATGGAAATCCATTCACAATTGCAAAATCGTACAGAGACAAGCTTCAAGCACGGCCTAGGATGGGATCTAGGGACAATTTTGAGCTCAGAGAGTTTGTGGATTTTCTCCGCAGTTGCGAGGCTGCCATGGTCCACATCAAAGCCTTGGAAATCTTGAATGACTGTAATGAAAACAGGAAAATGTTGTCAAAGTTACCAGACTGGCTAACAGATGGAACCGGAAAGTTATTGAGGTTCAAGAACAAAGTAACCAGTTCCCCTCCTTCAGCCAATTTGTAAAATTTCTGACAAGAGAAGCAAAAATCTTGCTTGTAATCCTGTCACATCATTGCAGTCACTGAAGCAGGCTGATGCCGAAAAACCAAAATACCAAAGACCTCAAAGTTTAGGCGCAAAAACTCTTACGACAAGTTGAAATCAAAGAACTAACATGTCATGTATTTTCTGTCAGAAAAGTGGGCACACTTTGCACAAATGTAGGAAGTTCATAGAGAAAACGGTTCCGGACAGAATAAAGTTTGTTAAAACCAAAAGGTCATGCTTTGGCTGTCTCAAGTCCGGTCACCACTCAAAGAACTGCAACAGTAGAAGTACCTGTGATGTGTGCCATAAGTGGCATCCTACTTGCTTGCATGCAGTGTGACCTAGAGAAGAACAAAACCCACCACAAGCCAAGCAAACTCAAAGTCAAGAGAAGCCAAGTACAAGTGAAGAAAAGTACCAAGAAAGACCTCAGTCCATTCAACACAAAGAAACCACAGCTGCTACTTCAAACAGAGTGATACTGGAGGAAGCTAACACACAAACAGCAGCAATAATTCCTGTTTGGCTTTCATCCACATCTTAGCCAGCACAAGAACTTCTCGTGTACGCACTTTTGGATTCTCAAAGTGACACAAGCTTCGTTCTAAGTGAAGTAGCTGAAGCTTTAGAAGTAAACAAACAAGTCAAGCTCAGACTCTCTACTATGACCTCAAGAACCACATTAGTAAGCTCCCAAAGAGTAGACAACCTACAAGTCAGAGGCTTTTACACAGATAAGAAGATCTCCTTACCACCAGTCTATACACGGGACTTTATACCAGCCAACAGAACTCACATCCCAATGGATGAAACTGAAAAGGCTTGGTCTCATCTAGAGCACCTTCAAGGAGAAATCGCACCTTTACAGGACTGTGAAGTAGGTTTACTCATTGGCTACAACTGCTCACAAGCTTTACTTCCAAGAGAAGTCGTGTCTGGCAAAGAAAATCAGCCTTATGCACAGCGCACATAACTTGGATGGAGCGTTGTTGGCCACAGCAATCCCTGTCTAGACTATGGAGACACAATCGGGATCAGCCATCACGTAGTAGTGAGACAAGTGACTCCAGGTGTTGAGCCGTCGGTCAATCTCAAAACCGAAGTACACTATGTGAGCCGAACCAAAGTAATGAATTATTCCCTCAGACATCATAAATGTTCTGGAATCAGACTTCTCTGAAAGAGCTGGAGAAAATGATCCTGTGTCTCAAGAGGATTTGAAGTTTCTTTCCAAGTTAAGAGAGAACATTACACAAATGATAATGGTCACTACGAAGTGCCATTACCGTTTAAAGAGGAAAGACCAAAATTACCAAACAACAAGACATGTGCAATACACCGTCTGAACTGTCTTGAAAGGAGACTAAAGAAAGATCAAAGATACTACAAAGACTATGTCAAGTTCATGGATGACATCATTTCACGTGGTGATGCTGAGAAGGTCCCTGAGGATGAAATTGACAATAGTCCAGCTTGGTACATTCCACATCATGGAATTTACCATCCACAGAAACCAGGCAAAATACGTGTAGTACTTGACTTTTACCAAGTACCAAGAGACATCCCTCAACGACCATCTGCTCACTGGTCCTGACTTAACGAATACATTGGTGGGTGTCCTATGCCGCTCCCGAAAAGGTTCCATTGCAGTCATGTGCGACATGGAAAGTGCCAACTTTGGCCTAAAACATCTGGCAGCACAAGGGTAAGGTCAGTTCAGCAATGATGCCATATGCTTCTTACAAAGGAATTTCTATGTAGACAACGGTCTTATAAGCGTTCAAACTGAGAAGGAAGCCATGAAACTTATCAAAGACTCAAGAGAGCTTTGCTATACTGGCAAGTTAAGACTCCACAAGTTTGTATCTACCAGTGAGAACGTGATGGCAACCATCCCAGAGGAAGAACACGCAGTAGTCAAAGATCTGGACATGGCCTTGAGTTCACCACATATGGAGAGAGCTCTCAGAGTGGAGTGGTGCATCACATCAGACTCATTCAAATTCAGAGTTCAAGTGAAACCAAATCCATTGACAAGAAGAGGCGTACTGTCTACAATTGCTTCTGTGTATGATCACCTAGGGTTCATGGCTCCCTTTGTCCTTTCGGGGAAACAAATACTCCAGGAAACATGTAGAGAGAAGCTTGGATGGTATGAGGATCTTCCAGAACACTTAAGACCTCAGTGGGAGTCCTGGATTAGAGATCTACCCAACCTGGCTGAAATGGAAATCAAAAGATGCTTCTTACCTTCAAGTTTCAGCAGTGTCTAAAGGTATGAACTTCACCATTTTGCTGATGCAAGCGTCTCCGGCTATGGTGCATGTACTTACCTCCGGGCTATTAATCAATCTAATGAAGTTCACTGCTGTTTGGTAATGGGTAAGTCAAGAGTTACACCAACCAAATTTACAACTATACCTAGATTGGAACTGTCAGCTGCAGTTGTTGCAGTTCGAATCAGCGACATGCTTCAGAAGGAACTAGACATTCTAGAAATGTAGGTGTTCTTCTGTACAGATTCCACAGTTGTTCTCGGCTACATAATCAATGGCGCCAGAAGGTTTCAGGTGTTTGTAGCCAACCGCATACAAAGAATCAAGTCAAGTGCAAAGCCTGAACAATGGGCTTATGTTGCCTCTGAGAACAATCCTGCAGATCATGATTCACGAGGTTTGACTGCACAGCAGCTCAAGAACTCAAACTGGTTCACAGGACCAACATTTTTGTGGCAAAAGGAACTACCTGACGGAGAACACAAGGTGGGAGAAAAGAAGATGATCCTGAACTTCGCAAGGCTTTTGTGTGTAACACTAAGATAAAGGAGGAAAGGTCAACATTGGATCACTTCAAGAAGTTCTCTGATTGGTCAAGTGTGATAAAGTTAGTTGCTGGACTGAAAAGACAGATCAGGGAATACAAAGGTGTTCAGCAAAGAACTAACAAATGTACACGCTTGGAAGAAAGGAAAGAAGCAGAACTGGCAGTGGTCAAGTTAGTACAAGAAGAAGCATTCTCAGACTTGATAAAGAGCTTGAAACTAGGGAATGTAACAGTCATGACCAAAGATAGAAAGCTGTACAAGTTGAGTCCATTCCTGGATGAAGAAGGCATCCTAAGAGTGGGAGGACGTCTAAGTTGAGCCACGTTACACCCACACGTGAAGCATCCGGCACTTCTACCTAAGAACAGCCATATACCCTCTCTACTTATCAAGCACTTTCGCGAAAAGATACCGCATCAAGGACGTGGAATGATGATGAACAAACTGCAAGCTAATGGATGGTGGATCCTGGGATGCAGCAGCGCAGTCTCGTCACACATTTTTAAATGTGTCAAGTGCAGAAAATATAGGAGACCGACTGAAGAACAAAGGATGGGTGACTTACCACAAGACAGAATGGAAACTACTCCACCCTTTACCTACACTGGCATTGACTGTGTTGGTCCTATTTATGTTAAAGAGGGAAGAAAGGAGCTCAAAAAATATGGTCTTTTACTTACCTGTCTATGTTCAAGAGCCATACACATAGAGATGCTGGACGACATGACAACTGATGCATTTATTAATGCTTTGAGAGCATTCATTGCCATACAAGGAAATGTGCGTCAACTAAGATGTGACCAAGGCACTAACTTTGTTGGTGCAAGGAGAGAGTTTATAGAACTTATTAAAGGAATGGATCAAGAAAGAGCAAAGAGTTTATGATGTGAATTTCTCATGAACCCTCCAGCAGCGAGTCACATGGGTGGCGTCTGGGAGAGGCAGGTATGGACCATAAGGAGTGTTCTTACTGCTATTCTGGACAAGTCATCACGAAGGCTTGACAGTACCTCCCTTAGGACATTCATGTATGAGGTTATGGCTATCATTAACAGCAGACCACTCACGGCTGAACATTTGAATGACCCATCTGGACCTGAACCTTTAACTCCGAACCATATCCTCACAATGAAGTCTGCAGTCATTCTAACCCCACCTGGAAAATTTGTCAAAGAAGATCTTTATCTTCAGAAGAGTTGGCACCAGGTACAGTATTTGGCCAACAAGTTTTGGACTCGATGGAGGAAATAACATCTTCTGAACCTACAATCGAGGCAGAAGTGGCATAAGAACAGAAGGAAAATGAAGGTCAATGACATCGTCCTTTTGCAAGATGATCTAGCGCCACGCAATGAATGGAAGCTAGCCAGAATCACAGAAGTTTACCCAGGATCAGATCTGAGATCCGTCTGTCAACGCCTGCCTTGCCTGCTACACGCCCCTCTCAGGGAGAGGATGCCGCTTACGCTAGCGGTAGCATGCACTAATGTTTACGGTGGATGTATCGCTATGGCTCGCCGAGATGCTGTCGTTCAACTGGTTGTATAAGCTTAATAAGCCAACACTCAGGAATTTGTGTGTTGTCCACCATTACATGAGAGACTCCCCACTCCCCAACACAACCACCAGGCTCCCATCCCCCACTGACCTGCAACAGGTTACATCTAAAAACAGCTAGCGAAAGCTGTGTTTGTCTCCAACAGTCTCCAAACTCTTGGGCACTGTTCGCATAGTCTCTGTCTCCAGTCTGCACGTTTCCAGACTTTTTACTGTGACGCTTCAAACGCCATTGCATAGCGGACCGAAGCAGAGCTAACTAGTTAGCCAATTTCAAGCTGACTTCATCATCCTCGTAGGCAACTGTAAATACTATCAAAACGTGGCGACACTTACCTGTGGCTCGGGTGCAGTTGCTGGGTCCCGTATGGATGGGACTGATCCTTTTACGAGGGTCAGTGTCGAGGCAAAGCCAGCTTTGTACTGACCCTCGTTACTGAAGCAGTCCGATGTGAAGTGGTTAGCACACACAAACAAACTTACAGGAACCGTAGCCGGCACGTTGTCATTAAAAATGAAACGCAACCACTGTCGCTTCTGTTCTTCTGTAGCTGGGACAGAATATAGGCACTTATGTTGATTTTACAACCAACAACAGAGCAATTTGCATGTCTAGCTCCGAGCGACGCTATTGCGAAACACTGCTATCTTACCGCTGGACACACCGAACTTCACCTCGGGGATGAACGCCCCCCTCCTCCGGGGAGAGGGGGGAGTGTTTTCGCGCAGAGGAGCCCGGTCTATGCAAATCACTCCTGTCGTTACATAACGACAGGAGCTGAATCTGAACAGCCTGTAGGAGCCCCGTTTTACCAGTGGGTGGGGCTGCAGAGACGATGCAGCACTCGTTCACTTTCCTCATTCTGGGAGTTGGTAGGCTCAGGGAGGATCAGTTTATATACGTAGAGACCAGAGAAAACGTGTTTTTCATAATATGGGACCTTTAATGTTTTGATTGAAATTTCATGTCAGAAAGTCGACAAGAAATGTTTCATTGAGAAATCGAAGTGTTTGAATTGCAAACAGTATTGTATTTAAAGAAATCCCACTTTAAGATTTGTGTGATTTGGTGGGTTACACCCCGCCTTTCCGAAACCCCGCTGTTCCGAAAATAGACTTCCATTCTTCGTAATGGCGGGGTTTCCCATTTTTTCTAAAGACCCCGCTATTCCGAAAAGGCTATTGGGGAACACCTAACCCTAACCCTAAACCTATTGGGAAGTAATTGGAACTTGAAAGTCGGATTCGGAACAGCGGTGTTTCGGAGTGGGGGTGTTTCGGAATGGAGGGGTTTCGCAATGAAGGTGTTTCGGAATGGAAGGCCGTCCCCAATTTGGTGGGAGTGTAACGGTTGTTTGTAATATACACTGAACAAAAATATAAACGCAACGCTTTTGTTTTTGCTCCCATTTTTCATGAGCTGAACTCAAAGATCTAAAACATTTTATATATACACAAAAGAACCATTTGTCTCATATATTGTTCACAAATCTGTCTAAATCTGTGTTAGTGAGCACTTCTCCTTTGCCGAGATAATCCATCCCACCTCACAGGTGCAGTTTTGCTTTATTGGGGGGGTCTGGGGGGGTCAGAAAACCAGTCAGTATCTGGTGTGACCACCATTTGCCCACCAGAGCTGTTGCCCTTGAATTGAATGTTAATTTCTCTACCATAAGCCGTCTCCAAAGGCGTTTCAGACAATTTGGCAGTACATCCAACCGGTCTCACATCCACAGACCACGTGTAACCACACCAGCCCAGGACCTCCACATCCAGCATGTTCACGTCCAAGGTCGTCTGAGACCAGCCACCCAGACAGCTGCTGCAACAATCGGTTTGCATAACCAAAGAATTTCTGCACAAACTGTCAGAAACCATCTCAGGGAAGCTCATCTGCATGCTCGTCGTCCTCATCGGGGTCTCGACCTGACTGCAGTTCGTCGTCATAACTGACTTGAGTGGGCAAATGCTCACATTCGATGGCGTCTGGCACGTTGGAGAGGTGTTCTCTTCACGGATGAATCCCGGTTTTCACTGTTCAGGGCAGATGGCAGACAGCGTGTGAGGCGTCGTGTGGGTGAGCGGTTTGCTGATGTCAACGTTGTGGATCGAGTGGCCCATGGTGGCGGTGGGGTTATGGTATGGGCAGGCGTATGTTATGGACAACGAGCACAGGTGCATTTTATTGATGGCATTGTGAATGCACAGAGATACAGTGATGAGATCCTGAGGCCCATTGTTGTGCCATTCATCCACGACCATCACCTCATGTTGCAGCATGATAATGCACGGCCCCATGTTGCAAGGATCTGTACACAATTCCTGGAAGCTGAAAACATCCCAGTTCTTGCATGGCCAGCATACTCACCGGACATGTCACCCACTGAGCATGTTTGGGATGCTCTGGATCGGCGTATACGACAGCGTGTTCCAGTTCCTGCCAATATCCAGCAACATCGCACAGCCGATCAACTCTATGCGGCAAATGGTGGTCACACCAGATACTGACTGGTTTTCTGACCCCCCCAGACCCCCCCAATAAAGCAAAACTGCACATTTCAGAGTGGCCTTTTATTGTGGCCAGCCTAAGGCACACCTGTGCAATATTCATGCTGTCTAATCAGCATCTTGATATGCCACACCTGTGAGATGGGATGGATTATCTCGGCAAAGGAGAAGTGCTCACTAACACAGATTTAGACAGATTTGGGAACAATATTTGTGGGAAATGGATCTTTTGTGTATATATAAAATGTTTTAGATCTTTGAGTTCAGCTCATGAAAAATGGGAGCAAAAACAAAAGCGTTGCGTTTATATTTTTGTTCAGTGTATTTTTTCAAGAGATAGCTTTTATTGTGAAACAGCTATTTTTGTTTTGAAATCCAGTTGCGCTGTTCTGTGTACATGAGAAGGGAGAAGGGAGAAGCTAGCAGAAAAGGAATGTGCATATGTCCTGTTAAGAAACATGCTAAGTAGCAACTGTTAAGTGGTTGTAAAATGTTTGAGGACCCTCCAAGAGTCAAACATAATTCCTTTATTTGCAGCACGCAGCCAACAAGGTAGCTTATGTTTCTTTTGTCTTTGTTTTTCCTTTGATAAGCAGTTTTCCACATACTGTGAATGCTTTTATTGTTGCTAACTTTGTCTTTATACTTTGCGTGTATGTGTCTGTAGTTTTCACGGTGGATTTGGTGGTTTTGGTGGATTTGGAGAGAAGGAGACAAATAAACCTGTTGAAAGAAAGCCACTTGTGTTTGCCGTGCTTCGAGGGAATTACACTGACCATTTCAGTCACTTAGGGTGAATAGAAGGAGAAGAAAGAGAGAGGAACCAACTTAGTGAGGAATGTGGTATATTTATATAATAATAATAATACATTTTATTTGTACAGCGCTTTTAAAAACTCTCAAAGACACTTTACAAGAATGGAATACATACAAGAATACATAAAATCAAGTGCATGGTGCATAAACTCAAGTGCATAGTGCGATAGAGGAGAAATTTATTTATTATTTATTTATTTATTTAATTTATGAGTCTTAATAGGTTTTAAGACATAAGGAAGAGGATGGTTGGTGGGACAAGACGTCTTCTCAGGTCTGTTCCTTGTCTTTCTTGACATCCTTCCTTCTTAAGGTCAGAGGTCAGTGGGTCTGTGTGTGTCTCTGTGCACTCCAACACAGGCACAAAGAGCCTTTCGATTAAACCATCAAAATGTTAATGAAAGAATTTAGTTTCTTTGTATAATCCTGTGTTCGGTCTGCTACATCAGCATGACGTAGAGCTGCTCAATGTGTTTCTGTCTCTCAGCTCCAGTGCTGATGTTAGCAGAGTCAAGTGTTTGTACCTGTTCTGAATAGCCTGCTGTCACAGCCTAGTCCTGGATGCATCACTCTGCCTCTCCAATCTCCCTTCATGAATTGAAACTGTCATTTATGTGTCTTTGTAGTCTCAAAGCAAGACATCTTACATATGCCCATAACAACTGACATTCTCCCCTCAAAGACATTCACTCTGTTGCATGTGGTAACTCAAACAGAGGGTTAAGTGAGGCAGGTGTTTGAAAATGAACAAAGAGAGCTTGTGGGAGAAGTTGAAGCCCCATCTTGTTTCACACCTCAAGTCTGACCAATCTCTATGTAAAGTTTGTTTAAACTTTGATTGATGTCGCATCTGTGGAGCAGAAACGACAGTAGCTGGCTGTTTTTACCAGTCTGACTGATAACAGAAATGTACTGGACCTACATAGCTTTCAAGTAGACAGGTAGAAAACAATGTTGATTCCATTGATTGATTAATTGATTTTATCTCTCCAACCCACCATATATAGTGACATCAGAAAGACAATCTAACATTGAGAGGCCATGATCAGTCTTTACAAATACCAATGATAAGTTTGCAACATACTAACAGCAGCCAGCTGAAATTACACAAGGAAAAAATAGATTCAGAGCATAAAAACAATGTAGTGGGGAGTAGGCCCTATGATGACGTGTGACACATATGTGTGTGTCTGAGTCAGAGTGCATTGATATGATTGATAGAACTGAGGCATTTCTCTTTCATAATATTGGTGAGTGACATCATGTGGAGAGGTTTTCCAGCACTCAAAGTAATGTTACCCTAACATAACATAACATACAGTTTATGACAGGCACAATTGTGTGTGCATGCAACTTAATTGAAACTAAGTTGAATGAATACGAGTTGAGACGTAGTTGAATGAAAACTAAGTTGAATGAAAACTAAGTTGAATGAATACGATTTCTGAAGCTATCGTGCTGAACTTTATTTCACTAAAATTCAACTTAGATCCTTTTTTTTGCCTCCCCTAGCATTGTTAATGATTAAAACAAATTGTTTGCTCTTGGATATGAACTTTTGTTGATTTCTGAAGGTGGTCATGCCAGACTGACCAACCAGCACTGCTGTCCTCCACTAATGAGGTACAACAATTTAATGAAAAACTAAAACATAATTATACTATATTGTGGAACAGTGTGTTGGAACACTGCAGGTTGAGCAGGTATTTCTCCTCCTCCATTAAAAAGGCATCATTCTTGCTGATAAAACCATCATGAGTACTTAATGTTACGTTGATTTGTTTGGTCCACTGGTGATATAGCACACCTTGGGCTGCAAATCTCAGTGTCAACATTTCTGTGGTAAGTGTTCTCTGTGTGCGAGAAGCGCTGTTAAAGGTAATTAGAAAATACAAGTTGTAGAATGAGACATAAATTACATACCCTGCATAAATACACATTTTGTAAATCAGTTGATAAATAAATGGACTTTTCTTGTCTTTTGACCACTCAAAGCGCTTTACAAACACACATACACACCAATGGCACAGCCACTGAGAGCAATTTGGGGTATATTATAAACTCAGTTTTGTTTTACATCCTTGGTGTTGTAAAGTGAAAAAATACATGAATCTTTAACCTTCAACCTTTGAGCCTTTATTATCTTGCCCAAGGATATCTTGTCACGCAGCCACAGCTGGGAATTGAACCACTGACCTTCCAATTATTTGCTGGCCCGCTCTCCCCAATGTAACAAAATATCCAAATTATCAAAGGGAAACTACTGTTTATAGGCAACGTATTAGAAATAATATCTATCTACTGGAAACATGAAAATCTGCTCAAATCAATTCAAAAATAAACATCTAGAGTACTGAGGGTCAGGTCAACAACCAATGTAAATGCATAATCAGTGATAAGTGAATATGGGAAGCAATCACCTCAAACAGTCTTTGGGATTTTTAGGTAAAGTACACTGAACCATGATCAGTAACTACAGCATACTAATTTAGCTGTCGGTAAACTTGAATATCTGAGAAAAGAAAAGGTTCTGCTGGTGTATCATGCAATATAAAAGTAATGATATTTTCAGTGCGCTCCTTCTGTCCTGCTTGTTTGTTTTCCTTCTCACATCAATGAATCCAGTAGCAATTCTCAGACTGCCGGTTATATCTCAACATCAAAGTCCATTTTGCTGAAATGATGACATTTAGGATTGTCTTGGAAAAAGTTAAAATTACACCCTGTCCTGTTTTCTCTATTTATTCAATGTGAAGAGAGCATATCGGGTGTGTCCCACGCATCAAAACAAACACGTCCTTGGAGTCAGGCCTGTCCCCGTTGACTGTTCCCACATCTAACAGTAAACTTCAGATCACGTCTGTGCTTGTGGCGACACCGTACTTTCCCCAACACCGGGCTTTTATAGCCCATCAGTGAGGAAACAAATACTCAGTGACCATACAAATCATGCCTGATACTGAGGTAAACAACTGTGTCTTTCTTCTCTGGAGGGATTCTCAATGTCATGGCAAATTCACCGCCAAGTCCTTTGTTCAGAGCCTCACAGATAGTTTTGATATTTTGTGGGTTTACTGTAATGCAGTCTGAGAGGCGTCAGTTATCTGAGGACCTCTAATAAACCCCAGTAGTATCCCCTACTGAAAGCAGTATTTGATACTAGCGTTTGAGCAGAGTAAGCACTGTGATGATGAATTTGCTGATTTTGAGCCTTACCAGTAATATATGTAGGATCATTTTGACCAGATTCATTTTGTATTTGTACTGTATTTGTATTCATTCGAATTTCCTGGATAACATTAATCTGATAGTTATTAACAACAATTTTAAATCAGTTTGAAAATGTTTTTCACTACAGCAGACAGCAAACTTGAACACCAACATTTTATAGTACAAAGCAGATACAGCTGCTACAGTCAACAACAGCAAGGAGATGAAAAGGAAGAAAAATTCCCAAGACTCCCTGACAAAAATCGCTACATTTTTGAGTTATTGGGGTAGGTGACACTAAATAAATTTTATGAAATGCTGTCTATAACAAATTTATCATAAATTTGGCAGATGTTACACATTGTTATTTTTTTCTTTAAGTAAAAAACATGATGTCCATTTCTCCCTGCGATGTGTTTATTTGCATATAGAACGGGAAATTGAGATCTGATCACAAGTGGTCACTCGAGAGCATGTTGAGATGCCACAAATTTGCCCGGTGTGACCTGACGGACTAAGAGCTGTCCAATTATGATCGGATCACCAAAGACGTATGTTAATTCCAGTGATATACGACCTCATAGTTTACAATAATGTAGCTCAGTGACGGTACAGAGGTTTCATTGAGGAGACAAGCATATATAATCAGATATTTGTGTTTGCCACTGTTACCAGAGATCCAGTCTGCAGTATAGCTCAGACACTTGACTGATTAACCAGAGAATTGTAGAGTAACGTTTGGATTCTTGATCAAACAAAATTTTTGTTTTATGTGGATATTCATATTCTCACACTCCCTCTTTCTTGCTCGTCCACATGAGCACTCTCTATCACTACTGTGGTTCTGTATCACATTACATTTTTTTATCAACTGATGGTTTTTATAACACCTCCTCTTAGGGGGTGCTGCGGCCCCATCAGCCCCCCTACTCCCTGCGTCCATGGAGCATTATCCTAAATGTTTTCAACAATGTTCAAACTCAGAAAAATTCAGAAGTTTAGTAGTGCATTTCATTTTGACACCTGAAACTATAAGAGAGTCAGAGGGTGAGGAAGGAAGTCAGCGAATGACACTAAACACAACCTGAATAACACTAAAACATTTCCCTTCCTTGAAAATTTGTGCCTGAATAACGTCAGCTCAATTTTGTTGTTTAAGGTGTGTTTGCCACCACAAGTGAATTTTCCTTTAGAAGTATAACTGCGGGATCAATTGTGTTTATATGTCCAAGAAAACAGGATTACTTTAGCTGCAAGCCAGCGAGCAGCGTCGCGCACCGAGGGTGTGTCTGTCTGTGTGTTTTCTTTAAGTTCAGTCAACCTCTAAGTGAACTCAGCACTCACCAGAGACTCCAGTTCTCTCTTCTTTTTCCCCTCTCCTCTCTGCAATGTTATGTTCCTGAAGTAAAGTACATTTCCCCTCCAGCTCCAGTCAGCAGTCAACATAAAATACAGGAAATAAATACCCGACAATGGAGGTCACCTCCACAGAGCGCTGCTGCAGGCAGATAAATGCAAGTGTAGCTAAATTCCCTTTGTGGGTGTTGATTCTCCCATAAGGTCTGGCTCTGCACCCGACTCTGAGCAGCTGAGCAGTGGCTAATCAAAAACACACTTTAAAGGACTTTTTTTTTTAATTCAGTATTAATAAGACAGACTTGATGAATTCTAATCACTTTGATTATCCTCTCACTTTTCCTCATCATCAGGTTCATATAACAATGTATCCAGGACTTTGGTTCATGACCAAATACCTGCAAAAACTAATGACATTTCCATCAGCTTCAGTCGCAGTTCTTGTTTAGTGCTAATTAGCATTTGTTTGTATGCCAACATGCCAACAATTTAAAATGTGTTTGGCTCAAAGCAGTGCTGTGCCTAAGTGCAGCCTTACAGAGCCACTGCTGCTGTCTCAGTCTTCTTTTAGAGCTACTGCCCTGTTTTTGGTTGCTTCCAATTACTTCATTACCAATTTCTCTTTGATCTTTGCGCTCCATGCTATAAACTACAAGATGACATTTGGATTGAGGAAACAATATGACACTGATTGCCATACACAACTGACATCTATGTATGCTCCTATTTATTCTTAATGAGAGAACCGAGTTATCCACATGCTGTTGTTCCACTTTACCATTCTTTGGTAAAGATACAGATAAAATAAGGTGGGATTTATAACTCCAAGATCTTTTTCATAGGGAGTTCAAGCAAATTGGACCATCACATGAAAACTGATTTTTCTCCCCTCTCCTTTCTTTTCCAAGTTGGTAATGAGGCTTGGAGCACAGCATTGGTGATTACAGGAGGAGGACCTGGACACCTAGAGCCAGAGAAAAGATTGCATGATAGAAAAAATCAGGTTGAAAGGCTTTCTCTGCCTGTGGCCACCCTCACAGCACACAACACCAACACCCCAGCCCCTTTGGCCAAAATAATTATGGGAAATTGCAGGTTGTGGAAATACACTTTTTTGTCATTGATTGCAGACAACAAATGTTGGAGGATTGGTTCATGTCATTTCAGGCACACAACACTCTCATTAAAGGCAAATCAGCGAGGTAAGACAGATAAATAGATGGTGCTCGGGGAGTTGAATTTTACCTGATGAGTCACTTCCACTGAGAATAAAAACAGTCTCCTCCTGTGTGTCAAATCTTTTGTTCTGTCTCAAATCAAACACAGACCTGCACTTGAAAAGTGTGTGTCTGGTTAACTGAATAGCTGTGTTTGGGAATGTTGCAGGGATTTTATTTTTACATTTACAATACTATAAAGTATATTATATATTTTTGGTATCTTTGGTTCCAGGCAGTCCCTGCTGTGGTGTTTTGCTCTGCATCTCAATCTGTCACTCACTGGACACATTTGGCTTCGATGTTATTCTATTAAGTAAGTTGAATTTTAGGTACTGTGAAACTCTAATACTTCTGTGTACTTTCAAGTATCAAAAACAAAGAAAATATATATTTTTTAAATGTGTAGATGATGGTGCAGTTTTCTTTTTTCAGTGCCAATAAACACAATAGATAAATCAAAAACATCACTTCTCAGTCCTTAAAAGATTTACTATCACACTGTGGTTGAACTTGAAATGTTGATGTACAAGAAAAAACCTCAAAGAAAATACCAACTTACTGCACTTGAATACTTACTGTAAGAGAGAAAAATCTGAAACAGAATGGTGAAAATTGAGGCAACAAAGTCTTAACAGGATTTTAATTTGAGTTTTTTTTTTATTATTTGTTTTTTCTTATGTGCATTAGTCTCAAAATATTTCACTCTTTACATTGGAACTGTCTTATTATTGGTTTGTCAGTCATCTGTAAAGCATAAATTGCACTAACTTGTATGAAAGGTGCTTTACAAACAAAGATGATTAAAAATATCCTTTTGACTTTTAGTCCAAGTGGGTCAAGCTCCAAAGACACTGGATCCTACACCTCCCATAAGTATTGTATAGTAGTAGTAGTATCTTTCATTTTATTGCACACTTCAGAGGGCCTCATTTATGATAATGTTCAGAGATGTATGTTTGAACATCATTTCACACGATGTGCTTGAGTTCGATTCATAAAAGATTCTGAACATAAAAAAACCTTGCTTAATCAGGTTTCAAGAATCCCAGTTGTAACTGTGAGAGTAGCCATGGACCAAAAGACAAAATTAAACTTTTTGGAAGACACAGTGGAGGAGAATAAATTTTAAAACTGTTTTATAAATTAAGCCATAAATAAATTGAATTTTGAATTGAATGTTGAATCTTTTTTGGTTACAGTAACACCCATGTCTTTTAAACTTCAAACCACAATTTGTAACTCAACATAGAGTATGCTGTATCAGTGTCCATCTAATTCCACAATACAAAGCCAATAAAGCAGGTACAATGTCCAGTGAAATGTGTGAGTCAAAGTCAAACACAGGCAGCTGCAGTCACTCACAACTGTGGACCGCCAGCTCCCCCGCCTGCTTTTCAGCTGATGGTATAATCTCTGGCTGTTATCACACGCGACTGGCCACATGCACATACACCTCAACATAAGATTCAGTCAGTGTGTGGAGTGTGAGTGGCAGAGCAGCGGGAGAAACAATGGACGGCGCAGGAGAACAAAAGGAAGAGAAAAGGTTGAGCTGAGAGGGAGCACATTAAAAGGAGAAAATGGGAGGAATATTTTGCCAAATGCTGCAAAATTATAGATATGTTCACAAAGAGGGTCATATTTGTCAAAGAAGAACATACCTGAAAGTGCACAAATAAATACTTTAATATTATGTGAATATGTATTCCTGCTCCTTTAATTATGGAAGTTCAAAGACATGCAGGGTGATTCTAAATTACCCATACATGTGAATGTTAGTGTGAATGGTTGTTTGTCTCCATACATGAGCCCGATGATGAACTGGCGATCTAATGTCAGCTGGGATTGGCTCCAGCCCTCCAGCAACCTTGTACAGGATAACAGAAAGGGTCAGATTGACCAACAGTTTGTGACCGGATGCACTTTGCCATTCCACAGTCGGACTTCCTGTGTGGCTCTATCTGCTCTGTGTAGATTGACACAGCTGCAGTCGGCTTCCATTAAAAATAGACTCGGTACGTATTCTCTGCTCCGCAGAGAGGAGAGCTGCTTCTGGGATGCTGCTGAAACGTGCCGTGGCGCAGCCGGGGGAAGAATGAGTATTGTCTGGAACAGCCGCGATCAGCTCCAGTGACCTTATCGCAGCTCTAACGCGGCTGTGACAGGCCCAGTGGAATCTGGGGGTCAGAATAAATTTGAAGCAAGGAATCTGAAGAAATTGTAGTAACTATACAAAAAAATGGGAATCACAGTTTCAAGTGATTTGTGTAGAACATCAAAAGCCCGTACTGGTAAAACCTTATGCAGACAGTAGCAGCTTTGGTTGCACAGCCAAGCACTTGTCAAGTACTGTGTTCATTCATGTTTCTTCAAAGCGAGGTGGAGCAGTTTACATACTTTACCATATCGGAGCACAGAGAGGTCATGCAGCCCGCCGTGCCCCATCCCACTCTGATTACCAATTACTGCTGTGCTCTCCAGTGGAGGTTCAAGCCGAGCAGCCAGCTCCATCTTAATGAGACAGAGGGCCACTGCTCTGCATCTGACATTAGCTTTCTAAATACCAGAGCAGATCAACCACACAACCTGCGCTTTATCCCAAATGAGAAATACAAAGCAGCCATGAGATGACATGCAACAGAGATAGGGAAAAGAGAGAGAGGTAGATTTGTAAAGGAGAGGTTGAATGGAGGGACACAGAAGGAGTAAAAGACAGATGCTGTTACCAACGTTACTCGTCTTCATTTGCCCCCTGCTCCTCCCTCTCATTTGTGAGGAATCAAAGGTTTTTGCTGATAATTAGCTGATCCTGACACTAATTAGAAATGCTCTGAATAAAAAAAAAAAATGAATATTTTCCTTAATGTAGTCACCATGTCAATAAGTGGGGGGAGACTTTGTTAAAAAGCAGCTCTGCAAACTCATCAAGTGATCTCATCTGAAAAGGAGGACTGTTGATCTGCACTGATGGTAGCAACACAAGACATTAAGACAGCAAATCGAAGATGGTAGGATGTTGGCTTGGACCAATGTTCAATCCTATATAAATGTAGATGTAATTTTGGTAATCAAGATATTTATTGAAAACTTTCTCAGTACACGTGAATCATGTGCAGCTTGAAAAATCTGGGAAAGTTTGGTTCGGGTTCCCCCTTTCAATGATCATGTTATAATTGATTTTAATAAACTGACAAAATTAATCTCAAAAAGGCTTAAAATATATAATCACTATAAAAATGTTGCGTTAAACAAGCGTGCAAACAGTTGCTTATTAACACATTGAGCAGCAACATACAGTAGCATTTATTTGGAGTTAAATGTATTTAATTCCCAGGAACAACAACAGCATTAGTCATTTCAAAGAGCGTCTTGAAACAACATATGTTTATGAGTAACAAACTCAAAAGCTAATCTGCTTTTAAGTTTTAAGTATTAATACACAATCAAGAGAGCAGGGCTGCCACTCAGTGTGTAACATCATCTTCCAAATGTAAACTCCACTTATACTAAACAGTAAAGAGCATATGCAGTGGGACACAACACACAGAAGCAAACGCTGAAGCTAGAAAACATTTGGCTTATGTGCTGTGAGCAATTTTAATTCAATACTGGAGTCTAGTATCCAGCACTTATCCATGGTTAAAGTTTCAACTTAAAAATATTCAGTTAACTGAACTTATGAAAACCCATTTAGTAGCCTTAAGATATTAGGTTGAATCAATGACTGTTCAGTTAATAAATATTAATAACAACATTGACTTCCTTTTACATTTTTCCCAGTTAGAAGAGTCAGTTTTTCAAGTCACATATAGAACTGGAGCCAGTACAAAGACAATATATGAAACTACTCCCACTTAAAGGGACTTGGGGCAGGATCAAGAAATGAGACTCAATAGTGACTCGCCGGCCGTTGCGGCCGTTAGGGTAACTGCAGCCTTCAGCCAAGCCGGCGTGGGAGCGCGCATGAGCTCTTCACAACAGTGCAGCTGATGCCGTCTCATCCCTATTCGTCAGACGCTTGACGCTTGGTCAAGTGCCTTAATGTGAGATACCAGACTTGTTTTGTATTTTCCAAGTCAATGTTATGACTGTAACTGAAGGTTGTTCAATAAAGTGTTTATAAAAATAAAAAATAAAAAAAAAAAGCTTGGTCAAGTGCCCCTCGCGTCGATACCTGACGCAGGAGCTACCCCTTTGCGTTGGTCTTATCCGCTACACATGAAGCAGCCGGGAAGCTGCTCGCTGTGTGTAGCGACACACAAGCGCAGTGATTTACAGTTACGGTTGATGCAGTCTGAAAGGCACGGGCGAAAGCAAAGACGGCATATCGGGGGACAGAAATATCGTCTCTGATAAGGGATTGCTGTGTGTTAGCGGCTAATGTTACTACACAGACACAATAAACCGTTAGCCTGTGGCTACATCCAGCTGCTAACGTCACCTCCTGGATAACAGGTTGGGCTTTCAGTCCCATATATAAAGGGACATATTTCTAACTATTCAGTTTCAGACTAAAGGACCGTGGAAAATGCGCAGTCTGTAACTATTCAGTGCTACACAGCGGTGGACTAAGTTACATGTTTGCAGCTAACGCTACTTTGCACGTTAGGTCACTCCGAGTCCTCGGTGCTCTCATATGATTTTCAAATCAAGCTCTAAACATGACCTGTAATGTTTTCTTACCTGGTTACTAGGAAATGAGCCATGTCAGCATCTGTTTTCAGTCCCAATTCAAGTTGAAGCTGCCTCCATGAGTCGAATGCGTATCCGATGTGTATTTAGGTGCCAGCCCGGCTTTGCTCGTAATTTTGTTTCGACTCACAACATGCCGCTGATAAAACCTTTTTTTTCTTCTTAGTATGACTTTTTAGTGGACTTTGTGTGGTGGTGGGTCGTTTGCTGGCCGTAGCAGAATCCATTACTACCCAAACACTAGTTTGGGTCCGCCGCGTTTGTTTACTTCCTGTATCCAAGTCGAAAGCCGGTCGAGGACGCGCATTCAGTGTCCTCTGACGTCACGTCCGCAGGACTGCGCGGGAAATTCGGACCACGAATTGCAGTACATTATGCAGCACACAGCCTGTTCAAGGCGATGGAGAGATACGTGGGTGGGCTCATTCTTTTTGGTTTTGAACGCTTCATCACCCATTAGCATTAAAAATCTTAAAATGCATGTTTATAATTTCACAGATCCTGCCCCAAGTTCCTTTAAGGGTAATAGTAGAGACTGAATTCACTACTAAACTTCATCATGGTTACACATGTTTTCATTACTGTGAAAACAAACAACAATGACTTATCTCAGACACAAAAGTTTCCCTCACGTGTTTTCTTCAAACTGTGAAAAAGAAGTCTGAGGAGAGTTTTAATTGTCAAACACTGCATGCCTATTTTCATGAGATGATTAAACTCTGTGCAGTATATTCATCTAACTGATCATTTAATTTAGAAGAACATGTTCATAAGTTCTGAAGTTGTCTGAAAATGAAAAGTAGACATTTTAAGTGTAATCATATTGAAATAAAAAAGACTTTATATATATTTTTGTTAAGTTAATGGAAAAAAAGTAGATTCCACTTATTTCCTGTATGACTATTTACAGTACATACATAATAACACTTAACTTTGTTACTGGGAAAGTTTCATGTTGTAGAGAAAGACTTCAAACCAAGTTTTCAGGAGCTTTAAGGAATTTTTATTTGACTTTTCATCTGCATACAGCATGCTATGTACTGTATACAGTGGGCTATATCAGTAATTTCTCAATATCCGAGCTTGCTTCCACAACCTTTTCAGTGTGAACAGCGTTATAGGGTACTTTGATTAAGGGAAAAGGTTGACGGGGACCTCTTCAGTGACCTACTTGGTAAGCAGGAAGTTATTAGCCTCCTATACACTGGGAATGTGCAGCATCTGCTTCAACCATTTCCCAAAATGCACCTGGGAAATGATGTTTATTTATTCTAACTTTGATATAAAAAGAAAGGCCAGGGGCTTTGGTTAGCTGAAGCAGTGAGTCAGGTTGCGACGAGTAAACACAGGAGTTTAGGAAACGTGGACACTGCAGGTCAAGAGAGAGCATAACGACCCTGTATCTCAGTCTGAGGTGTCCTTTTAACGACATGCTATGTGGCACTCGCATAACACAGGCGGAATAGCAGCAATGACAAAGCAGCTGCCTCAGGAGCATAGGATGACACCAAGCCGTGGCAGAGAGAGGGGCTGAGGCCAGAGAAGAATGAGAGAAAGAGAGTGTGTAGCCGACTAAAGTGGTGCGCAGCTGAGATAGACGGCTTGAAGGACATTGAGATGAGAGCCACAATGTATTTAGCCGGGTGACTAAAACTGCAGAATGGGGATGAGAGGGGAGCAGGAAAGGGATTAAAGCCTATCGACCAGCCTGTGCAATCGCCTCTTACATTATATGGAGCCATGTTTAATTCAGGTCTTGGCTTTGAACAGACACAGATGAGATATAGCCAGAGGGGGTGAGGAAGAGAAGAAGGAGGAACAGGGTAAAGAAGAAAGACCAAAACGGGAGGATTGTTCTGGTCAATCAGTTTGTAGATCAAGAAACCACAGCAAGAAACTGGTGCTTCCTACACAACTGGGTGGCTATGGCTCAGGAGGCAGAGCGGGTCATCTACTAATCTGAAGACAAGATGAAGTTGTTGGTTTCAATCCCCTACTTCACTCTGCATGTTGAAGAACCACCTTGCATGACAACCTCTGCCATCAGTGTCTGAAAGTATGGGTGAATGGTTGAATGTGGCAAGTGATTAGAGTGGCCGGTGTACTCGGGCTGTATAAATGCAAGTCCGTTTACAAAAATGTACTCAACAGTTTAAAACCAAACTTAAGAGTATTAAAGTTCTTTACTAAAAGTAAGAAATTAAATACAATAATTGTTAAAATAAACCACGTGTCCAAATTACTGTAGTACAACCCCAGCCATGTTTGATTGGCTGCCAAAAAATAAACTTTTCTGGTTATTTTATTTACCCATTACATGATATTTATTTCAGTGTTTGTTTTCATTAGTGAATTTTTCTTTCTTGCATGTTGGTTTTTAATGCAATTTAACAACACGAGCACTAGTGATCCAAAGCGGCAAGAATACAAAATATCTTTTAGGACTTCCATACTATCCAGTTGTTCATTCTTGAATCTGCTCATTTTCTTGGTGATATAACTGCAAAACCTATGTACATTTTTATCTTTATTTTATTTGAAAAGTCTTTATTTTGTCTGCTTGCCTTCGACCATATAAGCACAGATGAAACGATAGGGAATTGGCTGAAAAATTGGAAAACAGTCTGTTAGGAGAGAGATGTCAGCAAAAAAATATGATAAAGATGAATCTAGGAGCACTTTGGCAAATGCAAGGGAAATAGGTCCAGGTCTAAGGTTCATTTAATTGTAAATCTACACAATTCCTTACTCTCTGTGATAGAGATCACAGAGAGTGAGGAAAGAAGTCGGCAAATAAGACTAAACGTAACTTGAATAATACTAAAAGCAAGCAATGGCACGCACTGAGGGTGTGTGTGTCTTTCTGTTTGAAATCAGGTCAACCTCTTACTTAACATTTTCTCTCTTCTTTTTCCCCTCTCTTTTCTGTAATGTTTCATTTGTGAAGTAAACTACATTTCCCCTCCAGCTCCAGTCAGCAGGCAACATTACAGAACATAAATACCAGACAATGGAGGTGACCACTGATAACTGCTGCAGTCAGGTTGATAAATGGGAGAGAGATCAATACACTTTTTAAATCCCAAAAGTGAAAAGTAATCTCTGAGCTCTCCTTTCGTTAGTAAATGGTTCCAGATCAGGGCAGGGTCCTTTATTCCTCCAGAAGGGCTCACTCTGCACTTTATTTTAGAGTACACCAAAAAGGCATGCACATTTGTCATTTGTCAATGCTGTATCATCAAGTCATTCAAGAACACTTCTCAAAGGGTTTGTCTCTCACAGGCAATTGTTAACAAAGCAAAGATGTTGTTTATGTTATTTCTTGAGTCCCAATTGTCACCTTTGACAGTTTGACACACTGTAAGTCCAACGCTTTTCTCTTCCTCCCCTTGTCCTTCACTTTTGTTTCCCCACTCCTTCTCTTTCTTGACCAATTCTCTATTTCTTTTCTTATTCCATTTACTCATGTTATATAGGGCCCCTCAGAGAGTTTGAATTAGCCACATACTGCTCCGGAAATCCCTCTGACAAGAGCGCAGCATGTCACCCTGTGATTATCCTTTCACGATTATGGCAACCAGGGCTTAATGTTTCTCTAGAAATAGCCACTATTTGAAATTTCCACAAATATCTTCAGCTCAGTGGAGCTGTAATAACAAGACCATCACTAACCCTGAACGGTCCGCTGGTACATATTCAGTTTTTCTCTTTCGATACTTCTTTGTGAAATTACATTCACCTTAAGGCACAGAAAGTATTGTTTTGATGAAGGAGTGAGAGCAGTGATCAGTCCTTCACAGATACCCTTGTATTGATGTAACAATGGACTCTGCTCTAGACAGCGCAGAATATCAGTCAGTGACAATACCCTTTCATGAGGCTGTTGGCAAGCAGCATATCCTCCAGTCAAATGAAGGTTAGATGCATTACAGCATTTCTCCAAAATTGACTCGGTCTCCCCAGCTGCACTGCACAAACAGCACATGACGAAAGTTAACCACTGGTGCTTACACACTAACAGTTCAATGTACTAGTAAAGGATACACTTAACATTTCATCCAAAATCAGTAGCAGTGTAGGATGGATGGATAGATAGATAGATGGATTTCTTGAATTTGTGTCAGGGTGAATGTAAACAGCAGCAACAAGATGGTGATGATACTATGGTCGACATCTTCACATTAAAATTTCAGCATCAGGGGCGTCGTTTAGCTCAGTTGGTAGAGCAGGCGTTCCATGTACAGAGGCTTTGTCCTCGCTGTAGCGGCCCTGGCCTGGGGCTCTGTGCCGCGTGTCACTCCCCCTCTCTCTCATCCTGTTTCCTGTCATATCTTCAGCTGTTCTATCAATAAAGCCATATAATGGCCAAAAAAATACTTTAAAAAATTTCAGCATTAGGTGAACACTGTCCATCCCCAGATAAGCACCAAGCATCAATGACTTGGCATCAAGAGAGTCCTCTCCTCGGAACACAGTCCGCCCATTAACCAGCTTGATCCGAGATGTTGTGATGGAGACAGATCTCTGTAAAGATGCGGGCACAACAGTCTTTGATGTCCATTTCATTTCCTGCGACCAGACATTAGCCAGGAGCAGCCGAGCAGGCTGGACACACTGGATGCCTGTGTACTGCGTGGCAACTGCATTGCTAAGGTGCTGCTGTGTCCACACAGGCTGCGTTGCTGCGTCAGCACGGCTCCTGCCTGCCCTTAATGTTCACATGGAGTTTGCCTTAGATAATTATCAATAAATATGATGACATGAAATTCCTTTACCCCCTTTAAAAGGGTGAGAAAGCATGAAGAGGAAAGAGAGGGAAGGAGGAAAGTGAGAAGTGAAAGTAAGATGCACAGAAAAGAAACTGCCCCTCATCTGTTGTGTGTATTCTCTTCATGTCTGTGACATATTCTACAGATACAGACATTAAAACTGTAATCAAATGCTGGTAAGATATGAATATGAGTGTCTACAGGTCATTTTCAGGTCTATTTTTCTCATCCAGTGTGTCCAGCCTTTTACATCCAAGATTAGCATGGCCCTACAGGGATTTGGAAAAGTCTGCATTTCCCCAGATAAGGCATAACAGTCTACCTACCTCTCTAGAATCAGTTTAGCATGTTTTTGCAAGGTTCTACGGTCAAGTTATCAAAATGCAACGTCTGAAAATAAAGGCTCCACAGTCCAGTTAGCAGCAACTTAGCTGCGTAATTTACAACGTCCAGATAGACTTTTAAAATAAAGCATGATAACAAACAGTTCACATATTATATATATTAATATATTATGACTTTTGGAATGTTATTGACGTTGACAAATGGGTGCCTCTTTTTTTTTAGGTTCAAGTACAAAAACTTTTTGGTTATGTTTAAGAAAAGATCATACTTTGGGTTAAAATAACTACTATCAACACATGTTGTAAAGGATATCACACCCTTGTGTGGCCTACCTGAAGACATTTCTAATCATGCCTGAATTGCAGATGACCTGTGGTGATGTATGTGAGGCCCTGCCTGCACATATAAACATCGGTCATCACAGTCATTTCTTAGTTCTTAGGCTCTTCACCTCACTAAGAACACGTCTACAGAATCAGGCTAGCTGGCATTGCTAGTCAGCTCTGTTTTCATCTCTAGGCTACTGCCTGCTCAAAATTAGCTTAACTGCCCCCTGTTGGTGTTAGCCTTTTGGTGAGCATGGCTGCTCGCAAAGCGCTAATTTTGAGTTTTGCTTCCTCCACGAGCATTGAGTTTTGGAATGAGCAAGAGGAAGTCTTCCCTTAGCCCCCATCCCCAGAAATGTGGCTTCTCCTTGCATGATAAGGACTAGAATGAGGCATGCCCTGTCTATCTGGGGATTGTCCACGCCATGTTTGTGGAGAAAGTGCTGGAATTGTGACTACTGTCACATGGCATGACCCACTCCTTTCCAAGTCTAGGGACCTGACCTTGCATTTGTCTGATAGCAAAGAGCCTCTGGTAGAAGTCCCCACTGGTAACAGGGCTGACCACATGGAGCTTGCTCATGGACTAGCTGAGCTTCGGAGCCCTCCAAGACTGCTAGCCAGCCACAGCATGAACTGGCCGCTCACCATGAAGATGATGATGGACATCTGTTAAATATGTTAAATATACTGGGATGAACAGGATGCTTTATCGTCAGATCAATATGCTGCCGCTGCCGCTCCAGTTAGCTGGGACGATACATCATTCTTCTCGCTGTACCGTCATGCAGCTGAGAAATTGGAGGTAGACGGGCCCTCTCGTCCACTGGTTCTGAAACCATTCCGGCTCAGAGGATTTTTCCTACCCCCTGAACCGACAACGATAAACACATGCCAGCCCATGTTCTCAAATGTTGTCTTAGAGTTAACATCATGGAACAAACTGCTGTCAACTAACATCAACATGCCCATCTATGGACAGTATTTGGACCTGGATGGAGCTGAAAAGGTTGGTTTGGTTAACCCTCCCTGGCAGCTTATCTGGCACCGTATCATCATGGTGAGCGGGGGCCCACAACTTCGCTATCCATTAGTTTGGGCTCCCAGCCAGTGAAGCCACAACTGCCCTGTGAAACTCCATGCCATTCGGCTTGGAATAACGGTCCCCCACCAGGCCTCCAAAGTGATTCAGTGCAGAAGTGGAACAAGCCACACTTCTCCTAGCTCTGGGACTGAGTAGACGATGCTCCAGCAGCAAAGAGACATTGCTGCCCCTCATTTGTTACTGCCCAAGAGGCATCTGCCATGTTCTGTTCAGGGGTCCAGTCCCAAAAGGAATTGCACCCCCCTAGCGCAGTCTCCCGAGCACAACACCCCCATGCACACAAATGCACTTCTGTTACCTCAGGTTACTGCTCCCAGTTTGTGTGTGTAAAAAGTCTCTCAGGTGACCAAAGCAAATTTTTCAGGTGTTTATCAGTTTTCTTGTGCCCCAATAAAGGCTTGTGACAGCCCCTTGGATGGGTCATTCTGTCCTTTTTGCTGTGTCTACAATGCACAAAAGTGTTGGAGATTTGCATCCAGCTCGTGGTCGTCTGCAGGCCGTGAATACATGTCCCATGCAATATGTGTTGTATCTAGTGTTGTATCTAATCTAGTTGTATCAAAGTAGGTGTAAATGTTTGCAACTGAGAGATGAGACTGTGAAGCATAACTATCCTTCTGGTAACAAGAAGAGGGAAAAAACAACATTAGAGTGCAGATGTCAGGTAAACTTGTGTATTTCCCCTCTCTAAGTGTGATATCAGCAATTAACAGCATGTTCATGTGTGCTAGCTTGTGGTGCCAGTCATCTCTCTGTAGTCTATCTGTCTTGCTAATGTTAGCTGGGCTGGGCAGTACATCTCTTCTTTGTCCGTGTTCTGTGACTTTGTGATTGATAGAAGTGAGAGTGAAGTACAGCTATTTATTACGTCTCATAATGGGCGACCATGTTTATGAACTGCACCTTGAAAAAGATAACCGTGTCGCATGAACATGCGCTCACATGCATGAAATAAAATTCTAGCTTTCCTGTAGCAACCTCTGTGGACTGCAGAGTCCAGACAATACATGGATGCTATGACACTCCTCTTCAGGGCACATAATATTAAAACAAGACAATGAGTATTCAGTCTCTGAGTCGAGATTAAGTAAGGGGTAGGAAAAATATTCACTTCTTTTACTTTAGTAAAAATACTAATAGGCGTACCACACTGTGAAAATAGTAAGTTAGTAAAAGTCCTGTGTGCATCTTAAGTAAAAGCACGTATTATCAGCAAAGGTATTTAAAGTACCAAAGATAAAAGTATTCAGTAAAATGCTCCCTTTATACACTGCTGGGTAGTTTAATCTATAGCAATGTATCATAATCTTTGTAAGCTTTGTGACAATTTATTTTTCAGTTAGTCCCGGAGGATTTTTAAAATGTTTATTTAGCTTTAAAAGGAGGGAGGATTGTAGTGGAAGCACTGGGGTGTCAGGTGTGACTGTGCAGCAGTGGCAAAGGTTTACATGGCTCACAGGTCAGGTAGCAGGGCCCCTTATCAGAATTTTGCTTCGGGCCCCAGGGAGGTCAGGACCGACTCTGTACATAGGTATCATAGTTACATTTATAATGTAAATTACAAAAGTAACAAAGTGAATGGAACCGAAACTGTGAAGTTTATTTCCAGACCTAAGCAGGTATTGGTCTTGTGTAAGCCCCAAGTAGTTTTGTTGTCTAAACTTAACCAAGTTCTTTTCTCCATAAAATGTAACCAAACTATGGTGTGCTATATGCTATAAATGGTGCTATATGTTGTTTAAGGAAGCGCTGATATTTGTTGTGTTGGGAAATGCAGAAAATTAACGTAGTCAGTTGTTAAGGTATGAGGATGTCTTGGTAAAATCAGAAAACAATACTTTTTTAAAAAACTTTCCCACGACTTAGTTTTTTTTTTTAATTAAAACTTGCAAGAACTTTTACTTTACTATTACTGTCTCTGTGTTGTGCTTTTGGGTTCAAGTCTGTTATGTGCCACAACCGTTACTTAAAACAAATCTCCAGGTTCATTTTGACATTTATAAAGAGAGACATTTTAATTTAGCCAGTGCTACACCAGGGTTCTTCAAAAAAGTGTCAGACTGCATGACTCCAGATCTGCCACAGATTGTCAACATGTCTCTTCTCTCAGGTGTCTTCCCATAAGCCATGAAAACTGCAGTTATTAAACCACTCCTGAAGAAGAACAATCTAGACACATCGGTAATGAATAATTATAGGCCCATATCAAACCTCCCAGTTTTAAGTAAAATCCTTGAAAAAGCTGTTTTTCAAAAGCTGAACAATTACTTAATAATAAATGGCTTCCAATCAGGATTTCAACCACATCATAGCACTGAGACCGCTCTTTTCAAGGTCCTCAATGACATTCATTTAAACACAGACAATGGCAAAACTTAAGTCTTTGTATTACTGGATCTCAGTGCTGCGTTTGACATGCCGACCACAATATACTACTGGATCGGAAAACTGGGTGGGACTCTCTGGTACAGCACTAAATTGGTTTAAATCCTACCTAAATGATAGGCTACTTTGTGTCTATAGGTAATTACACATCTGGGCAGTTAAAAATGACAAGCGGGGGCGCTCTTTAGCTCAGTTGGTAGAGCAGGCGTCCCATGTACAGAGGCTTTGCCCTCGCTGCAGCAGCCCTGGGTTCGAGTCCCAGCCTGGGGCTCTTTGCTGCATGTCACTCCCCCTCTCTCTCTCATCCTGATTCCTGTCTATCTTCAGCTGTTCTATCAATAAAGCCATGAAAAGGCCAAAAAAATAATTTAAAAAAAAAAAAAATGACAAGCGGAGTACCCCAGGGCTCCATTCTGGGGCCTCTGCTATTCAACATTTCCATGCTTCCTATAGCTCAGATAATGGAAAACAACAAAATATGTTACTATAGTCATGCAGACGACACAGATATTTACATAACTATATCACCGGGGGACTATAATCCCATACAAATGCTGAGTGGATGTGTTGAACAAATCAGTGAGTGGATGTGTCAGAGTTTTCTTCAGTTAAACAAAGATAAGACTGAAATTATTGTTTTTGGAGCCAAGGAAGAACAACTAACAGTTTCTGCTCAGCTTCAATCCGTAATGTTGAGAACTACAAACCAAGCCAGAAATGTTGATGTAATCATGGACTTATGTCTCAGCAGGATTTGGAAAAATCCATCAGACAGCTGCAGCTGATTCCGAACGCTGCTGCTCAAGTCCTAACAAGAACCAAAACAGTAAATCACATCACTCCAGTTCTTAGATCTTTACACTGGCTTCACTCAAAATCCTGCTGTTGGTTTTTAAGGCTATGAATGGTTTTGGGCCTAAATACATTTCTGATTTGCTGCTACATTATGAACCATCCAGACCTCTGAGGTCGTCAGGTATGGTAAATGGACTTTTTTTGGACATTTTTCCAGTGTACTGACCGCTCAAAGCACTTTACAACACTCGTCACATTCACTCATTCACACACACACACACACACACACATACATGGTGCAAGGTGCCAACTGCTCATCAGAAGCAATTTGGGGTTCAGTATCTTGCTCAACGACACTTCGCTCTACCTCCTGAGCTATAGCCGCCCCCGAGGTACAGGTCTGCTTTCAGTCCCTAGAGTCAAAACTAAACATGGAGAAGCAGCGTTCAGTTATTATGCGCCACATATCTGGAACAAACTCCCTGAAAACTGCAGGTCCGCTCCAACTCTCACCTCTTTTAAATCAAGACCGAAGACCTTTCTGTTTGCCACTGCCTTTCATTGAAGCAAGTTTAAGGCTTTGAACTGCACTGTGACTTTTCTATTTTAGCTTACTTTTCCTATTTCTTAACATTTTTTTCTTGATGTCTTCCTACTTGTTTTTAATGTATTTTCAATGCAATTTTTAATATCTTTCAAAGTAATTTTTATGCCCCCGTAAAGCACTTTAAGTTGCTTTGTGTCTGAATTGTGCTTTACAAATAAACTTGCCTTACAGAAATAAGTCGCTGAAGAAAACTTGAAAATATTTAAAAAAAAATCAACATTTAGACACTATAAAACTATTTGCTGACACTTCTGTCAGAAAGAGTGGAAGAGGTTGCAGGAATGTGAAAAGCTGAAAGAGCAGCTCTTACAAATACTGGATGCACAATTAAAGTGAATTATAAGAAATGTTTTGTATCACCTTTTCAGCCAGCTGGTACAAACACATCAAGTTAAGCCTTTGTTAACCCAATCACCAGAATAAATGTTGGCAATGTTTCTGCAAACCTCACGTTTGTTTTGTTGAAACTTTATGTTTGATATGTTGCAACTTTATGTTTCTTTATGTAAAATATGTATATTAATGTATTATGTTTCAGCCATGAAAACCCTCCAAGATTTTATTCTCGCAACTAGGCTGCTTATGAATCATCAATGGGCTTCAGAAAAAGCCAGACAATGTGAAAGTGTTGCGATGGCTGGAAGACCATGATATTGTGGTGCTGACAGAGATCAAAAGAACCAAACTGAGTCACGTTCATACAGCCAAAGAGGAGGTGTGACCCTTCTATTCAAATACAGCATCTACCAGGAGGTAACATTATAGTGAGTTTCCTGCTTCATTCTGTTCCAGGTATCAAACTTGGTGGGGTTCAGACAGACACGTGACTGTTTTAACCGATCAGCCACAACATTAAAACCACCTGCTTTATATTGTGCTGGTTCCCCTTGTGCTGCCAAACCAGCTCTGACTCATCAAAGCACAGACACAAGACTTCTGTCCCGTGGTGTATGACACTGGGACGCTGGCAGTGGATCCTTTGGTTTCTATGGCTTGGGGTGTCGGGTCTCCATGGATCGGACTCATCCCACAGATGCTTGTCAGATTGGGATCTTGGGAATTTGTGGGCCAGGTCAATGCCTTCGGCTGCTTGTCACATTTGTTGGGCCATTCCTGAGCAGTCTTTGCACTGCACATTGTCCTACTAGGGGAGTACTGCCATCGGAGAGTTCCATTGCCAGAAGGTATGTTAATGTTAATCACTTCACCTCTTATAATGTTGTGACTGATCGGTGTATGGTAACACTTCATTTTACAGTTGGTACAGTATGTGCTAATTACAAAGCAATGTATTTGAAATTTCTTTTAAATTACCCCCAAATTACCACAATAATTTAGGCAGACTGGGGAAGAACTCTGGTAACAGGGCTGTGCTAATTAAACAGATACAAGACACGTGTGGAGGGAAAATTAGGCTGGTGAGTAGCACAAGAAAACAGGAGGGAAAAAGGGCAAGACACCACAAAAACCTGGAAAACACACAAACACACATACAATGAACAAAATGACAGGACCATGACAACCTCACATTAGAGTCATTTACAAAGGAATTTATTTACTTTGACACCTGTGGAACAGTTGTGCATGCTGAGGAACTGTGGGGTTAATTGTGCAAAGACGGTGTTACCTCTACTTTATTACATGTAAGCTGCTCAAATACAACTCCAACATATCCCCCCTTTGTTTTAAATGCAGCTTACATAAGGGCACATTTCTACATTCCACATGGCAGTGCCCAAAACTTTAGGGTCGGCAGGGGGTATTTGTCACCCACCCAGGTAGTCCAGTTTCCCCCACCATCAAAACGTGCACACTTGATTAATTTTCCAGTCAGTGCCCTTGACCAGAGGCACTGGCTAAGATCTGGAATTGGTCCCTGGGCGCGACCACAGCCCACTGCTACCTTGGGATGGGTAAAATCCAGGGTAAAAGTTTCACTATGTTGTACATTGTATGATATGTGAATAAATAAAGATTCTTCCATCTTCCTCAAACAAAAATTAGTCTAAAGTCTAAATGAATAAATATCACTACACATAAGAGACAAAATGTGATTTTTGTAACAAAAAAAATATACGTTTTTGAAGCTGTCATCCCTTCTGTTATTTCATATGAATATCAGGCTTAAAATATCTGCAAAATCCATTGAACCTTTCAAGGCTGGTGTGAAAGCTCTGCCTGGAGTGAGATCTCCACACACACCTTGACCTGTCTCTCAGAGGCAGGGCTTGCATCAGTGCAGGCATTCAGCAGAGAAAAATAGGTCAAGTTTCCATGTAAAATGAAGCATCAGCTTGACATGCATCATGATCTGTTGGGTTATGCACTTGAATTTACTAGATAGAAGTATCGTGTCATGAACTTTAAGGTTTTACAAATGATGGAAGTTAACAATTGGATCAGAACTGTCTGAGACTAAATGATTCAAAAGGTTCGAGCAAAAAAGGAGGGAAGCAAATTCAAGACATATTGTGAACTAACCTTGAACTAACTATTCATAAGCTGTACACAAATAGTGGAACTTTTATTGAGGATAACTGGAGAATTAGGTTTACAAGGTTCCTCCTTTCGCACGAGTAGTGAATTGAATCGTTGAAGATCACATGAACAATGCCGGTTCACATGACACTGGTACAGAATAGAAAATGTTCTATTTCTGTATGGCCTCAGAATCGTAAGATCTGGGTAAGATTTGGCTCAAATTATCTTAGTTCGGTGTATCCAGGCACAGATAAGAGTCGTAGTTATGATGCATACTTGTTAGAAAGTGACCATGTTGATGAATGTTTTTTTTTATGTGCTGACAGGATTGTACTATATGAAATAATATTTTTATTTGATCAAGTAAAGTTATATATTTGCATTGTGATATTTAAGTCAATAAACTATCCAACTAAGACAAGTAAAGGACCCCTGCCCTGCATGTTTTTAATGTTCCCACGCCCGACACACCTTATTCAAATGATTAGCTTATCAGGCTCTGCGTAACAATTTGGGATTTAAGAATTTATGCTGTAATTATTTTTGGGTACCTACTCTGTTATTACAGGGTCTGTATGACCTACTACTGAGCAATAATCTGAGCATTTGGGACATTTCAGGGAAGATGGAGTGATGACTTTTTGCATCACTAAATAGCCTTTGTGATTTTATGTCACACAAGCAAACTAAATTAAACTTTGGGTACTTTACAGTACTATTTACGGTGCAATTAATGTCCAGGGGACACTGTATTGTCATGGATACTGTTAGCAACTTTAGACTGTTTCACTTCAGCAAACTTTATTACTGGACGCTCATGTATGTCACTCATGTTTCAGTGTAACCACATGTTGACAATTTTGAAGTCATTTGAAAGTCTTTTTCCTGGCAAATGTGATCGGCCAGCAGTACAGCTCCTGTAGGTACAAGCTTACCTTGTTACACCTCTGTGCACGGCCTCTCTTCATTCCAGGAATTGAAGACAAATATAGCAGAAGACACAACACGAGATATGAATCACTACTTTCATGTATGGTTAATATAATCGTCTGTTCTCCATGTTTTCAGGCAAGTACAATCTAAAAAAAATGTTCTCATATTGTTCTCTGTAGTAACAGAGCAAGAGCAAGTAACTCCCCCTTGTTACATTTAGTAATATGGGTAATATGGTAACTACAGGGTATGTGGGCTGTAAAAGCAGAGTTTAGCACAGTTACCAGTTATTCAAGAATGTGGTCATTTATGTTATGGTCATTCTGTACTCAATAATGTGCAATAATAGCACAGGAACCGGTGGCAACACTTAACAATAAGGTACACACAAATATGAGTACTTAGTGATCCATGACAATACAGTGTACTCTGGACATCTGTATGTACCCACTAGTTAATTGAAGTACCAGGAGTTTAATTTAGGTTGCTTGTTTGACATAAAATCACATAGGCTAATTAGTGATGCAGAATGTCATATTTTGGACTTTGTTGTGGCCTGTTTTGTTGTGGTTGTGTGTGCTTTGTGTTTCAGGGGTGCTGGGAGAGGCTGGGCATGGTTTTCTACTGGCCAGAGCTTTTACCGATTCACACACCTGCAGCACATTGGAGTAATCATATATACCCTGGTCTCCTCTCTGCACGCTGCAAGATTATTTCGTCAGCTCTAGTTGGTATATGGTCTACTCCGCGATTCCAGTGTTTTCTAGTGTCTCTAGTTCTCCAGTTAGTGTTTGCCTACAATCTAACTTTGCCTTTTTCTCTGCTTCCTTATTGATGGACAACTCCAGGATCAGCTCCTTAGCCAAACACCACCCAGCCGCCAGCACCTCTGCCACTCTGCACTCCTTGAACTGAGAATACGGCCTGCTAAACTGTGAGTTCCCTCCTCCTCCTCCAGTGGAGCCACCTACCTCTACCTGCCTATTGTTCATCGTGTTCAATAAATTCACCTTTAATCTACTCCCTGTTTGTGTGTCCGCTTTTTGGGTCCACTAGAAAACCTTCTATGTAGTATCACAGCAGAAGTCCTCACTCCATCTTCCCTTAAATGTCCAGATAACAGAATAGGTACCCAGTAGTTAAAAAATAAGAGTATAAAATGTATGTAAATTAATCTCAAACGTTTAGATTATTACAGGGTATGTATCATCATACATACCCTGTAATAATAGAGTAGGTAACCAGTAGTTTGAAAATAATTACAGTATCCAACTTATTCCTAGCCCCAATGATCCCTTGTATGAATTATCTGCCACCCAAACCGGGGTAACGGCTGCCGCCCAAACCATGGTAATGGCTAATGCTAATCCTCCTTTTTGACATGATCAGAAGACGAAACGTGAGAACACCACCTATCACATCTAAATTGGGGATGACATTGTCATACCACTGCCTTCCACTTTCCAGGGATGGGAGGACGACCCAAAAAAGTGGCCAAATATAACATACACTAGTATATTTAGCTATTTCATTGACTCCGTTGCAACCAACAGCAATGCTATGAATAATTTAAAAAGTTTCAAGGCATATCAGTACCTACACAGCAATAAGTAGGTCACGTTTTGCTGAAGGAGGCGGGTGACAACCCTATGTACCTTAAGGCCGACATAGAACGTGGTCAGAGGCTTCAAGTCCCACATCACCAGGCCTCTCTATTTCCTGTACACCTGAATTCATACCTGATTGTCTCCTGACACTGCTGTCACTCCTTTTCAGGACCCGCTTTTCTTCTCTGGTGGTCTTTCGTAGCCAAGCCACAGAGAAGGATGCAGGTTTTTTCCTCTGTTGGCTTTTTGTCCACGAAATGAAATGAGCACACATACAAACTTTTCAGTGGTCTCTTCAATTTCAGGTTTTTCAGCCATGCTCTTTTAGTTTCTTTGTTTGTAGGTAGACGATGGAAACGGTAACGCTGAATACAGGAACAATCCCTTTTTGTGCTTTGGGAATGTTCAAAACACTGTTGGTCGAGCCACAAATTTAGCTTTGTTTGGTTATTTGTACAGCCACGAACTCCGCAGGGACATTTAAAGAAAAAAAATATTTACGTTTTTATAAAAAGCCAGTACACAAATCATAGATGTATGCTAATTGCAACGTTATTTTAGAAAAACAACACTGTTAAGAGTTATCCACTGATTTAAGACTAGTTCAGTCAGCGCCGCCCCTCCCTACACGCAGAACACGCGCTGTGCGTAGGGCCCCACGATCCATGGGGGGCCCCATTTTGCGCAAGGGGACACATTCTCTGCAAATGCGCAAAGGATGCGCATCGCTGCCGTGAGGCGCGCGTAGAGCACCAAGTCAGCCCGAGGCAGGAGAGAAAAAAAAAAAAGAGTAATCTGACACCGCACACGTTGGCGCAATGATTGACAGCACGCAGCATCTGACCAATCAGCGGTCAGATGCGCCGACAGGCAGTTGGATGCAGGTGGAGAGATGGCCTCCAAACGGCAATATGAATCGGGAGAAAGCAAAAGAAAGACAAAGTCAAAACAAGAGGAGGAACACCCCAGCTGCTAGCCTGCTAATCATGAGACAGAAGAGAGGATAATTCTGGACTGGAGATTAAATTTTCCAGCAGCCCTGATTATCATTTATTGAATGTCTTGTTAACTGCATATACATTCACCTCTGTTGAAAAAGGAGTGGTTAATTGACCAGTTGGTGGTCGTATGTTGGCTCAGGTTTATAGCCTATCAATCTATGCTATCAATAGAAGTTTTGGGCTATTTTTATGGAGGTAAAATGTCGCCATCTCTTGGTGAATTTAAGATAATCCTTTATTTGACCCACAATGGAGAAATTTAAAGCGTTGCAGCAGCAAACAGCAGTATAGGAATATAGAACCTAAGTACAAAATGTAAAAATAAGTATATAAAAATATTTAAATATAGAGGTATCAAATAGCGGCAATAGCTCAGTCCGTAGGGACTTGGCTTGGGGGCTCAGATGTGGCCGGTTCAAGTCCCGCTCGGACAAAAAAAAAGTATGATGTGAACTAGTAATGGAGAATACTAGTTCACATCCTGGGCATTGCCGAGGTACCCTTGAGCAAGGCACCGACCCCTAACAATGCTCATTGGGCGCCGCCTTGTGGGATTAAAATAGTATAATAAAATCAAATCATAATGAATATAATTATTATTTGCATTAATTTTAATCTTTGTGAGGCTAGTGTTTACATTAATTTCATTGTGTAATTTACCATTAAGACCAAAACAAATCTTAATAATCTGCTTGTATGATGGATTTCTTGTCATAACAGGGTCAATGCTTAAGTTTGTTACTAAGGGTGACACGGAGCCAGCGCCCAGTACGTCACAAGGGCCATCAAGCACCATGTCTACTGAAGCAGCCTGCATCTGTAAAAGGCTTGTTCCATTGTTGAAAGAGACTGTTCATTTGATTTGTTCCTACTAATAAAGGTTGTAAACCTTAATGGCCTTTCATGATACAGTCATTTTGTAATGGGGGGGGGGGGGGGCTCAAAATAAAATTCTGCTTAGGGCCCCAATTTGGCCAGGGGCGGCCCTGAGTTCAGTCTTACCGCGACTAGTTTACCACGACTTCCGCTATCCCACCGGAAGTCCCACTCATAATTGTATCTACGGCAACGGCCCTAAGAATAAGCTGGATAAATTCTTTGTAAATTGTTAGTCCCTCATTTTCATATCTTGTTCCCCAGTCACTACATATTTTTATTGGTACGTACTGTACAGATACAAAGTTAGGACAAAGATTACAATGTAACTCTGGAATACTTGCACTATAAATTGCGGGCTGTAATCTAAGGCATTACCAAGGAAACTTACTGAAAGCTATATCAACTCTTTCCATTACTGTGCACCCAATATATTGCTTGAGTATTGGAGCAGTGTGTGCTGTTATTTTTTTCATTGGCCACACATTAGCCCACGTGTCCCGCTGTAGCACTGCCTATGTAACTGCTACTACTTAATATCTTCACTCGATGTTCAGACACTGATATCAACCTCCAAAGGTAGGTTAATGATTACTTTAAAATGGATAACAGCAGAAGGTGTCAGTCCTCAGCTTGTGCTAGGATTTTTATAAGGCCAGTGTGACCCTGTACACTGTATACTCTGTATCCCTTTGTGTCACTTAAAATTCCGACCACATCTCTTCCCTCTCTGCCACCTTGGCCACTCACCTACCTACACATATAAGCTTTGTACAGGCAACAGAACTGTAAATTGGTTCATTTTCCACTCCCTTAAACATTTATGATGCTAGAATTGGTCTGTGGGAGAACAATATTGTTCTCAAAGTGAGTTATACTTGCAGCAGGTTAAAGCTAAAAGCCTCATGGGGTGGGAATTAATTGCATTTAATACAGCCCTATGCTATTCATCTTCATAGAAGTTAGAGCAAAGAAAATAATTAATTCCATCTTAATAGTATCAATAATGACTCTGACACATGTCAAGAAGACAACAACGTACATATGTAGTTTATCTATGAAGAAAATACATTTTGACACTGTTTATGGAAAGGATTTCTTTCAAGATATTTTATATTTCATAGGCCTGTGATGCAAGAGAAACTTCATATTGTGGAGAAATTCGAATATTTTCTGTTTTTGGAGGGAGTGTGGGTTCACAGTGATAGCTGCAGGGAGAAATGCCAGTTGTCTATCTAATTGGCAGGGGTATTTTGTTTATGCAGATGGAGACTCTCTGTGACAACTGATGCATGACAGTTGCTACATGAAACATTATTAATCCAAAATAAATTTTGTCTTGTGTTCAGTCACTCATATTCTACAAATGTGTTGCAGGAGGAGTGTACATATCTGAGGGCCAAATAATATATTGAAACTGATATCTTTGTGATTGACAACTACTGTATATTCTGCTCAGCTGCACAACATAGCACTGTTATTGAATATAACATAAACAAACAAATAGCATATATACTATATAAAACCCTCAGGTCTCATAATGCTAAGTGAGTAGTAGAGGCTAAACACTGGTAGAGGTGGTGACTAAAAGCTATGTGATGTTTTGTCAATTAAATGGCAATTTAAAACGATTTTATCATTGAAAAAATTTGACAATTCGACCCTTAAAATAAGCTTTGATAGAAAAAAAGGACTACCAACCATCCATTCAATCATTCTATGGCAAAGATCTTTAGTACACTGATGATGTTTCATTGATTCTTGAAACAGGAAAGTCTGATGAAACAGTTGTATTTTTGCTCTAAGGGCCCTAAAGCCCCTGATTCACTGCAGGCCAGAAATGACTGTTTGGGGCAGCAGTGGAAGCAGCTTATTTCAGCACACATTTTACATTTGTTGTTAGGCAGTGACCTTTAGTGGGCGTAGTAATTATTTTAACAGCAAAAGAGGAAACTGTTTTAAGTACTATAAAGAGCGACAGAGTCTGCATAGAGAGGAGGTCAGGGTGGACAGCTGGGTTAAACAAGCACTAGACTTTCAACCAATGTACTGCTGTTTATGTCCAGTGGGAAACCAAAGTAAAAAGTTATTTTACTTACTAACTAAACTAAACTAAGTGAAGTTAAGTCACATAAATAACTGAAGTTATGTTATGTAACATGCATAGCTTTGCAACTGAAGTAACATGGTAATTTAACCCAAACCATAATGTTTCCCTAAACTCAACCAAGTAGTTTTAGTGCTGATACCAATACCAATACTTTTTTTTGCCTAAACCTTACCAACCTGTCAGCCATGTTCTGGTAGCAGTGATATATGCTGATTTGGGAGTCCTTGGCATTCAACCTATTCAGTCGTTTATGAGTATATTTTGGCATGTCAGCTGATTTTGGTACTTTCATTTGCAATAATGGTCATAGATGTGAGTTGGGTAGCCGTTCGTCTAAAACAGTCCACGTTAGAACTGCATTCAAAGCTGTGACAAGGTAGGAACCTAATATGCACACAGGTTACCTAAGCTCGAGACAGACCTAAGACAAGGTGATATCATCAAAGACTGGACAAACCACAATAGAAGATGTTTCTACCAACTGTTCTAGTCTTTGACAGTCAGGAAGGGGCATTAATCTTAGTAAGTAAGATACTAGGCAATGCACTGAACCACTGGTCCAGACCATTCTCACTCCCAGCACTTCAAATACAGCAGCCTGGTCAGTGGCCCTACGCTTCAAAGTTTGACGTTGTAGGTAACCCTTTAGTGTCACTTCTTAAAGCTGCAGTCTGGAGTTTTGAGAAAAGAGTGGACTTAGCCAGAATATTTGAATGATACAGCTCCCAGGTCCCTCCTTCTTCCTCTCTGCTCTGCTCTCCTGCCTTCAAAGCCCCTCCCCACAGAGGAGCCTGCTGTGCACGCTTGTAACGACGGTAACGGAAAAAAAAAACTTAAAAATTCACAGAAAAAGTCACACCCCTGAAGGCTTATAATAATCAGCCAATACAAACAAAAGGTGGATGCAGACTTAAAGTAATGGCAAAAGGCAAACAGCATAACCTGTTATTCACCATTGTGCCGAATGGACACGAGTCACTCTTAGGAGACAAAGCATCTGAGGACCTAGGTCTAGAAGGGAGGATCTATCAGATAAACACTGACAACATTAAAATAGTCAAGCAAGGCAAAAGACAGGAACACCAACAGTGTGAGGGAAGTGCAGACGTAGTGGATAAGTTTCCTTCTGTCTTCAAGGGACATGGGAAATTACCTTACACTTACAAAATTCAGCTCAATTATGGTGCCAAGCCTGTGGTGCACGCCCCAAGGAGAGTGTCAGCACCACTCAGAGCTGGCTTGAAAAAAAAGCTGGAAAGAATGACTCAAATGGGTGTCATTGAACGAGTGGAAGAACCCACAGACGGTGTCAACTCTATCATGTGTCAAAAAGAAGAATACAGGTGCCTTAAGGGTCTGCCTTGATCCCAAAGATTTAAATGAAAATATTAAAAGAGAGCATTATCACATCCCAAAACGAGAAGAGATAATGAGTGAAATAACTGGTGCTAAGTTTTTTAGAAAATTAGATGCCTCACACAGGTTCTGGCAGCTGAGGCTGGACACAGAAAGCAGCAAGTACACCACCTTTAACACACCATTTGGACGTTACTGTTTCTTGAGGCTCCCATTTGGCATTAAATCAGCACCAGAGATCTTCCACAGAGCAATGGAGTCCATGATAGAGGGTCTGGACAGCACCAGAGTTTATATAGATGACTTGGTGGTCTGGGGAAAAACATATCAACAACATGATGAAAGACCTGAGAAACTCTTACAGAGAGTCAAAAAGAATGGACTAAAACCAGGGGTGAAAGTAAGCCGGTACGGTCCGGTACTGCGTACCACTAAAAGATTCAGTGGTGGTACGCAGTACCAGGAAGAGGGGGGAGAGCGGCTGCCTGCTGAAGCTCTCATTCAGAACCAGTCACGGCCGCACTTTGGGTCAGAAAATAGATCCGCTAGCAATATGCAGTCTTGAACACTACTATGTCTGTTTATAAATTGCTTTTAACTCATTCTGAATTGTTTGTGAACTATCCGTGCTGAGTTTTGGTCCATGCTGGACGGAGCCTTGGCCGGACATCTCCCTCTCTTCCTCACGGCTCTTGCCCTGCTTCTCTCCCCCTCCCCTCAGAGAGAGCCCGGTGGGCTCCTCTGCGCCCAGCCTTCGAAACGTGCACTACGTTTAATGTCTTTCCGTTCATTGTAAAATGTCCCAATTAAAATCAGTAGGAGAGTAAACAGTTGTTTCATGTTATTATATTCAATTTCAACGACACAGAACAACTCGAAAAAAAACTGCTTATGAGCTAACGACCAGAGATTTCGCTCAGCAGTACGTGAATGCGCATGCGCGTCTACTTCCGAAACAGAGCGGTTGCTATGGGGATGGGTCCGTTTGATTTAATGCACTGGGACGTTTTCCACAACTGGTCCACAGACGTCAAGAAACGCCACTTGCGCCGGGACAGGACGAACAATAAATTACACCAACGAAATTCGACACATTCTTGTGGTTGGCTGAAACATTTTCAACAAGATTTAAATATCTGTCAGTTATCAAATACAGATATAAACCAGAGAGAAACACAACAGTCTAATTGTTTTTTGGTCAAACTAAAATTTGGAACAATGCAGAGAAAAATAACTTCTTTATTCAAAAGAAAAGACAGGGACACCGAAGATGGGTTACCACCACAGAAAATGAGAAGATTTTAACCAAGCTGAGGGTCAGGGTGAAGAGGAGGCACAATGTCAGGAAAAAGAAGCAGCTGTAGGACCCCCAGAAAAAAGCACAGATGATGATGCTAGGCCTCCTGCTTATCCTTCCATTTGGACAAAGGACCAATATGAACAATTTAAAAGTAAAAATTAATGGTTGTATGCCCAACATGGTAAACTGGGATGCACTCCATGCCACGATGTTAAGAGTCTAGGTCTCATGGCATCCCGTGGTGTCAGTATTGCCAGCCAGTGGGCTGAGGGAAAGATAGCCCCATTCGGTAATTCAAGAGATGTCCAGCTTTTATCGCTGCGCAAAACAATTCATGAGCACCGAAACTCCCAAGCACACAATGAAGCAGTTAAGATTCTTCAGACAGCAAAGAAAGACATTCTTCAGAACATGAACGCCACCAGTCAGGAGTCTGCATTTGAGTCCACTGCCAGGGTATTCAGGACAGCATATTATGTGGCCAAAAACAATAAGCCATTCACTGACTTTGAGAGTCTGATTGAACTGCAGCAAGCTAATTCTGCTGATTTAGGTCGTGTTTTGCACAGCAAACCTGTCTGAGTTGACATAATTGATCATGTGTCATCACAGATGAAGAAGGAACTCCTGAGGAAAATTATAGAAAATAGGTGTAAAATTACAGTACTAGCTGATGAGTGAACCACTGAGGGGCACAAGTCAACATTAATTGTGTTTTTGAAAGCCAGTGTTGATGGAGAGATGGAGCCCATTGCTTTTCCATTGGACCTTATTGAGCTGGATAGCCTGTCTGCTGCTCATATCAAAGAACAGCTTATGAACTGCTTGCTCAAGAGTGGCTTCACCACTGAATTGCTGCAGGAAGTTCATTGGATTTTGCAGTGATGGGGCCAATGTGATGCTGGGAGTGAAGTCAGGTGTTGGGAAGCTGCTCCAGGATGACTTTCCAGGCATTGTACTGTGGCACTGCCTCAATCACAGACTGGAGCTGGCTGTGGACCAGGCACTGGAGGCAACAGGGGGAACAAAAGACTTCCAGGCCTTCCTTGACAGCCTATATTCATTGTATAGCCAGTCACCAAAAAACATGCGGGAGCTAAGTGAATGTGCTCACAATTTACACATCACACTCAGAAGAATTGGAAGAGTGTTCAGTGTTCGCTGGGTTGCTTCTTCATACAGGGCAGTCACTGCAGTTTGGCACTCTTATCCAGCACTGGCACAACATTTCAGTGAGGCATCAGAGGATGAGACAAGGGACAGCAGAGAGAGGGCTAAATTCAAAGGTCTGCTGTCTAAGCTGTGCTCTGTAAACTTCCTGAAAAGTCTTGCACCGATGGCAGATGTCCTGACTGAACTGAAGAACTTGTCAGAGTTTCTTCAGAACAGGAAGACCACACTCCCAAAGGCCCATGAGATCATGATGATGTATGTCAAACGCATTGAAAGCCTTACTTCATACCCAGGGCAACATGCACTTGAAGCCAGCCAGGCAGAGGAAGAGATGAAATTTAAGGGAGAACAGTTAAGAGTTGGCAAGTCTCCCATCATTGACTCTGCACGGTTTATTCAAGCAGTGGCAGAGAGTATGAAAGACAGACTCTTCACCACCACAGCTAACAGAGCACAGGCCAGTGTTACAGCCAACAGAAAAGAGACTTACAATAGGCTTCTAAATCAAATAACAGTCCTTAACCCTGACAAGTGGGACCATGACAATCCTCGATATGGAGAAGATGAGGTGAGGGCTTTGTGCCATGTCCTACATCTGAATGAACAAGAGGCACACCTTGGATTCATTGAGTACAAGGCCAGTGGAGGAAGAAGCATTCCTGACAAGATGAGGAAGTTGCTTGTGGCAGTGGATATATTGTCAGCAAGCAATGCAGACTGTGAGCGGGGGTTCAGTACCATGAACAACATCATCACTGAGTACAGGAGCAAACTGACAGCAAGGAATGCTGCAAACCTCCTCTTTGTCAGCTCAGTTGGACCACCATGCATGCAGTGGGACCCAATGCCTTATGTGAAGACCTGGCTGGGCAAAGGAAGAAGAGCAGCTCACACAACAAGTGGCATGGCTCGCCACCACTCAGAGGAGGATAACTACTTTAGGCCTCTGTGGAAAATCTTTTAGGTGATGTATTTTGATGAGGGGTAGATCCACTTTGAGTTTTTGCTCATGACCATCTGTTCTTAATCATTTATGTGATACTTAGTATGTCAGAAAGTCCAAAGACAGAGACTTGTTAACTGTTCAGGTATGAAATGAGGATGTTGAAAATGTTTTAAGTTATGAAATTTTCACATGAGCCTGTTAAAAGAGACACTTTAAAATGTTCCAATTTTTATGTTTATTGAATATCAGTCGTGTTCACGGCAGAAAGTATTCTGGATGTTTATCAATGTTTCATACATGCCAGCACCTTAATAATTAAAAGAAATATTTTATCATATTGTCAAGTGTTTCTAATTTCTGCCTACTCCACACAGGTAGCCTACAGTAAAATATTGAAATGTTTTTATTTGTTTGGGTTTTGACTTTGCTTTTTTTAAAATGCATGAAGCCAGAGAGAGAACAATATGAGGCAATGAAGGTTTTGGTAATAGTACCGGCAAGAATTTAAATCTACTTTCACCCCTGACTAAAACTGAATAGAGACAAGTGTCTCTTTGGTGTCACAGAGATGACCTTCTTAGGAGACAAGGTCCCAAGTGAAGGGGTGGAACCTGACCAGTCAAAAGTGCAAGCCATATTGGACATGCCTGCCCCCACTGGCAAAAAAGGTGTCCTGAGAGCCATGGTAATGATAAACTTCCTGGGTAAGTTTATTCTTAATCTTACCTCTAAGACAACATGCCTCAGGGAGTTGCTACAGCACAACACGGTATTTGAATGGACTGCTCGACATGAGAAGGAGTGGAAAAAGTTAAAGGAAACTGTAACTACAGAGCCTGTCCTCACATTCTTTGACCCATCAAAACCAACAAAGTCCAAATTGTAAACAGATTGTTAAAAAAGGCAAAAGACTGTAAAGCTGACCCTTACCTGGCTTTGCTTAGCTACAGAGCTGCAGCTCTGGAGTGTAGAGCATCCCCTGCTGAGCTACTCATGCATCGCAAGCTGCACACCACACTTCCACACATTCCAAGACACAAGGATAACAAAAACAACGACAAACTGACTGACAAGGATGGGACTCAAGCATAGACAGAAAATGAACTATGACAAAACAGCAAGGCATCTGGAACCTCTTCAGGAAAGGGATGTTGTGAGGATTGAGGGCCCTGAGTACTGGGACAGGAAAGCAACAGTCCTCAGTGAAGTAGGTCCCAGGTCTTTTGTGGTTAAGACAGAGAATGGACAAGTGTTAAGGAGAAACAGGAGGAGTCTGTTAAAGACTCAGGACATTGAGAATCAAGCCGAGGAGACTGGATCGGAACAGCAAGAGGGTGCTACACCAGATGTGCACCACAGCGAACCTCCTTCACCGTCCCCAATGACTGTGACACTCAGAAGGTCTACCAGACCTAGGAAGCCTCCTGAGAGGCTCATAGAACAAGACTGAACTGTTCAACTAATAAATGTGAAAGAAAGTTGTTGACATTTGGCACTGTTATAAAAAAAAAGGATTGTTAATACTTGTGCTGAATGTGATATGTAATAATGTGTTATTGACTGTTACAGTTATGTAAAATGTGAAGAATATTACTGTATTTCAGTGTTTGATATTCATTTGATTTGATCAAGGAGATTAATGGCATTTTGAAATACATATAGAGTCTATGGGCTAGACTACATTTTGTGTTGCACTGAGTTGATGTAATGGTTCATGTTGTGTTTGCCTGTTTGGAAGGGGGATGTAGTGATATGTGGTAGCAAAAGGTCACCCATAGGTGGCAGTGTAACCTCAATGGGGCCTCTGTGAGACTGAATGTGATTACAGAAAGTGGAAGAAGTTCTTGAGTGAGACAGCGTGTGTTACAAAATAAACAGCTAGCTGAAGCTAGCATAAAGTTGAAGCTGAAGCTTTATTTATATGCACAAGAACTTTACAGAGGCAAGATAACCAAGATGGTGCATTTAACAAACAAAACAAAACAAACACTCTCGTAAATAAGTACAACAGTGATTATGAGTTCATTTAGCGGAGTGAGCAAAAGCACACATAAATCGGGGAGAAAACCTGCTAATGAAAACTAATGTTGTTCAGGTTAAAATAGCTTGCACATCGGGTCGAATGCTCATTGCTTTGTTAGGGAATTGACAACAAAATAGGCCCTGATGGTTCTATTTCTGATCAATACAGCTAAATTATAATGATGAGTGCCTCAGGCGAGTCACTGTAGATATCCAGAGCAACAAACACTATTCCTCACATCGCGGTAGACAGAGTTACAGGTAATCACTCAGGTAATCATCATCATCATGCTGTCTTTCTGGAGCATGAGTAACGTTATTTCTCTAAACTAATTCAACCACTTCAGAGCGTACTGAACACAAACTAACGTTATAACTGCCCGGTCACTTGAAAGACACTTTTGCTAACCAGTAGCCATACAGACAAAGCTAAACACCGGAGTTAGCATACAAGCTAACAAGCTAGATTTAGCAACAAGCTACTTAGCTTGACTGCAACATAGGTGATGTGTGCTATTGTGAGTATTACTGTAACCACCGCCACCATAGCCTTGTGGTTAAAACATAGAATGAAACATATATCAAGCAATGGTACTTACTTGTCCAGCAGAAAAGCGACTAACTCTGCGTCGCTCTTCAGTCTTTGCAAATCCCGCAGCTCTCTCCACCTCTGAAAAGACGCTCCGCTGTTGATCCTACTTTTATTTCGGGCACGGTCCCCTTCTTTCCTTTTACAAAGTTTTTGTTCATCAGCCTTCCTATTTTTTCCCTGTGATGTGGGCAATGGTGGAGCCAACCGTGGGATAGGCATTTTTCCGAGCTGTTTTCTCTCCGCCATTGTTCTCTGCCTTTGAGCTTGCGGTATCAGACCAGGTAAGAGCAGGCACTGCGCCTGCGCCTGCGCCTGCGCAGGGGATGGGGGCTGACAGCAGCGTATGCACGAGAGTGATTGACACCTGGCTCACTCTCTCCTTGGCTCAGATTGGTTGTATTCAGCCGGGAGCGGTAGAGTCTTGCAAATCAAATTACAGTCACTGGGTGGGCCCACAGACAGTGGATTTTTACACAGCTGACCTGTATCATATTCTACTGTCAGATCATAATGACACATTTTAGCAAATATAACCAAAAAAAGTTACAGACTATAGCTTTAAAGCACCTCTCTAGTACAGAAATATAAAGAGTAAGAAAAGTCCAAGTCGGCAGGTGGTTGGTCGGGTCATAAACTGGAATGTCCCTTCAGAGGTCATGGTTTGCATCCAGAGTGCGACCAAAAGTCATGAGTAAATTTGTTCTAACTTATATCACAAAAGTAAGTTAACTTACATATATGACATAACCTACATTGTGTTACTTAAGTCACTTGCGTTTCATTGCGTTACGATGGAACTAGCTCTCTATCGTATCAAGACTATCTCTCCAGACAGTTACATTTTCCATTTGTACAGGGACTGGAGTTGACATGGATATCTCTTCAAGACCCACCACAATGTAGCCCATGCATGGACTTGACAGGACCAGGCGTGCACGAATTTAATTGATTTCCACTGTGAGACTAGGAGACGAGAGAGCAGATGAGATGAGTTAGGAGGAAGGAAGATTAGCAATAAATATCCACTTACCACTTACATGCATCCTAACTGCATGTGTGCCAGCATTCGATGCAATGTTGGACGCTTGCTGTCTACACTTAAATATGCATTCTGGTACACATCTACCTGCAGGCTTTGGGTTAACCATGAATCACTGACCAGCTTCCTAATTGTTTCACTACGTGTGAAAACAAGCACCGCATAGCATTGTTACCTTTCCCTTCATGAGAGTGAGCAATCAATAGTGCGGGAGAAAGGCTACTAAACACCACAACCACATGTATACCACAAAATGTATAGCCTGTAATACCAATATAAAGACAAACACTACCACTTTATGGTTGTTTCCAAAATCCAACATAAAGATGGACTAATTGCTATTTCTTTTCAAAGTATCTTATCACAACAAACCCCAAAAGGGTTAGTCCAGTTAGACTAAAATCTTAGCATAGCATGTAATGTGTGTGTGTGTGTGTGTGTGTGTGTGTGTGTGTGTGTGTGTGTGTGTGTCTTTACTTTTCAAAATTTTGGTAGCTATTTTGAAGCACCAGAGGGTGTCAGTTCATTTTCTGCACAATTTTTCAGAGCCTGTCCTTTATATCTTAATGAGAAAATTATGGTTTGATTTACATTTTGAAATATGAGTAAAAATGAGCCTGCACTGGCACAGTGGCACTCTAAGTGGGGATAGTTACTAAAAAAATATTTTTAAAAAAAGTAATGCATTACCTATTTACTTCCTGTAGAAAGTAACTGTTCACACTACTCGCAATATATCGTCATACTTCCTCTTACGATACGACAATCGATATGCTGGCACCACATATCGATCTTTTATATTAAAAATTGGCACTCTAAACAGTAGGGGTGTAACGGTATTTGTATTCGTCCCGACCCGTCACGGTACGGGCGTCACGGTTCGGTGCACGCAGTCATACAACAAATACGTCTGAGTGAGTTTAAAAAAAAGTTGAGTCCTCACTTTACTTCAGGTGGCGGTAATGAGCCTAAAAGCTGCCGGAAACAGTCATTACAGAAGAAGAAGAAGCAGTTACAAAAAAGGACGAAGAAGGAAAGTGATGGAAGTGAAAGTGTGGAGTTGGAGGAGCCGCCGGCTTCATTTAAATCAGCTGTTTGGGAGCACTTTGGCTTCCCAGTACAATATAATGGTGGTGGCACGCGAGTGGAGGACCGGACAAAGACTGTCTACCGGCGATGTTTCACGGAGGTGCGGTATGTCGCTGGCAACACCTCAAACATGCTAACCCACATAAGACAGCATCACCCCGACATATCGCTGGTGCGAGGAAAAAAACGTCTTTGGTGCAACAACTTATCCCCGCTGCTTTTAAGCCACCTCTTGACATTAACACTGACAGGGCCAAAAACATCACAGAAGCAATTAGCATATACATATCAACATCTATGCGTCCATATGCCGTAGTAGAGGAGCCCGGCTTCAAGTATTTATTAAAGGTGCTTGAGCCACGCTACAGTGTCCCATCCTGTGCGCACATCAGCGCATCATGAGAACCTTCCTAATAAATTAGTTTTATGTTTTATTCTATTTATTTTTTACTTTTATAACAGGAGATGTTTTTTCATTTTGCAGTCAATTGGTGTCTGTTCAAAATAAATGAAAAAAAGCTAGTCTTTTACATGTGATTTTTCTTTTTTTTTTCCCATTGTACCAATCTCGTACCGAAACATGACCCCCATACCGAGGTACGTACCGAACCGTGACTTGTGTGTACCGTTACACCCCTACTAAACAGATTTCCCTACCAATTCGACTCCCCAGTGTTGCTACTTTATGGTTCCTCATGGTGGCGCATGTCACATGAATGAAGGAAACTTGAACGGAAGTTAATTTGCAGAAGAGGGAGGAAGTTTACAGTAGGATAATGGCAAACATCAATGTGAAGAAAGTTACATTAACAGATTTCACAGCCACATTTAAGTCCAAAATCTGGCCAAACTTTGGCTTTTACAGCATTGATGGGACAAACAAGATCAACAAAGACTACGCGATATGCAGGTACTGTCTGGTGAAAGTAAAGTACATAGGCAACACCACGAACATGCAATGCCACCACCCTGATCTCCTCGTTGAGAAAGTGGCTAATGCTAACGTAAGTCAACCTGCGGCATGGAATGCAATGTTTAAAGCAAAGCTTCCTTTCTCGTTCCTGAGGGCTGCTAGTATTACGAAGTCCATTACTGGGTTAATTTGAAAGGACCTCCGACTGTACTGCGTGGTCAAGAATGAGAATGAGTTTTTGCCAAATGCTAAAAACACTGGAACCAAGGTATGAAATACCGAGCAGGAAATATTTAACTGAAAAAGCTACTCTAGCTCTTTATGATTGTCTGGTGTCGGCCGGGACACCGACTGGGAGCCACTAGCTGGTGTCGGCCAGGACGCTGACTGGGAGCCACCAGCTGGTGTCTGCCGGGACGCCAACTGGGAGCCGCCAGCTGGTGTCGGCCGGGATGCCGACCTGGAGCCACTGGCTGGTGTCGCATGGGACTCTAACCAAGGAGCATGAACAGGAGTTGGCCGTGCCGCAGACGGAGTAGAATGAACAGGACCGAGGAACAGTAACAGATGTCGACCGGGCCGCCGACCAAGGAACAGTAACAGATGTGGACTAGGCCACTGACCGGTGAACAGGAATAGGAACAGATGTCGACAGGGCCGCCGACTGAGGAACAGGAACAGGTGTCGAACGGGCCGCCATCTGGGAACCAGAGTCTGATGGGACATCGGCAGACCCAGGAAGAAGCTCAGTGTCATGAGGTGCATTGACTAACCCGGGACCCCTCATGTCAGAACTGGAGTGGCGTCCTCCGGGACCCCCACATCAGAACTGGAGTGGCGCCAGAACCGGGGCACTGGGCAGGCTTTGCTCTGGGGTGCTGGGCAGCAGCGAAGACGAGCAGCTGGGTAGCAGCGAAGGCAGGGAGCTGGCTGGAGGTTGACAAAACCAGCCGTAGAGAAGGGAGCGCAGGCTGGTTGCTACCAGGCTTGGTTGAAGGCTGAAGCTTGGGCTGAGAGCTGGGGGCCCGGGACTGAGGGTTGGCAGACTCCATGCTAAGCCCAATGTGGGAGCTGGGATGCTGGAGAGTAGTGGGCTGAGAATCAGTCAGATATTCAGTGGTGTTTAAAAAGTCTTTTGCCCACTCAGGCAGAAAATTCTGCATTCTATATTCCCTGGGCGGGGCCCGTGTCTAATAACCTTGGATGCACAGGAGGGTGTAAGACAGATCATACAGTTCCTCTTTTAACAGGGCAGCCGCTGGGTCCAAAAACAGCACACGGGAAACCAGGAAAAGTCGATTGAGGTTTTATCAACCTGACTCAGCAGGAACAGAGCAAGGTGAGTAAAATTACAGAAATGTCTCTCAACAAGGTCCTTAATGGATCTGCAAATATGGCAGGCAGAACCCGACAGAATATTTGCTGGGTGCGCAGAGCACTTTGTCCAAACACACCTGTAGTCCGGAATAACAAGGGTTATAAGAGGCAGGCAGACTAAGAGCTTGTGAAAGCGGAAGCCAGCAGGTAAAAATGCACACGGCATCCACACTACAGCAATGAAAAACTCACTCTGAGTTTACGCTGAGCAGCCACAGGCAAAACAGTATCCAAAGAAGCAGCAGAAACTCTCAAAGCCAGGGACAGAAGACAGGGGAGTTTACCAAGGATCAGACGAGATGAGTTGTTCAGAGGCAGGCAGGGTTGGCAGCAGGAAATCAGAAATGACAAAGAACAATCTGGCAATGAGTGTCTGTGAAACTGGAGTTTATATACAGGGTTGACTGGTGATGAGGAGCAGCTGACAGAACAGGTGAGTGGAGCTGGCTGATTAGGTGAGAATGGCTGGTGACAGGCCAGGCAGAAATGAGCAGATGACCTGCTATGCCAAACTGTGACAATATTGTAATAACATGAAATGTCTCACGTTAAAACGCAATCCTTTATATTGTAATAACGTGAAAAGTATTACATTAAAATGTGATAATTTATGTTGTTATAATGTGAAAAGTATTCATATTAAAACATGATAACTTATATCACCAGCGATGTGCCTGATCACACCCAAGACCATGGGTCTAAAACTAGCAATGACACAGTGAAGGTGACTACGCCTTGTATGGCAGCAATATACTAAGATGGGCCCTAACGCTGGAGGATCGCTGCAGGTTATGTTTTTAATATGTTCCTCATTATGCTTAATTATTTTACCTGTCCACAGACCACCCCCAATTAATCTGAATGATAGTTCTTATGACCTGGCCTGCCCAATCAGCAGTCTGAGATCGGCGCATCACATTACGCAGACAGACGCACCGCAGTGCTCCTCCTTCTCCAGGTAAATACAGCATTTTGCTAATATACAGTAAAACAGTCCTCATCATCTTTATTGATTATTGATCACTATCAAAGATTGGAGTGTCAGTACCTGTGCTGGCTAGCTTGTATCCATGCCTCCAGCTGATCAATGACAAATGATGCTGCCTCCAGAGAAAGGAGGACTGATTCTTTCCTCTGTACAACCCCATGCATTTTTAAAATCCTGATGATGATGATCCTGATCATGATTTCGCTGTTATTTTGCTTAATAACAGCAAAATCTCAGCATGTGTCAACCCAAGCATGAAGTAGACCTTAATCAAATCGTGTAAATGAGACACAATAGCAATATAAATTATCACATTCTTTTGAAATAAATGATCACGTTTTAACGTGATACTGTTCCCATTATTACAATATAAATTATCACGTTTTAATGTGATACTTTTCACGTTATTACAATATAAATTAGCAAATTATAATATGATAGGGTTTTGGGTTCTTTTCCTTGTGTGGCAGTAATATGCTTCCGTAGGATAGAGTACTGAAAAGCTGTACTCAAGTAGTTGCACAGTTACATTACTGAAATATTACTCAATTACAAGTAAAACTACTGGTATTAAAATAATACTTAGGTAAAAGTACAAAGTATACTAACACTAGTCAGAGTATCAGATTTTTAACCACTGATGTTTAATGCATTGTCAATAGCAGCATTCAATCAAAGGGGTTTCGTTTTCTCAAATTCTTCAGTCTGAATTACTCCCAACCTCTGCTCTGTTCGGCTCAGTGGTCATGGTTGCCTCTCCAAACCTGCGCCTGTTGCAGAGTTTTGTTTTTTCTTGTCCGTTTGTCAGGGTTTTCATCCCTAGAACTGTTGTTAAACTGCTGAATAAAAGGCCCCGCATCTACCCAGTCTATTGGGTTCACCATACAAAACAGAGTTTTTGGAATGCATGCTTTGCCATGTTGAATAAGATATTTTAATCTTTGCCTGGTCTCATTAATGACTCAAATATAGCTTTGATTGTGCACTCCCAGCCAGTATCAGGCAGTGTGGTGTTGGCGCCCCAGCCTGCAGTTGATAGTGTGACTGCTCTCTCTGTGGAAGGTGATGGAGTACATCTTACCTGCGACATGCCAAAGAAAGCAATTGTACCCGTTGATGGATGAAGTTTCTCAGTGCAGAAGTGTCTGGCTGCTCACTGGCTTAAATCAATCTGTTCATTTAGTCTCTGTCAAATTGATTATCTGAAAATGCAAACAGATTTCTCCTGAGCAGTATATTGCCATTAAATCACAAATCACGAGCACAGTGACGTCTAAGTGCTACCTCTGCTTTCAGAGGAATTCTGGGTAAATACGTTAGATAAACTGTCAAAAAGATAAGCACGGAGAAAACATCTGATGTCAGGCTTTTTGTCACCGCTGTAAATCAATTACATTTAAGGTGCTTTTGATTTTCTTTTTTCCTTTAGCCATCCATCAATCAAGAACTGTGTTTAAACTGTGCAGAAACACAAACAGACCACAGCTGCAGGACACCAAGTTCATCATGTCCTCTGGGATATTTCAGCCATCCTTACATTACGTTAAATGCAAAAAGTAAAAACAAAATCATGACTTTAGTGTCCACAAAAGATAATAAGGCAATCTTTGTCATAGTTTGCAGCACTTAATTTATAAGTAGTATTAATATGTGTTTTGAACATGGGTATGGAGGGAACATCTCAAACACACTCGGCCATGACCAGGCATCATATAAATGGTTAAGTTATGATTGATAGGGAGGCATTTTTTCTGAAACTGTATGTATCAGACACAACACGTGATCTAAATTATATTCATTTTGATTTGTGAGAATCCAAAGAGGGGCCAAACAGTGTTTTTTGATACAGTACCTCAATCTTCAGGACATCATTTATCAGTGTCTCCAAAACGCGTTGTACTAATGACTAGAATGATTAATAAAAAGTAAATTAAATTAAAAGTATTTTATGATATGATTTAAAGGCTAACAACATCTTGCTACTTCTTCTACTGATGGAAAACTGTCATAATTTGTATGCACAAGAGATGGCTGGTCCTCAACCAGTGTATAAGTCAGGTAAATGTAGGCACACTGTATACAGCTAGTTCTTGGTATTTGAACAAACAACTGAATATAGTCCTCTGTTTCCGCTACTCTTCATTCACACAATCTGCAATCATTCCATCTCTAAGTATCACTTTCCATAAATAGAAAGAAGTAGGCTCTGATAAGTGTTACAATGGACATTGAGATAATAGGCTTTCATTTTAAATGGCACACTTGACCACAAATAATGAGTTTATCCAAATTATTATTAGGTTAGTCCTTTTTCATTTTTCAACATGTTTGCTATTAATGTCATAATCAGTGAAGGGTGTTAGGTCTAATGATTACTTATGAGAGACTATACTTCTGTTCATTCTGTAACTGAATGGGATGTAAATCTATGTGACATAACATTGTTTTCAGTGGAATGTGACAAGAAATTTTTTTGAATGAAAGACTAAAGATTGAAATTAGATATTTTGTTCCAAGAATGTACCCTCAAACAAGTCAGACTACATTTAAATCTAAATATAAGATAATCACACCTTAGATAGTGCAAGAAGTTCAAGTATGAAAAAAAAAAAAGATTAATTAAATTACACAATAAAAATGAATGCATGCAATATTGTAAATACCAACAGTAGACATGATTAGACAAAAATCCTGTAATATCAGGGGTAGAGGTTATGAGGAGGTTCAGCCATCATTAGTGAATGTTGCTTTCTCTGAACAGAACCATCACTCTGTTATTAAGATGTACACATGCAATTCTTAAATGAATAGCTCAACATATTGGGAAATGTGCCTATGTGCTTACTTTCAGAGTGAGAAAAAGATCTGTATTAATCGTATGTCCTTGTGTTCAGAATAGAACTGGAGTCAGGGCGTGGTTAGCCGAGCGTACAAATAGGAGCCTTCCTCTACCTACACCCGTTCCTCAACCACTTCCGCTCTGTTTGCACGTCCATATGGAGGGTCCACTATGGTGCTGCACCTTAAAGGTCCATTTTTGTAAGAAAGTTGATTTTTGAGTCTCATTCCAAACTCATAAAATACTGACACTCTGGGATTTCCACCGAATCAGTCTACAGTCCCAAATCATCAGTATTTTGACAAGTTGGGAATAAGACTGAAAGGAACTTGGGACAGGATTTGTGAAAAAATAAACATGCATTTTAAGTTTTTTAATGCTAATGGGTGATGAAGCATTCAAAACCAAAAAGAATGAGCCCACCCACGTATCTCTCCATTGCCTTGAACAGGCTTTGTGCTGGATAATGTACTGCAATTCGTGGTCCGAATTTCCCGCGCAGTCCTGCGGACGTGAGGTAAGATGACGCTGAATGCGTATCCTCGACGGCTTTCGACTTGGATACGGGAAGAAGACAAGCGCGGTGGACCCAAACTAGTGTTTGGGTAGTAATGGATTCTGCTACGGCCAGCAAACGACCCACCACCACACAAAGTCCACTAAAAAGTCATACTAAGAAGAAAACGAAGGTTTTATCAGCGGCATGTCGTGAGTCGAAACGACATTACGACCAAAGCCGGGCTGGCACCTGAATACACATCGGATACGCATTCAACTAATGGAGGCAGCCTAAATTTGAATTGGGACTGAAAACAGATGCTGACATGGCTCATTTCCTAGTAACCAGGTAAAAAAACATGGTCATGTTTAGAGCTTGATTTGAAAATCATATGAGATCACCGAGGACTCGGGAGTGACCTAACGTGCAAAGTAGCGTTAGCTGCAAACATGTAACTTAGTCCACCGCTGTGTAACACTGAATAGTTACAGACTGCGCATTTTCCACGGTCCTTTAGTCTGAAACCGAATAGTTAGAAATATGTCCCTTTATATATGGGACTGAAAGCTTCCCGGCTGCTTCGTGTGTAGGGGATAAGGCATCAGCTGCACTGTTGTGAAGAGTTCATGCGCGCTCTTGTGCCAGCTTGTCTGATGGCTGCAGTTACCCTAACGGCCACAACGACCGTCGTGTCACTATTGAGTCTTATTTCTTGATCCTGCCCCAAGTCTCTTTAAATATCAACCAAAAAAAACACATGCAAATTAGGAAAACATCTTCATCAAAAACACTCCCGTTAGAGCCAGTCCTGCTGTGTGTTTAGCTTGTGGCTGAGGGGATAGACAGACCAGTAATGGGTAAATATTTCAGAATCTTAGTTTATCAATAGTGTGTCTATTGTATCAGTGCTAGTTACAATCACTGACTAGCTACTCAGCCTGAGACCTAAGAAAATATGAAGGTTCTAAAATATTGACATGGTGCTAGTCCATCTATCTCCTCGGCTACAGACACCTAATTGGCAGGACTTGAAAATGGTTTAATGCTGGTTAAACCAAAAGGGCACTGAAAATCTGCATTGAAATCAGCAAGAGGAAAGCTAGTTAGCTGTGAGCAGCCAAATGCTGAGGGAGCTAACAACAGGGCTAATAGCTTACAGCAGAAGTAAACACACAGCAGTGCTGAACATGAAGCATTAAACAATGAACTGCAGTTAATGTGACAACAAGTGTACTTATGGTAAATAACTGCACAACAGGTGTTTGGTTCACAGAATAAAGTCCTTTTTCTTGCAGTGGGTGTAGAGTGCTCCATCTAGAGGAGCACTTCCGCTGTGGCAAATGAATATGCAGTGTTATGCTGTTGCATGTGTTTTCGAGGTTAGTGTGATTTTTGACTGCACAGTTTACGTATTTGCACGTTTTTTTTTTTAATAGGAACGTTTTGGGGCTTTGCAGCGCATTCATGTATTCAGTTGTGTTGGGTGTATTTGCAGTGCATTTCCCAAACCACTTACCGTGGTAATGTAAACTGCTCAAACAATGATAGACTTAATACTGTCATACAGACTTTAACAACTTAAGGTTACACAGTGTTTAAGATCAAATATACCCTTTTCTCGTCTTGGTGGTTGTGTTCATGTGTGAGCGACTGGAGCGGCCTCCCCACATAAAGGGGATCCGGGCAGACTAGATCCAGGTAATAGAGGTTGAAACCACAAGCCAGCGAAGCTTCAAATGCCAGAAAAAGGCTTTTTATTTTCCACAACGACAATGAAAATACACACACATACTCTGAGGGCAAAGAAAGGCAAGCAATGGCAATAACATAGCCTCGCACCAGGCTACTTCCTCTCAGAGACCCAGGGAGCTGAATGAAGCTCCCTTAAATATGGCAGCATGCTAAGTCCAATTGGGGCAAACCATTAATGAGGGGGAACACCAAAACCATAATGGTCCACATCTGCCATTATACACATGAATATCCCCCAGAATAAACAATACAAAATCCCCTTTCGACTCAGACAATATTTCATCTGTCAATACAAATCCTCAGCATGATGATCACCCAAACCAATATACAATATCAAAACTAACACCCCTGAGCACCCTGGGACGCGCCCCCCTTGCCCTGCGCTCGACAAAGACCGCCCCTGCAACGGTGCTCGCTTCCGCAGAGGAGCAGTGGAGCCGGACTGTGAGTGCAGGTGAGTGTATGTGAGTGTATGTGAGTGTACAGATGTACATCTGATAATCCATTGCCAAGGTGATGGGTGGTCTCAATATTCTTCAGGCTTCTTGAGTCATCAGCAGATAGTTGATTGCAGTAGGACCTAGCAGCTGGACTTGCCAATGGCAAAATTATTGAAGGTTGACGTGGAGCCGTACTACAACTGTGATGGCTGTGTGAGAGCAGCACAGGACATTCCCCTGAACAGGTACCGAGGTCTGTGAGGCACAGTTCAGGTCAAATGTCAGCCAAACATTAGAGAGGAAGCAGCTTGCACGATAATGAGATGTCTATGCAGGCTGGACAGAAATACCTGTTATAAGCAAAATTGAACTCCGCGTGATTGCACATGATCGACTGCTCAGGCAAAAATCATCCAAACAGCAAGGCTTTCCAAGGAAGGGTTAAAGCCTCACAAATAGCTGGTTCAGTGTGTGAGTGCACATGACTGATTTGGAACATTTGCTGCATAAGGTCTGATGTTTAATCAATCAGACAGGTGCTTCCACTGAAGTGGTGCTGCTGAAGGTTATTCTAATCCAGGGTGCTCACACATCTCACCCTGCTGCACACTGTTCTCCGACCTTTTTTTTCTTTCCAGAGTGGCACTTCAAAAAATGTGCAAACTATGGTCTTCTATTGGCTGTATTTGTGAACTTATTGTGGTCTTCATTCTAACTGCTGAAAAAAAGAGGTTTCATTTTTGTAATATTTGTCTTTGCAGTTATCAGCCTAAATCAGGGGTCTCAAACTCAAATGATCTTGGGGCCACTGCTGGTATTGTCATCTTGTAGGAGGGCCACTACACATGGAGATGAAACTAACTAAATGCTTATATACACAGATGCATATATACACACACCTGCCCAATTGTTTCACTGATCTGCAGGTGGCAATACTCACCAAGATGTGCTGCAATGTGCCAAACTAAAAAGAAAGAAGCATAAATAAATAAATAATGCTTGATTCAAACTGGCAATTTGTACAATAAGGCCAAAGTTTTAAACATTCAAAAAATTAACCATCATCATCAACAGAGTGTGAAGAAACAACTGTTGTTGTTATGTAAAAAAATACATAATAGAAACTATGTACTGAGTTTCAGAGATGTCTACTGAAGTTAGCGTGCTAACCAGCTAGCCCCAGTCTGCCCTGTCTGCTAATGCAACTTTGTACCTCAAGAAGCGATAGTCCAATAGCCCCCACAGTTACATCTGGGAGATATATGCCAGCTGTTAGCACAATAAATTAACAAAATAGGCTCATAAAATGTCATGACATGAAATACTCTTACATATATTCCCCTTACTAAAATAAAACCTTACAGCGTCTGAATTCATATTTTTGAAGATGAATTTAATCGCCTTGTTAACACACTTTATTCAAAGTTGACATAAACACAATAAAACTCACCAACACAGTCTTGTTTTTTCTTTTCACAATTACCTCTGGTTTGGTCGAAATAAATCCTCAGTTCACAGAGTAAGATGTGTAAATATTGAGGCTCTACACGCTGTTTCACCTGCTGCTGACATCCGACTCTCTCTCTCCTCTGCAGCTGCACTTCTGTCCTGTCCCAGCCTGCCGTGTCTTCTTGTTCCTGGAATCACAGTCCTTCTCAGAGCTGCTGCCTCTATGCTGTATCCCCGGTTTTCAAACTGACCTCCATTGGTCTCAGAGGCTGTGTTCGGTCCTAGTCTGGTATCCAGCCATATTTGCTGGGAGTAAGCTGAGCTCTGCCTTGGATCACCCCCTGTGATCCAAGGCACTCCAGTCAGCTGGACCTCTGGCTCCACGGCTAACTGAGCTTATTAGCTAACGGCAGCTAACTAAAACCAAAGATAGCTCGCAGTGAGCAGCAGTTGTTGGTTACTCTGATTACAGGCTGCCCCGTGATTAAAAAAATACTTTGCAACTGTTTTATGAGGCTGGAAATTCATTCAACACGTGTTAGATCTAAAGCATGAACACTTTGAGTGTTGGTGAGAACACTGAATGTATGTTTACAAGAAAACTCCACAGGGCACCTTTATTTTGCTGCTATAACAGCCTCTAATCTTTTGGTTTCAGTCTTTCTGGCAGATGTTGACCTTGGCTGCTTGCTCCCATTCAAACACCAGAGCATTACTGATGTCAAATACTGATGTTGGGTGATAAGGCCTGGCTCACAGTCAATGTTCCAGTTCATCCTAAAGGTGTTGGATCGGGTTGAGGTCAGGGCTCTTTGCAGGCTGGTCAAGTTCTTGCAGGAAAATCATAAATGTATGGAGCTGGCTGCGTAATGATGAATCAGTGAAGAACCAAACATTAACTGTCACAGAGTTGGAAGTACACTATTGTCTTGTGTTCTCCTCCCTTCTGCTATCTGTGTGTTGCTGCATTCAAAATCCCTGTCGCTACATGAAACAACACCAACCTCCAAGCCAGCAACTTACAACTGAAAACTGCTACTGTTACGTTCATGGTAACAGTATAGTCATAAGCAAGCTAGCACCTCTTACCTTTTCTTTTCTTTTAGCCATTTTAATGCCAGGGTTCACCTCCCCACACGCCAAGCAAGTTCCCCCTCACAGTATTTTGCAGGGACACCCTTGCTGCATCCTGGGTTTAGCGCTGCCCAAGATGATTGCGATCAGTTTAAAGAAATACAACAAGCCAGAGCGTTTTTTCCCGAAACTGAATGATAATTGGTGCAGCCACACCTCGAGACTAGTCAGAAAGTGTCATCATGTACCACAAACCATTCAACACCTAAAGATCTCTGCTGGTACACACTAAAGAGGAGGACCTACAAGTGGGCTGTGGCTATCTGGTTCTGAATGTAGCGATTGCATCTACAAGAGGATAGACTGAGTATATTTGAATATTCTAAGACCCTGCATACAGTACTTCAGTTAAATTCAGTCCATTTCTTGTGACAATCAAAGACTGTTGGGACCCAGAAGCAGAACACAGACTCTGGTAACTGTCTTGAACAGGGTGTATAGTAAAGACAAATACAATTAGGTGATGAATGAGAGGCGGGCAGGCAATGATGTCAAAGTGGAGATGTAAATCAGCAAGCAGGTAGATGTGGAGCTGGAGCACAGGAGATAAACATTTATTTTTAATTATAACATTTTCAAATTTACATTTTAACATTTGTAAAATTTTAATTTTAAATACACAAAGAAGCAAACTTAATCAAAAAGTAGAGGGAGGCCTTAACTTTTGTACCACACCTGACATCATAGCAGTATGGCGGCACATGTAGCGAACAATTACCTTTGTTTACCTCAAGTTTCACAAAGCACATAAAAGACAAAAACGGACAAGTACAGCACCAAAACAATTCAAGGTGAAAACAGGCAGCTAAACACAACAATAAATGAGACCAACGTTAAAATTAAATAAGAAACAGAAAGACAAAAAAAACATACAAAAAACAAGAGTTTCAGGGAGCATATATATATATATATATATATATATATATATATATATATATATATATATAGATATAGATATACATATACATATATATGTATATCTATATCTATATATATATATATATATATATATATATATATATATATATATATATATATATATCTTAATATCTTAATATATCTTAAACATGACAAGTGGCTATTCCCCAGCCTTTTTCCAGGCTAAATCCATCAGTCCTGATTTCATCCTCTGGGCTTTAGCAGCTCCCAGGTAGTCAAAGAAAGGGTCCCAGATCCTGTAGAACGGGAAGGGCTTGTCCTTTAAGGCTGTGGTAAAGGCTTCAAAAGGGATGATGTTGTCACAGTACACAACCACTGATTTAGGGTTGGAGCTTTATCAGTGATCCACATGAGTAGAATACACTTCCAGGCACAGTGCAGCAGAATATGCAAAAGTTTTCTGTTACAAAGATCAGCAGGTATGTCATCAGTCAGACCCAACAAGCAAGTCCTAGTGCCCAGATGTAAAGTGCGCTTAAAGATCTTATCAAGCTGTTGAGCAATTGTGATCCAAAACTGCTGGACATGGGGGCAGCTGAATAAACAATGAAAAAATGAACCAACAGCAGATTGACATTTAGTACAAAGTTTTGATATGGCAGGATTCATTCAGCGTCTGGCTTCAGGAGTGGTTCTATTATAGTACCTTGGTCAGATTCCCATTTGCCTTTAACTTTATCGGGGTTGTCCTCCTTGACTGCCTTCGTGTAGTCCGACGATTCGAATATTACGCCTTCGTCCCCTGTTTTCTAGCTCATCGATTTTATCCAGCGCTGTCTCTAAATTCTTCCCGACTTTGGCTAGCTTAGCAATGTGGTCCGCCATTGCCTCTTCAGAGTTGGAGATGCGTTGCTCAGCTTCAGTAAGCCGAGTATCAAATGCAGCAATTTATATATAATATATTTAAATAATAAGATCCAATTTATATTAGATCACCCTTGAAGAAGGGAAAATAGTACAGCGGATAACCATGAAAATTGTGCACTTTTTGAAAGAAACATGAAACTTGCCCGAGAAGCTGTTAATCTGCCTGTAGCACAGGGCAAGGAACTGTATGCAACAGATGGAACTGGAGTCCTCTGCTCTCCTGCTGACTCATGTGTGGCCCGCCTTGCCCCATGTTCGCAAGAAGAGGCTGACACTCGGCTACTTCTGCATGTGGCAGATGCTGTGCAGAAAGGTTGTAAGAAGGTGACCATACGTACCGTTGATACGGATGTGGTGGTGTTGGCAGTGGCTTCTTTTAGCAAAATAGCTCCTGATGAACTGTGGGTTTCCTTTGGTGTTGGGTCGAGTTTCCGGTTCTTCGCTGTTCACGAAATGGTTGCCACAATGACTCCTATCAAGTGCCTGACTCTCCCTGTCTTTCATGCTTTCACTGGATGTGACACCGTGTCTGCATTTGCTGGCCGTGGAAAGAAGACTGCCTGGGAGACATGGAAGTCTTTCCCAGAGGTCAGTGATGCTTTCCAGGAACTCCTGTGCATGCCAAGTGAGTCAGTAACATCCATGTTACTGCTGGAACGATTTGTGGTGCTCATGTATGACCGAACCAGTGAGAGCATGGAAGTGAATGATGCCAGGAAACAGCTTTTCTCCCAGAAGTCCAGGAGTTTAGAAAACATCCCTCCAACCCAGGCTGCCCTCAAACAGCACATCAAGCGTACTTGCTTTCAGGCCAACATTTGGAACCAGTCACTGGTCCTGGATCCAGAGATGCCAGAGCCATCTGATTGGGGCTGGACAAAGGAAACCACTGGGTGGCAGCCACTCTGGACCACTCTCCCTGAAGCAGCAAAGTCTTCTGATCCGTTGTAATTGCCAGAAAGGGTGCACTGGACGGTGCTCGTGTGTCAAAGCTGCACTTAATTGTACAGATCTCTGTTTTTGTTCTGGGGACTGTTAAGATTTTTTGATCATTGCATTATATGATCCTGACATGAAAGGACCGTGGTGTTGTCTGTTAGCCACTTATCCGTCCCTTGATGATTTTTTGTTTTGTAAAGCAACCTAAGGTTCTATGAAAGGTGCTATATAAATCAGTTAAAAAATGAATTATTAAAATTAAATAATAAATCAGTTAATTATAATAATAATTATTATTATTATTGGCATTATTATTGTCATCATCATTATTAAAATCATCATTACTGTTATTATTTTGGAAATAAACAACCTTTTTGCACCGTTCACCTCCCTATGTCTGCATAATTTGACCTCCATATTGATCTAAATGCATTTTCTTGAATTCTGGTGATTTCAAAGGTATCAGAAACAGAATGGGCACCCAAAAGTTAGTAGGAAATGACACCTTAAGTGTTTTTCTATTGTGTTTGGTTCCAAAGTGAGGCATTTTTAAATATTATTGGCGGCCATCTTGGATTTGACCTCTCCCGGGCCTCAGAGGTCATATCTGACTTCCCTCCAGATCTGAAAATAAACCTCATGGTATAAACTAACTATGGTAGAAGTTTCATGTTTCTTTCAAAAAGTGCACAATTCCCCTTGATTTGAGGGCTTAACCACTACACTAAAAGAGCCAATTCACCAAATCAATCTCATAAAAAGGTACTAAACTGTCAGTTTGTGACTGATTAATAATTAACTTAATAACTACAACCAAAATTACCATTACAGCTATCAATGGTCTGAGGATTTTGGAGTCTTTGACAGAGTAGAGGTTGGCAACATTCACTCTTGTACAATATTAAATAGACAGCATGTAGGTTCAAAAGTCTTTTATTTAAAACAAAGATGAAAACATACAATCTAATTAACATGTACTATATACAGCTGTGTGTGTCAGTGTGTGTGTCTTGCAGAACAAAGAAACAATGGTGGTGCTCACATCATGTGCTCACTGATATCACATGCGGGTGTGATATGCTCTAGGCTGAAGGAGTGTGTGTGTGTGTGTGTGTGTGTGTGTTTGTGTGTGTGTGTGTGTGTGACGTGATGCCAGGTTAAAGAAGATGGTTAGCTGCATGCAAAGAGTCTGAGTCTGTGTGAAGCATAATTCAACTAACGTCAAATTAGCCATGTAGCAAAGCAAACTATCAATAACCTGACCTGAGATCATAATAACACCCAAACAGTGAACAAACACATAGATTGAACACATGTGAATTACATCAACCAGAGTTGTGTCCTGTGCTTAGCCGTACTATGCTATGCTGTATGCTATCTAGGCCCAGTTCAACGTTACCAGTCTTTGAAGAAAAGGTGCTGAGGGTTCCTTGAATGATGAGCCAAGCAGGAGAAGGTTGTAATTCCAATGTTGAACAGTGCTGTTCTTGCTGTGCAAGACAGCAGGTTATATGAGATAGCAGCTCAGTGCTAACTTACTTCGTGTTCCTTGGATTGTGTAGTTAGCTGGTAGCTTTGTATCACAGCTGCTGGTGCTAACTGATCTAGAATACTAGCAGGAACTCGTGTCGCTGCAGTGAGAAGTTCTTTGGGCCTGCTGGAAATGCAGCTGGCAGCTCTCAGCAGCTATTGGTCCCAGAAGAATCCAGGAGAAGAGAACTTGAGGTCAGGCAGCCCCGTGGGGAGAGAAGTAGAGAAGAGAGAGAACAAATGAAGGAGCTGGAGTTTTGACTATCTGCTCAGTGGGGGGTCTGTCACCCTGACCGATAGTAGCTCAAAGCTGAATTTGCACCTAGGTGTGAGAACTGGATAATTCTATGTCTTCTAAATCTATGTCTGAAATTAAATTGAAAAACTGTATCGAGCTGCGGGAGCCGAGGTGGCGAGCTGTTAGTCCGACATTTGCGTTACGTGACCCCCTCATCACTTTTTACATTATGTAGTGTTTGAGTTGTGAAACGTGCTGTAACAACTTTGTAGTTGCCATTTTCACTTCCATTCAGTTGACTTGATAAAAGTCTTTGCGTGCATGCGGTAGGAAACCCCCTATCTTATTAAATGCCCTGATCTTTTAAATCAACTGCTACAGTTGCTTGTGAAGTTCACAGACTTGCCTTACAAACATCCGTTTACTGCTGGCGTCCATGTTTTCCCGAGTAGATGCACTGAGAAGCTTTTAGACTGTCCATCCATCAATTTTCTTCCGCTTATCCGGGGCCGGGTCGCGGGGGCAGCTGCCTGAGCAGGGACACCCAGACTTCCCTCTCCCCGGACACTTCCTCCAGCTCCTCCGGGAGGATGCCAAGGCGTTCCCAGGCCAGCCGGGTGACATAGTCACTCCAGCATGTCCTAGGTCTTCCTCGGGGTCTCCTCCTCCCGGTGGGGCATGCCTGGAACACCTCCCTAGGGAGGCGTCCAGGGGGCATCCGATACAGTTGCCCGAGCCACCTCAGCTGGCTCCTCTCAATGTGGAGGAGCAGCGGCTCTACTCCGAGCTCCTCCCATGTGACAGAGCTCCTCACCCTATCTCTAAGGGAGCGCCCTGCCACCCTGCGAAGGAAACTCATTTCGGCCGCTTGTATCCGGGATCTTATTCTTTCGGTCACGACCCAAAGTTCATGACCATAGGTGAGGGTAGGAACGTAGATTGACCGGTAAATCGAGAACTTCGCCTTTCGGCTCAGCTCTCTCTTCACCACGACAGACTGATACAACGACCACGTTACTGCGGCCGCCGCACCAATCCGCCTGTCAATCTCGCGCTCCATCCTTCCCTCACTCGTGAACAAGACCCCAAGATACTTGAACTCCTCCACTTGAGGCAGGAACTCTCCCCCAACCCGGAGGGAGCAGACCACCTTTCTCCGGTCGAGAACCACGGCCTCAGACTTGGAGGTGCTGATTCTCATCCCAGCTGCTTCACACTTGGCTGCAAACCTCCCCAGGACATGCTGGAGGTCCTGGCTCGAAGGAGCCAACAAGACAACATCATCTGCGAAAAGCAGGGATGAAATCCAGTGGCTCCCGAACCAGATCCCCTCCGGCCCATGACTGCGCCTAGAAATTCTGTCCATAAAAATAATGAACAGAACCAGTGACAAAGGGCAGTCCTGCCGGAGTCCAACATGCACCGGGAACAGGTCTGACTTACTGCCGGCAATGCGAACCAGGCTCCTGCTCCGGTCATACAGGGACCGTACAGCCCTTAACAGAGGGCCCCCGACCCCGTACTCCCGAAGCACCTCCCACAGAATGCCACGAGGGACACGGTTGAATGCCTTCTCCAAGTCCACAAAACACATGTGGACTGGTTGGGCAAACTCCCATGAACCCTCGAGCACCCTGCGGAGGGTATAGAGCTGGTCCAGTGTTCCACGGCCAGGACAAAAACCGCATTGTTCCTCCTGAATCCGAGGTTTGACTATCGGCCGAATTCTCCTCTCCAGTACCCTGGAATAGACCTTACCAGGGAGGCTGAGGAGTGTGATCCCCTGATAGTTGGAACACACCCTCCGGTCCCCCTTTTTGAATAGAGGGACCACCACCCCGGTCTGCCAGTCCAGAGGCACTGTCCCCAACTGCCACGCGATGTTGCAGAGATGTGTCAGCCAAGATAGCCCCACAACATCCAGAGACTTGAGGTACTCAGGGCGGATCTCATCCACCCCCGGTGCTTTGCCACCGGGCAGCTTCCGAACTACCTCAGTGACTTCGGCTTGGGTGATGAATGGATCAACCTCCGAGTCCCCAGCCTCTGCTTCCTCTATGGAAGGCGTGTCAGTGGGATTGAGGAGATCCTCGAAGTATTCCTTCCACCGCCCGACGATATCCCCAGTCAAGGTCAACAGCTCCCCACTTCCACTGTAAACAGTGTTGGTGGAGGGCTGCTTCCCCTTCCTGAGGCGCCGGATGGTTTGCCAGAATTTCCTCGAGGCCGACCAGTAGTCCTCCTCCATGGCCTCCCCGAACTTTTCCCAGACCCGAGCCTTTGCTTCCGCGACCGCCCACGCTGTAGCACAATTGGCCTGCTGGTACCCGTCAGCTGCCTCAGGAGTCCCCTGAGCCAACCAGGCTCAATAGGACTCCTTCTTCAGCTAGACAGCATCCCTTACTTTCGGTGTCCACCACCGGGTTCGGGGATTGCCGCCACAACAGGCACTGGAGACCTTACGGCCACAGCTTCGAACAGCCGCGTCAACAATGGAAGCGGAGAACAAGGTCCATTCAGACTCAATGTCCCCAGCCTCCCTCGGGATCTGGTCAAAGCTCTCCCGGAGGTGGGAGTTGAAGACCTCCCCGACAGAGGGTTCCACCAGACGTTCCCAGCAGACCCTCACAATCCGTTTGGGTCTGCCAAGTCTGTCCAGCTTCCTCCCCTGCCAGCGGATCCAACTCACCACCAGGTGGTGATCAGTTGACAGCTCAGCCCCTCTCTTCACCCGAGTGTCCAAGACATACGGCCGGAGGTCAGATGACACGACCACAAAGTCGATCATTGACCGGCCTAGGGCGTCCTGGTGCCACGTGCACTGATGGACACCCTTATGCTTGAACATGGTGTCCGTTATGGACAAAGTGTGACTAGCAAGTCCAACAACAGAACACCACTCGGGTTCAGATTGGGGAGGCCGTTCCTCCCAATCACACCCCTCCAGGTAACACTGTCGCTGCCCACGTGAGCATTGAAGTCCCCCAGTAGAACGATGGAGTCCCCAGTTGGAGCACTCTCTAGTACCCCTCCCAGGGACTCCAAGAAGGCCGGGCACTCTGCACTGCTGTTTGGCCCGTAAGCCGAAACAACAGTGAGAGACCTATCCCCGACCCAAAGGCGCAGGGAGATGACCCTCTCGTTCACCGGGGAAAACTCCAACACATTGCGGATGAGCTGGGGAGCTATGAGCAAGCCCATACCAGCTCACCGCCTCTCACCGCGGGCAACTCCAGCTTTTAGACTGGAAATCGTGAATATTGACCCAGAAATATTGACTTTTGACCTGCAGTCGATTGTATCATAACTACTGTAGGCTGATTGGGAACAGGTGAGCAGCACATAGAACTAATTACAAAGGATACAAACACAACACAATCCTGTTATCTCCAAATGAGGAGAGAGGAGTCGAGGCAACAGGTATTTAACAAAATGAGTGGTCCATGCTTTGGAGAAATTTTAAGCAATGTCAAATATGAGGTGGCAAAGCTGCATCATCTGTCCATTGTTGTGTTATAGCCTACTGTTGTGTTTAATATCTGTCAGATGATCAACTTTTATATTAACTTTAATTCAATTCACAGCATGGCATGATGATATCAAGGTGAAATGCCATTAAGGAATAAACAGAGCCTCATGAGGTGCTACATAAACAGTGAAGGACAGAAAGTTCGACTGGGCATTTGATCATCTTAAATAACTTCCACCATGGTTTGTATATTCCAGCTGTGCGTCATGCCTCTTTTATGTCAAGTGCCAAAATTAAATTCTGAAAAGGATACACTTGTGCATCCTCGCTCATAGCTCCTCCAACAAGCCTCCTCTCTCCTGGAGATACATTTAAGGAAATGAGACATCTTTTAATATGGTGCACCGAGATTGATTTCCAGGTCACAGGCAGGGGGACGGAGGAGAGAGGAGATAAGGAGGGACCAAATAGAGAGATGAGAAGAGACCAAGGGAGGGGAAAACAGAGGAAACACAAAGAAAAGGAAAATCTTGGAGCCGTGGTCAAGACCATGACATTCTCTGGGCTGCATCTGGATTGAAGAACGTCTGTTACATCAGCAAACTGTCAGCCATCTGTCGTCAACAAGCATAACCTGAATGTCACACAGTCCTTTTTTTTTACTCCAGGTTAAGTTTTCACATGGCTAGTCTAGCTCTCAGTACTTGTATAATTCATCTTGCATTTTGGGGGACCAAATATATAATTGCTCTTAAAATTCACTCTCTCTTGAAATGCCCAGCATTTGAGACTGCACTAAATTAAGAATGTCTTTATCATTCTGAGTGTCTTTGATGAGGACTGACCACCAAGAGTCTGACTGAATTTCTCTCTCTCAGAAGCCCTGGCATACTGAGTCATACTGCATTGTCTTCCTTTTTATTTTCCTTTACTGATTGTCATATTAAGTGCTCTCTCAAATTGATTTTTCAATATTTTAAAATATCCTCCAGTTGAATCAAGTGCACCCAGAGAATTCAATTTGGAAACTATAAGCCAGTAGTGAAAAAACATTCTTCTTCAGGGAGAAAAAGTGAATAATTCAGAGCCCATTCTTTTGAACAAGCTGCCAACAAATTAGCAGGAGTCCAGAGTCACAAAGAATTAACAGAGCCAACCTGTATCAACACACATGCGTGCCCACACACACACACACACACACATAATGCATGAACACATGAACACATACTGTCATCAGACATGGAATGCACAAAACACAACACACACAAGGATACAACCCGACAAATATACGTGCAAACACACTTTTATGTCACTTATCAGCATGAGTATGAGGGGCCATGCAAGCCACAATTTACTCTCAGTTTCTCACATACATATATAATTCATTCTTATGTACATGTGTGCTCACTTTCAGATATATTGATTTAATATATTAAATAGTAGCTGCTCAGCCAAATTCTGCTATCTCCCTCCATCTAAGAAATATCAATATTAACACCAGCACTGATGTGTTTTATCGAGTACAATGGTATAATTCAGTTTACAGCTCAAAAAACATGTTTAAATGTGCAGTATACATTCAAGGGATACATTGTCTCTGTATGTATGTATCTTCATTTTGCATCTACATATTTTTTCATTCAAAGAAAGATACAATAGAACTGAAAACAATGGAAGCGTTTACGTTGATTGAGCAACTCAAAGCCTTTTTTTTTATATTGTCCTTTTTAAAAGGAGCACTATGTAACAATTTATACAATTTACATGTTTTTATTACTTTTTTATTGGCCATTTGTGAGCGGATTATAATGTGAAAAATGAGACCTTCCCTGTCTTTCTCGGTTGTCTATTCAAGCCTATGGACAAGTTGTTTAATGCTGCTGGACTGTGGATTTCTTTGTGAAGGACACGTTTTCGGGCGCCTCGTCTTACTGCCTCTCTCCACTCTGCTAACAGATTTTTGACTGATCTGTTCTGTTCACAACTTAAATAACTTCACAGCTAACATTGATATTGCAGATGCAATCACAAAGTAGTGTTGCCAATATGTGTAATTCAGTCAAATGTTTGCCTGAAAACACTGAAAAACATATTTAGCATTTAGTTTGTCGCTTTTCTTTTGAACCCAATATTGTCAGGTTGGCGATTGAGCTGCCTCAGGTTACACTGGCTTGAGTTGCATCAGCTGATGTGCAAAGTTAGTAGCACAGTGGAGTAATGTATTATTCTTTTGAGGATGAGGAGAAAAAAAAGGACGATGAAGGTTATTGGTGAGGAAGAGGATGAAGAAAGAATGAGATGAGTGCAAGAGAGGGGAATTCAGTTTGCTGAGTGAAGATTTTCTGATGGAGACCTATTGTGAGGAAGCAGATATATAGTAGATGAAGTAGATAAAAAAACAAGTAAACCACATTGCATGCCACAAAGCATAGAAGGTTCATCTTCAGCATTACAGTCTGTACTTCATAGTTGAGCTGTGCTAACCAATCCAGTATCACAGTGCAGTGTTCTTTGAATGTGTTTTGTTTTTATTTTTACTTGGTGAGTTACCTTGCCCTAACAATATTTGGATTGCTGCTGACTATAAAAAATTTGCAAGATTATATTAGATTTGAGTTTTAACAGGTGTGACCAGGGTGAGATACAGTCCTGCTCACCATTATTGGCACCCCTTCATTTTTTGCATAACCTCTACAGTATCGTCAGAAATAAATGGAAATGTACCAAATTTATATCATCAGGATCTTTTAATTGGAGGTCCAAAGTAATTTAACAAAGAAAATTGTTTTTTCAACTTACATATTGTAATTTCAAAGAAGAAACAGAAAAAACAGCATGTGCAGCAATAATGGCACCCCTCTTTAATATCTGGTTGCACACCCTTTGGCAGTGATGACAGCCTCCAAATGTTTCTTATACGCTTCTATAAGCTTCTTGCACTTCTCAGCTGGTATTTTCTCCCACTCTGTCTTTGCAAATTGTTCAAGCTCTTGAACGTTTGCAGGTTTCTTTTCCCCAATGGCAGATTTCAGCTCATACCAAAGATTTTCGATCGGATTGAGATCAGGACTCATGGCTGGCCATTTTTAAAACAGTCCATTTTTTCCTTTTCAACCATTCCTGCGTGCTTTTGGATGTGTGCTTTGGGTCTTTGTCTTGCTGGAGGACCCATGATCTTCGACTCAAACCAAGTTTTCTTACACTGGGTAGGACATTTCGCTCTAAAATCTCTTGATAATTCTCTGATTTCATGTTTCCTGTGATACGGTCAAGGCCTCCAGTACCAGATGCAGCAAAGCAGCCCCACAGCATTATGGATCCTCCACCATGCTTAACTGTTGGTAGGGTGTTCTTTTCCTTGTAGGCTTCATTGCGTCGTCTATAAAAAAACTGTTGGTGTGCATTGCCAAAAAGCTGTATTTTTGTTTCATCTGTCCACAGAACATTTTCCCAGAAGGATTGTGGTTTGTCCAGGTACTCTTTGGCAAAGATTAGTTGTTCCTTTTTATGTCTTTTCCTCAGCAGTGATGTCTTCCTTGGCCTTCGCCCATGAAGCCCTGTTTGGTTTAGTGTGCCGGCGTATGGTACTTGTTGAAACCATGACTCCAGACTGTTCCAGGTTGGCCTTCAGGTCTTTGGATGTTTGACGTGGTGTTTTTTCCACCATTCGCACCAACTTTCGAAGACTTCTCTCATCAATTTTTCTCTTCCCCCCACGCCCAGGGAGGTTCTTGACAGTTCCATGCTTGGCAAACTTCTTAATAACATTACGCACTGTTGAAACAGGGACACCAAGGTCTTTGGAGATGGCCTTATACCCTTTGGAGGTCTTGTGTTTGCCAATTATCGCACTTCTGATGTCCTCAGACAGCTCCTTTGTCTTCACCATTCTGACAAAGGAACAGGGGATAACAGATGGCTTTTTAAAACACAGAAGTCATCATTCATTGGCTAATTCATGTCACATGGGCACAGACAATTTATCACAGATGATTCTCATTTGTGATTTACCACAGGTGAGTCACAATGTGTTTCCATACTGATTTACAGCAAAGGGTGCCAATACCAGTGACACAGCAAGCTTTAAGTTTTTCTATTTTTTCCTCCCATTGTTAATTGTTTTATATTGTTGTTTATCATTTGCTCTTTTGTATCAAACACGAGTTCTCTATAGAAAAAAAATGTTTCACTTGATTCATTTTTTTCAGAAAATATTCCACATTATGTACTTAAACTTCATGGGTGCCAATAATGGTGAGCAGGACTGTATAATGCTGTACCCTCACCACAGACACCACTTGCGCTGTTAAGCCTCAATGTTGGGGAGTGAAGAACCAGTGATGAATTGGGCAGTTTTTACCACCCTCTACAGTGCTTTTTGGTCAGAACATACTGTGATACAGGATGCTCTCAGTGGTGCAAAGGTAGAAAGTCACCAGAATCTGAGGACACAGACGGACTTACTTTTTAGTATTTTTTTTGTGATAGCGCTGTCGGGTACGTCGCTGTTGAGCCAGTTTTCAGTGAAAATCATGACGTTGCAGTCCATAGTCCATTTGTGGATGGTGATTCGCAGCCGCAGATCATCCATTTTGTTCGCCAGAGACCGAACATTTGCGAGGAAAAGGCTTGATAGAGAAAGCCGATGAGGAGTTAGCTTTAGCCTAGCTTGTAGCCCTCCTCGCTTCCCCCGTCTTTGAAATCTGGAGGGACACAGGCCTTTGCGATCCGTGCGTGCCGCCATCTTGGGTCTATAATTTCAAATAATGAAACTGGTAAAGAGCATGAAGTAACGTTGGAAGTGGAGCTAAACCCGACCTGTTTTGACCTCTTCTCAGCTCGTAGTTAACAGTTGCCTAATTAAGCACAAACGGCTAAGTAGAGACAGTGGCTGTGATTCACCACAGTTATGTAATTAGTCTACAGGAACAACACATTGGACAGTTTATAAAACAGCAAAATAAAGTGTCTTAATGACAGAAAATTGACAGATGACAGAAAGATTACCTGGACATAAATAAGGTAGTTGTGTGTGTCAGGTCCGTCAACTTTGATGAAGACTGGGACTCAAACACTCAAACCCATCTATTTCTTTAATTATTTCTATATAGTGAAGCCGATCATAGAGCGACAAAAACACAACATGTTTGTTTGCTGGTCTGGCCATCAGACTGGGGCTCCTAATAGCTAAAAATCCATACAGTATTGTTATTTTATGCTATCAAATTGGCAAAGCCATTTACTGCCAGTCAAATTAGATGGGGGGCATGACACAAGGGCAAAGTACCAGGATGGATTGCTCTCATCTATAAAAGGACTGCAACTTGCATCTTATTGTGCACCCTTGTTTGATAAAATGATAATTAACGTAACCTTTGAAACTTTTAAACCTTTTATCTGCACTTAACCGTGAGACACTATGCGCACCAGTTTTTGTTGCTCACACTGGCAAGGAAAGTTGGAGTTGAGAGATAGCCAGAGGATTTAAATGTCTCTCCCCCATCCTTTGTTTTTGCTCTCAACTCTCGACTACCAGGTTGGTAGCCTCTGTCTTAATGATCTTTGCTATGAGCAGGATGTTGTGGACAAACCTTCTTGGTGAGTTTCTGTTGGATGTAGGAGACATGTGCAAGACTGTTCGCAGTGAGCAGATGCAACTTCCCCACTTAGTCTTCAAGTAAGCAAAATAAACATACAAAATGTCAAGAATTTAATATTTTACATATATTTTTCTAACTAAAAGAAAATCCACCTGAAAACCAAATCCGTCTGGTGTTCAGCCATGTTCTCTTGGAGGCGGCTGAGATCAGGCGAGTGGACATAGATTTGGTCAGGTGGTGAAGCAGCTCAAAATTCGACATTGCCATTCCAGTGCATATCACCCTGAGTATAAGGTAATGGCTTTTGGCATGCATAATGTGCCAGCTACCTTTCAGCATTGGATGAATGTCGTCTTGTCTGGTTTGCCTTTCTGTGAAGCCTATCTTATTGATCTTGTCGTCTGTTCAAAGTCATGGGTTGAACACGTGGAGAATCTGCGCTCGGTGTTATGTAATTTGAAGGAGGCAGGTTTGACAGTGAATTTGTCCAAGTGCGAGATCGGGCAGGCTACGGTGACTTCTTTGGGAAAAGTGGTGGGGGAAAGTCAGGTACTGAATTCCCATGCAATCATGTAGTAATGGCTAGTGAGTAGTGGTTGGAACATTGATAAGTGTCGTGGCTGGTTTAATCCAATTGCAGGATAATTGCACATCCTTTGGATTTTGGCCATTGTTTTTAACCTTTAATATATATATAATACACACACACATATATATACATATATATATATACAGTATATATATATATATGGCCAGAATAAATTATGGCTTGCACGACCTATCATACATGCGGCCAGACACACTCATAGCACACTTACTCAGGCACTCTTGCCATGAACTCAAATACACACTCAATTCATTTTGTCGTGCACATATAGTATGTATGCATGCACACACATAATGTACTGGCTAAACAATCAGTTGTTGGGAGTGTGTGGCAGATTGGCTGCAGTTTTCAGGGTGGTGGGTTATAAAGATGTATGTGACGTTGTCTGCACCGTGGGAGAAGGTCCTCACCATGAAGCTCACTTCAAAATGTGAATAATTAGGATGGATTTCTGCCTTGAGGGAAAAGCTGGTAGCAGCCTCCTGGAAGCACATTAGCAGGGTGTTGAGCAGCCTTCTGACAAAAACAAATGGCCTCCGTATGCCACAGGAGATACCAAGGAGCTCTTTTATTGTTTCTGTTGAGAGCCAGAAGTGCTTCTCAGTTAGACTCTGTTGCACCAAGTCTCCTTTAATGTGCCCACATACCTTGCACACCCTATACATTAGACAGGACTGTAACTAGAACACACCATTAGACATTTTTCATCTGGAAGAGGTCAACATTTTACATTCACGTGTTCATGTTTTTATTGTAATTTAGCTCTTATAGCTGCACAGCCTTAACTAGTACACAACTACTGGCCAGACTGATATAATGGATGGTATTCAGAGGATGATTTTAGAAGACCCCCTCCATGCCTGTTTGTCACCTACTGACTTTGGCGATCCCCTGACTTTTCCTCTAGCATCATCATAAGGTTTATGATGGTAATATATTCAAATATTTCTATATACTTGTATAGATTACCATTGAATTTAGATCAGACAACCATGTTTCACTTAGGATGTTTTGTAAAAATCTCCTATGTCCAAACATTTTTTTGTCCAATATTTTGTGCAAGAATATACAGACTATCTACGCTGAAACAAGATTGTTAACATGGCCATGGTTAACATTTCACCTGCAAGGTCTGGCATCATTGCTCTTTGCAGAGAAAACACAACTACATCTTACAAAACATATTGTATTTCATCAAACAACGTTTCACAAAACGCAACATCATTTCACAAACCACATCATTTCACAAAACAAATCATTTAACAAAACACATCAAGAATTAGGATTTTTGAAAAGGTGGCACAGTACACAAGAGAAACAGGAAATGACATTGAACTGTCCTGAGGGAGTTGGGTTCTATCCAATCACAAACAAATAGTGTTTTCCCACATTTTCTGTTAACTGAAATGTGATTAGGCTCATTCGAGATCACAGAATGCACAGAATCAATCAGCAGCAATCTCTGCACAATGCGTGCTGGTTTATTTTTGCTGAAACAGAGATTTTTGATCTTATTTGGCTGATTTTGACATTTTAGGCTATTCTGTTAAGAGAAGACATGCTTAATAGCCTAGATTCAAATTATAAAAAGCACACAAAAAAAAATAATTGTTGTCTATATTAACACTGGAGCAATTTAAATCGGCCTGTAAAAATATTTAACAACACAAAAACTAAGTATGTGAGTAAGTGGGATGTGAGGCTTCAGATGTGAAGCCCCGACAATATAAATATCTGATAGATCACTAATGAAAACTATTGCTCGTATTTCTTTCCTTTGTGACTATAAGTGTATTCCATTTATTATTGTAGTCTGAGAGGGACAGGTCTGCTCAGATGGTTTATAAACAGCAGCAAACTGACATGAAGCCGATTTATATGAGAATTTATGTAAAATGGAGGTTGATCCATGAACAGAAATCACGGATAGCCTGTGAAGAGTTTTAATAGGCTGTGGTGTCATAATTAACCACAATTGAAGACTAACAAACTGATAAATGTGTCTGATAACATTTAAATGAATCAGAATCAGATCTAACAGGATGTGAATGTTTCTGTGACTTCCTGTACAGACTAAAGGCTACTGGAAAACTGTCAGACTTGAGCCCAGCTTTTTGGCTCTGCTGCCACCTGATCTCGTCCACTTTCCAGCCAGTTCATCTCGAACGAGCCTATTGTGTTTTCAGAAATACTGTTGTGTTCTTACCCTCAGGGTCTCTGTAATTTTTCTCTTTTCTCTGCTTTTTTAAATGAAGAACAGCCTTGTATGCATACCAAAGAATCAGTGGGAATGCTTCTCTGTTATCATTTTCATCAAGAATAATCTTTTACATCCATCCTTATTTGCTGCCTCATTTGATTTAGAATCCCCGTGTTTAGCCTCCAGTTAGAGCTCCTCTTTTCAGAACCGAATACTAAATCCAAGGAAATTGTTGTGATGTGACAAGTCCATCTTACCAATACTGCAATTTATCACCCTGAATTAAACTTTAACTGTAACTTTAACTTTTACTGTAAGAAAACAGTCAAGCCTAGAATAAGCAGAATTCAGGTGAGAAATACATAAATGTATAGTCCCTTTTTGCCAGATGACTGATTGCCTTCTATATCCATGACTAAAATCAATGAAGGGATAACATGTAAAAGTGAGAACACTTGTTTCCAACATGATCATAAAACATGTCATAAGACAGAACAGACAACACAAAACATTTATAAATTCCATTATAATAAAAAACGAAGATTCAAAATCACCATAAGACAAAAACTTAATTTTTCACCCCACTTTCTTACCATTTTAGTAAAAAACAAGAGCATTGCATATATAAACATCATAAAAAACACTATCACTATCTAGTCAGTCATCCTACCCCAAAGATGAGTCCGAATGTGACTTCTAAGTACAGTCCTTGTATACAAAATTTTATCTGAGCAACACTATTTACTCATGACTGAAAGTGAACCAAGATAGTCTGGGGCTGCACCATTGACATGTGGAGTCAAACTCCCTTTTTCTGCGGTACAGGAACTTAAGTTTACAGGCACTTATTTGTGATTTTTTTGCAGCTGTTGGGTCACTTGAGAGTGGTTGATCCAGAATAATGCCAAGGTATGTGACACAAGCAATAAGAAGTCATTTTCATTGCATGTAACCTTTAACGTATTAGCCTTTTGCAGCCTGCGCTTCGTGCCAAACAGAGTTTAATAAGTTTTAACCAGGTGTAATGACAGCTTGTTTTCTATGAGCCACTTCCTTATATTTTTTAACTCTCTGCAAAGAGTCACCTCAATTTGGTGGGTCTCTTTCTGTGCCACCAGCAAAGCAGAATCATCTGCATACAATAACAGCTTCCATTTTACTGCAGCCGGCATGTCATTAACGTAAATAAGAAATAAGAGCTGCCCTAATATTGAGCCTTGGGGCACACCATATAACACGTTCCTTTATTCTGACAGAACCCCTTCAATATTTGTAAATCCAGCAAAAGCAAATGCACATATTTTCCATTTTCACTTTCTTGTCTGATGTATTCCAAAAATAAGTGAGGTAGTAGTGGAGGCTGCTCTGAATCCAGACTGAAGCTCAAACAGAAGATTGTGCTTGATCAGATATTCCTCAATCTGATCAAACACAACAACCTCCAATAACTTAGATATGTCACAGACTCCTTCACCGGCTGTGGAAGATCCTTCAGAAGGTGTCTGGATTCCCAAGGAGGAGAATGCTAAGAACATCGAGCAGTTCAGAACCATCTCACTGCTCAGTGTTGAGGGGAAGATATTCTTCGCCATCCTATCCCATCGGTTGACGGAGTTCCTCCTGAAGAATAAGTACATCGACACCTCTGTACAGAAGGGTGGAATCCCAAAAGTTCCAGGATGCCTCGAGCATACAGGTGTGGTCACGCAGTTGATCAGAGAGGCAAGAGAAGGGAAAGGAGACCTAGCAGTGCTGTGGCTCGACCTCACCAATGCTTATGGATCCATTCCCCATAAGCTGGTGGAAACAGCACTGGATCAGCACAATGTCCCAGGTAAAATCAGGGACGTTATCTTGGACTATTACAAGAGTTTCAAGCTGAGAGTCACCTCTGGGACAGTCACATCTGAGTGGCATCGGCTGGAGAAAGGGATCATCACTGGATGTACTATTTCAGTGATCCTCTTTGCCTCGGCCATGAACATGCTGGTCAAGTCAGCCAAAGTCGAGTGCAGAGGCCCGTTCACCAAGTCTGGAGTCCGCCAGCCCCCCATCAGAGCCTTTATGGACGACCTGACAGTTACAACGATGTCAGTGCTGGGGTGCCGTTGGATCCTTCAGGGCTTGGAGAAGATCATCACCTGGGCTCGGATGTGTTTCAAGCCTGCAAAATCTAGGTCCCTGGTGCTCAAGAGAGGGAAAGTGACTGACAAGTTCCCCTTCTCTCTGGACAGCACCCAGATTCCATCGGTCACCGAGAAACCCATCAAGAGCCTCGACAAGACCTTTGATTGCACCCTGAAGGATGCTGCATCCATCAAGGCCACAAATCGGGAGCTGGAGGCATGGCCGACAGCAGTGGACAAGTCGGGTCTGCCAGGTAAATTCATCCTTACCGGATCAAGTTCCTGATTGCGTCCGTCTATGACGTCTTACCCAGTCCATCCAACCTCTTCTGCTGGGGCAAGGTTGACACACCATCATGTCCTTTGTGCCTCAGAAGAGGAAGGCTAGAGCATTGCTTTCGTCCGAGCAGGGGAGAAGTCTAAGCCCCAGCCAAGAGGGGCAGTGGGACTCCTTGGAACCGCACCGGACTGGCAGATGAAGGCCGAACTGGGGAAGCAGCTCAGATTCCCAGAGCACATCGTTGAAACCACCGAGACCAGACATAGTTCTCAGATTCAATAAAACAGGTGGTCCTACTGGAGCTGACAGTTCCCTGGGAGGAGCGCATGAAAGAGGCCAATGAGAGAAAGCGTGCCAAGTATGCCGACTTAGTGGAGGAGTGCCGCAGACGGGGGTGACGTGCCCCGTGTGTGCCAATAGAGGTGGTCTGTAGAGGCTTCGCAGTGCGATCTCTCTGCAAAGCATACAGCCTGCTTGGCATCACAGGTGTACGCCAGAGAAAGGCCATCAAAACCACCTCAGAGGCAGCTGAGAAGGCCTCTAGATGGCTGTGGATCAAGAGGGGCGATCCGTGGGTACATGCTACTTAGACAACTGGCAACCAGACTGCAATTCTGGCAAGATCAATGTCATTAGCATGGATTAGTGATAGCAGCAAGCAGAGGCCAGAACAAAGAGGACTTGACAATAGGCCAACAGGTGCCTTTTATACCCTGGTTGTGATTAGGGGCTGGTGAAGGAGGAGTCAGGCCTGGAGCTGCAATCACAAATACTACAGCATTGTTTACTTATTTTAGGGGAACCCAACACACATAATGCACTCACCTACATTGAAATCGCATTCCCCACCCCACTTTGATAAGAAAAAAAAAAAAAAAAGTGAAATACGTACTGAAAATCTTCAGTATATTCCAATATTACATGATTTTGTGTTACATATTCCTGTTGAACCTATACCCTTTTGGACTTTGGAAGTTTTTTTGGGCTGATGCATATTCTCTGCAACAGCATCCATGTAATACTGGGTGTCAGCTTTCTGTATTTTATATCTAACTTGATTCTGTACTGTATATATCCAGCATAATGAACATGCAGATAAGACTTCTTAAACTTCGCCATATAGTTATCTCTTTGCTGAATAAGGTCCGAATTTTCCGATGTCATCAATTTTACACTTCTATGTTTTATTCTGACCTCTTTCCTTGATGCAACTATGTCCAAATAGCTAAAAATCTCACCTTAAAAATGTCCATGCCTTATAAACGTCATTGCTTTCAAAAACAGCTGTTCACAGCTGTTCACAGCTTTAGATCCACCAATCATTAACTGTATGTTTTTTGTACATTCCTTGTCTCCTGAGAAGGTGAGGTCTAACAATAAAATCTCCTCACAAATTAGAGTACCCTGAGCCTCAGAGATTAATAATTCAAGATCAGTTCATAGAATTTCCACTCAGATCCCGAAGGAACATAAACATTCAGAAAAGTAACTAAAACGCCCTGCAGAAATCCCCATGCCAGAACAAATCTCCTGTCAATTTCTTTCTTCATATATGCACTCAAAATTAAATTTACTATAAATCATAGTTGCTACCCCTGACAACAGGAAGATGAATACTGATTAAATCTCCATCTCTTAAGTTTTTCATGTTCCAATTCTGTTAGATGAGTGTCTTGGAGGAGAGCCACTTTTACTCCCTCCCTCTTTCATTTTGCCATAACTCTTGATTGCATTTCAAAGACCATTTACATTATAAGTAGTTACTTTAATTGAAATGATACTTTGCACTGTGTGTCTTTGAGTATATTTTAAGCCCCTACAAGCCTATATTTAAATCATATCCTACACCCCCGGTGCTACAAGGAGCAGTAGCAAAAATATAATCATTAGCCAGTAACACTGTGAAGAAATAATGAATCCAATCACAAATAACAATATTGACTTCCAATGTTAAGGCCTCTTTTATGGGGTTATTACTCTGCTGGAATGTGAGTATGGAAGGAAAGTCTTTTCCTTCTGGCAATGAAAGAGAGTCCTCTTCAGCTGTTAAGCTCATGCATAGGTCTATAATGTCCAGTAAGGGGTGTCCCAACCCCAAATCTTTCCTTCATGCCCTTATTATCATCCCCATGATAAGTTCAGTGTCATATGAGGAAATAGGTAGGTATGATGACATTATTCTCAGCATTGTTTAAGATTCCTATAATATATAGTAACTGCATGTATTTCTGATAAAGCAAAAGTACTTAATAATTGTCCTGACACTAGAAAGCCTAGAGCTGTTCCTTGAATCTTGGCTTACAGCTCGTATACTCCCGCTTTCCATTTTTCAAAACCATCACTGCTACCTCCTTTTTCAGCCATGTCCACCATGTCCACCTCTGCCACGCTCTAAACCACCATACCTTCCTTATAAAACACTATGAGTCTGGCCTGGGACGTAGTCTTTCGCGTAAGCGAAAGCTAAGCGCCTTCCTTGAGCGTAGCTTTCACTTTTGCATTCTCTCACCACTTCCTATGTATCTCAAGTGAGAATTCATAGTCCAAGTGTATCTTTTTTCCTTGGAAATCAAATCTTTTTTTCTGCCAAGCTCTTTTCAGCATATCTTCATCATTCTGTAGCCTGAGAATAGACACAATAGACTTTCGCGGGACTTCAGTCTGAGGTTTCGAAACAACACTTATTGCACTCTCCTTGATATTTAGTGTTGTAGAAGATACTTCCAAACCTTTCACAGGCAAATAGTCCGCACAAGTAATCACTGATGTCATGCTTCCGTTTCCTCTTTTACCTAATTAATTCTGAACGTGTTGCATCAATATCTCCCGTCCATATCACTCACTGTAGCTCCATTTGCATCTGAAGCTTCACAAGCTCCAATAAAACATCCTTCAGTAGCTGGATCACACCTCAGCTGTAATGACTCGCTCCTCTGCTTCTTCCACATTTTTGTAAACATTTGATCAATATCCTCCCTAATGCTGTTTAGTTGTGAACTGCAGTCCTTCTGAATTCATTTAACTTTTTCAAGATTAAGCCCAGGTTGGCATCGCAGTTAGACTCCAAGTCAGTGTCCATCTGCATGTCCTCCTCCATGTTGTTACAAGCTTGCGACAGGTGATCTTCCTCTTGTTTGTTGTGTCCTTCGTGCAAGACTTTTCCTCCCAATTTTAGGAATTTCCAATCTCCTGCTGTATCTACAGTTTGACCATCATGCTTTAGCATATCTCTGAGAACATTTGTGTAATATCAGGCAACTTTTATTTTTTACTGGCGGGAACCTGTTGCTGTATGTTGCTATTACCTAGCCAGCAATCCGGAAGTGTTTTTTTAAAAATGTTTTAAAAACAGAATTATGCCAGTTTGTTTCCAATTTAACAGCTAATTGCTGAGCCTATTAGCTTTTGCATTTGTTGTTCAGTAATGCTGTATAGATGAAAGCTGTTTGCCTCAGTGGTTTTCTTTGCAGCCTTGTTCATAATACTTTGTCTTTGCCCATGGTAATGTCATCCACAGCATATTCACTTGGAATGTTGGATACAACAATATCAGGGATGACAAGTCAAACATGAGAAATTCACATAAATAAAACTCAAACTGATGCATTGTATTTTACAAGCTTTGCCCTTTAGTCTGGTCTCAGGGACATGTGCATGTGCATTGTTGTTATTATTGTGTGTGTGTATGTGTGTGTGTGTAAGGGATACATAGGAAGAGAGAGGGAGACACACACACACAAAATGAGAGTGAATCATTCTCTCACTCTCATAATTCTCTGAAGGAGAGCTCTCTTGCGGCATTGCCAGAGTTCCGTGGACACCACTCATGCATACAGTGCATGAATTGTGTGTGTGTGTGTGTGTGTGTGTGTGTGTGTGTGTGTGTGTGTGTGTGTGTGTGTGTGTGTGTGTGTGTGTGTGTGTGTGTGTGTGTGTGTGTGTGTGTGTGTGTGTGTGAGTATGTGTGTGGTGTGTGTGTGTGTGTTGGGGGTGATTTGGGCCTGGCCAAGAGGACAAACCACCCAGAAGAAAAAAGTAAAGACAGAGCAGATGAGACACCTTTTTCACAAGCTGAAGATACAGTAGGTGAGTTATGAATTACAAAGAGGCTGTCTGATTAATGCACGTGGCAGACTGATTTAACTTCACCATGTGGCAATAAACAATTGTGCATAGAACAATATAAGCTTTTCAGCTGACTGAAAATAAAGACATGACAACAATGGAAAAGAAGACTGAGGGGCAAAAGCTGTGCTGATGGCCCCTAGAATTCACCATGTTCATGACATCCCACAATATGAAACTGTGGGACAGAAAACAACAACTGTTGTACTATTCTTAGAGACATATCAGCAGTGGGGCTAAAAATGTGAGGGTGTACTGATGGTGGTGTTAAAGGAGTTCAGAAAATGCATGACTGAATGATTTGCCTGCTCGAAAGTGAGGGATATGGTACGGTATATGGTTGCTATTGTAATGGCGGTGCAACAACCAGTGCGAGCAGCGCTTGAACAGCTTGGTATTTTCCGGACCTTGAAAGTGCTCATCTGTGTGGTATTTTGGTGCCCAGTGCAGAACACATTGTGCACAGGTGGAATATGATTCATTCTGTGGTACTTTGGTGGAAATTGGGTTGTAATCGTTTCGCTGAGAAGAAACATCTCAGAGCCATGTCTGTTTCTGACGCAATGTCCATTTCCCACCAACCTGATGGCTTTGTCAACAATATTAACAGAATATTATGAGCAAATGCAGGGTATGTAATGTAAATAAAACCAATTTAATTTAACACTCCCCATGCAGTGTATATCTACACTGGCATTCAAATAAAGGTTAACAGGGATAAAGCAGGAATGTTGGGATAACACTCTGCATTGGTGAATGTGAGTGATACTTCAAAAATGTGTTGCCCACACCTATTTTATACTGTATGAAAAGTTTCTCCTGCAGTTCATCAAATCACCTGAAGGCAGCATGACAAATGATAAATCTGCAGACTCTGATTGGAGAAGTGCCATGCCAGAGAGCAGTGCCATAACACATACCCATTCACATAGACACACACCAACGGGAGGAAGCTACCAGGCAAGGTGCTGGCCTGTCCATCAGGAGCAATTTGGGGTTCAGTGTTTTACCCAAGGGAAGGACGAGCTGGTGATGTAATGAGGGCAACATTGGATTACCTTGGCCTCATTAATCCTGTGCATCACAGCCTTTATTCCAATTTTTAAAAAAATCTGTGGTTCCTGTTTTGCATTATGAAATATATGCTGCTGTGTCACATTTGAAGATATTACATACTTATTTACAGCATGAAAAACAGTAGACTTATGACTGAAGAAGTGTCAGATTGATGCAATCATAAAAGGCACCTCACCTAACCACTTCCTACTCAACTTGAACAAATGACATGTATGGTGCTGTGTGCTCTCATCCTGCTGCATCCTGCATCATTCAGACAATTATATGATATCATGAAGAAGAATCTCTTCCTTTGTTGAGCTGTTCTCATACTTCACTGTGATTGGCTTAGCTGTATCAGCGCTGTCTATCAGACCAGGGATTTGACTGGCTGAGAGTATATTCATTAATCACTGCACTCTCCATCTATGTCTCAGCTCACCAGCATTTTTGCACTTTGTGCTGCTGCACCAGCACAGTGTCATTCCCAGGTCTTCAAATACAGAGTCTTGGTCAGAACCCTTTGGCGTCAGTTTTACACGCACAACGTTCCCCTTAGCATTTGTATCAGACACAGTGGGGTTTCAAGTAACTCCAGTGTAAACCAACTACTTTGCACTTGCTGTTGTGCTCACAAAATTAAAATAGGACCCACGCTGTGTCAAGTGACCAATTTTTTTGTAGTTTTTCCTCTGGGGACTGTAAATGTGCTCAATCTATTTCAGAGCAATTTTTATTCATTTATATATTTATTGGACCAATCTTCAGGATTAAAGGACCATTGTTATCTGATACCTTCTAACCTGTAATTTAACTAATTTATTTTTTTTGTTCTTTTTCCCCTTCTTTTTTCCGTGTTGTTTTTTGATCACCCCACATGAAGCCTGATGATTTTATTGATTCTCTGACTTTTCCTAGCGCCCCCTTCAGGTTAAAATTGTCTAAGACATTGATTAATATCAAATTCTCACAGAACTAATAATATCCCTGGCAGCCTCAGCTGAACAATGTGGTTAGTGCAAATCGTAAATGTGAGCATGGTAACATAGTAAACTAAGAAGGTGAACATTGGAAACCTATACCTGCTCAACATCAGCATGTTAGTGTTGTCACTGTGAGCAAGTTAGCATGCTGACAACAAATGTCTATGTATCTATCTTCAAAAAAGAGCAGTCCAAATCAGCTGTAGTGATCAAGATTATTTGTACTAATGGGAAATCAAATTCTTATATATTTCATTCATGTTAACATGTTAATCTGGAACATACTTGTAAACTGTGATGTTGTTGTTCAGTTCTGTACATGTGACATCTACTGCACATCTGACTCCTCCTCTGTGGCTCTTCCTGAGGTTTCTCCCATCTTTTTTTCAATATGGCAACTTTTTCCTCTCTCCCTGATTTTGGGCTATATAAATACAATTGATTTGATTTGATTTGACTTGTCAGACTGTTTATTAAATGCTCGTCTTAATTCAGTCATATATGGATAAGCAGTTTAATGTTGCATAATGTTTTAAATGAATGTTTCAATACCTGATTCATATTGGATGTTGTCAGCAGTTTAACAGAGCAGGGCAGTGCAGAGATAGTGGAGATAATTTTGCTGATTATCTGCCTCAGTTTGAATGTGTTGAGACAGATAAATCCAATCTCCAGATATTGCCACCAGAATTGATGGTTACTGTTAAAATGAAAAGTCTCATAATTCAAAATTCCATAAATTATTATAGTGCCCTATTAAAACAAACAAATCTCTGTTTTCCACATTCAGTGTTAGCAATTTGTTCTGATCCAATTCAATCTGAGGACTCAGGATATCTGAGGGGCAGGAGCACAAAACAAAACAGAACAACACAAAATGCACGTAAGTCATGATGCATTTATCAGGAAACGGTTGTTAACCCTTTTCTGTTTCTATTTCTTTCTATATTTTGTAAGGCAGCCCATATGGTCCTGTGTTACGGCTTCTCCACTGAGAGGGTCCTCATGAGGACCATTATCATGTTTTATCTACCATAGGTACCATAGATGCATCAAAGAGGGTGTTCGTAGAGAGACATTCAACTTATTGTAGTGCAGTATTGTTATTATTATTGTTATTGTATGCATGCAGCAGATTACATGAAAAGTTTCGTTTCTTTATAAACCCATAGTTTCTGTGGTTGCGCTCGATATTGACACCGGAGCTGTTGAGGTGGGCGGAGTAAACTATCTTCTAAATAGGTCAAAGAGACCCGGGGGCAGCGAACAGCTCCACAACAGGACAGCGGACTTCGTCGCAGGAACCGGTTTTGGTCGCAGCCGGTCGACTGTAACCGGTAACATGCCTCATTTATAATTCGAGTTCCGACTCCGTTTAGGCGGGTTTCGGTGTCTGTCAGTTTAAATCAGAAGCGAACCTTGTGTGACGGGGACTTACGCTGTGTGGATGGGTAATGTAGTCATTCAAACCATATCCCAAATCAAATATTTGTCGTCAAAACTACAATACCCATAGATCCTAGCAAACAAGCAAATGCTGTTGACATCTGCCGGTAGGCCACTCACACGCGCCTGACAGCTCATTGTACAAGGCGCTTCAGAAGGAGCCTGTTGGAAAGTAAGATTCTACGGTGATTAATACACTTCTAGTTTGTCTCCGTGCGTTTTATACTGACTGCTGTTCGCAGTGCTACAGCTAATACAGCTGGGGGAAGTGACAGCCAGGCTGACAAGCTAACATGAGCTAGCAACACTTGAGCAGTGTTACTGAGAATCTTTGATTGTGTTGTTGTTAAAGTTAGTGAAAGTGGGAGAGGAACACTTACCTTTATATGATAATAAACGTTAGCTGAAGCTCGCTGGCTCTGACCCCTGCCCTATTCGGCTAGCCAGAGAGAATTACGCCAGGTCTTTAAAAACACCTGACTTGATATCACCACAACTTCAGTAACCTAACTTCATATGTTATAGAATATCACTTCGGATCTCTGACGAATCGATAACACCCGGTCTTCAACTCGGCGCACACTCTATTCTCCAAGCAGTCTTAATTACGTTTATAACAGCTATCCTAGTTACTCTTGAGCCAACATTACAGATGGGTTAGCGTTACTTTATTGAATACATAGCTGTTACAGTCAACTATTTAACTGCTATCAAGTGGTTTATTAGGGTTCATTGTTATGCCGAATACACCAGAAAACCCCTAACCGTGAGTTACATTTGCTAATAATGTCCAATCTGTGAGTGTGATTCGCAGCAACAAAAGGCAACTTTAAACTGGCAGATTTTCTGTATGGAGTTCTACGTGTATTTGGAGACAAACGTCCATTGATAGTCAATGTCATGTATAACCTATACTGCCCTCACAATTCAGTGTACTATTGCTTTCTGTCTGTGTGTGTAATAGAAATAAAGTGGAAAACCAGTGTGTGGACTGAAACATCAGCGAGCAATGTCTCCTCCACGGCTCACAGGTGCACTGCGCTCCTTCTCCAATGTCAGCAAGAAGGAGGACTTTACTGGACAGCTCTATGATTTGAAGGTGAGGCCAGCAAGTGGATAATCATGTAATAATTGTAAACTAGTACTGTGACAATAGAACGTGGGATTTTGTAGTAGGCCATGTAAAAAGAAAAAGCAGTCTCATAGCAGTGCAGTGTTTCTGCATTGTGTGTAAGTATTCTGTTCCACCACTGAACAGCCACTGAATGTGATGCTGAAATTGCGTTGTACGAGAAAGTCATTGAAAGGACCAAAGGTGCATAATTTTAATACAACATTCATTATTATGCCCCTTTATTCAAGTAGAATGGAAATTTAATGTTGCTAATGTCAGTCTCATTGAAATATGCATCAGTAATTGTTTCACCACTCATTAATTTTCCATTTCTCACCTTTACTTTTCTGTCACTCCTTCTCATCTCAACATTGCACGCAGTGGCCAATATTGAGATTTAATGGCATAAGTGGCATGGGAAAATCTCAGATTTCTATTGTCTCATTATATATGATCATATCTTGCCTACCCTAAACTGAAGTAAACTTTTGAGAAACTTTCAAAAATCCCTTTGTTTTTGTGTTGTGTAATGCTTCAGGTGAGAATGTCAAAGGACCTCAGTCAAACTCCATCAAATCATGATCATGATTTGGTTCTGATTCAATTATCAAAGCTATTTAATCAGAGTACTCCATTGATTCAGTTTTGGGCTTCCATAAAGTTGAGCGCCCCAAAAGAGACAAAGAAACGGACGTCAAAATTAAATTAAAACAGCAGAGGCCAAGATATCTTGATTTTTCTGGGCTTGGTGTAAGTTAAGTTGTTCTGAAAGACCACACTTAAATAGAAATAGTTGTGTAAAGAATGAAGAGAGCTAGAGAGAGAAGTTTAAAACCTTGCTCCTTTTCACCTCCGCACATCTGACCAATCATCATCAGTGTTAAGTGGGTGTGAATGTCTTGATCGGCTGTTCTGGAAAGTTACAGAAAAGGTCGGACACACTCCCTTCACACTTTGGGAAGGCGAGATTCTGAAGCTATTCAACCATCTGACAAGCAGTTCTGATGGAGTATACTGGCACCTTTATCCCCAAGTGACGGTCGAGTCAGAATAGTACATGTCGGACTGAGTCAAAATAAACAACATTGTGTGTGCTCATGGTAATAAGGAACGTGCCATGTAGTGCAATGGTGTGGCTCATTAATTTGTTTTCAATAGTTTTGTTCTTGTTAATCAGATCAATTCAGTGTTGGTTTTGACTGTTGTTATCTATTAGAAAAGCCTAGAATATTGCTGGTGTAGTAATAATAATAATAGTGTTGTTTCATAGTGTCATAACTGTTGTGAGGCAGAGGTTACATAAAGTATGTGTCTCGTCCAGTTGCTGTTTCCCACCAAGTTCATAAAATCTGATATGTGCCTCAACATGTCTGCTTTCAAAATACTATAGGTGAGTTTTTGTTATCACTCCCTGCTGATCTCTATCTCCCTCCATCATATCTCCTAACATGAGTAACCTTATGCCCACCCACAATTCAAAGCATGAGAGTAACGTTGTGGCGTTACTTTACCATGTTATTGGCCAGCTGAGGCCTGTAATCAACAACCAACATGAGCTGCGAACTATCAATTATGCTCCATTTCTGCGTCGATGCAGAATCTTCCACGTCTGCATCATAATGCATCTTTATAATCGAGAAAAATTTCTACACCTCTCATCACAAGTAAACTGACTAGTATGTGTAAATCAATGGAATGACCAAATTTACAAAAGCTAAATTATTAATATCATGACAAAAGTCTAATGAATCAAGTCAGCATATTTTCCCAAACTTAATGTTTTAGCAGAGGAAGAAATGTGTCCTGCTTTGACACTCACTGGAGGGTTCTATCTTTGGCATCAACTACAGCAGGTTGTTTTTCTTCCAGCTCTGTGAGCAAGCAAGTAATGTGATTTTGTATTACAGAAATATTTTATCTTTGATGACACAGCTTGCATACTGTATGGCTCTCACCCAGGTCCCTATTCCCTTCCACATGGAAAAATCCAAATGTTTTCATTTTGGATGGATAGAGTATCCAAAATCGCAGATGTAGACTCTGCTCTAAACTCTGTTTTAATGTAGATTACATTTCAACATCCAGTTGTTGGTAGGAGACACCATGGCAGTAATATTGGTGTCCACGGTATTAAAATGACGCTTACTATGTGCAGTTCCAAAAACAGAAGACACATTGCTAAAATGTAATGAAAATGTATATATAAAGAATATATATAATGTATATATAAGCGGTGGAATATAAGTGTCACATACGACAACTACCGTTTTCCATTATGTCCAGAACTATTTTACATACTACTTGTTGATAAGTAATACATTTGTTGGCTGTATATACTGTATAACTACATGACACATGGAATTTGACTGGCAAAGGGCACCTAGTAGCAGTATTAACATTAACCCACTGACTGGAGTGTCTCAGACCATCAGCGGGCAGAACATTTAAGCACCCCTCATGCTACATATTAATCATATATTCGTGATGTCAGTGCTTATGAAATGTCTGCTGTTGGCCATCAAAGTACACCAGACAGCAAATATATGCCAGATGTATAGCACAAAAACTCTCAATATTAGATGCCTGCAATTACTATAAAGTTCGACTCATAGAAAACTGTATCAGTACTGGATTTATTATCAGCTGCAGAGGATCATGAAAAGAGACTCTTTGTGATTTTATATTTCTCTGAATTATTATTGGCATAGCAGTGTGATGCATCTTCTATCCAAAGCCAACAGTCTGCTACCTCTATCGGCTGTCGCCAAGTCACACACTCAAACTCTAAACACAGAAGAAAAACTGAGTCTGACAAACCTTTGTGCTCGTCATGAGACCAATTATAAACACTTAAAAACACAGTCAGCTGTTTTACCTTACCTTACTATATCCAGTGGTTGAAAAGTTTTCAGATCCTTGACTTAAACCTGCTACATGGAACTTTCATTTTGTGTTGATTCTGGCTAGCATGTGCATTTGTTTTGAAAGGGAGTGAAAGAAAAATGCAACATATTTTTAATATTATTTTCTTTTTTTAAACACAGCTACTTGCAGGATGCATAACAGTGAAGTAATATATGTATTTGTTACTATGTAAGATTTACAACTGTAACATGATGATGGTAAAAACAGGGTAAACTATTTAGTGTTGTACCCCCAGACTCAGCAGCAGCTTCTTTTCTCAGGCTGTGAGACTGATTCATCTGGGATGAACATACTTCATGATTTTAAGAGTATTTGGTAGGGATGCAATGATATAGAAACCGATGTTTAAAATAACAATTTGGCAGATAACCGATACTGATATTTTAAAATGCGTCTGTTTGTTGTTATTTATTTCTCCCTTTTTCATATACAAACAAAGAAATTGTCTTTATAAAAGAATAATTGAACTGTTTTAAAGCCTTTCAGCCCCTCATTACGTTTATCCATGAATGAGCACAAAGTCAATCATACAACAACCTTTAATATAACCATCTTTCCCATGAAAAATACTATTTTGAAAATAACTCCTTCAAACACCTTTTTATTCTGCTATACAACTCAATGAGAAGAATTCTAAGCCCAACAATAACATTCGTTTTGTGAAACATAAATGAATGTAATTAAATGTAAAAGCAGTTAGAAAAGCAATAAAATACAGAAAAAACCTTTAAGTTGCTGCGATTCCCTCCTACTTGCTTTTCTGGGCGGTCTTTCTCCAGTAAAGCAAGTGTTCCTGTGGTCATATCTGAGTGGATCTGCAGGGTCGGGTTCCTGGTTTTCACTGGTTCGCTTTCATATATATCTATATATATATATATATATATTATATATATATATATTATATATATATATATTATATATAATATATATATTATATATATATATATATATATTATATATATATTATCGAATCGAGTATTTGTAGAATCGTGACACCCCTAATATATATGTATGTATATGTACAGTGGTGGCCAAAATTATTAGAACACCTGGCATATTTAAGAGGTTTCAGTTGTTTTTGTTGAATTGGCCATTAAAATACCCATAAAACGAATGAAATATCTACAAAGTCATCATTATGCTGTATAAACCATAGAATAGTGCCACCATAAGGTGATTTAGGTCATTTTCCTTACAAAAAACAAGTTAGGCCTATTTCACTGTCAATGTCACACAATCATGTTCCTTCACAGAAGAAGCCAAATTACTTGTGTAATCATTGTTAGGTGTGATTGTGGTTAAATTGATGGTGATGCAAGGACACAGCTGTGTGATTCTTTTGAACATACAAGGCCTATCCTGCTCATTAAGTGATTGGTAACTTAAGGGTTTTGTCACTGAGGCCACACCACCAATTGGTATAAATTCAAAGCCTCTAGAAGTAGTCTTGAAGCACATATTGCTCTTTGAACATGGCTAAGGTGAAGAAGGAGCTAACGAGTGAGCAACGGGTTCAAATAAAGGCCCTTTTTGATGCTGGCTAGAGTTACCACTGCATAGCCAAGGACTTGAGATGCAGTCCAAGCACTGTAAAGTACACTTTAGACCGTCATGATGCCACCGATTCACACCAGAACCGAAAGGGGAGAGGTAGAAAAAAAAAACTTTAAGACAGACAAGTGAAGCATCTCAAAATTCTCAGTCATAAGGACCCAAGAAAGACCTCACAAGAACTGCTTGACGAGATCAACACCACAATGACTAATGGTGCAACAGTGTCTTCAAGAACTGTGCGTAAGATCTGTCAGGTGTTCTAATAATTTGGCCACCACTGTGTATATATATATATATATATATATATATATATATATATATATATATATGTATATATGTATATATGTATATATGTATATATATGTATATATGTATATATATGTATATATGTATATATATATGTATGTATATATATATATATATATGTATATATATATGTATGTATATATATGTATATATGTGTGTATATATATGTATGTATATATATGTATATATGTGTGTATATATATGTATGTATATATACACGTGTGTGTCTATATATATATATATATATATATATATATATATATATATATATATATATACACACATTTTTAGCTTTTTCCAATTTACAACCTTGCAAATCATTAAACCACCTTTTTAAAATCTAAATCTCCAATCTTTTAATCCATGTTCGTGATTTGTATCCCAGATCAGTTTCCTCTCTGTGAGGAGCAGTATTGAGCCATTTACTTTCACCTGTTTCACCTGGCTCACCCTCAGTTAAATCCTCTAAGCAGAAAAAGTGCTTCTCCAGGAAGAATATGGCTAGGGTCACTCAGAGATTATCTCAGAGGTTCTGTTAAAATGCTTAGTTTTGGGAGACATGATGATCATAATTGTAGAGTCATAATTGTTAATGACTCTCCTGACCTCAGAGACTGAGCTGTCGCACCTGCACATATTAAATACCTCACTACTCTAATGGGAGATGCTTATTAACACTAACTTTTTAACAAAACTACTGATGATGCATTTGTAACTTAAATGTGTTAAAATAGCATTGTTGTCTGCACTAATATCATAAACCTTAAAATGATACCCAGCCCTAGTTCTGAAAATGGATGTCCCATCTTAGTTGAATAAGTTGACTTTGTTTTGGTTTTGTGGAAAAAAAGACTGATTGGAATTTTCCGTGCCTGTGTGGATTTTCCCACAGTCCAAAGGCATGCTGGTTAGGCTAACTGGTGATGAATGGCCCGTATCTGCAAATAAGAGCACAAATGGTTGCCTGTCTCTGTGTCAGCCCTGTGATCAACTGTTGACCTGTTTAGGTGTACCCCGCCTCTCGCCGTATTCACACAAAGGATAAAGTGGATAAAGCTAATGGATTGATGTTAAACATTCAGTGTCAAAGAAATTCTATCGCTATTTGTTGACTGAGAATTTCTACAGAACTTAGTGGTGTATTGAGACGTAAACACAGAATGATGACTGTGAGAACACTAATATCACTCCTCCTGAATTTGCCTAAATAAAACCAATACATGAAAACCAATCATTTGAAATCTAGTATTCTTGAGCCACTAATGAATAGGTCTCATCAGATTCTCTGGGTTTTCTGGTATGGTTCTTTAGTTTGATCAGAATGTATTTGAATCAGACATGCCACAGGAAGCGTTGATTAAATTTACAGCAATTACATGAGGTAAACTCCACTGTATCAGTAAATGACCACACTGACAGCACAACACCGTGTTTTAAAAAATATCTAGATAATATACAAACAGTGCAAACATTGGTCCTATCCAAAGAGTATTTGGGCAATTAGAAATACCTGTGATTATTCAAGCATTGAGTATGAATGTTCTCTTTCTTGAAATATAATTGTATTTCTCCCTGTGACTTATGTTAGACCAAACGACTGAAGAGACGGGAGCTGTTTGCCAGAGAGGGCCTGACATGGCAGAAGATTGTCCATTTCTGCACTGAGCACCAGGACAAAGCTGAGCAGCAAGCTGTCAATCAGGAACTGAAGAGCCTCCTTCTGGCAGCCAAACAGATTGGTAATTAACTCCTCAGCCTCAAATCCATTGTAATTTCTTTCAATCTATTTTTATGTGTTTGTGTTAAAATTGCAACAAGCAATTCATGAGAGGGAAAGTTAATTGTTAAGTCACAGTCCCATGTCCTCAAACACAGACGCTTTGGATGGATGACGCGCTGCTGCTCAACGTCGGCTAATGTTGTCTATCACACGCATTTTTCTGCTGCTGGGGGTCTCAATCAAAACTGGAGCTAAAAATCCATTTTTAACATCCATCATTACCATTCAATTTTTAGGATTCCTTCAGTGCTTATTTTTGAGGAGGTTTTCACCGGGAGCCAAATTATCCGAAGAGGTCTCCGCCCTCTCCAAACAGAGGGCCCTGTTGTTACAAAGATTGGGCTCTAAATGTCTAACGGGTAGAAAACATTTTGGAATTGGTCTAGTAGGTCACCTCAGCTGGCAGCCGCAACATAGGGTGCAATGGCTACAATGTAATCCTTAGGGTCAACTGCACCTGTCAGAGTCCATCCACTAATAGGGCTTTTCATTACACATCTGCTGGCTTGGCTTGACTCGGTTTGACTTGGTGTGTCAGCCCAGCATTGGCACAGATTTGGGTTAAACATTGGGGGGCAATTAATGTAAGACAACTTCATGATATAAGGAGAGTCTGCATGCTCCAAATGATTTTGGGTGCAGCTTTGCTTCAGGGAACGGGCTAAGCAAAATAAATTACCAAAGACAATACATTTATGATCAATCATCAGACCCAATTCATAAATAAATCCGTGCTTGTTTTGCAAAACATTTCTAACCTTTTGGGAACAGCTAGAAATTTGTTGCCAGCAATTTTTAAAAGGTACAACGTGCCTGGCATGCGCTCCACTGCATCTTGCTTCGCGTTTTTTTGCAATTTGTAGAAGTTGAAATATTCTCAACTTTATCAGCACAAAGCATGGAATCGCACAGCTTTTCCATCGATTACATTTAATCGCCCAATTGCGGTGTGAGTAGGCTACCTTTCCAAATCTGCGGCTTCGAACCATAATTGGGAGACCTCTGGTTAAAGGCTACTGTACCTTCAGCATGTCTCCTACAAATACCTTTTTTACAGTCTTACCATATATAAGGGCTGTCAATAGATTAAAATATTTAATCACTTGATTGTCCATAGTTAACTCGTGATTAATCGCAAATTAATCGCACATATTTATCTGCTCTAAATGTACCTTAAAGGGATATTTTTCAAGTTTTTAATACTATTTAAAATATGCTTGCTTTATGCAAATGTATGTTTATTATTATGGCAACAATCCAAAAAAATGACAGATGTCCAGAATGTTCTCCAGAATAACCTCAAAGGTACTGCATGCTCAAAAAATATACTGAAAATATAACATGACAAACTCAAGCCCATCAAGCAACAACAGATGGGCGTACTGACCTGAATGTAACATTCCTTAGTAATCCTAACACAATGTAGTGTCCAACTTTACACTTGTAAAGGTTAATTGAACAATGTTAATCGGCCTGCAAGCTGCAGCCACACATTTAGCTATTGCTGACAGTTGACAGTTTGTATGTATATGTATATATATATTTATATATGTATATACATATACATATATGTGTGTGTGTGTGTGTGTATATATCTATCTATATATATATAGATAGATAGATACACACACACACACACACACACACACACACACACACACACACACACACACACACACACACACAGAGTATAGGAGCCAAATATGTTGTATGGGTGTCTTTGTAAAATGTAGTTCACACTGTGTGGGTGTGGTGTCGCTGTGCTGTCACTTAGGGGCACAGGTGTATATAGGAAGCAACGTCACTATTGTTGGCAGGTGTTTTGACCCGGAAGGGCATATGGTTTTTGACCGCTATGGCGCTAAGGAGAATTTGTTATATACTTTGGAATTGGAATAAAACCATTCACAATTATTCAATCAAGGGACTCTCATCTGGACTCTGATTCAACACAACAAACGAACAATAGCGAGTGGCGCGTCAACCAAGTTACTCCGCGATAAATGCCTCAGTAGCTTAGTAATGGACTGAGCTCCTTCAACACAGAGTATACTTTCATATCATGTATCAGCAGAGTCATTTGACAAAATCAGTAAATTGACCTTTTGTTTTTAAAGGGTTTGTTCATATCCAAACCATGTGTGTTATGCTACAGCTCACTAGAATGACTTTTGGTTTAGACGGCTGATGTTTTTGGTTGGATGGGGCTTCAGATGTTGTATAAACTAATTTACTCGTTGACCAGCTAAGACATTTTTTAAGGTTTAAATGGTGCAGTCTGTTTGAGTCAATCACTAGTTTGAAACCAGCTAGTAGTTACTAAGAATTTAGGAGGGACTTTAAGCACAATTTAGTGGTTGATATATGAATTCTTGGTGCAACCCAATCCATTTCATTATATCACCTGCCTCTTTTCAATCCATGAAAGCAACAAGACAGCACAGCCTTGATGCCATATAATTAGTTATTATATAAGGTACAGGAAGCATACACAGATAAATGTGTTTTTTAGATCCATCATCCCATTTAAAAATGCTCCCCAACAAATGAAAATATATCAGATTTACTCCAGAGATAGAAACAAGTCTTTGACAGCATGCTGAACATGTTGTAATCCTCCCTCTATGACTTCAAGTGTTACCTGAACTTCATGAGTCAAATATGGAGCTCTCCCATGAAAGCCTGTGATGATTTTCATTTTGTTTTCTTTTCTCCTCGTTCACGGCAGTATTTTTTCCTCTCACTCACCAGTCAAGAGTAACATTATTTGTTGTTGTGATGCTCTCCAATGCTTTATGTGTTGAACCTGCCCTCAGCCTGTGTGACTGGATCCGAATAAAAAGTTGCTCTTAAGCACACTCTGGAGAGGATGAAAGCAGCCATTCTGCTCTGCTACGTGCAGCAACGAGTCTGATGCTTTTAGACCATTTTAATTGGTTTAAATCCTTTTCATCTGTTTTCGCTTTCCTCTGCCTCTCCAACCCTCACTCTATTCTGCCTCTGTCCCTCTGACATTTTATTCTCTAATTGGACAATTACTCTGCATTCCTTTTTGTTAAGTGCAGTTCTGGTTAAGCATGACTTGTTTGGAATATTATTTAAATAAGGTGCATGGACCTTAAACAGTGAGCTCATGCTGTAGCCTTTACTGCTCAGAGGAACAGCTGGTGATTCTTGTATGGAACTATGAATAGTTCCAAGCTCAGATTTAATGGCCATACAAAAGAGTGCTACTATTTAGATACCACTAATGATAATGGAAAAGGTGAAGGTGATTGTTGCAGCAATCTTAATAATCCCCATCATTAAAATAATGATTAGTACATCAGCTTTAATTGTTCCTTTAGTTGGAATGTATAATTTCTGCTATATACAGGGCTGGACTTCACCACGTGGCAAGTTAGGCTACTCACTGGGCACCCCAACAAAGAGAGCATCTAATAGCTGTAGATTTACAGTGGATTTACAAATGCTGTTTATACAATAATAAAGTAGATTACTTACAGTGCCATTTTTGGTCTTTTCATACATGACAACATGTGGGAAAAAAACAGGAAAAACAATGGTCCTTCTATCATGGTAACCTATCAGCCTTCAGTTAGCTACCTGAGCCAGGTGCTCCATGTACATTGAAAAATGGCCCTTGCATAAGACGGTGCTGTCTATGCAGTAGAAAGATTAGTAAATATTTTTTAAATTGGTGCTACATGACCAGAGAAAACAGATCCGATTGTACTCTTTGTGTCCGTGGAATGGTGTATACACAATACGGAACAACAATCTGTAGTGGATACATCAGCCTTAGAATCCACCTGATGACGTGTTTTGCATCATTTGGCAGATTTTTGCCAGCAGAAAAGTGGGGGGCTCTGGGTGCAGGCAAAATGGAAAAAGGTTTACCATCGTTCAGTTGCATAAACTAGTGATATTGAAGTGATACAAAGCTGGTTGAAAATCAGCAAAGTTCCTATATGAAGTCACCTCAAAGCTTAAAAACAAGCCAGCTATATGCAGCAATGAAACCTGGTATTCCTACTTTATGTAGTCTACTCGAACAATGAGAAACCGGCTACTCATGATGGTGACAGAAAATGAACGCTCACATGGAAAGTACCTGTGGTTGAAGCTTCTCAAGTGGATTGATAGTAACAAGTCAAAGACCCTTTGAGCAGGGCCTTGGTAAGGGAAACAATCTACTGTATCTTGAAACAGTCAATAAAATTGAGTAAATTGCAAAGCTGTTTGTTTCATTACTTTATATTTATGCAACAAATATACAATGTCAGTTAAAGAGAAATAATTTATTTCCCTGCATGAGAAATAAAGAAAACAAACAAACAAAAAATGTTGAAAAAGGCATCGCTGATAGTGATCAGTTTGACCCGGACAGATGTGATCACTAGAGGTTTCAGCTGCATTGTGATGTATAGAATGAAACTGAGTTTGAGCCTCTTCATGCTTCTCGATACTTCTGTATCTGTTGTCAGATGGCAGCAGGATGAACAGACTGTGGCTGGGTGGGTGTTGTCTTTTAGTACCTTTGGGCTCTGAGCACCTCCGAGCACCTCACTTCACAGATGTCACTGATTCTCTGTAGATGGTACCAGTGATGTTCTGGTGGTTTTAATCACCTGCTGTCCGGGGCCAGTTTTTGATGTTTCCAGTCAGGATGCTTTCTATTGCTCCTCTGTAAAAATTCACAAGAATTTGGCTCTGGAATTTTGCCTCCTTAAGTTTGTTTGTCATGTGTGATGACCGTGATCGTTTTCTCTGATGTTTATTCCCAGGAACCTAAAACTGTTGACCTGCTCCACCCCAGCTCCACTGATGTAGACGGGGTGTGTGTCTTTGCCTCCTTTCTTCTAACAATCAGCTCCTTGGTTTTGCTGATGATGAGCGGTAGATTGTTTTCTTTGCACCACTCTGCAAGAGTGTTGATTTCCTCCAGATGTGAAATCTTATCATTGTTTGTAGTGTAGAGTTCAAGAGAACTGTAGTGATGTCTGGGAGTGCAGTCATGGGTCTATAGTGTGAACAGGAGGGGGCTCAGCACACAGCCCTGGGGGGCTTTGGTGCTCAACGCTAAAGTGAAGGAGGTGTGACTGCCAATGTGACTGTCGGAGGTCTGTTTGTGAGAAAGTCCAATATCCGATTTCAGACTGTAGTACTGAAGCTCAGAGTGTTACGTTTTCCAATCAGCTTTCCTGGGTGAGAATGTATTAAATGCTGAGCTGAAGTCAACAAACAACATTCTGATGGACTTTTAAAGAAGAAATGTATAAATTCAGTGTATACCTGCATGTTTTTATAGTTTGTCCCACCTGTTGCAGCTTCCCGTCCATCCCCATTGGATTGTGGATTAATTTGATCCTTGAATCTGTTTCTTCCACTAACTAATATTCAAGATAAAATTATTGACAGAAACATACACCACTCAGGCATAACATTATGACCACCTGCCTAATATTGTGAAGGTTCCCCTTGTGTAGCCAAAACAGCTCTGACCTGTCAAGACATGGACTTAAGACCTCTGAGGGTGTCTTGTGGTGTCTGGCACCAGGGCGTTTTATAGTGGATCCTCTGGGTCCTGTATGTTGGGGGGTGGGGCCTCCATGGATCAGGCCTGCTCCAGCACATCTTACAGATGCTCGATCAGATTGGGATCTGGGGAATTTGGAGGCCCGGTCAACATCTTGGGCCCTTTATTGTGTTCCTCGAGCTGTTCCTGAGCAGTGTTTGCGGTGTGTCAGGGCACATTGTCCTGCTGGGGGGCCCCTGCCATCAGGTAGTGTTGTTGTGATGAGGGGTTGTACTTGGTCCACAACAGTGTTTGGATGGGTGGTGCGTGTCAAGTGGCATTCACATGAATGCCAGCACCCAAGGTTTCCCAGCAGAACATCGCATTGTGATGAGATGATCAACGTTATTCATGTCACCTGTCTGGTTTTAACGTTGTGGCTCATCGGTGTAACATAACTGAATACAGGATGCTTTTTTCCTTAATGGTAGTACAACAGGTAAAATGACTCAATCAACTTTTGAACAAGAGATACTTTTGAGTGGCAGCGGATACTGTTTTTTATAAAAAAGTTTTTTTTATGTTTGTCTGCCTCTCACGTACATTTGTTTTTTATTTGTTGACAAAAAAGTGGTATGCATTTCATTAAATTTCTCTTTTTCTTTTTCTAAAATGTTTCTTAGTTTTAGGCTTGTTTTGTCATCAACAAGTATTTTTCATCATAGTTTTCCTCGACAAAATTAACACTGGTATTAAGAAGAATATTTCTCTTCTGAAATGTGGTGGATTAGAAGTATAATGTATAATAAGTACTCAGTGACTTTCCACCACCCACCACTAAATTAAAGAGCTTGTGTCTATTTTGCCTATGTTGTGCCAGATCCAAAATCTGCCTTTGGCTGTAGTGATTTCTGGAATCATGACATCAAAGTGTAAATATTTGTTGTGTTTTGTTTTACAGTGGGGGCTGAACATGGTCAGGACGCCATTGAAAGTGCTGCTGTCTTTCTGTTTGAGACCTTCCACAACAAAGACCATGTGGGCACAGAGGAGACTCGGGCCATTAAGCAGATGTTCGGCCCCTTTCCCTCATCTGGAGCTGAAGCCTCCTGTGCCTCTGTGTCTCGGCTGGTGGCTTCACTCGGAGACACCCATGTTGAGGACTTTATCCAGACCCAGATCTCCTGTCACAACCCCCAGCGAGGCTCTACTTTCGGACGCAACATTGCCTTCTCGCATGAGTGCTACACCCTGGACCCACTGGAGGATCTTCCCTGCTCTGGTAACCATGAGGAGAAAGTAAGCCTAGACTTTATCAACTTCCTCAACAACCAGCAGAGTGGGAGGAAGATTGCAAGTGAGGAAGAAATGTCCAGCTCAGGAAGATCTCTCAGTTCTGGGGATGGAGCCATCCTTAGAAGAGAGGTGGAGAAGTATCTGAATGGAGGCAACATGATCTCATCCAGCCCAGAGGAGCTGTGCACCTCCCTGTTTGAAATGCTGGCCTCACACAAGAGCGACGATGAGCTGCAGAATGAGGTTTGTGGCACTGAGAAATACAGTTATTATATGTTGGATAATATCTGATGAATTGTTCTTGGGAGTCATTTTTATGCAGGTTAAACAAACAAGCCAGAATTTGCTTCGTGCGCCACCTTCATCTGTAAAACCAACTAATATAATGTATATTATGGAATCCTGACAAAGAATTTACCGGACTCACAAAAGGGTGTAGGTTTGGGAATTTGACAAAGATGAATAAATAATTACAATGCACTAAACCTACTTAAATGCACATTTAGTTTCACTGATAAAGACCTGATACTTACTGACATTTAGTACATTATAATTGAGTGAGAAGTAGAATTGAAATAGAATTTTATTTTATTAAAGTTTTTTGTAAACAAAAAACATTCAGAGAAAGCAAGCTTTACCAATGACACGATGAGGGAAGCCTGTCTATGTAGCCTGTATGGTGAAATGCCGGCCAAAACACTGTTAACACTTCATTTCGCAAGTTGCATGGAAGGTAGGTGGAAATTACCAGCTAACATATTTGAAACTTCTTTGACAACTTAAGCCACGTGTCCACAGGGGCATCATTTAGCGTGAGGCCATGCAACACTTCCTAGTTTTGCATGCCTAACCAAAACAGGCTACACCCTCCGTCAATCACGCAAACACTCACTGGCTGCACCTGATTGGACGAACGCCACTCATGGACTGCTATTCTGGGATTTCCAACCAAACCAACATGGCAACTCATTTGGAAACTTTCTCTTATATTAAAAAAAAAAGAAAAAAGAAAACAGCTCAGTGAAGACATTTTAGGCAAGAAATAAGCCATGCAGTTGCCATTCAAACCTGACATTTTATGTTTTTATGTTTTTATGGTTGTTCCTTAGTTTCCAGAGGCATCGCCACACCACTGATTTGAAATAATGAGAATGCAACTTTATACAAATGAGGAGCGGACAGCATGACGCTCCAACTCTCGAAACACAATGTGCAACTACCAGAATGCATTGCATTCTTTCTACATAGACAGTGAATGGGAGGCATGAAAACGATGGATCCTGTGGACACGTACCTTGATGTCAATTTAGTGGCCTGCTGAGGGGATGTTAGGCAGAAACTAGTTGGAAATTAAAATGGCATGATCAGCAGAAGTTGAGCAGAACCCAGTTAGAGGTTTTCCTGGAAATGTATACATATATATAAAAAAGACCAGCTATTTATCAACTGCTTATTGGAAAATAACTAAACATTATCATTCAGTAATATTTGGGGTAATTATTGTGATAATTTGGGGGGTAATTTCAAAGATATTTCAAAAAGGTTTCTTGGTAATAATCACCTATTTACCATGAAATATCCAGACTTGTATTCTTCAAAGTGTTTGATTTTGTTCTTAAGCTAATTGCTATGATTGCATGAGAACAATTGTGGTGACCCAAGTAAGGTATCAACATTTATATTATTTAAATATTAAATTAAAGTAAATCGAACATGCAGACATGCTTTGCTTGTAAGGTGGACAAATTACAACCATGTCTTGACATAATTTATCAGGTGAACTGTAAGTTTACAGTCTAACCACATTTTGGCACAGTCCTATCAACTTTTTAGCCTCAGCTTATGAGCACAGTACAAGAAATCAGCTATGTCCAGGGCAAATTGCTTGGGCATCTAAATGAGTTTAGTTTCAGAATAATTAAGGCTGTATCATGTGCTGTATTAGATGTGACTTTTGCTGTCCATCTCCTGGAAAAGAATCACCTTTTAACTTGGGTTGGGTAGGTTTCTGGCTTTGCCAGTTTTGTCCAGTGCACAAGCTTAAATCGGTGCATGCAGCTAATTAGCGAGAAGCTGGGGTTAGCTGATGAGCTCAGCTCAACAAGCTGGTGTCATGTCATGTGATCTGCTACTTAAGTGCACTTCACATGATCATTTGATATCCAGGAATTCACATTATAGACGCTCTAAGTTGCCAATTTTTCATGTGCTTGCAGTTTTTGTATTGGTAATTATATAGATATTTGTTTCATTTTGCGCCTCACCATATCATTAAATAAGTTACAGTACAATCATAGCCTACATGTCAAGTCCAGTATTTTCCTTTAATACTCAGCTCAGCTTCTGTGATGTGAAAGCATCAGATTTCCACAGAGTCCGAGAAATATAAAACTTAAGTTCTAGTCTTAGTTAAAGTGATAGTGCATAGCACCGACTGGGAAGCAGAGCATTGTACTGCTAAAGGGGACCGACAGCAAGATGTATTTTATCCAGCTAAAAGAAGGCACACCTAAATATATACCCGTTTAAATGTACACTATATTTTGAACATTTCTGGTGCTTTACATTGCTGCCAGACAGCTGCTGAAAGTCCGACCCAAACAGCTGATCTGTGGTGTAATACAGTATGCAGCAAGCACATCTGTGCTTGTGCGTAGGAATACAGACGTTGTGCTATTGAGGGAATGTAGTCCCAAAGGAAAGGGCGGTCTTGTGGCAATGTAAAGCACCAAAATTATGAAACACTGACAACCCGATATATGTATTTTTATGTGTGCCTTCTTTTAGGTGGCTAAAATACGTCTTGCTGTCGGTGCCGTTGAGCAGTACAATGCTCTGCTTCCCTGTTGGTGCTACGCGTTGCTTCTCCACACTGACCAGGGATAAGTACCTCATACAACCCCAAATCAAAAGACACCAACTATCACTTTGTGTTATAAAGTCCAAGAGCAACACGGAGCGTCTCCCCTATTGGCTCCTGACAGCTGTCAGTCACCTTGGAGTGCAGTAGAGGAGGTTGTTCCAGCATCTGGTTCAAAAGTAGTTTTGCTAACTTGGCTAACACCATAGCTAGTGCTGGAGCTAACAGCTTCAGAGCAGCCAACATAACCTAAATGCGCTGCCCTATGTTTCATCAACCTTCTCTAATTTCACTCCCTGCTGTTCTCCTGTGTTCAGTTAAAGTAAAATACAATTGGACTGTCAAAATTTGATTTTGGTTATTGTCAACTGATGATTTGAATTGTCAGTGTTTGGGGGCAGCCTTTCTTCTGATTTTATCGATCAATTTGAACTTGAACTTAAATTTTAGGAGTCAAATCTTAATGTGGCATTTCCGTGGCATAAAACTTGACCTGTCTAAATGGTACTTGCAATGTTTTGTAGCTCGTATTGATTCTATAACCTTGACCTTCTTAAGCAGGCCTTTTGGGTTTGATCCATATGTTGAATTTATCATATCCTGGCTGTTAGACCAAGTCATCCTTGGCCTTTACCTTTCCAGACTGTTGAGACATTTCAACTTTCTGCATGACCTTTATTGGTAATAAAGACCCTTTGGAAATATTAGCAACTCAACAGAAGTTGCTAATATTGTACCCTAAAAACAGCCCATAACCTAGTTTCTTAACTTTAGAGGCTAGAATGATGAGATTAGATCATGTTAACACTGTGTGAGGGGTGTGGTGGGTAGATGGATCAGAATCATAATCAGAAATGCTTTATTGATCCCTGTAGGAGAGCAACATTACAGTTACTCCTTCTAGAATAGAAAATATCATACTGTAGATATAAACTAGGGGTAGACCGATTATTGGCCCTGGCCGATTATCTGGGCCGATATTCAGCATTTCCCGATTATTGGTATCAGTGAGTTTTCTGTCAGATGGGCAATAAAATAAACTAATTTAAAAAAGGTGCTACTTTGGCACTGATTCAACATAGACACAGTGCTGTGTGTAAAATCTGCCTCACAACAACTAATAACCATTTTAGCCATTTTCGCCTGAAGCTAACATCTGCAATCATAAAGAATTCAGTGAGCTAGCTAATCAGCCAATCATTGAGGAAGTGCGGTCAACTCTGCTGTCCAGTACTAAGAGAGGTGTGTGAAGCATATTTGTGATATTTGCCACATTCAGTAAGTGCCCTGGTAGTTCTGCTATGTGAAAAAAAAAATTTTTTTGTAGATAACAGCGCAGTTGTAGTTTTTTTCTTTTTGTTTTTTTGGTAATGTTGATGTACTTAGGTGGGTCCCACAGATACTGGTATTGATAAGATGCAACTGTTTTGTAGATTGTCGCTGTCTTAGTATTGAAAGGACTTTATAGATCCAAAGATAATGCAAATTTATCTTACAGTGTAAAAAATGATGAAAAAGTAGCCACATTTTCAATAGAAAATTGAGGATGCTATACATTAAGATGCATCAAGGTGCATTTGAATCGTAATTAAATCGTGAGGCCAGTGAAGATTCACACCTCTAATAAATAGATTAGTATGTTTCAATATAATAAATAAAATGTCTGCCGGGAATTAGAGGCTTAAAGTAAGTAGATTTTTTGTCCCCTTGCATTCTCCACCTCCCTGATACATACAAGACTTTTATATTGTCCATATAGCTCCTCTGCTGCATATCTCTCTCTCTCTCTCTCCTCTCTCTCCCCTCTCAACCTATTGCTTCACCACAGAAGCAGAATTGTACAACTTCAGCGGGTTACAGTTGGTTCCAATGTTCCTCACGTAGTTGACATTTTGAAGCAAACTCTCCCTCTGACATCTTTGGTGTGTGTGTGCGTGCGTGTGTGCATGCATGTGTGCGTTTGTGTGTGTGCGAGAGAGAGAGAAAGAGAGAGAGAAAGAGAGAGAGCACCTTCAGACTTTCCATGCGTCTACATCTATGTGACTCTAAAGTAAACAGAAAAGTTTAAAGGCTTTGAACTCGGAGCCATTAAAGCTGACAATGGACAGAACCTGCTTCTTATTATTTCTCATTGCTGACCCTCGATTGCTGACATTCTGTGGTAGTTGCTGAGTTCTGGTAGGATCTTTGAGTCTGTTCACTCGAGCAGCTTTTCCACATACATTATACCATAGGTATACATCAAAGATATTGATAGGTGTAGCAAAAAGACAGCACACAACTCTAGCAGACCAACTCTCTAGAGCTCTGTAGAAAAGAAAGAACTTGACAGATCCTTAATGCTATGATGAGCAGTGATGGGAATAACGGCGTTAAAATAAACGGCGTTACTACTGAAATTTTTTTCAGTAACGGGTAATCTTACTAATTACTATTTCCATCATTACAACGCCGTTACCATTACCGACAATTAAATGTGGTGCGTTATAAACTGAAGCTACTTGTTGAAGCTGTTGTCCTCCGACTTGGCTCTCAGCTACAGGAGCTGCAAAGCTGAGTAGGGAGGGGCGAGACAACCGCATAAGTGATGATGATTGGCTAAGGTAGAGTAAGAGTTCATAAGCCAATCAGAGGCAGTGCTCAGTTTACACACAAACCACACACGCACACAGCAGCCTCACACACACACAAACTAGCAGAGGTAAGCTGCAGCAATGGCGAGTCCGGAGGGAAAGTTGGCGTTTTCAAAGTGGAAGTACAGACACTACTTTAATCTCCTTGAGGTAAAAGGCAAGAACGTACATGTGAAGTGTACATTATGTCCCAGAGCAAAGTGTTTGTCCACGTCCGTTGTAAGCAACTCTAATCTAATGAAGCATCTCTCAACGGCACACGCTTCTACAAAACTAGTGGCCAAAAACACAGTTGTTGACACTGTTGATGATGACTGCAGGCCAGGTGTGGCTAACGTGAGCTCCGCTAACAAAGAAGGACATGGAGCCACGCCGTCCAAGCAGCTGAAGTTGGATTTGTCCAAGTAATTCATATACTTTTGCAGTACTATTTTAAAAGTACTTCATATTGTTAAACTGTTTCTTTCGTTTTTAAGAAAGTACTTGAAGTACAGTATGTCAGTACAGTAACTTGTGTGAAGGTTTGATTTATTTAATTTACACTACAGAGAATTAAAGCACTTCATATTTAAACTGTTTACTTTTATTTTTACGAAAATATTTGAACAGTACAGTATGAACAGAGAGTTAAAAGCACTTCATATTGTTACACTGTATTTTTGTGATGAAGGAAATACTTGAAGTACAGTATGTCTACCAGTTGTGGTCTGTTGAGGTGCAATAAATATTAAAGGTTCTGTGTAGGTGTCTATGCAGTTCTACTCTATGCAACTGGCTTGTGAAACCCGCTTAGAAAAAAATCCAAATTCTTAGACATATTTAAACTTAAATATGTCTAAGACATACTTTCCCTGGTAACTAGTTACTTTTATAGTGGAGTAATTAAGTTACTAACTCAGTTACTTTTTGGGAGAAGTAACTTTTTAAAAGTAACATGCCCAACACTGATGATGAGAAGTAAAAACAGAAAAACATGTTGGTTCATTATAAACAATGGTGGGACAAATTAGACTGTGGTAACCTCTGGTCTTAATGGAGTCATCAACTGATCTATCCACACATAGGACGTAGAAGTCTGTTAGCTCGATGGCACTGATGGGAATGTAGCTAATGAGCTATATTTCCGTATTTTACAAATACAAATGTGTGTGCACATCCCTTCAGATGGTGAAAGCCTGATTCAGTGGCTGAAAATTCTGCAAAAAATTTCCCAAAACGTCCCTTGCCTTCAGCATCAGATAGCACAAAACGTGTGTGAATGTGTCGTGGCTCCAGATGGAGCTTCAGGCTCATTATGTTCAATGCCATGGTGCTTGTATTGATGGTTGTCAAAGAGGCATGATGACAGTGGGGAATAACATTTGAGCGTGGGGCAGTTGTGTGTGTGTTTGTGTGTTGTGTTGTACTAGTCTTGCTTCTTTGGCTGGCACAAAGCTGAGCATGTCCAATTTCCTTTTCCGTGTTATTAGAGGTTGGTGTGACAGCCCAATAATATGGCTCTAAACTCCCAGAGAAATTGTGTCCTCCACTGTTTCTTGCCCCTCCCCATCGAAGCAGAGTGTTGCTGTCTGGACCATCCTCTCATCCTGCTGTTAAACAGTGTCACAGCTCTCTGAAGATGGGGCACTCTGCTGTGGGACCACAAGGTGTCGTGGCATGAAGGAAAAGGTCTTGGTGACTTCCATGCTGTGGAGAGTTGGCCCTACGAAGCCCTAGGTTTTGCAGGACAGCCAGCTCCTGCTGCAGTTCGAACTTGTGGGTTTGACGGAAGGGACTTAGTGGAGTAATACGAGGCAGCAGAGACAGAGGTCGGGGATTGTGTGTTGTGCTCAAACAGCCTACTGTAGGTTTGCAAGTTTAATTAATTGCAGTTCCTGTAGTTGAAAAAAATATTTGCTGTTTGGCTTTACATCTGCATCAAAGCTTTGTAACCATCAGGTTACACCTGTAGAACTGCGAAAGACCAGAGGAGGAAGCCATTGTAATCACAAATGCTCCGTAATTTTATACTGTTAACATGAGATGTTTTTATTGTCTTCTATTTTAGTGTATAATTTATACATTTATACATATATTTATGCCCAAATATTTCTTTTCACTAGAGATGCCACGGTGAGGAATTCTTTTTTCCAGTTAATAAATTTAACACCGGTGTTACCACTAACACCAGTTATTTGACAAGAAAAAATGTTTGAGTCCTTTGTGACAAATCTATTTTGGAAAAGGAAGTGTTGATGATGAATTGAGGAGTCTCACATCCTGGCTAATGAAGCTGCTCTGTAGTCTGATGGTACTGTGTGGCAGCAGTTACTTCTGTATCTTTTGCCAGATGGCAGCAGGTGAACAGACTGTGGCTGGGTGGGTGCTGTTTTTAAGTGTCCTTTGAGCTCTGCAGACATCTCACTTCACCGATGTCAATGATGCTCTCTAGATGGTACCAGGGATGTCCTGGGCCGTGCATGAACCATGTCAGTTTGTGATATTTCCAGTAGGGGTCAACTGATAAACCTTTTTCAGGGCCGATACTGGTGATTAAAAAACAATATTTAGAACCAGTAATTTGCAGTAAAAATGAAAATGTTCTAGATTTTAGAACAACCAGTGATGGACTGAACTTAAGAAGAATTTACTCAAGTACTGTTCTGAAATAAGATTTTTAACAAACTTTACTTGAGTTTTTCCTTTTTCGGCTACTTTATACTTCCTCTCCGCTACATGTGATTTATAAATTTAGTTACTAGTTACTTCACAGATTCATATGATTTTACTGTTAGTAGAACATTTTTAAATTTGTTTAAATTATCAGCAGTCTGACAGAAAATCATCAATACCGTTAATTGAACAAATGCTAAATTCAGCCCCCAATAATGGGCCAGGCAGATAATCGGTCTACCCCTAGTTTCCAGTCAGAAAGCTAATACCTAACATTTGCCACAATAAAAGCATTTAACTGGTGAAACACAAGTTGTGTTTAATACTGCGTCTACAAAACAAAACAACAATCATATTTGGAATTTGTTGACAGTGGCTCAGTTTGAAATAAGTAATAGAATAAGATTGAGCAGCCACATTGAGCTGTTAGATGCAGAGCTTCTGGTGACAGGCTGCACACTTCCAAATCCTTTTCCCTTATTTACATTATCAGGTCCCTATTATCATTGGGTTCAAATCTGAAATATTGCCAAATAGGTGCTTTTGCTTTTTGCTTTTGACAACAAAACTGCCACCGTTTTTTCCGTTTTGTCGGTCAACTCTTCATATTTTCCACACGAGTGAAATCTCACTCCTACTACTCTGTCTGCGACTCTGCTGCTGCTGTACAGAGCAGACACTTGCAGTTGTATAACTGTAGCGTTCATCTTCCAACATATAAATATAAATCTAATCTTTCGTTTGTTCCAAATTGGGATTTGCTTGAATTTGTCTGAGGAGAAACTAAACCTTTTTCAGTTGCGACTCAATTCAAATAATGCTTTCGTTCCGTTTACTGGAAAAACTGGGTGAAAAATTGAGTGGGCAAGGTTGAATATTTAATCACAGATAAAGCAGAACAGAGGAGAAGGACATATGCATTTACACTCCTGAACTGTAGCCTTGCAGCTGTTAAGTTATTATGCAGTTAATGCTTTAGAAACTGCTCTTGCTGCAGGATGGTGAACTGTGCAAACTCCATCTAAAGGAGAAACTCTGCCTCTCAATCCCAGTGGAACCCACACCTAATCTGTTACTCCAAGGACAGAATTCATGAGAGTCATTAAAAACATCCCTTTGAGCAGGTGAAACCCCAGCCCTCCCAGCCACCTCCCACCCACTGCCAACATGAAGTACACTCAACTCTAATAAAACAGAGACATTCACAGGGACCAATAGAAATTTAGAACAGATATAAAAGAGACCACAGAGGGAAACAAAGATAACCCCAACAGAGACGATGGCTGACCTGACATCAAAGTGCGTCTGTTGTTTTAGTTCCCTGCTGTGCTCACTATTGCCTTCCCAAGGGAGGACGGACTGAAAGAGCAAGCCATAACACCATCCTGAAACCAACCCTGAAAGCAGAGGGGAAAAGAACTGCATTGTTTTACAGGTTCAGATTATATACCCCGGGTGCTCAGGTCTGCTATTTTCCAATTAGAAAGCACAAGCTTTATCATTGCTTCCATTTTGATCTCAGTAATATTTCCGACTGTCTGTGCAGTTGAGTTAGGCAATATAACAGAACACCAACATCCCAACAACCAGCATTTCCCAATACATTTGCACAGGTGTGTGTGCCCTGCACAGGAGGGGAGGAGTAAAAAAAAATAAATTCACAGAACTGCAAAAAAGGAAATATTTTTAAACCCTGATCACTTGTGTGATCTGATCACTGGTGTGATCAGCAGTTTACACATATTTTTCTTACCAAACAAAGAAATAAGAACACCCTCTAAATTCAAGTTTCTCTTTTTCACCAAAGAAAGATGAGCTTAATTGCCTTGTTAACTCATTGTTAAACACAGTCATTTCAAATCCTACAGAAACAAAATTAACTCACCAAAACCATCTTGGTTTTTGTCTCCATTGTTCCAACAATCAAAAATTCTGGTTTGGTCAAAATAAGCCCTTAATTCACTGAATTGCCAGGAAATGTGAAAATACTGTGTCTCTACATGCTGTTTTCCCTGCTCACTTTCTCTAACGTTGCTGGCCTCTTTGTGCAACTGGGTTAGTTTGGTGAACAGGAGTCTGTCGCTGAGCAGCAGCTGTCACATGTTCTTCAGAGGCAGACCATTAAATTAGCAAAATAAAATGACGAGAATCGTCCAAAACCCCCCCCCCCCCCCCAACAAATGATGTAATCGCCAATAGCTGATATATTTATCCAATCACCCAACCCTACTTGTGCAGCCCTGTCGCCACTATGCTTTTAATTGTGTGCTGATGATGCTGTGCACAGGATTTCTTGTTGTTGTTGTTTTTCTGTCACTTTCTAAGTGCCAGGTGGCTATGTTTGGGAGGCTAAGCGGCAGAGCATATTCTGTACCAGGCGGATGGTAATTACCAGGTGCTCAGCCTTGGCAGTGGCAGAGCATTTGGGTGGGGGAGGGTTGGTGAGCCATAGGATGTGTATACATGTTTGGATTTGTGTGTGTGGTGGTATGTTTCCTGCTGTTGCTATAGATGACTGTATTTTTGGCTTGCCACTACCTATTTTCACCCCCTCCCCTCTGTCCCTCCAGCTGTTTGAGCTACTGGGCCCAGAGGGGCTGGAGATGATCTCTACTCTCCTCCAGCAAAGGGCTGCCATCGTCGACTCCCTCCTCGCCATCCCATCTGACAGGACTGGCTTCCCACCAGGTAAGACAGCCTCATGGCAACCAGGTTACCTTCATGGTAACACAAACACCACTTGTATTGACTATATGAGATAGTTCTGATTACCAGATATGACTTTATGTTGATAAAAGAAAAAGAGCAGAAGTGTACAAACACAATGAATGACTTTCAATGTCACTTTCAATGTCTTTCAATCCAGAGGTTTGAATGAGAGGCGATTTATGCATTTCTCTTAATGGATATTGTATTACACAGAATAAAAGAAGAATTTGTTAAATAGCTATATTATAATGGTGACTTAGCTGTCCTGACTCCTGTCCATTTTCAGTCAACACAGAAACCGTAGTAGCCATTGCCAAGAGCAGTTTTAACTGCAAATTTTTAGTGACAATTGAAGAAAGATGCTGATTTAACGGCATGATATGCAGCAATTGATGGCTGCTGTTTAAAACGAAACCATTCAAAGTTGGACCCTTCTCACTGGCTCAACTAGACTAAGAGAGCAGGCTGAATTTGTGTGTGAATGTGAATCTGTGCATGTGTGTGTCATTCAACCCCGACCTGCAGATGCACAATGTATATCTTGATATTTTTAAATCTCCTCTATTAAGATGCCATGTGAAGATGTATTTAGGAAATAAGAGGGGACCCAGAGTAGACCCCTGGGGGATCCCAGACAACAGAAGACAACAATAGTAAGAGGCATCTCCGAGCACATCTGAGAAGGGCCTGTTTGACAGACAGGAGATGATTCCATTCAGTGCCATTGACACTGACGTAGATTCTCATACTGTTGTGTCTAAGGCTGAGCTGAGGTCAAGGTGTATTAAAATGGAGTACAGGCCTGCAAAGGTGGCAAGCAGTAAGGCACTGTTGACCATGGCCAGATAATTTAAGATCAGTGCAGTGTAGAGATAGAAAACCAAATACATTTTTATATTTGGTCATTGTTAATAAAATAAATCATTTGAGTAGATAAAAATGGCTGCTTAGAGGTTTGTCTAAAATAGCATAAAAAAAGGACCCAGAGGGTCCTTCTTGAAGATGGGTGAGCAGTGGCATGTTTAAAATTGCAGGGAAAATGCCAGTGGACACAGAGCAGTTAATGATGGCTAAAATATCTGGAACAACTCACTTTAATACTGCTTTTTTATTAACAAAGTTCAAGCCCACAGTTCAGGAAACTATCAATCACAGGAGAACAATTTACAGACACCACTGCTTGCACATTTTGATGGTGGTGTTAAAAAATGTTACACTGAATATGTTAGTGTTTCTTAGTGGGAGCCTGTCAAGCTTTGCTCTTTCTATTTTACTCACCTGGACCTCAGGACAAAATCCTCTTCTACATGAAGGACACTAACTGCTATTATAAGCTAACTAATCCAGTCATCTGCTGTCTCTCTTTCATTAATGGTTGCTCCTGCATCAATGTCAGTGTTTTTCTGTGGGAAGAACAGAGTGTCTAATGATACATCAGGGCTTTTATAAAGATGCTGTTTTATCCTTCTATCTGCCAGTCCATATTAAAGTATTGCCACAACCAGAACAAAGTTACCAAGCACATTATCTCTGTAGATCTCTCTGATTGTTTCAATATTTGTAGTCAGTACTCATCTGTCATATCTCAGGAACCTGGAAAAGTACACTCTCTCTCTAGCTATTAGAGATAAGGTCTCTATGATGAGTCGAATACAATATGGATAAATTTGTTAAGATAATGCACATGTGACTGATATCATCTGACGCTGTCCAGTAATTTGTAATAATGGTGCTGATGGTTGGTTATTTTATTCTTTTGAAAATTAAGGATGTAATTAGTGACAGAAAAAAATCTTGCTGGCATTTTCCTCCTATAGTTTGGTGAAGACAGACGTACCCATAAATATTCTTCTATGGTATATTGGAGTGATTTCAGCTTTAATGGGTTTTTACATGCAATTTCTTTAACATGAGGACATATGCTCTCTCCATCTTGTTATGATAAAAAGAGTTACTTGACAAACCAAGAATTGGCCAATCTAGAATTCATGCATCTTTCACACTGAAAATTCCATTGTTTCTTTCTCCACTTCTCCCTTTCCTTAGTTTGTTTCTGAATGCCTGTTTGAGATGTAACCTAATACGAATACATTATTTGGCTAAGCACAGATGATGTGCCCTGAACAGATGCAAAAGGCACCTGAATTTGTGGAGTAATGCACATAAATGAATATTTTTTCTATGAAGTTAGCCTGTCATCCCATACACACAGTTACTTCAGTAAACTGTGTGAAATCTGAACAACAGACATTGGAGTTGTCCAATGATGGTGCAGTGTTTCCCACTGCATGGCTGTGTACAGTACCTGTGGCAGCTGGTGTACTGATACCAACACACTGGCCAGTATTTGAAAACCTGAGGATGAGACCCTTCTTTCTTTACAAACGATTTAAGAGTTTGTCTACATTACTTGGTATTGCTTTAATTTTCCATATTAATGCAGGCACACTGGCTGACCTCGTCTTTCTGTTTCTGTCTCCTTTCTGTTTCTTTCTATTGTCGGTTTTGTCTACTAGCAATGTTATCTGCTTTCTTCGTCAGCCTCACATTCAGCCACATTTTTCATCTGCGATTCTGTCATAACAGCAGGTGAGCTGAGTGTGGAGGTAGCTTGTTAATTATGTAGCCTATCAACACCAACGTCCACCAGACTACATCACAACAACCAGGTGCAATTACACATTTTTACAAAACACTGGCATAAGTAGGCCTACATTAAATAGTAGAGGTTGGATCAAAATCAGTGCGTTTATAAGAGGGAATGTAATGTAAACACAGGTCTTAAAAATAGAAAAAGAGAACAACATGTAGGCCACTGGCAAATGCTAATTAGTCTGGAACCTCGCACCTCATTTTTCGATGTCAAAGGGATGTTGTCAAAGGGTGCAGACCAAAATGCCTCTGGAAGCAATTGGATAGACCTACAACCAGTCAGAGAAATTAACCATGTGACATACCACTGTGGTAGTTAATGTGACAGCCAATACATGCATATCTCAAAGTACAGGTGAAATGTAAGCTTGTTAGCTCCCACTGAATGAGCATGAATCACAGCCTGCTGCTTTGTTTGTATTGGTGTTGTGATGTCATCAGCTGAGCAACAACACCACTGCTACTATCAAGCCAGCTCATGTCCATGATAACCACACAAGTTTGGCTCCGGCAGTGCCTACTGCCTCACGAAAATCAGAACAAACATCTACATGAGAACATGCAGATCTAATATGAGTGAAGATTCAGCTCCTGGTTTGCTTATTTCTCGCTTCAAATTTGCTCAGAAATAGATTTTGATGGAGATGAAATAAGTGAAAGTTTACTTAGCACTAGCTTAGTTCATGCAAAATAACCTTACTATTTATGTTTAAAGAGGCATTAGTCAACTTTTCTGTGTTTTAAAAACGTTTTTTAAATCACTTTTTAATGCCAATAAGTGAACAGGCTGTTATATAAGTTAAAAAAAGAGACATTTCCCTTCTTACTCGGTTGCCCCTATCAGCCTGTGGCCAGTTCATCTTGTGTGGCGCCTTGGGTAGCACATTTCTAGAAAAATGATGTCAGCCTGATGCGTGTGACATGCATGCTCGCTCCCGAGTGCCTTTCTCAGCTAGCTTCTGGCTAGCAACAGAGCATCGCAAAAGCTCAGAAATGGAGTCCACTAACAAGCGACCGGCATCCTCCACAACACATACCCCAACACAGACTGCTTGTAAGCCCAAAAAAAGTGAGAGAGAGAGTAATATCCACTGAAGCCAGTCTGGTCAAATGGGAACTGGACCAAGGTCGGGCAGAAAGTAAAGTAAGTAAAAAAGTTTGTTGTGAAAGAAAATAAGTTCTCTATGTGTGAAAATGTATGTGTGTGTATATATATTATGTATATATATATACACACACATTAATATATATATGTGTGTGTCTGTGTGTGTGTGTGTCTGTGTATATATGTATATATATAATATAAATTATTATATATTATATACATATATTGAATACATAGGCTCTGTTACAGCATGTTTCTCAGAACCTGTAACTCTGTCGTTACCTGCACAGGTTGTAAAGCCACCTTCAACGTCTTGTTTCATGAATTTGGGCTATATGAATAACATTTGATTGACTGACTGTTATAACTGACGTCAGTTCAGGATTGTCTTCTCAACAAACTTCAAGACCAATTCAGTACAGTTAGTTGAAAATTAGTCTATTGTATTACGCTGAAATGTTAGCGCATCTATTCAGCTAAAAGAGAGTTGTAATTGAAACTTGCATCAATAAAGAAGTGTGGCAACTCTGTAATTAGGCTATAATATGCCGTTTAACTAGTTCACTAAACGTTAGTATTAGCATGCAGCAAATTCACCTGTGCTGACACTGTTGAGACTCATGCTGAAAGCTAGATGAAACTGCCATTGCTAAGTTGGCAAGCCAATGCTGACGTCTCTTATGAATGTACAGTATCATGCAAGAAGTGATTAGTTCAACATAAACAACCCTACCTTATATTGTGCTAGCCAACAAGCTAATAATGATGTTGTGGTTTATAAATACAATTTCTGATAAATATAATGTTTGTCAAACGGTAAAAAATTCAACTTTACTTATCTCTTCTATCAACATGTTGCTGGTCAATCTCTTTTGCGGTCTTGGTCGCTTGCTCACGGCCAAGGAATGTTAGCACGACCGCGAGCAGCAGTCACTTGACTGCCGCTAGGATTGCTAAAGAGAACCTTTTTTTTTTTTTAATCTAATGTCCCTTTAAAACTCATTGGCTCACAGAACAGAACATATCATATCAAACTATAGATTATGTTTAAAGTGATTATATTACATTAATGGTTGTGATTGGCCTGAAGCAAAACAGGTTGGTTAGAAATCTGTCTGAACGGGTTGGGGGTCAGACTAATCTGCCAGAGCCAATGAAAACATAAGCTTGCAGATTTGTTTGGTTCCCCGTGAAGGATAAAGCTTGAATGATTGCACATTTTACTTACGTCATTGCTCAGATTTTGAAGCAAGATGTAGATGTAGTAGATGTGAGGGAACATCTTAGAAGTGCAAAGAGAACTTTTCAGATTTTTTTTAATTGCTTCCTCATTTTGTCTTAAATGCTTAAAACTAAATTAATGCTAATGTGGCCTGTGACTGCTGGATGTGTTATAGAATGCTTGCTAACACATTCAATATATCAACTTACTGTAATTAGATAACAGTATTTTAAAATTGAAATCTTTCCGAGGCTCTTAGTGGGCAAAAACACCTAGGCAGAGTTATGCAGTATGGCCAAATGAGCCCAACGAATTTGTTTTGGTCAAAGCTGTATCATCTTTCATCACAAACACATACTGACAAATGTTCTACTCCCATTAGTCATTTATACCTGGATTTTTCTTTGTCGATGTAATTAATTTTTTTTTAAATTGACTTGTGATTTAAATATTATCTTTATTTTGTGAGTATCTTAACTCATACTTACATGAAAACTATTCATAACGTTTGAAGATTATTATAGAAAATAAGTCTATCTAAATGATCAGCAATAGCTTATAGTTTAGGCTTCGTCTACTTCCGATAGAATACAAATACGTTTGTGAAATGTACTTGCTTTATGTTAAACCCATTGTCCATCACAGTCATCATCACATTGTGCATCAGTATGTTGTTTGAGCTGTGTAGTGTGCCTGTTTTCTACATGCTAGTGGAATAGCTCATTCCACTGAAAGGCTATTACCTAAAGATTGGCCTTTCACTTCACTTCAACTCAAATCTTCATTATTTCTTACACGTCTTTTATGCCATCTAGCAGGAATGATGAAGACCAGACTAAAGCCTCCCCTGCGGACAGGCTCTCTATTTCTGTCCCTGCTTTAATACCTCTCATGAATAAGAGAAATAATAGAATATCATGCCATACTAATAAAAAAAAAAAAGGCTGACACGTGCATGGTGTTTCTAAGGCCCAAATAAGCACAGGCTCTTGTGGAGAACAGGCTTACAACCGTTTTTGCTGTAGTTATCTAGTTCATCTGCCAGTTTAAAGCTGAGTTCACTGATTTTGTATGAGATAGTATTTCAGGGGCTTGGTAGTGAGCTGTACTAAAGCACCCCTCATATTGATGTACCTGCCTTACATGCATGCATGTTTTTCTTTTTTTTTTTTTTTTAACTTCAAACGTTGTTCTCCATCCTGAGCCATCGTTATGTCTGAACCCCCTGTTTCGTTTGTCCTAAGGTGGCAGACTCCTCGTTTTCCCCTCCTTGATGTGTAAAGTGAAGCTGTACAGTAGTTGAAGATATTGGTGGAAAGATGAGGATGGATAATTTTCCATTGGCAGAGTTGTCTTCTGATCCATATGCAAGGTAGACATCAAAGAGCGGCCGAAGATTAGAAGAGGGCGCTCCGGCTTTGTCAGAATAATCCCTGCAACTATTTAAAGTCACACACACACTCATCCTTTAGAGGTTTTGGAGTATTTTGAAATTCATAGGTCCTAAATATAGATGTTACACTTCTTGTGAAACTGTACATGAGCTAATTAATGTAGACTAGTTGCTGTGTTCATTCATTTAGCAGGTTAAATCATTGATGTATACCCCTGACTAATTCAGTGTAGCCAGTGGTGTCAGGTCCATTTTAAAACAAAGTAAATTGAAACATTTGCAGTCTCAACAAAAGAGCCCAGTCATGATGCTATAAATTAAATGTAATTAAATAAATTGCTTATATTTAATCATTCTGCTACATTAACTTGTTGTGAGTGCTGGAATTGACTTACAGGGCTGCTACTTAGTGGTGTTTATGTGAACTGGTCCCCGTTTTGTTAATATATTGTGCAGATGAATAAGGAAACATACACAAGCATATGGTTAACATGATGGAGTTGGTGGCAGAACCTAGAGCCAGACCAATGCAGTAACCCATATAAGTTTGTAACAGATTCAGTATTTCCTTGTCATTCTTGGTTGGGTTTGGGGCATTTCTGCATTTTTGTCTCAAACAAGAAAAAGCATTTCACCACAATGAAGTTATTTCGGGTTAGATACATTAGATACAGCGACATCTCTTTCTTGAGTTTCAATCTGGGTTGGCAGTTAAAGGACAGTTAGCTCACCTCTGAGCCCTGCTTCTTAACCACACCACAGTGTTTCACATAGAGATCATTAATACAAGCGATTTGACTAAAAAAATCTGATTCTTAGTACAGTACCTTACAGAAAATAGCAGTGATGTCGTATCAGTAGGAAAGAAAGTTCAATACAATAATCATCCCCAAATTAAACGTTTTACAGATGTAATTTGATGGATCAAATGGCTTGGAACGCCTGCTGTAACAAAATGAGTCCTAGCATTTCTGGTTCGATGCTCACCTTCAGCTGTTGTTCCTGCTTCATGGATGTTAGAAGATAAATTACAGATGTCATCTGTTGCTGAATGCACAGGGACTGGAATTAGATTTGACTTTCCCTCATTGTCAAAATCCTCTAACCTGGAAGGATGTCAGACTTGATTGATAAGAAAAAATATGGTACCTATGATTAAGTGTGATGTTATGGCTCACATAATATCTAACAGTGTGCAACTAAACCAGTCAAACAAAACTGCTACTATATACATATATATATATATATATATATATATATATATATATATATATATATAGTACCATTGTAGTACCATTGAAAAGAACTTTGATCAGCGTTAAAAATTTCACTTGCCAGACAGCTTTTGAGATTAGTGTTGCCTTGACAACTGAGGGTTAAAAAAAGGCTGATTAAATTTTCCACTATTTGCATGCCATCAGGAAGAGTGGGATTTAGTGGGAATGCCTGTCTCTTGCTGATTAGCTTTTAAATTGCAGTTTTTCAGCTTGGCACTTGCATGTTTATCAAAGAACGGATTCTCTTGGTGGCTTTTCTCCACATTTCAATGGCTGATAGAGGCAGAGGTATATGGAATGGACAACTGGAAAACACAACATGTCCGCACATCCCAAAGGTTTTTAACAGGTGCTGAGCAAATCAAGTGATATTTAAGGTGAAAGTACATTCATATTGACGTACTGTAATACAATGATATGGCTTCCCCTAATGGTTGATCCCCCAATTTTAACTTCATGTTGTCAGTCGAAAGCATCTGTCATTTCCTGCTCCATCATTGTACACAGGGCAACTCCGAAAAAAGCATATAGTTGGATGTTTACTTTAGCAAACATATTGCATCATAGTTTTCTAACTTCAAAACCACTGATAGAGAGATTTCAGCATGGAAGATTTCAACTTTATCTGACTGCACTCGGGCTAATCAAATATTCTCTGGCTGTGTCTATGTTTTTGTGGCGGCTGGTTTGTATTACAAACAGCCAGTTGAGATGATGATACAGCGGATTCCCAGTGTCTTTCCCCAGAAAACACACCGTCCTCTTTGGCTAGCTGAGCACACTCACAGCTGTGTCTCTGGGCTAGGCAGAGCGAACAGGCCAGGTGTATGCATGGCAGACTGCCCTTTAAATGTGCCGAGCTTTGACGCATGGAATGTACTTGTCGGCAAGGCAGGATGTGCCACCGTGCTGCTTGTCGAGGGGTAGCCCGAACTTCAGACACCCAGCCTGTCTGATACCTGCAGCAGCGAAGAACGACTCCGGAGGAGGAGTGTAACCCAGGAAGAGTAGCAGCAGGTTGGTCAGGAGGGACTGCGACAGCCAAAAACATTGGTGTGTTTACGGGGTGAAACTACAGATCGCAGTTTCCTGTATTAGTACTGCCACTGCTGGCTGCTTGTTACACAAACCATCCGCAAGCAAAACTACACATAAGTTACATGTTATACAGTCTCTATGCCTGACTGTTAACTCATAAGCTTACATAACAAGTAATCACAGCAGAATGCCCCTCCCCCATCCCTCCAGCCCATCCATTATAGCATCAACCTAGAATGGATTTCATCGTACATATGCAGCAAGGACTTGTTTGCGTGCCTCTACTATAGTATTGACTATGCGATTTAATATAATTGAGGTCTCATTTGACAGATTATGTCAAAGCATGTATTTTAAAAGAGCAAAATGCCAAAGTATGTTTGATGTTTTTCAATGTGTTTTACTAGAGAACATTTAAAGATTTTACCTTCAGGTGCACATAAACTATATGTTTGGAATTTTTTAAAATACACAAATGTAAACAAAAAACTATAATTTTTTATTGGTTGCAAACGGCAGGTAATTCTCGGTTATCTGTATCGATTGAAAGATTTCCATATTGTGCATCCCCAGTATCGATACATTGAAACACCAAAGTTTAAAACAAACAGAGTGATCGAGGCAGCTCTCATGTTCTGTGAAGTAAAATTACTGTTTTTATCAAAGGAGTCTTGTGGATTTGAAGAGAGCACAGATAGATATAACTGCTTCAGTTCCCCGTTGGTAAATCCCACATATAGCAGTTTGTCTGTGCAGGGAGCGTCAAGGTTACTCATCCCAAGTCACCTTTGTCACATTGTCTTTATATATAATACCCTGTATTATGACAAAATTAAACATCTGCCATTGCCATGAGCTGTGATGTGACGTCTACACAATGTAACTGGTTGATGTTTTCATTTGTGGTGTGAAAGCAAAAAAAAAAAAGACCTTCAAAAGGCAAAAGAAAAAATATGTTAATTTTAGCCCTATACTATTCACTTTCTGTACTCTTGACAAAAACAGCAACAAAAATGCTGCCGACATTGTGTAAAAGCCTGAACTGAATATTCCAGTATTTTAGACTGTTGAACTGACAACACAGGGATTTTGAGAACCTTAAGGTCAAGGACATGGTCATCAACATTTTTCACTGTTGTTAATGTTTTATAGACTTAATGGTTAATTGATTTATTGAGGATATTACTAGCAGATTAATCAATAATTATAGTTGGGGTTAGTTAGTTATTATTAGTTGGGGCTCTTGCTGATTACTTTTATGGGTTTAATGTCTTATAATTTTCACTTGGAGTTATTGTTTTGTAAGGGCAAAGAAATTGAATTGATAGATTAACCGCTTTCAAACAAAAGTTTGTGGGAGCCACATTTCATGAACAATGCATCAAAAGACTACATGTAAAGTGACAGGTGTCAATTGTTGTGAGAACCAATTACCAATTTTGCAGTTACACTTGTATGAAACTATTTAGCTTTTTACCTTCTGGTGTTCCTCTGTTAGCTCTTTGTTTGGTTTGATGGTCTGCAAACTCTGCTCTCATCAACCTACCTGGTGAATTTGATGGAGCATTGAGCAGTTAAAAAGACAGGAGTTTTACAGGAGTTTTACAGGAGTTAGTGACTTGAGACCAAAACTGAGGTAAAGCGAGTTTGAATCTTGGACTTAAATTTGTCAGGTGACCAGAAATCTTGAAGATCAGGCATACAAAACAAGGCATAAAAAAGTCTCTATTGTGTATCTGACATGGATTTTGCAGAAACAAATGCATAATTACCACATTAAAATTGTTAAAATGCCACCTGTTCCTTCTTTCTTAAATTGAAATAGTTGCATATTTAGATATTCTGGAGCTTTTAATGTTTCATTTCACCACTTTAACTGCTAGATACAGGATGTCTTCTATGTAAAGTCCATTCTCAGTGTGTGTGCACAGGAAGCTTCAAGTTTCCACATTACACTTGTGTCTGCTGAATATTGGACCAGGATTGACTTTCAAACTATTTGTGATGTCACAAATTTTGCTCCGCTTAGAATCAGATTTTCAATGAGCACAGGGAAGATGTACACTTTGAGCAATGAATGTGAAAACAGCCATCTAGTGTCAAACTCTGCACATATATTGTCCTACACAGCAAAGCTCAACTGTAGGAACAAGAAGATTAACGCAGATTTGACTGGAAGGGGTTTTTAATATTGTGTGTGTTCCTCCATGTCTGTCCTATGTGCAAATGGCACAATACACCTTTGGCATAACAATTTTATTTTTTTGTTGTAGTAACAGTAGCTCAATGTCAACATTACTTGTGTCTGTTTACTATACTGTTTTTGCACTTGAGGAGGGAGAGCCATTGTCAAAGCAGTAAGGAGACACACCAAGAGGCAGAGCCCTCTGGGATGCTGACAGCTCCAACCTGATAGAAATAGCTCCCGTTGAGTGCTTGTGTTTTTGTGTGCAAATGCCTTTGACTGGGTCATTAAGCATATTTCTTTTCCAGGACAAGTGTGGTACAGAAGGCATCAAGGAATTTGTATTAAAAACTACGCAGAAATCAGTTTCCCAGACTTGATGTACCTTGGCAAATGTGTCTGTCGTAAATTTAACAAAAAGATGATGCCAGTGTTTCTCTGACAAGCATTTTAGAGAATTTCCTTAGGCCATGATCAAAATGAAGGCTTTTTTCTGTCTCTCAAGTACAAACTAAGCTCACAGCTGTGAGTGTGACGCATATAACAGACAGTCAGTGGATGGAATTTGTGCATCACATTCTTTGCTAACAAGTTTGACAAGAAAGAGATCTATTTGGCTGCTTGAAGCACTAAGGTAATTTCTAGAATTTATTACTGATTTGAATTTGATGGTCATGAAAATAATTTCTTCACAGTTGAAGGCTTTAAATGGGGGTGAGATCCATAAATTGAAATTATTAAACCACGCTTAGAGTAGACAGAGTTATAGGGAAGATTATGGAGTGCTTTGTTTGACTTTGTGACAGCAAAGGTATTTCATCAGCATTGGAGCACTTGTAGCTGAGTTTAATGATCATATTATTGGCAAAATATGCATAATTGTGCATTACTCTGCAATTTAACCCAGGGATTATATTGCTGGGAATTGTATGACATCCAAATGTTAAATGTTAATAATATTTACTTTAATAAACATGGTTCAGTCAACAAATGTTTCTCAGTTTGTCAAATCGACCCCCCAAAAAAGTAGAAGAGGTCCTGGAATGGTCAATTTCTGACTCACATAGACTCCTCCCTTGCATAAAGTTGGAAAGAGATTAACTTAACTAGCTAATAGAAACTTGTCTCAGTCCTCTTCAGTGTCTGTGCAGTGTTTATGAATATTGGTGGTAACTAACAACGCCATATTCCCAATATTTTTAAATGACCCTTAAACGGACTTTGCGGAGAAATGGACGTCCAATACACTGGCCACATCTCTGTGCCATTTAATCATGATCACGTTGATATGTCACACTTGTCAGCTAGGTGGATAACATATGATTAAATTCAATAGATACATTTTTTTCACATTATTTTTTCATGCATTGATCATTAACATTTTTCCTTATTTTTCACAAAGTGACTGTTACACAAAGTATTCATTTAAACATTTAGAGTAGTAGTTATACACATCTAGGTTTACAACCATGGAAATGAAAACCATTTGATATTTACACAACTTACACAAGATATCACTTATCTTATTCATGTTAAATGATAAAAATGGTGATCTTATGGCCATTTTGCTAATACAGTTAATACTCTTGGACTCTACTATTACTACTTTATGTTGACTCTAAAAAGTCTTCTTACAAGTTGTATATTGATTTAAAAGACTACAGTTTGGAAAGTGTGAAAACACCTTGAAACCATCTTGTAAACACATAAAATCTATCTTGGTGATACTCTCTCAGTGATTATGGCAACATGATCGCTTGTGGAAATGAGAATCCTGGAGATTTGGAGGCAATCACTGTTTGAGGCACATAATAAGGCATGATAGCTCCCAGAAAGAGGGAAAGTAAAGGATGGGGAATGGTTTAGACAGAGGAATTGGTGCATAGAGGGTGGCAGAGTTAAAGGGGTTGAGGGTTGGAGAGGTAATGGGAGGGGAGGGTAAGTGACAGGAAGAGGGGAGCTACTAGAATGAGAGGGAGGCTGTGCAGCAGGTAGAGCCGCTAGACGAGATAAAGAAGAAATCATTCAGTCAATCAGCCCAGGCCGTGGTGCAATCATCAGATCTCATCTGTTTTCAAGAGCAATTCTGCCTTTTATTGAGCTGTTGTGCCTCAAACAGGGAGGCTGCAATGGGGAACATTAACCCGTGCAGTGCCACACCTGCATCTGACATCAATGGGCTATCAAGATTACTGCTGAAATATGAATACATTTTTACTGACACTGGCTGACCTGATATTGTTTTCTCAGTGAGAACAGTTTTGTTGTTCATCCAGAAATACATCAGGGCCTGAAACCTTTTAAAATACTCTAAATTAATTTATCTATTGTGGTGACTTGACTTGATAAAAACAAAAACGTCTTGGCTATTGAGTGGTTGCAAAACTAGCCTAATTTACACATTGCTTCTGTGTACTGTAGCATGTTGATTGAATAATCCACAAATGTTGTATAGCCATAGTGATTTATTTGTACAGCATCTGGTACATCCACTGCGTAAATGTCGACATACACACACTTGTATCAATTAATAACTTACATCCAAACTTGCAAATGGCTCAATGGTATGCTACGTCTGACTCCTCTGGTAAATAACACACCTGCTCTGGGACTCCCGCTTGACCCATTTGTATTTTACCCTTACTCCACATACAACCTAGTGTGCCACTAAGGGAATTACAACAGGTGTACAGTTACTAATGTTACATGTTTTTTTTATGTTATGTGTCTGTGTAAAAACACAAAAAAATTCTGGCCAAAATTTTGTCAGATTTTATCAGCTTTAAACTGATCGACAGCTTTATCGATCAGTTTCGGCCTCCAGAAAGATTGGTAGGGCCATAGTAGCATCACCTTATTACTGTATTGAAAAAAGTAATAACAGTACTTAACAATATTCATTTGAAGTAAAGAATTCAGTTTTTGTGGGCATCTCAATACTAAAACACAGCTGCTAGCTTGCTTAAAAAAAACAGTTAGATTACTAATTTGTGTTCAGTTGTTTCTGTGTACTAATTTGTGTTTACAAATTATTCTAATTTTTTCTCATGACACTGGTCAGGTTCTGTACAAAAGTTTTCAAATGTCTAACAATTTCCATCCCATCTAGTGTTGTCACGATACTGAAACTTCTATCTTTGATTCAGTACCTTGAAAAATATTGATATTTGATACCATGGTCGATATGATATGGGGAAAAATTGCCAGATCTGTAATAAAAGATGAATATAACAAGACTTATGTAGTGTGAGTGAAGCACAACAGCATTTAAGTTCTTTTACCTCTGGAGGAGGTGGGACTATGAGGCACTACAGCAGTGCATGTGTCAACTTGCTGTCAGAGAGGAGAGTGAAAAAACACAGCTAGTACTGGAGTATCGATACTGCAAGTAGTATTGTAACCATTTTAGATACTCTGTTGATTTTTGGATACTTTTGAAAAAAACAATCCCATCACAGCAAAGTGTTCCCAATTAAATACAGTAATACCTCATCCCTGTACCTAAAAAGTCTGCAGTGTCTAATTTAAACGACTATCGTCCTGTGGCACTCTGAGACAACACCCCAGCCAACCTGAAGCTAGCTGTATTGCCACTACTGCTAGATTCAGGCAGGGTGCATTTAAAAAGTGCAGATAATTTTGGTTGGATTTCAGATGCTTGGGGTCGACATCTGTCCATCTTTGGTTTTCGAGAGATTACATTAAAAATGTGCTCTTGTTGGGAAGCTTTTTTGGTACTTACAGCAACAACAACATGTCCTTGATTCCAGTAACGTTTTCTTTACTTCATCTGCCTCTCCTTTACTTTGCTTTGCTCTGTATATCTGTCTCTAATTACTGAAATGAGCCTTTTGCCTTTTATTTACTACGTTTGTGTGTGTTTCCTCCAGATGTGGGCCGAAAAGTAAGTGGTGAAGTGACCAAGCCTACCTACGGGTGCCAGGTGACGATCCATTCAGAGCAGGAGAAACAGATGATGAAGATGTACCGCAGGGAGGAGAAGAGAGAGAGGAAGAGAGTCAAAGGAACAGATGACAGCGACTCCTCAGATGCTTTCATGCCCTTCGACCCCAGAGAGATGAGAGTTCAGCGGTATATCATCTCTCCTAAAACTTTCTCCCAAACCTTCCCTTGTTCATTTTTCCTCATTTGTCTTTGTCTGTCCATCTCCTTCTGTGCTCTTAGGTATCAGCACCAAAACCAACAAGCTTCTGCATTTTTTATGACAACTTGGCTGGAGCTTTGCAAAATAAAAAAAAGCACAGCAATGATGTAGCTTGTCACATCTTTTTTGTAGAGGATTTTTTTCTGAAAGTTTAATTTAAGAGGAAGAAAAAAAAAGAGCAGCGATCTGTTTAATTAAAAACTTAGCATGGCCAAATCCAGCCCAGTGTGAAGGAAAAGATTAGCAGAGGTAAGCCACTTTAGGAAGGAACATAATGCCTCACATCTGTGCCTCTTCATTTGAATCATCAACTGCACTATTCATTCTGAAGCAAAAGTATGGATGGGTGTGAGGGTTCATGTATGGACCCAAGTGGTTGCAGATGTGACATTGTGCTGATGTATCTGTTGGATTGACATTGCTGTTTACTCCTTTCTTCCTTTATTTTGACAGAAGACTCTGGCATTGACTTCTTTCTTTCTTCCAACTTGCAGTACTATCAAACACCTTCTATTTACATTTACTTTCTCTTCTGGGCTATTCATGTTCCGTTTGTCTTGTGTTTGCTTGTACAGGGAGCAGGCCTTGCTGACTGCACGACGTGATCCTATACTTAGCAGAGAAAGAGTATATGAACGCATTCGATATCCCAATGTCTACGACAGCTATGCAGAGGCCACGAAGTCACCAGCGTTTGTTGGAGGAGCCAGGGTGAGACTCGTCACTTTTTCTGTCTACTTGCATTTTTGTAATGCATCTTTGGCCTGTTAAAAAAAGAACTGATGGGATTCTAGCTTCTTTCTGATTTATTTATTTTTTTTGTACTATTGAGGCATAGCAATACAAAGTCTCTCTCACAATTGTCATCTCTGGTCTTCTATGGCTCAATATCGTGCAATATGTAGTGGTCTTTAGTCTGCACCTGCATTACCAGACATATTACCATATTACTCATAAGCGTTTGCTTTTATCTGCTTTTTGGAATATTCTTTTAGTTGTCCATTTCTCAAAGAAAATGTCTCAAAGGTGAGGCAAAGCACTAAATCCCTCTCATATTTATTTGACCCATTCTAACCTCTGATGCTTTTTAATGTTTGGTTGTATATTAATTTTATGTAAATGCTGATTAAATTATCCAAACTGTTAATTATGCTTTCCAAAGACAAAAAAAAAATACATAAATAAATAAATAAATAGATATTATTAATTAATTATACCATTAAGGTTACTCAACCCAGAAACATGGAGTCTCATAGCTAATTTAAACATGTTGTATATTTATGTGAGGGTCATTGTTTATTAATAATATTTTACCTTTCTTCATCTGAAAGTACATTTTTGCTGTGTGTTAGATGGCATAAAATACCAAAACCGTGAAATCAGAATTCAGCATTTTCAGTACGCTTCATCGTTGCTAACGGGGAACAAAAAACAACAAGATTGGTCAATAGATCCAAAATTGATGGAAAGTCCAAACCTGAATTGAGTAAACCTTAACAGTTTCCACACCATTTCATTAGCAGCATGCCAACAGAGTTTTTGAGGCGTTTTCTCCTTTTTTTTTTGGAAAGGGAACACAGTGATGTGACATAAATATCACTGATATCAATGTATGACACAAAGCAAATCCAAACATTCCATGAATCACATTCAAGTGATTCAAGGTGCTTTTTAAGTGCACCACAAAATACCCCAAAACAAGTTTAATCAGAACCTTTTTATGTATTGCATTATTTGATTTTTAATATGGGATTAATTTATACAGTATGACCACTTACGAAATTATATTTAATTTTTATTTTTCAAGTTCAACTTTTCAATTTTTAAGTTTTCAAATGTATGTGTATATTCAAAACAAGTACTGATTAGATCTTCAATGTGTGTTTGATTTGCTCTTTATTTTAAAGGGTGTTTGATGAATATGGGAATTACAAAACACTGAATTGAAAATATAGCTGAATTCCAATAGTATATTTTGTGACTTTGAATATCCTTCCAAGTTTCATACTGTTTTAAAATGAAGTGTGTTATTTTTGAGTGTCTGAGGTCGTTTGTGAGGTCTGGATTTTTTTTCCACTATTTTCTGTGTGTGACATTCAGTTGCTGCTACCCGAGGGAATCCGCAGAGAGAACAATAAGATGTACGAAGAGGTGGAGATCCCACCCAACGAACCCATGCCTCTCGGCTTTGAAGAGAAGCCTGTCTACATCTCTGAACTAGATGAGGTAGGAGCCATTGTGTATTGTGTTTGTACACTGTGTGTGGATACACATGTGATTGTACACTGGGGTTTGACTCAAGTTTTGTTTTGAAGGCTGACGGTGACATTTCTGAAGTCAGGATGGATTACTCAAAACAATAGATTTGTTCTCCCTGACACTGCTGACAGACTCTCTTTAGTAAATGTTATATTATTACAACTGTGACTGTATGCAGAAATAGTGTGAGCTAACATGAAACACTTTCCTTTTCTGCCTGGAAGCTTCATTTCATTGTGAAACTATTATACAAAGCAAAAGACCATGAACTGTAATTGCTGCTGCAAAAAATAACTGTTGGAACACAAGGGAAATGAAAGAGAAAAGAGAAATATGGGATTCTTGTTGTCACCATGGTGACTTCAGGAAGTCAAGAAATTGTTCCTGGTCAAGAAATATTGTAGCAGCTCCCAGTAAAAACACAAATTGTTTTAACATATCTGTTTGTGTTTGGATCAAACAAATGAGTTAAACTTGTTAATTAGTCAAATTAAGAGAGCTGCTAGAAGGATTTTTAATATTTGGACAGAGCCATGCTAGTTTTGTCTTTATCCTGAGCCAAGTGCGCAGATATGAGAGTGGAATCGATCTTATCATCTCACTCTTGGCAAGAAATTGAGTTAGCTTTCACTAAGGCCAAATTGAAACTATTTAGTTAATATGCTTTCTGCCAACCAGTAGTCGATTGAAGATATTCATTTTCTCTATCACACAAGGCCACAATGATTGGTCTATCGTTCCCTGTCCTTGGCAACCTATTGAACCTAATTTAGTTGAATTTCTGTTAGCTTGTCTGTCACAGTTCTGCAAAACTTTGGGTCTTCCAGGCTTTCTTTGGTCTGGAGGATCTCAGTGCAGCCTTTGGGAAATGATGTGCCTCCATTCAAAGCACATGTTCCAGCCATTGCAGTTGCCTGTGCCTTATTTCAGTGATAATGTTCTTGCTTTGATCTTGTTAAGCATCCATTGTGGAGTGTCTCAGCCATCACAATACAGTACATGTTGTTACATTGATGCATCTGTGTTTTTACATCTATTGCTTGGGCTTATATATTATTTCTGAGTTTAGAAAACACACCATTAGATCCCTAATCCTGCCTTTGATGTCATTATGTGCTCCATTTTCCTTGATAAGACTGCCTTAACAAGTGAAGTTCAAAGTCAAGAAGCTCACAATATACTGATAGTGATACTGGAGGTGCTGTTCTATTATTGTACATCACCAGAGTTTTTGAGGTGATAATGTAGAAACATTTTTGTCTGTATTTTTATGTTTTTGGGTTGTCCATCCGCCCGTCTGTCCTTCTGTCCCATTCTTGTGAATGCTATATCTCAAGAATACCTTGAGGGAATTTCTTCAAATTTGGTACACGTTCACTTGAACTCAACGATGAACTGATTCCATTTTGGTTGCCAAAGGCAGTCTTCATTTATTAATCCATGTGTTTTATTTAGTGCATCAAATATGCTTTAATTATTTCTTGAAGTGGATAAATAAATCTTGGAAGTGTAAAAGTTCCAAGTTTTCTGGCATTCCTACATTCTTGTCAATGCACCATGACGATAATCATTGCCTCCTGAACCTCCTACATAACATGGTCCTTCGAGCTGGATGAGATTGTCATGGATTCAAAGCCACTAGATCATTTGACATTCTGGTCGTGAAACCCAACCTCCTGCTTATTTTGAAGATTATGAAGTCCAATATCCTGGAACTAAAGGTGCTACAAGTGACAGACATGGATTGCAGGATGATACACACAAGGAACAAACACATGAGCAGTGCAGCAAGCTGAGTTCCCAAAATCACAACATCAGTATCAGTCATCCTCATGTCACCAGGGGTTAGCCGTCATCCTGTTGCTATCTCATCTGCCATTCCCCATTTACCTAATTTGTCAATCCTTGATGCTGCAGTTCCATCGGTTGGTTTACCTAGGCCAATCCTTTCTTCTCAAGACATGTTACCTTCCAGTTTCCCTGCAGCACCAGCAGAGGGCCACCCACAAAGTCATTTTGTTCAGTCTTTGAATCTTTCAGTTAAACTCTGCTCAGCCTCTAGTTACCTTCTCCTCCCAGCAGAGCCAGTGCTTCCCCTCGAGGCCCTAGCCCTCTACATCTCATGGTCAGGAGGAACCTAGTGATCGGTGATGAACTCACCCTGCCAATCCGAAGCACTACACTTTGGAGTGATTCCACAACTGTACTCCACTGGCTTCAGGCAGACTTTTGCCGCTTTAAAGTTTTTGTAGGAGCAAGAGTATCAGAAACCCAAACCCTCACAGTCAAGATTGGAGATACATTGACTTAGGCAACAACCCTGCTGATGATGTTACAAGAGGAAAATCCTTGCCAGACATGCCCAGTCCAAACAGATGGACCAATGGCCCCTCATTCATATATAGACCTCCAGAAACTTGGCCCAAACCTCAGTCTTTTTCAACCAGATGATGATCAAACAGAGTTGAAAAAGTCATACTTCTGTGGTGCCATAAACCCCACTGCTAATGTACCAAATACCAACAGATTCAAAACCTCTCAAGAGCTTCTGGACGCCTCTGCGCAATCTCTCTTGAATCAAACAAGTGGAAATCCCTCTGCAGCTGACTATCTGAAAGTAGAAGAGGAAATTATTCGACTGGCACAGATGGACAGTTTTGGTGAAGATCTAGTCTGCCTCCAATAACATAAACCACTTCCACCACATAGTTGCTTACTACGTTTATCCCCTGAACTGTGCAGTACCTCTGGACTCAGCCATGTTAGAGGCCGATTGTGGCAAAGCGATCAACTGGAATCTGAATCAATCCACCCTATTGGACTCGACCATATTTATCATGTGCCAAAAATGATCATTCAGGATTACGACTGGATCAGAGTGTCTCTTTGCTGAAATCACACGGAAGTTTTGGATCTTGAGAGGACGAGAGGCTGTACGCAGACATCAACATAACCGTGTTTCATGTCAAAAATGGAGAGCAAAACCCATCATCCCAAAGATGGCTGATTTACCTGCTGCGCAGATCAGGTTACTTAAACCTCCCTTCTACTCCACTGGAATCGACTGTTTTGGACCATACCATGTCAAGATTGGATGCTGATCTGAGAAGAGATGGGGTATGAAATTCAAATGTCTCACAACACAATGTGTACATCTCGACCTTCTCAATAACATGGACACAGATTCTTTACTCATGGCTCTGCAACGCCAAGTGAGATATTATGTGATCCAGGAACCAACGTAAAAGGAGGAAATGAGGAGTTACAGGAAGCCTTCAACAACCTTTCTCCAACTCTCAAATCAGTGTTGGCAACAAAGAAAATTCACTTTCATTTCAATCATCATTACTCACCCCACTTCGGTGGTACCTGGGGGCGGGAAATATGCTCAGTAAAGAATGCTCTGAAGACAACCATTGGTGCACAAATGATTACTGAAGAGGTTCTAAAAATAGTGTTGATTGAAACTGAAGGCATTCTTAACTCAAAACCACTTGGCTAAGTATCCTCTGACATTGCGGATGTTGATCCAGTCACTCCCAACCTTCTTATCATGGGATGACGCGATGAATCTCTCCCTCTAGTGTCCTACCCTGACGCTGATCTCCTCATTTGACGATTGTGGCACCATGCACAAATATTGTCTGACCATTTCTGGAAACACTTCACCAAATCATACCTACCATCACTTCAAACATGTCACAAATGGCAAAAGGACAATCCAGATCTGAAGTTGGGCTCTATTGTGATGATTGTGGACTCCCAGCTACCAAGAGCACTTTGGCATGTAGGAAAAGTGACCTGCCTCCTCAGCAAGAAGCAAAGATGGTTGCATCAGGACCACTAAAGTTTTAATCCAAGACAAGTCCTATGTTAGACCTGTAGCTAATCTGATCCCACTTCCTGCTATTCCTTAAGACACTCCTTACCTATGGTTTGGTCTTGAATCGTATTTCTCACTAGAAATACTCTCACTAGTATTTCCTTTATCTCACTTCCTTTCCTTTCCTCATCACTCATTGGTTCTTTTGTCGCACCTAGTTTACTTGCTTGAGTTCACCTGAGCCACCCCTATTTAAGTCTTGCACACCTGTTCATTCACTCTTTGTTCACCTTCACATGGGGTGGCAGTCTTGATTTATCAAGCCATGTATGTTTTATTTGGTGCATCAAATATGCTTTAATTATTTCTTGAAGTGGATAAATAAATCTTGGAAGTTTAAAAGTTCAAGTTTCCTGGCATTCCTGCATTCTTGTCGATGCCTCATGACGATAATCATTGCCTCCTGAACCTCCTACTTAACACTTTGAATTTTAATTATTTGAAACTATTACTACTTACAAATTAGGACTGCACAATATGGTAAAAAAAAATCATATTGGGATTAATTATTTTTGATAATTGTGATATGATTCGTGATTAGTGGGGATGATCATTTTTACACCATAATTTTAGTTTTCACTGTAAAAAAACTAAATCATGATGATGTGAGGGTTTGTTGGGGTGTGTACCAAGCAATACAATTGCAGAAAAAAGTCTAAGCAGCACTACAGTACTTTACTGTTGGTCACACATTTAATCTTTATTTAAAAAAATGCAGCTTTTTTGTGATTTGGATATTGCCCTTAGCCATATTGCCATTTCAATTATATTATATAAATTGTGCAGATCTATTACAAATCTTGAAAGATTAACCCAAATGGATTCAATAATGGATTTGATAAATGTTTCCAGGCTTGAGATTTGATAAAATACTCCCTGGCAGTGGGTTACCTTTCCAGCTCTGCATATAAACATATCGACATTTGAAGTACATCTGTTTGAACAACAGGACTTGCCTGCATGTCCATTCTGCTTCCAGCAGAGTTTGTATGTATGGTCCCTGCTATCCTTCATCTCAGTGAACAGGAGAGGCCTGTGGCTGTAATGGCCAGTGAGTGATGTTCCTTCTTAATGGAACTGCTGTAGCTTTCAGCCGGCTGTCAGCTGACACAATGACCCATCAGTCTGACTGACACCTTGACTGACAAACCCACACTCATACTGCTACATACATCCCCCCTGGCCTCTGGCAGGCTTACTCAGCCACCCCTGAGCCACATTGGAGGTCAGCAGGCTGGAAAAGCAGGAGTTCAGTCTGCTCTGACTTTGGGGGAAGAAGTATGGCAGGAGGATGGAGAATGTGCCACACACTACATTGTCTTTGAAAGACTCTGCTCCCATCCTGTCTACCAAAGTGGGCTTTGTAATCCATCATTACTGCATCACTAGTGAAGATGCAACAGTGCAAAAGGTTACCCCGTCCTCTCTGAATCTGGCCTTTTGTTGATGAAGGCCCTAAAGTATGATAGTCGTAAACCTCAGAAGCATTTTGTCACACTTCAGGGGACTAGTGTAACTGCTCACCTCTCTTAACCTTCCTGTCACTCATGCTAATGGACATCATAATAAACCGGCTCCAGCTTTGGTGTGTGTGTGTGTGTGTGTAATTGACTCCTTGTGGATGAAAGTGTGTGCATGTGTCTTCTGCCATGACAAATTGATAAACGGACGGTTTAATCACGTCTACACAGTTGCTCTTGTTGTTTTCACAGTTTATGATACTGGCTCAGGTGTGTGTGTGTGTGTGTGTGTGTGTGTGTTTGCTCTGTGAGTGCCGAGGTCTCCTCAATACTGTCAATTTCAATCCTCATCAAGGTGATCTTTGAGGATTTGACAATTCATTCTTCCATCAGACACAGAGATGTAGCCACAAAGACAAGAGTGTTGTACAGTCAAATATGCCTTGTCCAAGGCTTCCTTCCTTTTAGTTTAGATCGTTTGTTTTATTCTACTACCGCTTCAAACTTTGGCTGTAAAAGCCACAGGGTGAAGCCGAGCTTGGAAAAATTGTCAAAGGAACCTAGGAAGCCTAATTTATCAACTCATGCATAAAATAATTTTTAAACGTGTACGTCTGAACCGTATATAAAACCAAGAAAAATGCATACTTCACGCAATGAACAATAATAAATCTCACCTGCTGTACTGTTATAAACACATACATGCAGAAGCCCTCAGAATGCCAAATATGCCAACTGCACAGGTAAACCCACTCAAAACAGGAGAATTACTCCTTTCCCATTGCTAGGAGATGAGTTTGCCTTTCTGTTTTTTTCTCGTGTGTCACATTCGTCATCACAATTAAGTTGGAAAATCAGGGAACAGTAAAAAGCAGCAGTAAACAGTAAACACCTCATCAGACTACATCCAGAAGACGTTCAACTTGTTTTAAAAAGTCTTAATCATTGCCATTCTTGAATGGCCAATGGCTAATTGAATGGCTAACTTAATTCAATCAAGCTTGATGCAACATGCATAGGGATGCAACGATTACAGCCTACGATTTGATACGTACCTCAGTTTCTGGATCACAGTTTTGGTTCAGTTCCTCATATTTTTTGTGAGGAGAAAAAAAAGGTACAATATACAGATGAAGCCTCTTAAAACTTTCCATTCCTCCATGATGGGGCCCTAACCGGTCCGTGACGGGTCCGTGACGGGTCCATGACGGGTCCGTGCTCTTGACCTGGAAGAGTCTGTGACTGGAATGAGATCATTTCCAAAATCCACAACATGTTTTTACCTAACGAAATATTCTGCTTCAATATGTGTTTAATCACAAAAACAATATTTTCATTGTGGCAAGCTTATTCTCGGATTTCCGCATGCACCTGATGGTGTGGTCTAGCAGTAATCCAACAGCATGAGAAATTACATTTATGCCATATCATACGGTTAAATATTATATTGAGACTCATAGATACCAGCCACCTTAACACAATAGATTTTTTTGATCAAGGTTTGTGCATTTTTTCCCCGACAAATTAAAGAAAATGATGAAAATGCAATGTTAAAGAAAAATCCTGCAGGGTTTTCCAAGTCTAATTTGCCACACCATAGTCTCATAATGATCTGTAAAATGTTTTTGTTGTAATAATATCACTGAAGATCTGTAGTGTTTCGTGTTGTTGCTTCAGCAAAGCATCTTTAATCGTTCCCCCCAGTTACTAATGCAACCATGGTTCTTTGAACCCTGGATGACTGCCAGAGGCAATGCTTATCACGAGATGTCTTCTGTTACGTGCATGTGCAGGTTGAGTGTTTATATCAACAAAGTCATGTGTGATGTCAGATGACCTCCGACCAGTAGGGTTGGGTACCGTTTATATTTGAAGCAGTACCGGTACCTGGAATTTGATACTTGTACCCATTGTTACCTTTATTTGGTACTCTAATCTCTCTGTAATAACAAAAAATTGTTAGTTCTAATTAGTTAAATCATTCAGTTCTAGAGATGATATATCATGAGTCATATATGTAGTTAAGTGCACATCACGTCATTCAGTTGTTCCCATGCTGTACTGCATATAAATACTCTAAGTAAACTGCCACATTTAGCTGTTCCTCCTCATCAACATAGTGCTATAAGAATAAAAAAAAGTAAAAAGTATAATAGAAAACACCAAGATGTATATGTAATGCCCTCTCCTGGTTCACAGCATCACCTCTAGTGGTGGCTGTATTTTAAACCAATTGAGAATTTTGAGTTTGCGTTTTGACCCTTTGAGCTTGCTGTAGTTGTTCAGTGTTACAGTGCTACAGCAGGAGATTGAGCTAATTATGTGAAGTCAGCAATTATTATTTAGTTTCCAAAGCACAGAAAATACTCTATATGCCTGTAAATATAAGCACACATAGCTATTTATGTGAAGGATGTAAATTAAAACCTATCATTTGTAAATATACCTTTATCACGGTAGCGATGCTAATCTCCATTAGTGCAGGAATCAAAGAAAGCATGCTGTAATATTTCCTCGTACAGTATGCCATTCACATGCTATTGGTTTCATACTGAGGTTTCGGAGATACTAATAAATATACCGCTTTAGTTAACTAAACAACATGTTGGTGAGGAATTTCAGATGCAGTCAGTGGCTGAGTTTTGGGAAGATGTTTAACTATCTCTATAACCTTACTGTAAAGATGCGCACTCAGGTACCGACATTTGACACAGATTGATTTAATGTGAATTGCCACTCAGTAGTACCGACATGATTCGGTCGAAAGTACCGAGTCTGGTACTAGGGATGTCCCGATCAGGTTTTTTTTACCCCGATCCTGACCCGAGTCATTTAATATTTAGTATCTGTCGATAGCCCTAACTAATATTTACCTAGATAATACAGCTGCACTAAGAAAAAATTACCTGCATCCAAGCTGTTCCTTAATAGGATTTTTTAATTTTGTTGAAACAAAGTAAATACTTTCATATGGCTCTTTGTTATTCAGCATATCGTATTGCAACATTGGTTTATTTGTTTTTATAACAAGCGGCTTTGTAGTAAAACTCTCATCTGCTAAATCACCTCGTAGGTGGTCATGGACTTTGCTGTACATCTCCGGTAAGGCGGTATCTGAAATGTAATGCCGAGATGGTAAGGCATACTGGGGATTCAAAAACTCCAGAAGACGGCGAAAACCCTGATCCTCTACCACGGAGATAGGCTGGTTATCCAGAGCGATGAATTCAATTACTTTCACTGTAATATTTTTGGCCATGTCGCTGTCTCGAGGATATTTCTCTTTTCTTTTGAAAGTATCCACAAGTGTTTCTTGCTTCAGTGCCTTTGCCTGTATTGCTTGAGTGAACTCGTTGTATTCCTTTGAGTGTTTGTTTTTTATGTGCCGTATATAATTTGGGGTATTAAATGCAGCTCTTTTGTTACCCCCTCGCAAAACGGTCGTATTGCAGATGTTACATGTCGCTGTTGGACTGCTTTCGCTTTCTAATTTAAAATATTTCCACACTGCAGATATTTTATCCACAGGGTTGCCAGAGTAACGTTATGCACGCGTCTACGTTCTGCCACAAATTATGCTCTGTTTACGACAGCTGACATTAAAAAAAATCGGCTTGGGTCCACGTTCAAAATTGCCGATCCCGATCAGTGAATCAATTCCCATATCGGCCCCGATCCTGATCCCGCAGATCGGCTCGGGACATCCCTATCTGGTACCCAACCCTACCAACCAGGTATAATAATAATAATAATAATAATGATAATAATGATAATAATGATAATAATAATAATAATAATAATAATAATAATAATGCATTTTATTTAAAGGTGCCTTTCAAAGCACTCAAGGACACCTTACAAGACGCACATAACACAACAGTAATCAAACAATATAATCAAGTAACATTGGTGTGGAAGTAAGTGCAATTTTGCAAAGATAAATCAATAAATATGAATGCGATTACATAGTGAATATTAGACAAATAGAAAATGGACAAGAATGTGAATTGCAAATGTAACCCTTTTACCACCGGCTCGTGTATTAAAACCCACCTTATGCTTTAAGATGAAGCCTTAACCCTCATTCAATATCTTGTGGTAAAAGAAACATCTCAAAAATAATAACTGTCTAGGGTAATCTATGTATATCTCACTCAGTGAATGATACTTATTTAGAGACTGGCGGGAATAAGTCTGACCTGTAAGTTATATTTACTCATTAATTTAAATAATAAAACACCATTCAATGACACAATACGGGATTTCAGGTTTTGAAAATGTATTGAGATATGCAGGAGAAAAACTACACATTCAAACCTCTTGTTTTGAAAAGAGAGAAAAGGAAAGAAAAGAAAACCCCGGGTAAATATGTTTTGGTTTAGTCTTAATTGTTCAACCTGAGTGCACTCTTACTTTGTTTCGTTGGCGCGCTTAGTTGGAGCTCATGATGGTTTTCTGTAGTGACTGTGAGTACCTCTGTGTGTTTGAGAAACCAGCTGAACCAAGCTGCGGATGCTGAACCACTTTTCCCGCCCGTCCGTCGCGGCAGCTCCCTCCTCGGCGACACTCCTCCCCGGCGGCTTGGCGATCCTCGTCTGTGACGACCCGGCGACACTGCTCCGCGGTGGCTCGGTGATCCCCGTCCGTGACGACTCGCCGGTCCTCGTCCCGTCCGTGCGAGCGTTCTCTTTTCCACTGTCTCCTCCCGACGATGGTGACTGTGTAGTTAGCTTAGCACTAGCTCTGACTAGCTAACTCAGCTGAACTTTCTTCGTCTCTAATAAAACACTCCACTGCGCTGGAGAGTTTTACTCACACACTCACAGCGTGATTTCCGACAAAAGTTCAGTTCTTCAGGGTTAAAACATGATACAGAGACGATACACACACAGTCCCGGAGTCTCTGCTCTGCGCCATTAACACGTTCCTCCCTCTTCTTCTTCTCTTACTCAGGTCTCTACCCGGAAGTGTAAAACATTCTAAGGTCATGAACTCACGCACGTAATATGACGTAATAGAATTACTTTTAACTTTTTAAAGGCATTCACACACCATGAAATTATATTTTTACAGTCACTCATTTTAAACATAAATTATTTAAATATTTTAATATCTTATTTATATCAAATAATTATTTATGTGAATTTTAACTTCACCATGAACTGGCATTTTATCCTTAACTTATTCCCATGAAAATAATAAAATAAATACCACTGATATTTATCAGAGTATTATACATAGTTAGCGTGAGACAGAGTATGCCACTCGAAATAAGTGTTTTCAGACGGGATTTAAAGGTGGAGACAGTGTCGGAAGTGTGAATGTCTGGTGGGAGAGAGTTCCAAAGGTGGGGGCCAGATCGGCTGAAACCTCTTGACCCCATGGTGGTTAGGTTGGCAGATGGGGCAAAGAGCTGGATGGCAGAAGAGGATCGGAGAGTGCGGGAAGGTGTGTGGATATGAATAAGTTCAGAGAGATACGATGGTGCTGGGTTGTGAAGGATCTTGAAAGTGAGAAGTAGAATCTTAAAATTAATGCGGGATTTGATAGGGAGCCAATGAAGTTGCTGCAGGGCAGGAGTGATGTGTTCAACAGAGGGAGTTCTGGTGATGATACGAGCGGCTGCGTTCTGGACCAGTTGGAGTTTATGAAGAGATTTCCGAGGAAGACCATGACTAGGAGAGAATTGCAACAGTCCAGATGGGATGTAATCAGGGTGTTTACAAGGATAGCAGTGCAGGTTGGTTTAAGTGAGGGACGGAGGCGATTGATGTTGCGTAAATGGAAGTATGCAAACCGAGTAACATTATTGATGTGGGCTTCGAAGGATAAGGTGCTGTCAAGGATGACACCCAGGCTCTTTACCTGAGGTGATGGAGGAACAGTGGAATTGTCGATGGACATGCAGAAAGTGTTGAGTGTTGCTAGGGTGGATATGGAACCAACGAGGAGGACCTCAGTTTTGTTGCTGTTGAGTTTAAGGAAGCTGAGTGAGAAACATGATTTAATTTCCAGTAAGCAGTTGGATAGAGCTGTGGGTGGCAGAGTGGAAGTAGGCTTAGTGGAAATATAGAGCTGGGTATCATCAGCATAGCAGTGGAACTGAATATGAAATTTCCTGAGAATGTGACCAAGGGGCAGAAGGTAAATAGTGAACAGGAGGGGGCCAAGGACAGAGCCCTGGGGAATGCCACTGGAGACTGGGGAGGAGCCGGATCTTAGGTTCTTGATTTGAACAAACTGTGCGACCAGAGAGATATGATCTCAACCAAGCCAGACGGATGTCAGTGATTCCAATGGAGGCTAACCTGTCCAAGAAGACGTCATTAGAAGATTAGGGAACAGTATATGCAGTAACCGTCAAATCCAGCTGATATTAAATGCAGGCTTGCTATCTTCCCACCGAGTTAGCCTGAGCGAGAGCACCCTGCTGGCTGTGAGAATAGGATGGAATGCAATGTACAACGTGAGAGGGGAGCGGGAACACTCTCTTCAACGGTAACACTTAATCCAAGGTGAGACTTGGAGCACGCTCTGTTGGCTACTACTAAATTAGCCTTAGCGATAGCACTCTGCTAACTGTGAGAACAAGATATGAAATAAAGTACAATACTACAGTGAGAGAGGAGCGAGAACACTCCCATCAACGAGTGGACATGCTCTCATTAGCACACCGCTAATTAACTCTTAGCTCAACCAGCAAGGCCAAACAATGTATAGTTAAGATGGCATTCACAGGCATACATCATTTTCAAACAAGACAATGGTCTCTCAGTCAAGGTTTAGTTTCAACTCTGGACTAGTACAAGATTGAAAGCAATGAATTGATATTGACTATTTATTATAGCCTATAGGCTTTGGCTATAATCGTATAGCCAAAGCTATATAGAGTAGTGAATTGTTACAACTTAACTAATCACCAGGCAGCAGAGCCAAAGCTCAGTGTTGTATTTTATTATTTTCTACAATTTCTCATTTATGTTCATGTTATGTATCATATAGCCTCTTAATCTTTTCTCTCAAAGTGCACCAGATTGATGCATTTAACTTTAAAATGTGCAAAATTTTCTCCCCTCCAAGAGAGGGTCTGTGTTCCATCCACAATAGTCGCATGAAATCCTCGGGGAGCCCTTGATCCGTCCCTATGTCCAGATAAACTAAACTATTAAACTAAAGGTTAATGAGGTCTATTCTGGGCAGAGACCCCATCCTCCAAGTTTCTTGGAAATATGCAGTAGTAGTTTTTATGTAATCTGGCTGACAAACCAACCAACCAACCAACAAACAAACAAATGGACAGGGGTGAAAGCATGACCCCTAAACAGTAGTTGCTAGTAGTTTACTTTAGTGGATACTGATTGTACCTATTCATATTAAAGACAAAAGCCATATGTCAATGGGTGTTAGTGGGTTTTTTGTCTAGTGTGACAGGGGTATTAGTTACTTGTTGTGGACAAACATGACAGATATGAAAAATTACTTTAGCATCCCGGAAGCAGTTATGTGGGAAAGCATTCTTATTTACAGTTATTAAGGTGTAATAGTTTCAGCATCAGAGAAAGTTAACCTGTCTCAGTTAAATCAATTAAAATCAGTGGTGCAGAAACATTATTATTAATTGTTGACTAAAACTAAATGCCAAAAACACATCATCTGGATCTCTTATGTGGAGCCAAAGGTATTCAGCGATGCAGTACTAAAGAAACCAGATGAATTGGGCATTAGTGTCATAATTTACTTTAAAAGAAATGATTACCATGTTTTCTAGATCAAAACAGAAATGCAGAGACAGAAATACTATCTTTTTTTATTCGAGACATTCTTTTTGCTTCCAATTCGACTGGCAATAGTTTGGTTGGATTTGAGGATGCGTTATGCTAGTAGCGGCCAATGTAGCCTGAAGTCTATAGCCGGAGGAGTGGGCTGCAGAGATCTGGTAAGCTCACTTCTTTGTTACTCTGCACATCCACGTTTTTCATATCCAGACTTGCAGTCTTAAGATCAGACTGGCACTGACCCAAGTGAGATCACTTGAGGACATTTACAGACTTTAGGAGTTTTTGCTAATTTTGCTTCTGTATGTGGTTGAACAAAATGTACAAATAAATGAATTTGTACAACAGAATTTTAAAGCTTCTCCAAGATGTTACAGATGTACAGTATTTGTGTTTGAACTCTGTGTTAATTGGCACACTTGTGGTGTAGCCTATGAAGTGAGGGTGGTTGGGTTTTCTTTTCTAAATGGTTTGATTTCTTGCACAGACTCAGAAAGCTAGGTTATTCATCAACCACCTGTGTGAACTTCAAGGCTTCTGCCGTGATCTAAAGTTGGGTGCAAATGCATTCCACAACTTTCCCAGTCTTTTGTTGTCCCCGTGCTAACTTGTTTGAAACGTGTTGCTGCCATCACATTCAGAATAAACATGCATTTACATAACTCAATGAACCTGATGAGGTAAAACATTAAATATATTGTCTTTGTACTTTTTAATTGAGTATATGTCAAAAATAATGAGCAAATTACCATATTTGGTTTTATTTATGTTTTTAAAAGGTGTCCCAATTTTTTTGGATTGTGGTACTACATGTTACATTTAGTGCAATTTACTATCCATGACAATGAGAATAAGAATAAGGACTGTTGGCAATTCAGGATCACGGGACAGTTGTAGAATCTAAGGAATCTTTGCTTTAAATATAAAGATAAATCGGTTTTAAGACCAGTTCTTCTGTTTGGGTATTATTTGATTTTACATTAATTGGGAGTATTTAGGATGAATTAAGAAGATATAACTAACTTCAGGGAGCTACACAATTAATGAATACCACAAAAAGATGATTTTGATTGTGCTGTACAGATTTATCAGTTGCCTGTTTTCCTTTGCAATCTTTTAGACGTCCAGACATTACTGGATTCCTGTCCTAGTTTCTTCTGCAAAAAACTTAAACCTAACCAATCTGAGGACCAGCTGAAGTAAATTCTCTGCGGCTCCATCTTTGTCTTCTCTCACTTTCTAAAAGGCTTATCTCTTTTTTTTCCCCCTCTCTCAGTTCTCAGCTCACTCGCAGTTTTCCCTTCATCTTTGAAAGTCCCTGTGTAACTGATATAGATTGATATGGAACCTCTTCTGCTGAGCGATGTGAATTAGCCTCAGTCAAGCAGCGGCTCTATTCATTAACTTAAGCCTGGGCAACTCTGGAACAAAGTGCCTCACTCCTCTAAAGCACCGGCACACAATGCCTAATAAGTCTTTATGTGCTATTAGGAAGGCTTTGAAAGGCAGGCTGAAAAGTCTGACGCTCCCCCCTCCTCCCGTTTACACTGAGTGCCGATTGTCATTTATTGAAAGCTGTAATGGGAAACAGGGCTGTGTGAGCCTTGGTACGCCTTTAATAGCTCTGTGAAACATTAAAAGTGGGGAATTTATTAGGGTGCTTTTTAACTAATGAATCAGGGTCTAGGCCTCCTGCACTTGCCACTGTGGTAAAAGCCTTCCTAATTTATCCAAATAAATATGTTACTCAGTCTGCTGTGAGTGAGAGTAAGTGCCACTCTTTAGTAGTACTGATGGACCAAACACGCTCAGAAACATACACTACTACTACTACTACATTGCTGATTCAACTCTAAATATTGACAGCAGAATGGACACCAAAACTCTGCTATAGACAGAAGCCTTGACAGCATACACAACTGCACTTCCTATGAGCTACTAATTGATAGGAATCTACTCAAGCTGCAAACATATATGGAGAAATGACACATACCACAGGGAATAAGTGTGTAGAGGGAGACACTTGAAGGAAACTAGAAAGCTTTGCTCTCTAGCTGCTACAGGAGAGCCATAATGGGCGTGGGGGGGGTTGAAAAGCATAAGTAATGAATGACTCTTCCCTTCCAATTTCTACTGTAAATCATTCTGCTGCTGAAACTTAAAACTTGATTTCATGATTTTCTATTCTGTCTCGTTTAACCCTCACCCAGACAATGTCAAATGGTGTCGAATACCAAGAGTAAATTCTTGAATAAAACCATTAATAAGTATACAAATAATGTCAGTCTCAACTAAAAGCTAGCACCAAGAAATACAGTGGGGTCCCTAATAAACATAAAGCTCAGAGGGAGGGGAGATCCCCTGTGCTATAATAGCTTACAAATTCAGCGTTATGTACACTTCCACAGCATTGATTCTATTAGGACATCAGTGTCATGTCATACTTGCCATACGCACTCCAGTTTCTCTTTAAAGCAGAAGTTATGTTGTAGTTTACTGATTAATTAGTAGTTCCTCCCACTTTGCCATTCTTTCAGTGGTGTTAAAGGAACAGTTCACCTAAAAATAAAAATACTGCCAATGTCTACTCACCCCCAACCCAAGTTTCATAGTCCACAAAACATTTCTGGAGCTTCACAGCAAAACAGTTTTGCAGCATTCTCCTAGACAACTGAAGCAGCTGGAGACTATAAACAAAAAAACAAACAAACATAAAATGGCTCAGTCCAACTTGTCCGACACAGGCCAAGTCTCTGGAAGCCCCGAGATTCCAAATAAATTTGCAAAGACATTACTTACATCTACGATGCATTGGCGAGCCTGTGCACTCACTTCAGATGGGGTTTGTGCTAACCCTTCAAGCTAAGCAGCTACATTGAAGATTCGGCTTTTAAATTTGTGTAAATAATGTCTTTTCGAATCACTCTTTGGTTCTTCCAGAGATTTGGATTACGACGGATGAGCTGTATGGAGCTGTTCTTTTTTTATTCTGTTTTCTGCGTACACATTTTCAACGGCCTGGGGGGTGAGTAGGTATTCATAGAAATTTCATTTTTGGGTGGTCCTATCCTTTAAGTTGCCATCAATGAAATCCAGCACCTGCAGATGTTACACATTTAAAAACCTGATTTTATGGCCTTTTAGTCTTTAGTACTAATGAAAAAAAATGCACAGAAGAGTCAACTATAATACATTAGTTAAATAAGTTTTCGATTTAACCTTTGTTCAAGAAGAGAAACTCGAAATAACAGAATCCCCATAAATGGTCATGATTCTGGTGTTATACATGAGGAATTAATGCCAGAAAATGCCCAATACATTAACCTTAATTTGTTAAGTCAATGTAGAGGAAGTTTTGATTGGATCGACAGCTACCCGGGTCAATAGGAAATAACAATGGTATCTGATCAGTGACCATTAAGATATAATCAAATAGTTACATAACCAGAAAAATTAAGATTAAAGGCCGTTTCTCACTGCTACGCAGTAACCACCCTGACAACCTGTAGGAGCTTTCCCCCCGGAAAGCAAAGTGTTTTTAAGAGCAGCTGCTGCCACTGCGGTCTGAGGCTGCAGTGACAGGCAGGTTCTTCGGTGAAAGTCATAGTGTTGGTACAACCCACCCAGTGTAAACTACACATCCTTGCTAATCTGATAACATGTACAGCAAAGAAGTTGTTAAATGTAAGAAGATTTGAAAGTCATGTTGTGTCCACACATGGCAGAAGGAGCTGCATACTCGAACAAGACAATAACTGACATTACCAAAGATTTCTACATATTAAGGCAATTTACCAGTTATCAGTAGTTCGGAGGAAATGTTCAATGTACAACTTCTGGTACTCGGACACCAACATTATCAGCTCCTATATGTTTGCTTCTGACCTGTGATGCCCGCCCCCTTCTATTTGATTGGCCAATGCCAATACGGTTCACATGGGCAGCAACCGCTTCTTAGTCCGACCCCCGCAGAAGTGCTTCCCCTCTGCTGCCCTTTCCTCATTGAAATGACTGGAGGCGGCGAGTGAAAAGAGTATTATAAGTGTGTTTCAGTGCCTTGCTATCTGAAGTTGAGGTTGATAAAGGCTTTAATGAACCAATAACAGCTGTTAATTAAAACTACATTAATGGGGACATAGAATTTTGGTTACTTTCATGGCTCAAATGGGAAATTCATGTTAATTTCTACTGTACTAATTTCATCAGTATAGCAGAGAAATGTCACATTTAATACTCTGCTCTGCTGAGTTTCTCTTTTTAATAAAATACTGTTTTCATTCACCAATCAATACCATGTTTTTGTTTATTTATTTATTTATTTTTATTTTTTGGTTTTTTTGGTGTGGTGTTCAAGCAGAAGTTTCACATTAAAGAAACTTGGGGCAGGATCAAGAAATAAGACTCAATAGTGACTCGACGGCCGTTGTGGCCGTTAGGGTAACTGCAGCCTTCAGCCGAGCTGGCGCGGGAGCGCGCATGAACTCTTCACAGCAGTGCAGCTGATGCCTTATCTCTACACATACGAAGCAGCCAGGAAGCCGGCTCGCTGTGTGTAGCGACACACAAGTGCGGCGATTTACCGTTACGGTTGATGCAGTCTGACAGGCACAGGCGAAAGCAAAGACGGCATATTGGGGGACAAAAATATCGTCTCTGATACGGGATTGCTGTGTGTAAGCGGCTAATGTTACTACACAGACACAAACAAACCGTTAGCCTGTGGCTACATCCAGCTGCTAACGTCACTGCCCGGATAACAGGTTGGGCTTTCGGTCCCATATATAAAGGGACATATTTCTAACTATTCGGTTTCAGACTAAAGGACTGTGGAAAATGCGCAGTCTGTAACTATTCAGTGTTACACAGCGGTGGACTAAGTTACATGTTTGCAGCTAACGCTACTTTGCACGTTAGGTCACTCCGAGTCCTCGTGATCTCATATGATTTTCAAATCAAGCTCTAAACATGACCTGTAATGTTTTCTTACCTGGTTACTAGGAAATGAGCCATGTCAGCATCTGTTTTCAGTCCCAATTCAAGTTGAGGCTGCCTCCATGAGTCGAACGCGTATCCGATGTTTATCCGGGTGCCAGCCCGGCTTTGGTCGTAATTTTGTTTCGACTCACGACATGCTGCTGATAAAACCTTTGTTTTCTTCTTAGTATGACTTTTTAGTGGACTTTGTGTGGTGGTGGGCCGTTTGCTGGCCGTAGCAGAATCCATTACTACCCAAACACTAGTTTGGGCCCACCGCGCTTGTCTTCTTCCCGTATCCGAGGACGCGCATTCAGTGTCATCTGACATCACGTCTGCAGGACTGCGCGGGAAATTCGGACCACGAATTGCAGTACATTATGCAGCACACAGCCTCTTCAAGGCAATGGAGAGATATGTGGGTGGGCTCATTCTTTTTGGTTTTGAACGCTTCATCTCCCATTAGCATCTCCCATTATTTTTTCACAAATCCTGCCTCAAGTTCCTTTAAATGTGTGGCCATTTGTGTGGATGTGGCCCTTTGAACCACTGGAAAACTTTTAATTTGAGGCATCTGTGCAGGAAGTGTTGAGATTCATTAACAGCAAAGTTTAGGTTTAAAAACTGTAAAATAAAAAATGTTTAGAACTTATTTAGTCTTAACCGTATTTTTTTCATAAATAGGAAGTGCAATAGACTGGTGTTGTATTGCCTTTATTTACCTCAACTTCAGAACCAAGCCTTTATTTGAAAAGTCTTTTATTAAAGACAGGCCTTTATACTTTCCTTTCTTGTTTGATAACGACACCTAGTGGCTATTTATTAGGTACACCCTGGGTAGGACCCCTCTCTGCCCCCAGAGTCTGCATTCCTCTTAGCATGGGTTCATAAAGAATCACTTTACCTTACATTTTGTTAAGAAGTTCTTTTTGTTGTTTTTTTTGCATCACAGACACGACACATCTTTTGTAGTGAAAGTCCTTTTTCATGAAAGACAAACTGTTCAGATAAACGCCTTTCTTCAGCAGGTTTTGCAAGTGGGTACCTCATTGCCCTGTCGATTTTTAGTCTGGAATCCATAGTAATTCTATATATTCGATACAACTTTTCTTTCGTGGGAATACAGTATGAAAGCCGAGCCTTCAGCCAAGGTGACAGGATCAGGATTTTGGAAAAACTGTGGCAATTCAAAATAAATCAGGAAATCAATGTAGGACTGCATGTTTGTGAGTTTGACAATTTTTACAAGTTACTAATATGAGGATATTCTTGATTATCCAGACAGTGAATACTGAACACAATCAACTTTTCTGGAGTTCTTTTTATTGCAACCCATGATAAAATCTTTTGTAGTCCCATCCCTATCAGCAACGATGCTCAGATAGGCTGTGGCATCCAATCAATACTTACATGGTTAGGTGCCTAATGTGTGCCAAGAAAATATTGCCTACACCATCACACCACCGCTTTCTGCCTGAGCTGTTGAAACAAGGCAAGATAGATCCATGCTTATTTTGTTGATGACAAATTCTAACTCCACCATCTGGATGAGGCAGCAGAAATAGAGATTTGTAAGTCTGGACAATGTTTATACAATCTTTTACTGTCCAGTTGTGGTGAGCCTTTACCCACTGTAGCCTCAGTTTCCTGTTATTAGCTGACAGGAGTGACACCTGCTGTAGTCTTTTGCTGCTGTAAAATTCCATTTTGTGTGTGTTCAGAGTGGTTATTATAGTTACCTTCTGTCAGCTTAAACCAGGTGGGCCATTCAGTTCTGGCCTGCCCATTAGAAAGGCCTTTTCACCCGAAACTGCCACTCACTGGATGTATTTTGTTTTTTGTACCATTTTCTGTGAACTATAGACTGTTGTGTGTGAAAATCCCACGAGATCAGCAGTTTTTGAGATGCTCAAACTGACCCCAACAATCATTTCACAGTCAGTCACTTAGATCAAATTTCTTCCTCCTTTCTGATGTTTGAATCTAACATCAGCTGCTTTCAGAGAAGGCCCTGGAATCCTCAGATGAAAAATAATGTATCTTATTAATTCTATAAATAAAATAAAATTACACTGACTTGTTTCTGTAGTTTTCTGTCCATACACTACGCATTTGAGTGGTTTTGTGTTGGAAAAAAATTCAACCAATCAGATATTTTTCTATGGTGTCTCTGGGGAGAATATCCTCCATCCAGGGTATTCTATTTCCTTTATAGACTGCCCTGACCATTAACCG